>NW_025813436.1:5397306-6597306 GCF_021976095.1 Xenia sp. Carnegie-2017 | reverse complement strand
TAGATTTTCTCGGCTACCAGGTGCGGGTTTATTTCTCGATCATTTCTTCGGAAGACAGGGAGAAATTATATTCTATTAATATAATCATCTATTCATCATCCTGCTGTTATCGTTTCCTTTTTAAAACACTATAGTATGAAATTCAATGTCCACAACATGCTGTTCTCTTTCGGTAGTTAAACTATTGCGAAGTAGAAAGAAACAAACACATGATCGGAGCCCCTTGCTATGTCCATTAGAGCCCCTTGCTATGTCCACCTAGTGATGTACGACAATAGAAAAGGAAGGCGATTTGATAGAGTGAATAATGTTGAAGTACGTTCTTTACACCCTCTCGAGGCTTTGAGAAACCACAGCACAGCTTGATCATCACATACTTCGTCTAGTTTTTTTTTCATCAATAAACCATCAAAACTTGTAATGTATAACCTTGAACTTAACAAAAATGATTTCGTTGCTACAGCAACTGCCATGACCGTAACAGAAAGGTGCAATATCTTGAAAAGAGAAAAACTTAACGACGCATTGTTTTGTAAACATCAGAAAAGAAATTATGAAAATCGTTCGATCATTTGTTCCCAGGTCCATGTTGATGGAGCATCGTCTTATGTCACAAATAAAACTTTTTACTGACAATAATACAATGCTTTGTACAAACCCACCCAATGTTAGTAAAATAAAGACAATATTATCATATCATTGTGAATAACTACTCCATATACATAAATCATATCTTATTTGTCAATATTTGCTTGAGTAACACATTACTTTTAAAAAGAAAGGCAGAGACGTGGGTCCTTTGACGACATAGAAGATTTTTTCTCTTTACTTCTCATAATATTATTAATTCAAGTGTGCGTCGCTGAACGTTATACATCAACAAATGACAACAACTCAGAAACATCATAAACATCAGAAGTCATGTAGACCAGATACATGGATGTAAAATCCATTAACTATATTCCAGAGTGAATGATCAATGTAGTGACAAGAGAGAAATATTGGTAACAGAAAAATGATTAAAATTAATCATTAAAATGCAAATTATATATTGAAGTTATCACCGATCATTGAAAGCTAAATCAACTCAATAGTGAAGTAATAGCAACAAGCATACAGAGACAATCATTGATATTGTATTTACTTGTAATCAGTGTGATATTTCCATGTTATGTTTTATGGAAACCAGAAGACACACCATATTTGCGTCTTTGCCCACAACTCTTAGTTCGTATTTTTCTCTGATCAAAGCTAGGAAGTAGGGATAAGCATTGAGCACCATTGAGTCAATGATGAGATAGGATAGACACCATTTTTTTAGTTCAAATGATGACAGATTAACGTAGAGATATCTATCAAACAATCAAATGATTGGATGAAGATAGCTGAGACGATTGATGAGCACGAACAGCGAATAGTTAAAAAATAGAATGGATAAATAGAATGGATAGAATAGTTAAAAATAGATAAAAAATAGAATGTGGTTAGAATTATGATCAATCAAGTGAATCAAGTGAATCAAGTGAATCAAGTGAATCAACCGAATCCTTTGATCCCTCGGCGTTTCATATTGGGGTTAACATGGGTTAACATTACGTATTCCATAATATCCTTAAACATAACTGTAAATCCCTCGAACAAGTACTGTTGTTGTCTACCCCTACCCTCGCTGGTTGTTATTTGTTACTTGTTTTCTCGGAACGAGATGGCGTCTTTGATAAAGTTCGGAGTTTATAAATCCTTTTTTCAATCGCATTTGGTGGCTTTTAGATCAAAAATATCGTCAACCATTATAAATTCAATTGCAGCAAAATCTCCAAGCAACAGATTTTGTACGTGTTTTGGTACTTCATTTGGTTTCATGTGAATATCGCACTGTAGGCATCGAATTTATCAATTATCGCCTCGTGCGTTTTACTAGATTCTGACGGCGGAAAGTTAAAAGTTGATGGATCTGTTGTCGAGTTGGATGGTGATGAAATGACACGAATAATATGGGAAAAAATAAAAGAAAAGGTTTTAATCAAGTGTCTAATTGACCTTTGTGAATGCTAACTAAAGTTGCAATTACGGCCTACAAAAATTAACATTTATAAATAATAACTACAGTACAATTCCGTTAAAGTGTACTTTTACTCTTTATTTAAAGTGTGCTTTTATATATACACTTATTTTCAACTAGTTATTAAAATAGGCATAATGAAGGCGTTTCAAGGGCTTAACATGTTGAGTTGACTTGTCATTAGCACTGTACACCTTACAGAGTAAAATTACTAAGGCAGTTTACCTCTTGGCTAAATACATAAACTTGTCTTGGATATTCCAGTTAATACATCCGTATCTTGATGTGGACATTAAATATTATGATCTTGGACTACCATATCGTGAAGAGACTCGTGATCAAGTCACCATTGATGCAGCTGAAGCAATCAAGAAATATAATGTTGGCATCAAGTGTGCAACTATCACTCCTGATGAAGCCAGAGTCAAAGGTAGCTAAACTTTTGATGATAAACCATTGCCTTACAAGGTATGACAAGAAACTACATGTATCTTAACATACATAGAGTTCCAATTGAAGAAGATGTGGAAGAGTCCCAATGGAACCATTCGAAACATTTTAGGCGGAACTGTATTTCGTGAGCCCATAATTTGTAAAACCATACCACGTCTTGTTCCAGGCTGGGAGAAACCTATTGTCATAGGTCGACATGCTTTTGGTGATCAGGTACTTTTTAACTGAGCAAAGCATTGAATTATTATGTGTTTATACAATTTTGTGATTGAGTACATGGTAAAAACGTTCATTCCATCACTATGTTTTCTACATGTTATAAAGCATGATTTGAAATGTTGAAGCTTAACTCTTACTATCAGAAATGTTGCTCCTGTAATGCGAGATTCTAGCACCTAGCACCACCTGGTACAATAGCAAATAATAAGTGGCATTTGGTGTTATATCAAAGAATGCAAAAAACCTCAAAGTCTGCTGGCGCAAACTTATGTAGATGGCAAATTTTTTATATTCAGTTTTCAATTTTTTTGTGGTAGTACAAAGCAACTGACTATGTTGTCCGAGGTCCAGGAAAATTTACCATTTCATTTGAACCAGAGAATGGAGAGAAAAAGACTACTGTTGTGTATGACTTTAAAGGTGATGGAGGAGTCATGATGGGCATGTATAATACAGATGAGGTTAGTTATTTTCATCTTTTTGGTACTGCGTTTATTATCAGTTCAGTAATGATCAATGTTATTATTTTTCTTAAGGCAATTAGAGACTTTGCAAATAGCTGTTTCCAATATGCCCTGTTGAAGAAGTGGCCTCTATATATGAGTACAAAAAACACTATCTTGAAGCGTTACGATGGACGTTTTAAAGATATCTTTGAAGAAATTTATGAAGAGTAGGCTTCTGTTAAATTTTTTATGACCACAAAGTAAATCGTCTGAAAAAAAGCAAATGCAAGACATAACACTTAATGATCAATCTACTATTAGGATGAATATAAACAGTATCTTTACAAGGATTATTGACCTTTTCTTCAAAGTGTTGCTTCTTTTCTTTTGATTATCAGAGAATATAAAGGAAAGTTTGAGACTGCTAATATCTGGTATGAGCATAGGCTAATTGATGATATGGTGAGTGTGTTTGAATGACATCACATATTAAAATTATGCAACATCATTATTCCATCTGTCATATTCTGTTACAGGTTGCCTACGCAATGAAATCTCCCGGAGGATTTGTTTGGGCAGCCAAAAATTATGATGGTGATGTACAGTCGGATACTCTAGCACAAGGTGACACTACATTCTAACTTCTGTTTTCTTGTAAATTTTGAACAACATTTGATTACTTTTCTATTGTTTGTTATGGACATGTTTCTTTAGGTTATGGTTCTCTTGGACTAATGACTAGTGTCTTAGTATGTGCTGATGGTAAAACCATTGAGGCTGAAGCTGCTCATGGTACAGTAACTAGACATTACAGGGAACATCAAAAGGTCAATTTTCCTTATTGTATTACAATAACGCCAAAGTTTCAGCAATTTTGAGTGCATTTTTTCATGATTCTGATTTTTCAGGGGAATGAAACTAGTACAAACCCCATTGCTAGTATTTATGCATGGACACAAGGTTTAGCACACAGGGGTAAACTTGATGGAAATAATGAACTTGAAAGGTACGTAGGATTTTTAATCGTTTTTTTATTACTCAGACGACTGAGAATAGTTCAACGATCTTTTGTAATGTAGGTTCAGTGTATTGTTGGAAAAAGCGTGCGTTGATTGTGTGGACAATGGTCAAATGACGAAAGACTTGGCTGCATGTATTTACGGACTTTCAAAGTAGATAAGAACATTTCCCTTCTTTCAATACAAGCGAGTTATTCATTTCTATAAATGTTTTATGATTTTAGTGTTAAAAGGGAACATTACCTGAATACCGAAGACTTCCTGGACGCTGTTAAAGATCGTTTCTTATCTCAATGGCAGTCTACATAGAAAGCTTTGATAGTAGAGTAGAACAGCACTAAGTTATGAATCATATTTTTTTAAAATAATTAGTGATTTAAAAATCTTAATCTATAGTTCACGTTACTTTCTCACCTTCTCTTGAATTACATTAAATGTTCTCAAAGGATGTGTATATAAGTGTGTCAATAAAATAAAACGAAAAAACTATGAAATCGTTTCCATACCATATCTTGTTTTGAATAATAACAGAAAGGCTCTTTCTGACTGCAATAACTGCGTGGCGCGAGCTTTGTTCAAGCAATCAACGACGTCATAGATAATGGAAGGTGAAAGCCTAAGGGAAGAAACGGAACATAATTATGCTAACACAATTACGACATATATCAGATGGTAACTACAATACAGTGTTTGTTAAAAACAAGGAGCACAAATTTAATTTGGACAAAGAAATCTACGACTTGGAATGTTGGAAAAAATCAAGAAATCACGTTTATCGCAAGGAAGAAAGAGAATTATTGGATCATCTTCATAAGCTAAAGGAACAACAAGCCTACCTTCATAATCTAGATGAAGATAGAGGAGGTCATGTCAGGGAAAGTCAACAGACATCTCCACAAAGGTTAAATGCGACTAAAACTAGTCAAATCAACCCTGTCAGTATTCTGTCGACTTCTGATGGAAAGGAAATTGGAGGTTGGAATGAAATGGGAACTTTTTCCATACTGATAAGCAGCTTTTAAGAAATTTGTTTTATTCATAGAAATTTCTGCTCATAACGAACACAACATTGGATCAAAGAAGTCAGTTCGTAATCAAAATCTTAACACAGCAATAATGCCCGCAAACTCAGCAACAGATAAAAGAATCCTACATAGAGCTGAAGCTGGAACTAATATTGGTGTAATAAGCCATCTCCCTCATGCATTATGGGGTAAACAACACCACGAACATGTCTTCAGTTGCAGAGAAAATAACAAATCAAAAAGATCCACTACAGAACAAGAACACAACACAGCTCACGCGGTGCCATCAGTTCAAATTGGCCAGAGGCGCCATAGCCTAATGATGCAACGACTGTATGATACAGAACATCACACGCATCACGCCCATCATCAAAGAAACACAGGTATAAAGGGAGAAGGGGGACAGGTGAAAGTAAGCATGAAAGGAAAGAACGTTTCTTTTGTTTTGAAATTACTTTACAGGAGGAACACTTCAACACCACAGTCACATCAATAATAAACACCGTGTACCTCGTCCAGTGCAAATAAATAATGACGACCATCAGCATGTACATCGTCACGTGCACAACCATGTCAAAATGCATCACCATCATGCACATCGCTATCACTCTGGTTATCATTCAGAAGCTGGTAAAAGTGACGCAAAACATAATTCTGCATATGAACTAAATTTAAACAAAATCCAAAACGACATGCACCATGGCAACGTACACCGCCATCATACACATCATTATGGCCACCATAGATTTAATTCAGCACGTGAACATGAGCACGAGAGCCATTCTACAAGTGGATATCTTGATCATCACAACTTTGACAATGTTCATACACACGGTCATATTGGATCAAGAATCTCACGGCAATCCATCTCCCACCATGATCCCAACTCGCACCTTCACGGTTCAAATCATGGGATGTATCGAAGACGCAATACAATTGCAGCAAGCTTAGGCGTTAATGTCCAAGATTTTGACACACGAACACGTGATCACGAGCTTCACTGGGACCGACATCAGGTTTGCAAGCTGAAAGGAATGATCACGGACCCACACTATAAGGAAAAGCTGGAAGATGACAATGGAAGGCATTATCCTTGGTCAGGACTTTATCCTGCTAAAAATAAGACGAGTGTGGAAGACATTGAAAATTTGAAAAGTTGCCGTTATTTGAGATTTTCGAAACTCAACTTGATGAGCATGAAGGGCAATCCCGATGAAGAGGTGAACGTATTTGAAAGACGGTCGTCCGCTTTTTAAGGAATGAAGCAAGTTTAAACATCCACTGAGTTTCACTGTAATTAACTTAATTTTGCAAGCTTTTCATGAAAATATTTTCATTGAAAAATATTTCAAGCTTTTGCTGTTGGTGTTCATGGCTATCAACAGAAATCATTTTTGCTGACTAATACGACCTTGTAATCATTATATGAGCAATCATGAAGCTCATTGTCAATTGTGACACCACAATCTAGGATTAAAAGATCCTAGCAGCAATACAAGATCATACAAATTTCTGTTGTCATTGTTGTACCTTGTATTTCTCTATTGTTATATATTGAGCAAAAACTCTTGTTTGTGCAATGTCAAGTGAAATAGCAAGACTTTTTGAGTGTGTTTGCAAATGTTGTTTTTGCACTAGTCGCCTTCTCATGTTTTCGTTCATCAAAAAAGACATCAACCAGCCTCTTCATTGTAAGCCCACTGCACACAGTCACAACTTTGAACTTGTGGTTCTCTGAATAAGGTTCATTATACCTCACATTAGATACAAAAGAATTCGTACAATGGAGGTCTCATATTCGATTATCAATTGCATTTATCAGCGCCCCCATTTCCTCCTGGCCTTCTTCGAGTCACTCAGATCAAGTGAAATGAATCGGATTCAATAAAATCATGACATGTGCATGAAATTAAATCACGATTCCAAATTTGATCAATCCATTGATGTACCTAAGCCATTCCTCTGCATCTTTTTCTATTCCAAGCAATCAAGGCAACATTTTCGAGAGAAACAGACCGATCAACATAATAAACGAGACAAGTGTCCAGATCATGTTTATTCAGGTAGGACAAACGACCAACATCTAGAAGACGTTTACTTTGACGTCCTATATGTTCGCTTTCGCTCTTACTCAGACCCAATGATCTAAAAAAAATGTAAAATTTCCTTTCATAAAGGGAAATAATAAAAGAAAACATTAAAAAGCTAAGACATTTTTCTATACTTGTGTTCGTCCATCTTATGAATGATAAATAAAAAAAATGAATGAAAACATCATACTTCAAACAGCTAACGTTCTCTTTATCTTGTAATGCTTTGCTATCACCATTTGTTTTATTATTTAAAGTTTCAGCATTATTCACGGTTAAAGTGTCTTCACCGTTTGTCTTTTTCTCTCTAACATTGTGCCTAGAGCCGCAGGTTGCCCAACTAGTCAGACCACAAACGATGTTAAAATAATATTCATTAAATCCGTGAAACTCAAGAAATTCTCTGGCAACATATGTATCCCAAGAACAACAGTGATGGCAACACAACGCAAACGCAAGACCGTTCACACGACTATCTTCAAGTTTCATTCTTTTACATACTCTAAATGAAACACACGTTTTAGCAAATGAAACACGCGTTGTAGCAAATGAAACACACGTTGTAGCAAATGAAACACATGTTGTAGCAAATGAAACACACGTTGTAGCAAATGAAACACACGTTGTAGCAAATAAAACACACATGGTAGCAAATGAAACACACGTTGTAGCAAATGAAACACACATTGTAGCAAATAAAACACACATTGTAGCAAATGAAACACACGTTGTAGCAAATAAAACACACATTGTAGCAAATGAAAAACACGTTGTAGCAAATAAAACATTCATTGTAGCAAATGAAATACACGTTATAGCAAATGAAACACACGTTGAAGCAAATGAAATATTCATTGAAGCAAATGAAACACGATGCAAAAAAAAAATAATTATAAATACTGCTACGTATACAAAGACAATTTCTACCTTTCATCTGCTCGTTTCTGAGTTAAAATGACAGAACGACTGCTTTCAGATGTGTTCATTAAACATCGCAATGCAAGATCTACGTATAAACACACTCATAATCACTAAGTTCACCAGATATTATGCTTACTTATATACCAGATACCTGTAGCTGCCCCACAAAGGTGTTTGCTCACTCCAGTTAGATATTGATCACTATTAGATATTAGAGGAACATTCTCTAAATAAATATTGTATTCAAAATATAACTGCTGAGTGCTGACACAAAATACATAAGTATAATTACATGCTAAAGCTTGATAAGATAAAAACAACTTTGTTATTCAATTGAATTATTTTTTTAGACACAAAAAATGCAAATAAATAATGAAGTAGAGACGGTTGGTTATCATAAAAACAGTCCATACATTTGTTGCAATACTACTCTACAATTGCTTACTAAGATTCAAATGTTGAATGTCAATTTGGATGCGATTGAATGTTGGTCCTTGATCAATTCTTCGATGATAAGAGTCAGCCTACACAAATAGTAACATGTCTAGATGACATTATGTATAGTCTGCAAGATAAGTTTGCTTGCTCACCTTATAACGACAGCTGGCCCTGTCAACGAGCAAAAAGTCAATGTTCTCTATGTCTTTCATTGATTTCTGGACCCAATGTGATAACATTCCTTGAAAATAGATAAGATTCCTACATAGAAATTTGGTGAGGAATTTTTAAGAAATTTTTGACAAATTGGGAGAAACCTCGTCCTGCTCCAAACTCAACATATATTGAATTGGATGCCAGAAGATCTGCAGCTCTCATATTACCAATTAAAGAAGACTACAATCGCCAAGGAATGATATGGTTTTAGCCAGAAAAAATCACAACATTAAAATAACAAGATTCTTTCATAACCTGCTGTTGTAGATGTTTGCCTAATACAGGACTTGTTTCGTCTATTTCATCATCAACATTCTTTTGAGATAAATATGATTCTTTAATAACCAATGGAATTTCTGCATGAGAAACATACATAACTGTTGATGAAGATAAAAATAAAGAATGGGAAATTGCAGAAAATGAAATTGATAATAGAATGATTACCTTTAAAAAAAGATCTTATTTTTTCTATGCATAACTGTATGTCTTCTTTAGGAATATTTTTTAAGGGTTGCTATTCATACGATAACAATATGTTGAAAATATCAGTTACCACATTTTGAAAAATAAATACAGTCAGATGTATCCTAACATTAATTGCTCTACATATAACAATACTGCTAGGTTGGCTAGAAACTTTGGTGGACTAAAAATTACTGAAATCTCACCTTTTTCAACTGGTGATTTGTATCTGTTAACAATTGACCATTGTTTATATTCTTCTCGTAGTATTCCTACAACCATAAGTCATTAAATAGCATTGTTTATACTATTATTATCATATAAGGTCCATGTGATAACATGTCTTTACTTACAACTTGTCTCTTTTTAGTCACGTTGCATTTTTTCAAATGTTTTTCCAATTGATCTTCAAAGACTGTGCTAAAAATTGAAACACAGTTGTCAAATGCATTGTATTTTGTTTCCTTGAATTTTAATATAAACTTATGCTATCAGCTCCATGCGAGGAAAATGTCATATCATCTTTAAAGTTAAAAATTTCATTTGATGCATTAAATCCATTGATAATGTTTTATGCGGAAAATAACTTAAGCTGCCAAACGTTAAATCAACGCATAATGAAATCTTAACCCATTCATATCCACAGATAAACCTAGCTATCATTAACTTCTTCATGAAAAGGTGATTTCACAATGGTGAAGAAAATTTTGCTAGTACTTACGACGAGTTGACGATTTAGTACTCACTGGTTTTCGTCTAATGGGCAATTAATGCGTTTTCTTTTAGCGGAAACCTAAAATTTGTTAACACATCATAATGAATATACAAAAAAATGCAATTTATATCATAAAATCCCCTCACTCAGGCAGCTAAGTCAAAAAAAGTTACATTCATTTAAAACCTCATTTTGTCCTAGTTCAAGATAAGAGTGCTCTCCACAAAACTTTTTGCCTTTTCCCGGAATCATTTTGCAATATCTGTTTTTGCGCTTTAAAAAGAATGAGCATTTATTTTGGAAAGAAATTGCCAATGGCATTTCAAAATCCGCCATTTTGAACTTATTATTGCGCACGCGCTCTGGCTGGGTCACTGGAGATTTGAGATGACGTCGACGAAGGAGCAATGGCTGATCATGGCCATATTATGGATATATGAAACTATACATTGTGTATATTGACATACAGTATAGAAATATTTTTCAGAGAATAACTCTGAGCTGCAACTCAACCATAGTCAATATGAAATTTGTATTTCGTATTTATCCTCGGATATACGATTTTTGCCAAGGTCCAAGAAATCATCAGCCAACATTTTCAGGAAGATACTTCAGGAAACCTGAATATCAAAAGATCACTTGCAGTTACTAAAAAAAAATACAAAAAAGTGAGCTCATCTTTTACCCTTTAAATGCAAGAAAATATTAATAAGAAAACAGTAGTAGTATCTGCATGTATCATCTTTATGCCAGGAATGAAATGTTATTCGAGTCATGATAACGAGACTGCTTCAGTTATAATTCAGGTTTCTGTATATACTTGGTCAATTAACAAGGGCAAAATTATTGATTTATTGAAATTTATTCATAAGAAAAACAAACAAGCTTGACAGCTATATGCCCATTGTATTGTGTGTAACGAAATCTTCAGGGTATAAGCTACTGTTATGGTCAGTGATAAAAAACACAGTTGAAAGTGTGGTGAAAACTTAAAGTTACATGGAACACTTTCATTAAATAAGGATCCGTTTCATATGTGTTAAATTTATATAAGTTATGGGCAATGGAGATAGATGCTGACGCAACAATTTAAACGAGTTTTTTGTCAAAAGGGCTATGAACTATTAAAAATGGATTAGTGAATCTTTTTCAATTTGCTTGACTCTTTAATTTTAAATTGAAAATTGCAAAATCACAGTCAGATAGTGATCATTTGCCAAATGAGGTCGTGCAAAAGAATTGATAAAATCTTGGCAAAATGAAAACCAATTCAAACTTTAGCAACAGCTTGCAATAAATAGTCGATGCATAATTTGCGATCTTTTTGTGGCTTTTTGAAGAACGTTAGTTTCTTTCTGGAGTTGAAATTATTTCTGGCTCAAACCAGCAGTAGAACCTATATAAACTAAAGGAAAAATACAGGTACAACAGCTTGAAATTTCGATCGTGTCGCTTTTTAAATGGACAAATCTTGCGAGAGATGTATACGAAAACGAAACGCAAAAAAGGAAAGAGAACTCAATTTAATTTTATAGTTACAAAATGCAATTTCAATGCTTAAAACTTAAATGAATAATTTTGTTTCACGTTGTTTGCGTGGGGTCAATATGCACGTAGCCTTAAAAGATAATTTTTTATTTAGACTTCAAATTTTAATGAAGTGTGTCTGAAGATACACCTGCATGCAGTGTGTTTAAGTGCCTGTGTTTAACAATGAATCTTATTCTCTTTTATTAAAGAAAGTTCACTTAAAAGAACAAAGCGTTGTATTTCAAAAGTTAGTTTCATTAGAAAAGCAAGAGGATAATACAGTTAAGGCAGCAATACGTAAAAATTAAACACATTCAATAAAGCTTCCTCGAATCTCTGATTTATACGACATTGTAAGCATGATAGCTGGAAAGAAAAATCAAAAAGCAAATGTTGAAGAAGCTAACATGAAGAAGAGATGGGTAGATTAAAATTGAAATAATGCAAATATAAGATTGCTGAGGTTAAACTATATTTATGTTTAAAGTATTTGTTACCCAAAACTCTGAATGTATTACACGGAAATGTTGAAGTTTGGTAGTTTTAAATGGTTTTAAGTAATGTTTTTCACCTATGGGATTTATCCAAAAAATTTAGTGAAGAACTGATTAAATAAACCACTTTTGAGTGTGTTGAGTTGACTCTGGAACTATTTCATGTGACGATTGACGAAGCAGTCAAAATATCACAAATATAAGTGAGGATAAGTTTTAAATGAACAATATCCGTAAATTATTTATGTTTCTTGGTGATTAAACAGCAAAACGTTAAACTATGCAGAGTTGACAGCTTTCTTCACCACATTTCACTTTAACATTTCACAGCATTCGACATATGTTCGCACCTGAAGTGTACTTCATGCAACAAATCGCTTCCCATTTTTTCAGGTAACATCAGTATAATGAAGGAAAGAAATGTGTCTACATGGAATTTGTTAAAACGCGGAGCTGTTGCTTTAATAGCAATAATAACAGGTTTGTTACCTTTCATCTATTTTAAGATAGTTTCATCAAAAAACAATGTGGAACTATAGTTTAGTTAAATTAACCAAAAACATGATATTTGAGGAGTGTTTCGATCCTCACCTCATCAAGTGGGAAGAGATATATATGACACAGAAAATTCTCCAAGACAGGAAAAGCTGTTATTTGATCCAGAAATGTTTCATCTTCATATTTAAGTTCTGACAGTTTTTCATGCATAACACAAAACGACCAACAACGCTAAGATATTGATGAAACAATTGGTAAAACTATGGCAATTTCAATATACTATCCATATTTTCTATTACTTTTCCATGGAGGTAAGAACAGTACATTAGTTTATCTTTAACCTATCCACGTGGGAACACTGTCTGTGATGTTTAAAAGAATTCTTACATGAGAACATATCTTCAAAAATTATGGATTTATGTTTTTAAATATGCTATCATATAGTTCATAAGGACTTTATTTACTCATGTGGCCATATTATCGGTATTTTATTTCTATCTGACGTACAGTTTGTGACGCAAGTTGTTTCGAGAAAAATTGTTAAGAGATTTATTCTTCGACTACGACAAAGACACAAGACCTGTCTTGAATGATAGTCACACAGTTACAGTGACAATTGGTCTATCACTTCATCAAATAATGGATGTTGTAAGTCCTTTGGTTGTGAAACATTTGTTGAACATAATAAGTGTAGTTAAACAGTTATAAAATAATTTGTACAATCCTTACGTCATTGTAGGATGAGAAAAATCAAATAATGACTACGAGCGTTTGGGCAAGACAAGTAAGCGTGCAAATTAACATAGCTACTAAAAATAATATTGAGGACCAAATGTGTGATTCTCTTTTATCTCTAAATAGAAATGGTACAATCCATATATGAAATGGAATAGATCTGCTTATGGCAACATAGCAACCATTAACGTACCCAGCAAACGCATCTGGATCCCAGATATCGTTCTTTACAACAAGTGCGTCACGCAAGAAAAATGAAATTAATTTTCTTTTTCATCGTATTAACACTCGCGTTGAGCTTTTCTTAACGTAAAATATAGCAGCAAATAAAATAGTTTTAACACAAAAATCGGTATTAATCGACAGAAATGTATTCTATTTCTCACTTATTATTATAGTGCTGATGAAAATGTAGATTTTCGCGGCTATCTTGATCGCCTGTCGACAAGAGTTCAGATCAATCACGATGGATTGAACACGTGGCTCTCGCCAGTAATGTTGAAAACCAAGTGTAAAATTAATGTTGAATACTTTCCATTCGACTCTCAGAGGTGTATTCTCAAGTTTGGATCATGGACATACGATGGCTTTCGACTGGATGTGCAAAATGAAAGCACTTCCATCGACACAGGAATGTACAGTCCTTCCGCTGAATGGCATTTATCTTCAGTTCCTGTACAAAGAAATGTTGTTAAATATTTCTGTTGCCCCGAACCTTACCCTGATGTCACATTTGTCGTGAATATTCAGAGAAGATCTTTGTTTTATCTTATTAATTTGATTTTACCGTTGGTTGTCATCTCTGTTTTGATAACATTTGTCTTCACATTGCCACCGGAATCGGGTAAGGCGCCTATAGCTTCAAACACATGTCTGAAAAACTGAGATTGAGACACGCAATTCTTTAAAAACGAAATATATTTATTACATGAATTTTGAAGTAAACAATAGTGAGCACTGTTTTCAGTCCATGGACCTGGGCTCGAAGTTTGCTCATGGGAATAGTTTGATTGGGTTGTGCTGTCTTAGTTATAATTCAAACTCTTTTTTGTAGGAGAACGAATCTCTTTATCGATCACTATCCTCCTCGCAATGACCGTCTTCATGTTGTTGGTCACGGAGACAATTCCTCCAACATCAGAAGTCGTTCCTCTTATAGCCAAGTTCTATATGGCTGCCATGTGTGAAATAGCTTTTGCCTTGATAGTTACGTGTTATATATTGCGTTGCTATCATAGTGGAGCGAACGAGGTGCCATCTTGGATGAAGAGAATTCTCGTGGGAACTATGGCAAACTTCTTTGGAGTGAAGAAGTCAAAAGCTTTGCTGAAAATGGAGAAAGAAGAAGAGATGTTCGAGCAGTTTGCTTCGCGAAAAGGCTTCTTGGGAAAAATGATCAAGAAATTAACTCAAGAAGATTCCGAAGAAGATTTGATTCAATGTTGTGTCTCGAGTACTGTTAAAGAAGACATTGACGTAGCTGTCAGTAACCTACAGCTTCCACAGCTTTTCAAAACTCCACTTAAAGTTGGTGAAAAAGATAAGACGAATGATGTTAAGGAAGCCGGAAATAGGTGTAGCGATAGATTCTCCTCGAAGATCTTAGACAAGCTGGACATCATAACCACTAATATCAAGTCAAAGGAAAAAGTAGAGATTGTGAAAGAGCAATGGCATATTATCTCTGTGGTGTGTGATCGCATATCAATGTGGACGTTTGCTTTAGCAATCATAGTAACAATGACAATGATATTCTATCAAGCGCCTGGTTATATTTCTTGATCTTTACATACATTAAAACGCATATTAACATGTATTAGACATTAGAACACCAAAAACAGCTTTTAGCATTATACTATAAAAGAAAAATGCTATCTAGAGGATTAGTTTGATGAGGCAATAATAAATAAATTTAATAAAAAAGATACTGCTTTTCGGTTTATTTAATATCTTTTAATTCAATGAGATCTTAAATCCAAATACTCACTAAATATGACGAAGATATAATCATTAACGATGTTTATGAATAAAATGAAAGATGTTCACTTTGAAAAGCATGAGTCTGCATGACTATTTGCTTTACGTAATAGTGAATGCATTTATTTGTGTACAGTACAAAGTCAAACAGCGAGTTTAGTCTAATTTAAGAACTTTATCATAACTTGTTTTAGTAGATCAATTGATTTCGCAGTAGTTGAACGTATGTGGCAGAAGTAAATAGGCCAGCTGACCACTCCTACGTATATTACACCAACAGATGCTCTAAAGCTGCGTTAATTAGCTAAATATTCTATCATAATTTTAAGTTGCTGTAAATATGAAGGTATGTGGCAGTGGTACCTGTAAGTGTTGATTTTGATCGAACGTAACTGAGCGAATATATTTTAAACATTTCTATCCTCTCACTTGCGATTCCTTTTAAATTGAATTCGACTTTGTTGAAATCGAGTTCAATTTTCATTAAACCCCTTTTTGAAGGAGATTTCTTACGCCAAGTCAAAGTAATGTGAAACTCAATTGTTTACTCGTAAGAGTTTTGGTAACGATGCATTTTTAATGATTGTATAAACATAGAGCAAAGATTATTAAAACTACAGCTATAATGAGAAATACGTTTAGCTCAAACTTAAATAAAAGAAACGCGAAGAGAGTGGTAACGAGTATTGATGATGACGTTATAAAAAGTTTTGTGATGTTACTTGCATGTTTCATCACAATAGATACAATAAGACCACAGCAGATCTGTAAATGAAGACACGAAATTCAACAAATGTCGTATGTAATAAAAAGGAATTTATAATATTGTGAATACCTCAGAGCAGATAATCACTTTCACCCAAGGATTATAATGATGAAATATGTTGTTAATTTTGTGTGAAAGATTCTCATTGCCTGCAAAATACAACGTTTGAGAGGTGGGAAAAAAGGTGACAACAAGAAAGCTTTGATTGATCTCCGATATTTGACAACATACCACCTGTTGAAAAAGATGGACTGTCAACAATAAGAAAGCCGACGATGTTTAATAATACACCAAAGAAATACAACATGACATTTTGTTGATGGAGTGACAGATCATATTGACGTTTCACCATCACCTCTAAATAAATAAATAAATCGCAAAGGAATAATGTATTACTTATAAGTAAAGAACAAAGCAACATGACGTTGGTACAAAATGGATAAATAATATTCATACCAGTCCAAATACCGGCCAATCCACTCACAACACAAGAAACAAGCATTATGAAAAGACCAGTTAACGTGACATGAACGTCATTTATGTGATCATGAAGCTTTTCTTCCGATACAAGATTTCCAAGACTATCAATAAAAATAAATGTATTCTCCAAACGTGTTCTCCAGTTAATTTTTATATCGTCTGTTTAGTCTCAGAATAACGAGTTTAGACTTACGAATTTAAAGTTCCTGCAGCAGTCAAAAGAAAAATAGCAAACCATTTGCGAAAAGAAAGACGTCTAAATGATAAAAATTACGTCAAGAAATAACAGGAACTACCGCATTGCCATTATGTATCATAATACAAACCTCATTATTATGAGACGATAGAGGAAAGCCGTGATAGGGATCTTCAAATTACTCATTATCTAAACATAAAAACATTTTAACATGAAAAATAACGTGCAATATAACTTATATTACAATAATTTAAATTTACAGAAGATTTAATGAAAATTTCAATTATGGCTTTAATTATATTTATTTCAAATTACAACCACATCATTCAGTTTATGGAAGAGTTTCGGCTATTTCTGTCAATTTTTAGTCAATTTATGGCTTTCCCAAGATAAACCACCATTTCGTTGTGTACTCGTCTGCCAATCACTTTTATACACTCCTCTTTCGGGATGGCTCTTATTTTGCTGTGATGTCAGTTTTAAGTTCTTCAAAATAAGAGCCATCCCGCCACACATCTTGGAAACTAAGTGCCATAAACTGAATGATTCTTAATTGAGCATCTACACAGGTAACGTAAATGATCAAATAAACGCCCCCCCCCCCAGCATGCTAAAATAACAAGAGTGGCTTGTTGAAAGTGGGCTCAGAAACGGCAAATTAAGCCATAGTTTTGTCTTAATTTCTTCACAGCACTTCTCTCTATTAAACGCCGTGTATTTATTGCACACACCCCTTCCACACCGGAATCGCTAGAATACAGTAAACGCCCGGGCGCTTCTTAAATCATTTACGGTGCTAGGCACAGTTAACAAGTTGTGTACCACGTAGCTTGCAGGATCTAGGTACTGCTGAACCAAGATTGAAACGTTGTTGTTAAAACAATAAAGAATGGCCGGAACAGAAAATGAAATCCAAACGATCAAAGGTTGTCTCTTTAGTTCCCCGCGCTTCCATAATGGATAAAGATTGATGAAGGAGAAAACAAACTGAAAGAGTTCACGTTTTTATAAGATACACATACAACTTTCTTTAAAGAACTGTTTTCAAAATATGCAATGCTATCTGGAGTAAATACCTTTCCTAACTCAATAAACATGACGACTGATGTTGTGTTGTATTTAATCTTGTTGTCAATTTTGCTCAGTTTAACAGACAGCGGATAACTTCCGTAAATAAAAACTCTAAATTAAAATAAAGAAAATAAAGTAAAGCGAACAACATGTTATCATTGAAATCGTTTAAAGATTATTTAATTCACTAACGGAGAATAATCAATTAACTCACTCCAGAACAAGAATCGTATACCACAAAAGTCTAGGAAAAGGAGTAATTTCCTGAAATTCTGAAAGTTGTGACGTCGAAATCTTTAACTAAATGATAAAATAGTTACTTTCCAGACAAGATTTGAATATGAATCAAAATGCAAATTAAATTTTAATTTCAAAATGCTATCAATAGGAATTCATGTTGAGTTCATCGTTAGTTGATCCTTGGAAAAACCCTTTACGCCGTCTAATGATGACGTCGTAATTTCGTTTACGTTGCAACAAGCTAATAATTTTATAGATGATCCAGTTTACAAACATCAAAAATTTTGACAAGCTTAGAATACAACATAGAAATTCTTACGTTGGACCAATTTCTACTTCCTTTCGAGTTCTTCATCGTATTGTAGTGGTCTTTATCTACTGAAATAGAACTAAACGATTTCCGAACAACTTATTTGAAACAATTACGACATTTGCTCTCACATGACACGAGATGAAAAGATGTTCAATAGTGTTATGGTAAAGGTAGCAGTTGATCATGTCTTAGTTCCAAACATGTGAAAACTCGCGAACATTGATCAACGGGTGGCATTATTTTATTGAAAGACTCGAGCATTAAAAACAGTTTTATCACATAACAGGTTTCAGCCTTAGTGTTTAGCTTCGTTCATCCATTTCAATAGCTAAGCAACCACGGACGAAGTTTAAAATTTTTTCCGTAAGTATTGTTAATATTGTAGGGGGTGATGATAAAAACTTTAAGAGGGTGAATAAGCTGGTGAAGAAATGACGTAAGACAATGCAAGACAAAATAAAGGAGTAAGATTCACTTTTTAAAACAGTCATGAAAACAAAAACTACAGTTATGCATTTTGTGCCCGAAACAAAACAACACAATCGAAAATATGATAAAATAAGAATGGATCTGATTATATATTAACATTAATGTTTTTGTATAATAGCGGTAATAATGGTGATAATAACAGTGCATACAGTAGTTGTAAGCATAGTATAAGATCTGAAAAATATATTTAGTCGTATAGATGAGATATGCCTTTAGCTTGATCCTAACATAATGCCAGTTGTAACTGCCACCAGAAGTTTATTTTAGTTTGTCTAAGATAAAGAGTCTAATAAAGTAAATGGTTTGAACCCGGGAGTATCGTTACATGTTTGTAAATGTAGATCGTCCATGCTGGTATAGTCCTGAGAAGGACTGTTTTTGTTGTTGTTGACTGACGTTTCGACAACCTTAGCGGTAGTCATCTTCAGAGTCAAATGACTCTGCCTCTGACTCTTTTGACTCTGAAGATGACTACCGCTAAGGTTGTCGAAACGTCAGTCAACAACAACAAAAACAGTCCTTCTCAGGACTATACCAACCTGGACAATCTACATCTACAAACATGCAATAAAGAGTCCACTAACAAATAAGACTAGTGCTACATTATACATATTATAATTAGGATGATTGCAATTTTTTATGACTTAAAACTTCCCTTCTTTGAACTGCGACCTGAACGCGTTCTGAACACAATTGGAACGCGTTTTTTGTCGAGTTATTTCTAAGCAGTACTGTATGACCGTATACATTATAAATAATATAAAGGTTTTGTCAAGTTATTTCTAAGCAGTACTGTATGACCGTATACATTATAAATAATATAAAGGGTAATTTGTTTATGTAACTTGTCATATTTTCATACGACTTCACTGAAAATTGAGCCATCAACATCACAAAGTTGGTACAAAAGTTCACGGAATACCACAATATATTGAAGACTGCAATAGCGTTTTGACCAGCTACTAAAGATCATAGTCCTCACTTTGTCACGTGACACAAGCAAAGGCCAATAAAGAATAAGTATATATGGGCAGGATAAGATTGTCAATTTGGGTGGTAAATGCTTCCAGTAAGGATGATAGTATTACCGTTAGTGCCAGTGAGTGTAGCTTTATGCCTAGGTGAATACATCCATTGGTTACAAAACTATAAATTATAATAAGAAGATGAATGAAGAGATACCATATGGTTTCAAGAGAACCAGGAGAAAAAACTGTGATAGACAAGATGCTAAGGTTCCTTCAACAGTTTTAGACAACCCTATAGTAAAAGAAAGATGATTTCTTCAAAGTACCAAAACACCATACCTACGTGATCAATTGTCAATGTAGGTACCTTTCCATTTTGTCTTTCCAAATTTCACTCCAATTACGGATGCAGTAGCATCTCCCACTCCAATTGACAGAACACCAGCATAAAGTAACACATTACAACCTATTGACAATACATTACAATGAAAGTCATTAGCAGAGAAAAAATGTTATTTGCAATGAAAAAACTACCATACAGACAAAGATAGTACGCTATTTGGTTGGGATTATACCATGTTGATAAAGATGGTGATAGTTCATTGGAAACATCCATAATGGTAAAGCACATCCAACAAGAAGATAAACATGTGTTAGTATGAGAGGGCCGGAATCTTTATCATCTGTCAAACAACAGAGATGATCGTGAAATAGTTCTCCAAATGGCTTAATATGACCAATACGAATATACTAAACAACAGAAAAATAAGGACATATACTCACAAGTATGCAACAACATGATCATCATTTGTACCATGACACAAATTTACTGCTTTATTTATGAAAAGCATTAAAAGCAATTGCTTTCTATCTTTCATTTCTAATAGAAAAGAACTTTTTAAGTGAGCATACAAAACATACCTCCACAAAAATAAAAAGCGATATTGCCAAAGTAGAACAAAGGTGAAGTAATGCAGGATCATAGATGATTCCAGGGACAAAAATGGCTACAGCTAGGACATGAAAGATCTTTCTTACAATGATATTGGAAGGAGTAAGGCTAGGGTAAGAATATCTCCATGAGACAACAAACAATGAGAACAAGGCAATAATGGTCCAATAAAACAGGAGAAAAACCTAGATGAAATCATTAAAAATGATAATGTGAAATTAATGAAGTGTAAAAGATATAATAAAGTTGTTTGTTGTGCAGACAACCTTACCCTGTTATGATTTAAAGAAATAAACTCGATGAACCATATGAAAGGATTGATGCCACCAAGATTTAGATAGAGTGATGGAAGAAATATTGCAATAAATGATAAAAAACATATGATATAGAAGCAGAAATATCCAATCCACAAATCCAATGTTTCACTGAAATATGAAAAAGAAAAAATGCAGCAAACTTCTTGATTGTCATGAAAATCATACGTATATGCGATAAAATTTACCTAAAGTGGCATAAACTTGCATGAATTGCAGTTAAAATTAAATGACAAACATGTAGACAAATTGTAAATTGTGAAGCTACTTTTACCAAACAATATGGAGATAATAGAAGACAGGAAGAAGGAGCAATCCAGTCAACAACATTCCCACAATAAAGCTCTGGGAAAACAAAGGAGAGCTTCACCATTTTTAAAATATAAAAGGTAAAGAAAGCCTTAACTATTACTTACTTGAAGTATAAAAGTAATTTCCGTTCTCGTAAAAGGTAGTTGGTCAACTTTAGTTGTGCCATTTACAATGGAAGGAAAGACAAAACGAAGCTGAAAATAAAGGATTAACCATATGAATATAGATGCAATCAAGTGTAACCTGACTTGGTAATTTTTATTATGTTTTGGTGAGCTTAGATAGCCCCACCTGATTAAATAAGTTGAACATTTGGAACAGGGGGACATTCTGCATGGATCAACACATTTTTGATGGTAAAGTATTCAATGTATGGTCACACTAATGCTATCATTGTAGTAGGGAATTTTCCCCAAAAAAGTTCACTAACCCGGGAATAAATGCTGATTGCAAAATCAATACACAAAATGGAAAGAACTTGTGACACAATCATAAGTTCGCCAAGAGTAAAGGACTGAGGAAGCAATGCAAGAATAAGAAATGATATTGTGAAAAAGACAAGTAGACTGGTGGCCAGGTACATCTCCATTGTTGCTAAAAAATACAAAAGTCACTTAAATTATTGATAACAATTAACAAGAATAGGGAGAAGACTTTTAAAAAAGATCAATAGAATATTCACCTCCTTTCCATTGCAATTGAGCAGTTTTAAGAATAGCTATGCAAATAAGGGAACAAGTGATAAAGTTGTGAGGTTACGGGTTCCTTTGAACAATACTAACAATAACACAGTACATAGTGACATCATTACAACTGCATTGTAATATATTTGCCATTGACCTAAACAATAGATAGATAATGCTTTACTTAATACACAATTTGACATTCTCTATATTTCAAAGAACATATGATAACCTGTATATATGTACTTACCATGCAATATAAATGGATGCCATTTTCCAAAGCTAAGTTGACTGAGTATAACAAGTGGCACTAAGAAACCACATTCAATACCACTGTCTCCACCAGGCCTGTTTCATAGCAAAGAGGAAAATACCAGGAAGGAACAATTAATGCTTCCCCTGACTAGTGTCATGCATGACACACTGAAATTTCTAGAGTTACAGCCATTTTGGCCATTTGCAAAATGCTTTTCAAAAAAATAATCTTTTATTTCCACCTGAACGGTATTATATTTCTCGCATCTGTATACATCTTTTCAAAGCATACCCACGGCATGGATTCGGCAAATAACACTAAAATCAACACTCGTGATAAAGGCTTTCCTAGTATTGTGAACAAGTAAGAACAGAGCTGAGAGCAGAAAAGATAGCAAAATACTTACACGTAAAATGAAAGATGAAAACTCCTGGATGCTCTTTTATCTTTAAATGAGAAAAACAAAAATACAAACTAGAAAACAAAATAATAGCTTTACAAGGCGACATTATCATCTTCGTGGCCTCTGTTGACAACAGTGTTATGTGAAAAACAAGGTTAAATTTCACGGAGGGGGTGCGTCCAGCACGGGAAAATCAGAGAAAATTATCTGATGATGAAACAAGTTTTTTACAATTCATATTTGAAGCTTGAAAACAAATTTATCATCGTTTTGTTCATTTTATGTTAAGGATTTTCCATGAAAATAAGATTGAAAAATAATCTTGGATTAATGGAGGTGATAAAATTATGTCACTTGAAAAGTTGACTTCCCTCCCCGGTGACAGTTCGTGACGAAACACCTTTTACTTCCGCCAGCGCCAGCGGCCTGACTTTAATTGTGAGCAAGTTGAAGTACTGAAAGGTGTGTGTTGAAAAATGAAGAAAGTTTTTGGATTGAAAAATAAAAAGAAAACTGACGAATCTGATGAAGATAATCCAAGCTATACAGATCCGAGTTTACTTCACGCCACTGACCCTTCACCAAGGATATCTAGAGGCATTACTCATCCTGTCTATCCGCCACCGAGGCCATGTCATAGCGGAGGAAATTCGCCCAATCCACGGCGAAAATATCAGGATCCAAATGTTCCGCCAAGCGATAGAAAAGGTTCTATAAATGAAAGCAACAGGAATAGTCTTCTAAATCCCCCTACTGGCGAACCAATGCACGCTCTACAAAGAACAAATACTTCAGTTATAGTAAGTGTACGAAACTCATTCAACATCGGTGTTCACAAAATTTTGACGTTTTCCGTTTTAGTTAGAAATACAACTGTATGTAAAGAATAATGGATTTTAGTGAACTAAACAAGTATAAGTGTTCTGATGCTATTATCAAGAAATAAAATGTTTTGATAAATAATGATCAAATTAATATGACTTGTATTTATACCTGCTTTTCTTTACAGGTTATTGTCTAAAACTTTTTGAAATCAAACTTTAGTTTGAATTGTATTTTTAATATTTCATGATGGAAATCTATGCAAAGCGAAGTCAATCAGATTTTACTTTTGTGTGTTCAATGCTTTTTGCATCATGATAAAATGTTGCAGTATATATAATTTGATTTTAATATTTATGAAACACACCTTCTGATTAGAATAAGTTGCAAATTTATGCGTGATTGTTCTTTCTATTTTGCCATATATTATCTGTACCTTAATTCTTTTGCAATTGTGCATTTTTTTTTTAATAAATAGTGTTTGAAGAACCTGTTTCAATCATATATGGAAATTGATTACAGGACATGATCTGTCCATACATTACAAAGTTTGCTTATGTATGTATTTGAATTTGAAGATTTCAGATGAAAATGACTATGCCGACCCCATTGATGCACAACGAAGAGATGAACTCATTCATGACATCAAAAATAAATCACTTAGAGATGACTATTGTGAACCATGGGACTCCACAATGAGAACCGATGCTGCAAATGTGATAGTAAAACAAACTATGAACAATGATAATCATAGCGATTATGTTGATCCATATGATACAGGGAAAGACATAATTATTGATAAAAGGTTAAGCAGAGGAATAGACCCAAGACGAAGTGGAGCTGACATTGATTCCAGGAATCCATTGAGGTGACAAAATAAATGCATGTAGTTGTACCTTAATCTTGATTTTGGTCAATATAGTCAACAAATTGTTAATTCTTCATAGCACTGTGTCAGGTAATGACTATGATACTCCTTGGGACTGGGTACCAAAGAATACAGTGATCAAAAGTTCCATACCATCACAGCAATCAAATGCCAATGTGGGCAACCAAACTAACAAAGGAGACGCGGATGATTATGATGAACCTTGGGAAAAGATGCAGAGCTACCTTTTTAAGACACAAGTCCCAGGACCTGGAGGGAAACCACGTTCCCCTGTGCCACTACCTAGACAGTCACATGCTAGTGGCAGTAGAATCTTTGAGTCATCTAGGGATGCAAGTAAGTTTGCAGGCCCACCAGTTCAAGTTGATAGAGTTTATGATGCTCCATGGGATGGAACTATTGGAAAAACAAGTAATGAGTATTTTTTTGTTATCACCAATATTAATCAGTGGCAGAATTATAAATAATATTGTACAACCTTTAGCAAACTCTGCTGATGACTACGATATGCCATGGGAATACAAGAATAAGCTCCCCATCATGGGAAAACCTGCCCCCTTCCATCCAGTGAACATTGTACCAAAGGAAATTGATCCAAACACACCACTTGACCAACAAAGGTATTGAAGATTGTTTTTGAAGATTAAGATTGTCACTTTTATAAACATGTTGTATCATGTGTGATTGATTTGTTCATTTTAGTTGGTATCATGGTCGATTAACGCGACAACAAGCTGAGGAATTACTTAGCGAGGCACCTGACTGTAGTTATCTTGTTAGGGACAGTGAAAGCAGTAAGAAAGATTTTTCTCTGTCAATGAAGTAAGTGAAATTATTTTTCCAAATCATATTCAGGAATATTGCAGAAAAATCTTTTGGCGCTTAAGCACCGCGATAAAATTCCAACGTTCTCTTTCTTAGGAACAGCGAAAATTTCCTTCATTTGAAGATTGTACGTCAATTAAATGGGGAATTTATTCTTGGTCAATTTAGCAAACCTTTTCCAGACATTCCTAAGGTCATTTATCACTACTCCAAAAACAAACTGAATATTCGCGGTGCAGAACACAAGTATTTACAGCATCCTATAAGTTCTCAACCTGAGTATCATACAATCGAACCAGATGATGATGAAAATGACGTTGCTTTGTAAAGAAAGGTTCTGTTGTAATTGTATTTAGTAATTCATCACGTCCACGTTGCTACAAAGAGAATATCAAAAAAATTCTTCAATGAATGAATACCCAATTCATGCATGCATTTAAACTGTAACGCTCCAGATTAACTGTTTAACAACTACTCGCAGTCTAAATATTATGTTGGAGCTTTAACTGTACTTAATGTTAACGTGAAATGAAGTTAAAGTTTACATCGACGTGAAAATGGTTACAAGATACAATACGAAACGCTCGATATAAAATGAAGATTTATGACTGAGTGAAATATTTCCAAATGCTTACATTCCTATGATTCATATTAAATATAACAAAAAAAAAATAAATATTCAATTTAATCCAGTTCACATCCTAAATTTGCGTCATGGAATTATACGTGCATTTAAATAACGGAAGATCGATGGACTAACCAGACAACTATTGATTGCGTTTACTAATCTGACCAATCATCATCGTCGTCATCATCCCATTCGTCATCATCATCAGAATCTTCGTCTCCTGTGGATATAAACACGTGCGTTAGTCACAATGTGAATATTTGATTTTTTTACTCAGTAATGCTTACAATAGATAGCTCTTCTAAAACGTTTCAACTTTCATGCCTAATCCATTGGAAACTTATGGTTACTATAGATAGCTCTTCTAAAACGTTTCAACTTTCATGCCTAATCCATTGGCAACTTATGGTTACAATAGATAGCTCTTCTAAAACGTTTCAACTTTCATGCCTAATCCACTGGCAACTTATGGTTACTATAGATAGCTCTTCTAAAACGTTTTAACTTTCATGCCTAATCCACTGGAAACTTTGGTTACTTTAGATAGCTCTTCTAAAACGTTTCAACTTTCATGCCTAATCCATTGGCAACTTATGGTTACTATAGATAGCTCTTCTAAAACGTTTCAACTTTCATGCCTAATCCACTGGCAACTTGTAGCATTTAATTACTATACATAAACTTACCTAGGACTTTAGCTCGGTTGTCTAAAGCTCGTGCCAGTGCTCCGCGCATGCTGTTACTTTCCACTTTAGGAATAGGTGCTCGAGACTCGGTGACCTTTAGGTGATAAAGGAGTTAGTTTTGTTGTTATGAGCAAATGCGAGGCATGTTATTATTGTAGTTAAAACAATATAGCGGACATTTCATACTTTTAAGAAGGAACGAACTATTAAGCATAAGAAAGAACGATAGTAGAGTAAACGTGCCACGTTTATGTAAATTGACGTGCTTGACGGCATTTGCGCTATAATAATTATTAATGTTACTTCTTTCGTGAACCTTTTTCAACTTTGTGCCAGCTTGAATACTCTGCAACAGTCCCCCGCGGTCACCACTTCCAGTTGCTTTGATGCCGGGTAAATTTCCTTTTTCTAAACTGTTGATGTGTGTAGGCAACGAGGGAGCACAAGGAGGTGGCGGTGGAGGTGGAATATTAGCTTGAATAGGTGGTGGTTGTGGCGATGATGGAGGTTGTGGTACAGCCATTCCCGTGGAGGTTGAAGCTACAGTTCCCGTATTTATAGGTGGAACACCAACAACATATTCTTGAGGATGCGCTTGTAAATTACTGTGTGTTTGATATGATCCTCCAACATTGGAGAATGGATGTTTTGGCTCTACAATAAGAAAAAATGAAAAATAAAATAATTCATCGATAGCCATTTTCACGTTTCAATCCAAACTTACGATGTTGTTGTTGACTTTGGTAAGAAGTTGAGTTACACGGGTAAGCCTGTTTTACATGAGGAGCACGCACTAGCAGGTGAAATGTATCAAAAATTTTAACAATGAACGAGTTTTACAAAGACAAATAAAGTTCTCTTACATACTTAACATAGCCGATGAATATCCTGGGGACATTGCGGGCATAGATCCACCAAACTTTAGGTTATCCAAAAGACTTGCCGTGTTTCTGGTGGCATGCTATTGAACATTGCTTGCATTTGATTGGCTGCGACAAGAGGGGCTCTCATCTTCATCATCATCATACTTTGCATATTTGGCATAAAGAACGAGTTTTGTAACGCTTGCATTTGATAATTTAATTGTTGTTGTTGTTGATAAGCAAGAAGTTTCTTTTGACGAGCCACTGGTAAATGGAAACAAAAGTAAATTTTGCGAGAAAGAAGAATTGTAAAATAAAAATGCGTAGAAATCATTGATTGATGATAACACTCCGAGTAAATTAGGTAAGCAAACACTGCACCTTCTCTTTTCTTTTTAAATATATTAACTCTCTCCATTACCGCAGCACGAAAAGTAGCAGCTTCGTCAGCGCTAGAAAAATTAATTCCAGCACGACAATCCTGCAAAATATAACAATAAGAAATAAGTCACAGAAACTTTTGCATCAATTTCACGAGATATCAAACACTTACATGAGCGAAAAATGTTTGAAAGTATTTTGATACTGCCCTATACTTGAACTGTTTGTATAGTTCTTGTTCCCACACGAGAACTTTTTCCTGTGAAATGAATTTGAAAGTGATTGAAAACAGTTTCTTTTACATATAACCATCCATTTATACCTTAATGTCAAAAAATCGGATGAAAAATGATTTCACTTGCTTATCTTTCACGAGACAAACGACACCCGTTCCTAATTTCGTCCATTGAGTTCGATCAGACGGCAAAGCAAGGAATATTTGAGCAACACCCGTCGCTAATGACTGAAAATGCGATGATAACGTAAGTTGGACATGTAAAAACAAAACTTTGAACATCTTTTAAAAATTCGGATGAAAATTATCGATAAAATTTCCTTTCTTTTTTTAATCTAATACAATGTTATATTAAGGTCAAACATTCGTTGAAACCTTTCTTCCTTTTCCCAATATTTGAGTGACAACTTTATTTTCTCTGGACGACAGCAATAGAGATTCAACACTCTCCATTATTACTCGCGCCAAGAGTCACTTCAATCTAATCGTGTTAATCCGTCTGTTGTGATGACAACAGATAATTACCTAATTGAGCTCCTTAATCATAATGACGTCATCAACGTAAATTAAATGTTTCATTTTTTGGCGCAATATTTTTACTTCTCAAAGTAATAAGAAATGAAATTAAATGAATGGTGACAAAATTTAGTGCCTGGAAAGGCTGTCGATTGACTTCTCAAAGATACAGGAATGAGGAATCCATGAATTAGAAAAACAGCTTTTGTAATAGATCAAATGAATAGTGATTATTTTTCAAACATATTTAAAAACAGTAAAGCAAGTAATATGCACTTACATAGAGTACTTAATTGAACCATATGGTACCTACATAGAGAACATGAAAGAAAGTAATGGAGAAGACCAAAAGCATTTGTTTGGAGATATTTGATTTCATTTATCAAAAGACTTGGGAAAGTTAGAAAAGATTGCTGTGAAGTGGACCAAATCCAGTCACCTCAGCTTATGGAGATAAACTCCAATAAAAATTAGTTGTTTGGTAGTTTTATTTAGCAAAGTTTTTTTTTGTGAATATGTTAGTGCAAACATTACATAAGTACTATTACTTCATCGTTTCAGAAAACTATCAAAAAATATTAAATTGCACTTTTGTGATTTTTAAATGTTAAAAGTAGAGATCCTCGAGTTATGCACAAACTTAACTGGAAATATCAAATGAAAAAACTTTCCTAAGTAATTTGCTTTTTGTGACAAAACTCCACATGAAAGAACTCACCCATGGCATACATACATGCATGTATGGTAAAATTTTAGCTTAGTATATTGTACACTATAGTATTTTTGTCCTATTTTTATTTGAGACTTGGGAGACATTCATACCTTATAGACTTGCTTGACATTCCTAGCTTATAATGTAAACCAAGTGACGTTTCAAATTGTGTTGGAAAGTTAATCTTCTTCGTAAAATGTGGAAAGGAATAGCTTCAATAACAAAAGCAATACATCCTTTGAGCTAAAAAGTTAAAGATACACTAACATTGAAAATGTTTGGAGGTTCACAGTTGACTGACAATTTTATTGCTCTTTCTCTTAAAGTAAACCTGTAATAAATTAACATCAGAGATAGGTATGGCGGTTAATTTCTAAAGTTAATTTCTAAGGTTTATCTTCGTGTTAGCCATGAAGACAATCCACCTTTCGTTATCAAGAATCAAGAACAAGAAGACAAACTCTTCTCCATCTTCCGTTGTGAGCCAATCAGATTACAGAATGTCCCATATCCAGCACATTATACATTCTGAAATGCTTCATTGAATGTACGAATCTTGTTGTTATGAATAAATTGAATATGGGTTCGACTAGATTTGTTATGAGTGATTTGACAGGTATACGTCCTGATTTTGCGAAATGCGATCAACATTTAGAAAATGAAATTATCTTGTAGGTGATACAAGTTTCAAAGAAGACAAGTAGCTGGAATTAAAAGTTGCCAACGCCTATTTTCTGATGTTGGTTTGTGAATCGATCGTCATCACATTCTTTATTATTTGATATTTTCGATTATTGTTGTATTAGAATTATGTCTTCTCTTGGTTGCGCACCGAAATTTTACAAAACGAATGAGGACTCTTCCGAGGGTAGGTGTGATCTTAAATCGAATGTGCTAGGTAGTATAATCGAAACTCTTAGTGCGTGACTTTTGTTGTAACGGATTTCAAGTTTTACCATCGAACTTCAATTGAAAACGATACAAAGGTTTTACAAGTGGTATGAGATTTGAAGATTCTAATCTATTGTAGTGGTTGACAAAAATTCCTATAGATTTAATAATTGTTGAAATTATTGCATCTTATCAGGGTCATGAAATTATTTATGTCAATTAAATAGCAAAGAAGAGCGGATTTTTTATTGCTTACGCATTTCAACCGAGTTCAATTATGCACTGACAAAGTTTTTTGTTTAATCAATCCATATGTGATCATATACAATAAAGAACATTAAAAGTGAATGTTTTATATGATTTTTCATTTTCTGTTTGTATTTTTCCAGAAGTCAACAGAACTATAAAGTGTAATGACACTGAATTTTCAGAAACGCAACGTTATGCTGTATGTAGTATTTATAATAATTAATATAAATGACAATCATTGTGACTGGAGTGGTGATTGTTGTGTTCTACCATTTTAGGATAATTATATTTGCACTTCAAAGTACACTTTGATCTCTTTTCTTCCAAAGAATTTATTTGAACAGTTTCATCGTCTTGCGAATCTTTATTTCTTAGGTCAAATAATTATTATGGTGAGTGCATGGTATAGAGTCAGATTAAATATAATGAATTGAAATTTTATTACCAGTTTGTTTCAACATTTCATTGTAGTCAATACCGGAGCTTACAGCTCTACAACCTGAATCAACCGCAATTCCTTTATTCTTTGTGTTGCTGGCAACTGCTGTAAAGGATGGCTATGATGATGTGGTACTTAAGACTTTCATATGATATTATCTCAAATATACTTGTTACTAATGTGTATTATTTTTAGAAACGACATTTGAGTGACAATTCAGTTAATGGTAGAAAAGCAAATGTTTTGCACAATGGAAAGTTAGAAATTGTAGATTGGTTATCTTTGAAAGTTGGGGAAATTGTTCGTTTGGCTATCAATGAACAAGTTCCAGTAAGTGTACCTTTAAATTAGATTTTAATTTTGTGTTACTGTAATGTTAAAATGAGTTTTTTTGTTCAGGCAGACCTATTGGTTATTTCAACTAGTGAAGATAGTGGTCTTTGTTATATTGAGACAGCTGAACTTGATGGAGAGACAAATTTGAAATGTCGACAACCACTTGTTGAAACCGCTGAATTGGGGGATGATGAAAGGGGCTTGGGGATGTTTAATGGTATGATGTACCATTTTAATACCCAACTTTTTTGCAAATTTCCTGTAATCATTGAACTTTTTTGTTGTATAGGTCAAATAACATGCGAGTTGCCAAATAATACTTTAGATAAATTTCAAGGCACTTTGAATTGGGAAGACAAGAAATACAGTTTGAATAATGATAACATTATTTTACGCGTAAGAAAAATGCAATACACTTTTATATGTATGATGGACCTATTGAACATATAATATAAAAAAACAAAGCGATTTTTTTACAAAAAAATGACAAGTCAATACATGTGACAATTCTTGTACATGAGATCTTAACTGGTATTTTTTTAATTTCAGGGTTGTGTGATACGAAATACTCAATGGATCTATGGTGTTGTAATATTTGCTGGAGCTGATACCAAGCTTATGATGAATACAGGTTAGTTGTACTTAGATAAAATTCTTAATTTTTAAGTAATGTTTGCTTTGCCACAATATATTTACTATTTATAATCTCTAGGTAAAGCAAGATTTAAAAAAACATCACTTGATAGATTGCTCAACAGACTTGTTGGTGGGGTGAGTGCATAAGGTTTTCATGTCTCTTGTACATTCTAAATTTATGTGTTTGAACAATAATATTTAATAAAAGGTGTTTTCAGTGTTTGTAAGAGAAGTAGAGAAGATTCTAACTCTAGAGAATTAACATATTAACTGTAAAAAAGATTCTCAATACAAGGTTTTCTTAAGCTCTACAAATATAGAAAACATCCCTTTTATTATTCTTATAAAGCATATTATCATACAGATAAATGACTTACTTTATTTTCAGGCATATAAAACCTGCATGGTGTAAAACCCTTTTTTTGATGTTGTTGTACAACTTATGGATGTAACCTGTGCTGAAACAAAATTGTCAGAATAAACAGACAACCCATTGGATATATCATATGTATTGTTATTTTATCTATTAGATTGCTATATTACTTGCTACAATCTGTGTATTTTGCTCTATCATGTCAGGAGTATGGGAGAATGATACTGGCCGGGTATGTTCAGTCAACAATACAAATTGCATATGCTACAATGTTTTAAAAGATTGCCCTATATGAGTCATATAATCCTCATTAAATGTCTCTTAATGGTACAATGTTTAGCATTTCCAACAGTATCTTCCCTGGGAATCATTTTATAATGACTCTCCTGCTTTAATTGGTCTTCTCCATTGGCCTGGCTATATCATGGTTCTGAATACTCTCATTCCTATATCACTGTATATAAGGTGAATGTGATAAAAACATAATCTTGTCTTATTAATTTGTTACAATAGCCGTGATTTTCTTATTCCAGTGTTGAGGTGATTCGTTTGGGTCAGAGTTTGTTTATAAATTGGGATTCAAAGATGTATTACGAACCAAAGAATACTCCTGCTAGGGCAAGGTATTGGTTTAATTTATCATTAATGGTCAACCATTTCTTTATTCAAATCTATCTTTGTCTTTCGTATCTTTAGGACGACGACATTAACGGAAGAGCTTGGTCAAATAGAATACATATTTTCAGATAAAGTACTTTTTTTTTGCTTTTCGTGACAATGTAGGTCCTTTCTATAATATAAACCTCTTTACAATTTATAGACAGGCACTTTGACCCAAAATATCATGACGTTTAAACAATGCTCAATAAATGGCACGTTATATGGTAAGAAATCATATCATAGATGATCAAATACATTTCCAAATAGTGAAGTGCAGTAATACGTGGCTTGTTACTAAGTAACCCAAAAATATATGTTTGTTGACGTAGATCGTTCTGGTTAGTGAAGTTTTGACAAGGACTGTTGGTATTGATATTGACTGACGTTTCGACATTATTAGCGGTCGTCATCTTCAGAGTCAAGTGAGGAATTAACATTTCGAACATGTCTAAACGTCCGTCACACCACCAACAATACCAACTGTCCTTCTCAGGACTTCACTAACTTGGACGATCTACATCCACAAACAGGTAACGATACTCCCGGGTTTAAACCTTTCAATGTATAACGTAAAATTAGTAACGAACTTGGTGATAGTTCTCACAATGTATCATCATCTACAGCAGAAACTATGTTGATATCATCTTTAGATATGAATATTAAAGTATGTCTCTTTTTTTCTCACTTTGCTAGGTGATATAAAAGGCCCAGAGATTAGCTTACAAAGCGGTGCTTCAATGAGATCAAGGGTAATAGTATTTTTAAACAAGCTTTTGGCTGTGTCTGTTTTCAGCCATCTGTCGTGGTTGGGAGCCGATAGTTCGTTTTACAAAGCATACTGTCTCTCGCATTTCTAGAAATCCGTTGATTTTTCTGGAAATAAAATGGCTGATGAGGATTTTCATTTCTATGATCAAAATTTAATGAACGCTATCAAAGGAAACGACGAGGTTAGGTTTGCAAAATAAATATTTCTCTTATGTTGACTGCAGTAAGTTTAATAATTAGAATATTCTTTTACAGAAAACTCATGATTTCTTTCGTCTGATTGCATTATGTCATTCTGTCGTTTCTGAGGAAGTCGATGGTATGTATATCGTTGAACAAAATAAACTTATCATCATAATTATCATATACATGGCAGAAGTAAATTACTTTTTTACTGTGTATTTTGATTTAGGTGATCTGGAGTATCAAGCACAATCACCAGACGAGGCAGCTCTCGTTACTGCTGCTCGAAATTTTGGATTTGTTTTTCTTGTAAGAGCAAATCACTCAACAATTCGTGAATAAACACATAGTTTATTGTTTTTATAATCTCTCGCAACTCAGCATTAAAAAATTTGGAGACCGCTCATTCTCGTTTTATTACGTTTTAGCGTCGTTCACCAACCGTCATGACTTTACAGTGTCTAGGAACCGAGGTATTATCAAGCGTTATCATTCATGAATCGTAACCCATAAGTTCTGGCATCCATTACAATCAAGCATTATCATTCATGAATCGTAACCCATATGTTCTGATATCCATTACAATCAAGCATTATCATTCATTAATCGCAACCCATAGGTTCCAATATCCATTATAATCAAGCATTATCATTCATGAATCGCAACCCATAAGTTGCAATATCCATTATTATCAAGCATTATCATTAATGAATCGTAACCCGTATGTTCTGATATCCATTACAATCAAACATTGTCATTCATGAATCGTAACCCATATGTTCTGATATCCATTATAATCAAGACTATCATTCATGAATCGCAACCCATAAGTTCTAATATACATTGTAATCAAGCATCATCATTCATGAATCATTATCCATGGCTTATGCTATTCATGATTTTTCATGATGTTTGATCATATTTTTTATCATTATCAATTTTTCGTTTTCATCATTACCGTTTTTGGTAATTTTTTAAGGAAATCTTGGAACTCCTATGCACACTTGACTTTGACAACGTTAGAAAAAGATGTCGGTAATCTGATACGTACTATCCACGAACATCTGAAGCTGCAACATCAGATCTTTTTTTTCATCAACGTAGACATTTAACTATATTTGCTCCATTTTAGGTAATTGTAAAAAGAGATGATAAGATAAAGCTGTACTGCAAAGGAGCAGGTTAGACTTTACTGTCCGTTGTCTTGTAGTTAAAAATGTCACCAATAATATCGTGATGTATTTTTTCATTTTAATTGTACAAGTATTTTTATTCTTTAAGCAGAACTCGTACAAAACTTGAATGTCTTTGAATTTAAATTGAAACATTCAAGGCATTAAAAGTACTTGAATTTATTAAGATGTGCAAAAAAGTAATTCGTGTGCTGACGTTGAACCTTTGAAGTAACCTAGCAACATAGCAGCTTATATTTGAATAACCTCGTGCTATAGTTGTCATTTAACGTAGAATTAATTTACACTTTTTAAGATACTATTATATTTGAGCGACTTCATGCCAGTTCTCAAGAATTAATGAACACGACTAATGAACATTTAAACGTGAGTTAAGAGGCACCATTGTTGAGGTTATTATTGGACAATCGTTCGTGGGTTCTATCTTCTCATTTTGTTGTCGTTTCTTCTATAAGACGTTTGCAAAAGATGGTTTGCGAACGCTCGTGTTAGCTGAGAAAGATATCTCTCCGGAGAATTTGAAAAAGGGGATGGTTCGTTATCACGAAGCAAGGTAATTACTCCTTGTAATCTAAATACTTTACTGGAAAAAGATCTTTTAATAAATTGTATTGTATATTCAGTACTGCCACGGAGGATCGAGACGAGAAGATTAATGAGGTTTGTTGTACAGTATGTATAGATTTCCAACTTTATTTATAAAGGTGTTCAATTTGAACTTATAATACTTCATAGGCCTATGAAGAAATAGAAAAGGATCTGAATTTGTTGGGAGCAACGGCAATTGAAGATAAGTTACAAGATGGTGTACCAAATACAATTGCCCACCTAGCTGAGGTATTTTCATGAATGTCGTGTCTGTATAAAGATTGATTGATTTCATGTGCAGAACACAGGTGCAGACGTTGGTCTACAACAGTTCTGTTTTATTCATATGTAGGCTGATATCAAGATTTGGGTTTTGACTGGCGACAAGCAAGGTATTAAAAATAAAGCAAAAGTATGACGTTGTTGAATTGTTAGTTGATTTGTTTCATGTTGTGATAGAAACTGCCATCAACATTGGTTACTCCTGTCGACTTCTGACAAATGAAATGGAGGAAGTATTTACGATAAACGACGAAGAGGAAGAAAAAGTTCGAGCTTCGATAAAAGAAGCAATGAATAGAATTAAGTCATCACCAATGATCAGTAACTCTGTCGAGAACAGTTTTGGTGCTGACAGTTTGACCGTTAATATTTTGCCCAACACGCCCAACACCAGTCGTATTGAAGACACGAGAACGCAGGCCGTAACAGAAAATGGCCAGGTATAATATCAAGCCATTAAACAGAATATCGTTGTTCTGGGTGTTAATTTTTTTGTCTTTGATAGGAAAAGACCGTATCTAAACGAAGTGAATTTGCTTTGGTAATCACTGGAAAAAGCTTAGTAAGTGACCTTATGTTAATGACGTTCATTACAAAAAACAATATCTATTTGTGTTTTGTTTGTTTTTTTAAGGTATTTGCTCTTGATAATTCCATGGAAATGGACTTTCTCGAGTTAGCTAAACATTGTAAAGCTGTGATATGTTGTCGAGTCACTCCACTACAAAAGGTAGTATGAAAACCTTTTAGTATGTTATCCAAGATAAATGATAATGTGAAACGTTCTCATTTTTCTAGGCCCTGGTTGTGGAGTTAGTCAAGCGCCATGTGAAAGCAGTCACTCTAGCAATAGGTGATGGTGCAAACGATGTTAGCATGATTAAATGTAAGCGACAGAGAAGAGAATTTGCGAAAAATTTTTGCCAGCTTAACAATTTTATTTTCATTAACAGCGGCTCATATAGGTGTTGGTATAAGCGGACAAGAAGGAATGCAAGCTGTTTTGGCAAGTGACTACTCTTTTGCGCAATTTCGATATCCTTTTTAGTGAAAATGCGGAATTATATAAAAATGTTTCATGACTGGTTTCTCGAAGTATTTTCTTAACTATTTTTTGTACGTTTCTGGAACGTTTGTTGTTGGTTCATGGTCGTTGGTCCTACTTGAGAATGGCGAAATTTTTAAGCTACTTTTTTTACAAGAATTTTGCGTTCACTTTATGTCAGCTTTGGTTCGCTTTCTTTGTTGGTTTCTCTGCGCAGGTAATGTATTGAAATGCTCAACACGTTTAAAATTATAAATCATTCATGATCTACGCCTTTTTTGAACTTAGCTATATTTTTTTCTTTTCAGACGTTGTATGATGCTTGGTTCATATCTTTTTATAATGTCTTTTTCACTTCATTGCCTGTCGTTGTTATGGGCATTTTTGATCAAGTAATAAAATCTTTCTTCACTGATTTTTTAGTGCAATAGCATTTGTTCATGTGTTCGATCTTTTACCTATAGGATCTTCCTGATAATATTTCTTTGAAATTCCCTAAATTATATGTTCCTGGCCAAAAGAATATTCTATTCAATTGGAGAGTATTTGTTTTCAGTCTTCTTCACGGCGTCCTTGTTTCCCTTATCCTATTTTTCGTTCCTTATGGCATTTATCATGATTACATAAACAGTAGCGGTTACGTGGAGTCGGGCCTTCAATTCTTCGGGACAGTAGTTGCAGCAACACTTGTTATTACAATGAACTTACAGGTTTGTTGATGGGCTACATGAATTTTGACTAAGCAGTGTCAACATAGTCTACGTGAAGTCATTCTTTCTCTTTTCCTTGCAGCTTGCATTAAACTTACATTCTTGGACAATTCTCAATCACATTTCCGTTTGGGGAAGTATCATCTTCTATTTTATCTTTTATCTTATCTATTATTCATCATTTGTCCTCAAACTGACACCACAAAATTCATATCATGGTGTACAATATGCTACATACGGGGGAGGCTCCTTTTGGCTCTGTGCATTAATAACTCCTGCAGTAGGTATATTGCCTGTCTTTGTTTATCGCACTATGAGTCTGGAACTTATGCCGACTATTTCTGATCGCGTTCGTCTGTTATGGAAGAGTGGCCAGTTAGAAGAACCTGCAAAATTACTGAGAATCAGACCGAGATCTAGTACGAGAATGTCTCTGAGAAGAGGTGGATATGCTTTTGCACAGGAAGAGAAACTGAGTAGAAGAATACATGCAAATCATTCAAAACGATCAACATTTCGGGAAAGTGTTAAAGGCAATAAGTAATAGTTTCTTATATATATACTTTAGTATTGTATTTATTCAACTATGTAGGTGAATGAATTGACGCAGTTTACATTATGCGTGACATTAGTAGCTATAGAGATCTAGACCATGTAGTAATTAATAAAAATTCATAATCGTATTTAAGTCATGTTATTGTTGACACTACTAATTACCTAATAATATCAACTGCATACATATAACATTTGTAATCCGAGTAGACTATCATTGAAAATTGTGGTGTTTGTCTGAAGGTGCTATTGAATCCGTCTGCAATTGTGCTCAATATATGGCAAAAAGAGCGTACAAAAGAACTAAGATGTCTGAGAAAAAGCAGATAATATCAGGGCAGTATTCGTTTGACTATATCAAGGTTCGTTTATGCAGTAATAAGGAGATTACGTCGATATCAAGTCGTCAAGATTACAAACCATCATTTGCTGATACTAATGACTACCGCTATGATTTTAAAAGAAAATTACAATTTGCTGTTGCAAATGAAAGCATTCAGCAAAAACTAGAGAGAATTGAAATATCTCAACTGAGCTCGCTCATCTGTTGTGATAGGCTTTCTGAAAAGAGAAGTGAACCCGATGTACGTCGACGTTGCTTTTGTGATTCTTTGGGTCCAAAATACTGCGATACTTGTCGAAGAAAAGTGAAGTGTGGTTTGATCGATGTAGTACCAAAAATAATGGAAGATTTGAGACCATTACCTTCTGTAGAAACAGCGGAACGAAAGCATTTGATGCATTTAAAACGAGCATCAATGTTTTATGATAAGAAAGGTTATGAAGATACAAAAGTAGAAACCGATCTCACTAACTGCCAACATCTTTCGTCATCAAGAACATCTAGTTTCTCATCAATCATACAAGAAATAACACCCCCAATTTTTTCATCTAATATAGAAGAAACGCGATGTACTTCGGTTGATTCAGATGATCCAAAACCTCTAACTTTACCAGCCATATCTCGGAGCTCTATTATCCCTTATTTACCGCAACATTCACCCTCAATCTCTAGTAGTGAAGAAGATGATTCCACTCGACCCGATATCTTTCATACAACGCAGCAGTTGCGAAGCATAAAAGAGTTAAGAGAAGGAATGAACGAGCGAAATAACGAGACAACAAGGTCAAATGTGAAAACATCTGAAGAAAATTGTACTATACGTAGTTTTTCGAGTGGAAAAAATTCAAATTTACTAGAAGATTATAAAAAGAGGAATGGAAAAGGTCAAAATACTGTTGGCAAACTATCCCATCCAATAGAACCAGTTTTGCTAGACCTGAAATACATCAACTTCAGTATTTATGACTATGCATAATGTAACATTTAATACAACACACGTGACTTCAACGTATCTGCTCAACTGGGTTGATCGTTTGAAAGACTTGCAACATTTGAAAGGACGCTTCTCAATACGTTGTCCCATGTGAATTATAACTTTGAGCGTTGGTTAATAGCTGAATTTCGCTGTAGCCAGATTTGAACGGCTTGTCACTGGCCATAATTCATCACTTTGCCAGAATTTACCTTTCCTTGACATCACACAAAGCAAACTCTAAAAAGGAAAGGAAATTGCATCGATTAGAAAATGGCGATGATTAAGATCTTACAGAAGATGAGAGTTATAAATGGAATTTTGGAAAATCAATTGCATGCAAAGATCCATATTATATGAATATCATGTCTAATATCACACTAAAAACTCGACAATTTGCTGAAACAAATCCTTATGCTGATGAAATGTCCAAATTCTGTTCTCCTCTTTCTGAGCTCATCCAATTTCTGAATTTCGTTTCATTTCCGCCGACATAATGACTTAAAGTTTATCATCTTTGTAGATTTTAGAAGTATGTCATTCTAGTCAACAGTAAGTTCATTTTCAAATATTTTACCCTCCCGCATGACCAGCCGACTTTGTAAGAGGTTTCGCATGTGTCAAATTTTGAATACAACTCAGTAAGAGATTCGGAATTCTTCCCAAAATCTTCGAGGAACCGTTTTAGGATGAAATTGAGGAGTCCAATGATTTTCTTGCAGCAGATAGACGTCTTCTCTGCAAAGTATGCCTAAGTATAAAGTTATTTTAAATCAAAGTTAATCGGTGAGAAATCTGCTATTCAAAATCTTCTAGAACACTTTGTTGATTGAAATAAAAACAGCCACTACATATCAGAAATGTCTTTTTTTGGGAAAAAAATTGAGAAAATTGTATTGATGGCATTTTTATTTTAGAAATCATTTATACAAATAATTCAAGTAAATGGAAAAGTTTTATATCCAAGGAGAGTGTACAACGGTGTTAGACATGTTTCGAACACAGCAAACTTAGTCGTGCTAGTAGAGTTGAGTGTTTATCAAATGAAAATCTCTTCTCAATTTTACCTCTTTCTAAGCTTTTTTGACGCAAACGTCAGACATAGTACATTTTTAACCTTTGATTGAAAACAGAAAATGTTTAATCGACGTTTTATGAATAAATAAAGTACGTTAAAATAACAAATAAGAATCGATGATTCCAGAGACTGGCTCCTTTAAAATCCCATTACGAATAATTCACGATTAAAAAAGCGTATTGAAAATCAAATGACTTTTTAAGTTAAGACAAAATACACACGAGACTGATTTTTTTCATTTTCTACGAATCAATTATCATGACTTGGTTCAGGCTGCCCAGCAGATTTGGAGCTCAGACTATCTTCTTGTTCCCTGGTAGCGAAGAGTGGATTTGCAAACGACGGGCCGCGTTTTGTTATTGGTGTTTCAATACCACGTGATACACCATACAGTGGATTTGGAACCATAACAGATTCATCTTCGTCCAAGCCATAAATTGGATTTGATTCTCCGCCAATGGTCGAAATATGATGACGAAGCATGACGTCACGATAATGTTCTTCAGGTTGTCTCACGTGATCAAATTGTTGTCCATTACGTAGCGCTTTTTGAAGGTTCTGTTTATGTGAACTATGAGCGTAATGGGCGAACCAGAGAACAAAGAGAAACAAAATAGCCCCAACCGTTGCAAGCAAATAAATAGACCACCGTTGTAAGCCCCCTTTCTTAGAGCCCTTTCCTGTAAGTCCATCAAGAGTTTCCTCGCGTGTCTGACAATGTAACTTCTTCACATCTTCATCGCTGACACACATGAAGTCCATATAGCTAAAGTCTTTGGAGGTATAGGACGTGTATCCAGCTCTTTCCGTGCAGTTGAGTAATTGATGAAGAGAGCACAAAATAGCGGTTTGTGAGAGAGCTTTCATACCAACTCTAGCAATAATAGGTAGTGAAATATTTTCTGAATTTACAATAGGATTCAATACACTCACATCGCTGACATTGAAGTATCCATCTTTAGTATAATGGTTTGTATAAGAGAAGTAAACAAGAAGCCGTTTTTTGATCCAATCTTCCACTTCGATCTTAATTGCAGAAGAAAATGCTTCGTAGTTTTCAAAAGAAACACCGTACATTTCGAGCAACGTTTTATTCAGGTGTAACATGGTGATATTTTGACCAGAAAAGCAAACGTTTTCATTTCTTTTCTTGTCGGAGTCTTTAGAATCTTCGTCTTCACTGTGATCGGTACGATATGGTATATATGTCTGATCTTTAAGGCATTCGTGTTTTCCAGCTTGACGTTCACATCTAGAACCCATGTAGCCTTTCTCGCAACGACACTCGTAGAATCCTGTAGAGAAAGGAAAGAAGATATTAAAAACAAGAATAAAAATATACATATTTACTGCTTAACATATTCCTTGTTTGTTCTCGAGAGAGTTAAAGCCGTACCTATATGATCAGTGCAAGGATGTTGGCCACAAGGTTCCCCAATACAATCATCAATATCAGTTTGACAGAGCCAGCCATCGTAACCACGGTGACAGTTACACGTGATGTTATTAATATGATCAATGCATAAGCCATGATCTTTATGACAACTATAAGGGAATTTATTTCTGGGATCACATTCATCAATATTATGATTGCATTGAGCGCCATTGTATCCAGGAAGACAGGTGCAGTTGAAGGTCTTCAATTGATCATGACATTTTCCATTGTGTTTACATGGAAGACACGGATATTCTTGAACTTCATCACAATAGTCAAAGGATGGTTGACAGTCATCAATGTCAGTGCAGTTATAACCATCACCAGTATAACCATCCATACAACGACAGTTGTAATTAAAGCCATCTTGTCTGTGACAGACTGCATTCTCTCTGCATCTGTTCGTTGGAGCACATGGATCAACTCTCGATACGTTAATGTAGATACTATCATTGAACGATTTCACGGGGTGACCGTTATCTTTCACTTCAACAAGAAGATCATAACTTGAACGAGCATCGAAGTTCATCAAGTGTTTTTTCAGGAACAAATATGATCTAAACAATTCAAATCTTGCTTGTTTTTTTCCTATTGCGTTTAATATAGGCGGTTCATACGTCACGTTATAAGGGACTTTAACGATTATAAAAAACGTGGCAGCATCCGAGAGTATCGTGTATTCTAAAGTCTGCCATCTCTCCGGGTTATTGCATAAAACTTCACTGATATTAGTGTTAATTTCTGTCGTTTCTCTCAACGTAACATCGCCTGCTTTTAGATAAATCTTGTTAGCTCCTTCATTAATCTCGTTGACAGTAATTTTAAGTTGCTTCAACATTGACTGTACAGGAACACCGTCATCATTTGCCTGAATCGTCACCATTATATAAGGATGAGGCAATTTCTCGTAGTCCAGTTCCACATTAGAGATCACTGTTAAAAGATTTGTACCATGGATGACCTAAAATGTATATAAAATATTTTACTTCTTTCGAGCGATTTCTGCGAGAATGGTTACTAATTCAAACCCCGATAAGATCAATAATTTAAGACTATTTTATTATTCACATTACACCCTATTCTCGAAACTTAAAACATAATTACAAAGTTTCATTTTGGCGAAGAAACTCTATATAGGACTAACTCGTTCCAGGAATTTCAATTAATGTAATCTGAAATGAACCCTGTACTTACACGGAACGTGTTACTGTATTGGCCAACAACAAGAAATGAACATGTCTGATTTCGATCGAAATCTTTGCAAATCAAATTCCCCAAAGAATAATTCACGTATGCGATTTCATCGACTTCATAAGACCCATTTAATGATATATCGACAGGAGGTTCGTTTACATCTTCAATGTTGATATTGAACGACGCTGAGCTGCTAAGAGGTGGACTGCCATTATCCGTGCAAGTCACATTAACTGAAGGAAAATAGAACTAGTTAAAGGATTTGAATCATATAAGTGGAAACATAAAGACTGAAAGCGATGGCCATACTTGCAGTAATTGGGTTTTTTTCAAAGTCAACTACAGCTCCATATTTAACGCGAAGTATAAACTCGCCAGCCCAGTTGTTTATCTCAAAATGTTAGAATTATAAATATAACAACGATGAGATTGATTATAATCTTGATCGAAAACTTCAAAAACAACTGAAGTATCGTTTTGACTGTTCTCTTTGACTGATAACGATCCAGTATTTCTTATGGCATACGGTCTTTCATTTACATCAATCACATTTATGATGACGTCATTCTGCATAAGGAATATATTGATGTTAAGAAATATAGCAAAGTTTGAGGAATTTGAAAAGTTGTTCTACGTTTTAGTCACGTTTTGTTTTACCTGATGCGACAATGATGGAATTCCATTGTCAGTAGTTTCTACAAGTACTCTCATTTCTGCAGCACTTTCGTAATCCAGACGATTCGTTTCTTTCACTAATATTTCGTTACCAACAATAAAAAAGGTGGCTAGAATTCAGAAAACAACAAGAAGAAAAACATAGTTTTAGTAAGAGAGATGAAATGATAAAAATAAAGATAAATTTGCTAATTTCGGCTTACAGTTCAGATTAAGAAGAGAGTAAAAGTGCGTTTGATTTACGTCTTGATCATGAGTCTTCAACCTTCCGACAATTGTTCCCACTATAGCATCCTCTCTAATACCAGACGAATTCAATATGATGTGGCTTGGCTCATCATTTGAGTCAATAATCTGTAATTAAAAAACGTTATTTTTATCCTCATGCTGTAAAAAAAACCCAAATAAAACAGACTTTCACAAAATTGCCTGCCTTGATGACAAATTCTTTGGTTTCGTTAACACTTGGTATCCCGTCATCTTTCGCAACTACATTTATGACGTAGCTATCTTGTTGCTCGTAATCTAAAACCGCCCTCGTCATTAATGTGCTTTCTTTGATTGAAAACTTGAAAGAATCAGATGTTCCTTCAGCAAATGTAAACATCACCTGCAAAATCGTAAAAATTTAGGAATATTATACTTTACGACAGCACACTATTACATTAAGTAAGCAAAGATCTAGTCAATGTATGTAAAAGAAGAAAGTTAGTCACGCTATTATATTTAGGTGCAACACTTTTACACTAAAACGTTCTCTAGACAAAGTAATTGTTCTTAGTTGTCCTAATTTGATCATAATGAAAATTACTCGCTTACATTGTTCTGATCTGGATCAAGAGCAGACAAACTTCCAATTCTTGTATTTGGAGGTAGATTTTCCATAACAGAAGAGCCATTTAAAACGAGATTGAAAGGCGCTTCGTTTACATCAGTTATTTGAACAGAAAACGATTTAGAAATAGAAAAGCTTGGGTTCGTCAGTTCACTGCAATTGATCTATAAATAAAGAGGTACAATAAGTGATAGTAATGACAACAATAATGAATGATTTACATGTATACCTTGACAGTATAATCTGCAATATTTTCATAATCCAAAACATCTCTAGCTACGATGAGATGCATTTGAGTGACATTGAAAGGAACATCATTCAGAACTTGACAAGAATAGAATTGTTTCTCTTCGATAATGTTATCCGGATCCGTTACGTTAAGAATTCCCACCAAAGATCCTTCATCACTATTCTCAGATATCTGCAAAAACACACACAATGCAGCTGGTATGATAGATTACTATAAAGCAACATTCATTGCAATCAAGATACCTGATTATTCGACAGTTTCAAATCACTCGGTGGTTCGTTGATATCGACAACATTCACGACAAAATCCTTTTTAAATGACAAAGAAGGATATCCATTATCTCGAGTCTCTATTCCCAAGTAAATCTTTGTCATCGACTCGTAGTTTATATGAGAGTCCACAGTCAGTTTCCCAGAAGTTGGATTTAAAAGCAACGCATTCTGATAACTATAGATCCTGAAGGTGAAAGTCAACAGGTATAAAAACTGAATTATTTTATTTTGTGCAACGGTAGATTCTTTACCTTGTCATATCATGTCGAAAGGCTGTGACATTTGTAATGAAGAAGCGATGAGTTTGACCAGCGTCCTCATCATCAGCATAAAACACTGTGATAACAGAGCCCACGTTACTGTTCTCATTTACAAACAGCGGTTGTCTGGATGAAATATTTCTAGGTGGGTCATTCACATCCTCCACAAATATCGTTACAGCTTGCGAGAAATTCAGACCTTGGAATGAAAGAACGTGAGCACTATTGTACATTTCTACGATTATTGATCGTACGAATTTCTATTTTTTGACGAGGTTTTAATATATTTACCTCCTTGATCAACAGTTTCCATTCTTATGTTCCATGTACGTCTTTTCTCGTAGTCTAAGTTAACTTTAGTCCAAAGCTGGGTACCGTTTACATAAAAGCTATCTTGTGCACCAACAGAAAGCAAGATATAGCTGAACGATTGGTTTCTATCTTGGTCTAATGTACTTAACACCCTACAAGCAAGGAGCCTGCATTTTCCGGTACTCTAGCATTAGAAAGTATTATCTTCTGTGGTCTTTCATTCACGTCAACGACTTCAATATCAAACGACTTCTGGATGCGCAATGGTTTTCGAGCAGAGTCACGACATTCGACGATAATGGTGTGAAGAGTAGATGTTTCGTAATTTAAATCACCTGATGAAACAACGAGAGTGTTCATATTATTCAAAATTCTAAAACGATCTTGGGCGGAGTCAATTAGAAAACAGTTGTGAGTTTGCCAGATCCCTTTAGGACCATGATTATCGGGATCGTCAACGGATATGTTAGCAACAAATGTCCCCTGCTCACTGTTCTCTTTCACAGTTGAAGCACTCAGGCTTATATTGCTTGGAGTTTCATTCACATCGTCGATCTGAAAATAAAGAAATTATGAGAGGTGAAAATACTTTTAAAGAAGAAAATATCGCACTTCACAAAATAGAAAGAAAAAATATTTTACTTACAATGATAGTTATATTTTGTTTAACATGTTTTGAAGGTATGCCATTATCCCTTGAAATTACAACTATATCAACCGTCTGAAGTTTTTCAAAGTCAATATTTGCCTCTGCTGACGTAAACAGTTTATTTCCTCGAAGAATAAACTTTTCACTTCCTTTGAGAGTGTACACATGTGATTGGGTTATGTCTTCGTCACTTGTGATTAGTTCCCCGATAAGCTCTGTGTTTCTATTTTCTTTTACTCGACCCCAGGCTAATCCCTGTATGGTTACTTTCTCCGGAGGGTCATTTTCATCATCAACTATTATAGTAAAGTTAGCTACAAGAGTGTGAATACCATCGGACACTTCAACAAAAACGTTGTGAGATTTTGATGATTCGTAGTTTAGATTACCCACGGCAAGTAAATAAGTGGAACAGATTGTATTGACATTAGCAACAGAAGTTAAATTGTGACAACTTGTCAAGTTACCGATGGAAAATCGACCACCTTAAAAGATAAAAATAAGTCTTAGTCATTGTTGCAACAGACAGTGATCTTTCTAAGGAAAAGTAGCATGCACAACGATAAATGTTTTACCTGCGCTGTCAACCAGTGAAAATGACAAAAATTGATCAACATCTTGATCATATGAAACTAGAGTTCCCACGATTGCTCCATATTGTGAGTTTTCATTTATTCTTGCATGATTCATGGGATACGATTTCTGTCCATGAGTTGAGGTCAAAGTAATGTTGAATGGCGCCTCCTGTGAATCCCTGATGATAATCGTAAATTCTTGCTGTATCTAAAATTGACAGTAACTTTTACAATGAGTCAAAAAGTAGTTTAAATAGCAAGCCTTATTTCTATTATTTTACACACACTTACCGACAAATTTCCCGAGTCCACCACTTGCACCATTACATGTTCAATTTCGTGCACTTCATGATTGGTGCTCTTGTTGACAGACAGACGTCCATTTGCATCAACTTTAAAATAACCATAAGTGGAATTGATTAAACTAAAACGAAGAATATCTCGGGTATCTTCATCATTCACATTAAAATAACCAACTGTCTCGTTCAAGGGTGCATTCTCCATGATCCAGCTCTTTGACAACGTCATGTCACGTGGACGATCGTTAACGTCATCAAGTGTAATGTTAATATTCATAGTAAGTTCCAACGGAGGTATCCCATCATCTATAGCACGTACGGAAATCACTCGAGTACTTTGAGCTTCATAATTCAGTAAACAGTATTTTCCACCAAATAGAAGACAGTTTGTGTTTGAGATGGCGACTCTTATTTCAGAAGAGTTGAAGACAAAATGAAATCTTCCCGAATCACTGTCCACTAGTTTGAACGTGTGTGTCTGATTCTCATCTTCATCAGCAGCGGAGAGTTTTCCAATTAGTCGCCATTCTTCTGGATTTTCATTCACATTGCTTGGAGAAAGAGTGATTATTCTTGGAGCTTCATTCACGTCTTAATGAACAAAAAACAAAGACAATCATGTAAAATCACGATGGACGAAATACTTAACTTTGATTTTCATTATATACATTAATAATTTACGAAAGTTTCGCCAACTTACCCTGAACATTAATGATGAAGCTTCGTTGAATTGTAAGAGGTGGAACTCCACTGTCTCGAGATTCAACTGTGATGTTCCATGTAGATGATTGCTCGTAGTTCAAGGATTGCCTCGTCCTTATTTTACCATCTTCAATATGAAATGGAAGATCTTTTAAAGTGGAGACAAATCGGTAAGTGAAACTTTGTCGAGTATTATTCAGTTCATTGTCTGGATCAACCGTTGAGATGTTTGCTGGAAAAAATATAAGAAAAAAGACACAATTAAATGATAAGCTAACTGAAGAGGATACAAACATTTAACAATGACATATTTCATATGACTGCATTTTGTTCTATAAAGAAACACTCACCAAAAACATAACGTTCGTTTTCACGTACAACAAGACTTGATAAAATAATGTCAGTTGGTTTTTCGTTAACATCATTTATAAAGATAGTAAAATGTTGTGTAATGTACAATCTTGGTCTTCCAGAATCAACACATTGCACAGAGATGTTCACATAAGGTATTCTTTCATAATTAAACCTCAAGTTGCTCAACAATAGGCCAGCACGAATCCTGAACTTATCTTGACCAACAACAACACGACAAGAGTGACTTTGTCGGTCATTGTTCACGTTGTCGGGATCATCGACTGTTAATGCTGATGCTTCACTTCCTGAAACTATCGTCTCATTGATGACATGCTTTGATAAATGTATCTGAGTAGGCGCCTCGTTAATGTCCACAACGGAGATTGTAAAGTTTCGAGAGACAACAAAAGATGGTTGTCCATTGTCTCTTGATATCACAGTCAAGATGAATTCAGATTTATTTTCGTAGTTAAGCGAGGAATTTTCATTCAGAAAAATATTATATTCATCACCGATAACCCTGACATTAAACAGGTTATAATCTTCAAGCAAATGGTAACTCCACGTTTGTGATGTATCTTCGTCAGTTGTTCTTAGTACTCCAACAAGTGCTCCGGCGGAATTTTCCATAATTAACGCCGACACACCACCATTCAAACTAATGCTCGTGGGCGCATCGTTACAATCAATGACTTCTATAGTGAAAGTTCTAACAAGTGATGATCCACGTATGTCTGTTACACGAATCGATACAGATCGTCGTTTATTTCTCTCGTAATTTAGAGACTTGACAAGAAACAACTTGATTGAGCATTTTGTTCCATTTGCTAGTGACGAGAAATTGTCACATTTCTTACTTGAACCATTTAGTCGAAATTCCCCATATGAATTATCATCTAATGTAAACACGAAATCTTGTTTGCCATTACTGTCAGAGACAAACACAGTTCCAACTTCACTTGGGACCGACACATTCTCAAACAGTGAAGAGACAATGGAGTCAGTAAAATTGAAAGCAATTGGAACTTCGTCGACTTTTAAAACTCTAATGGTGAAATTACGGATAGTCTAAAACGAAAAAAAAAGAAATGAAGTGTCAACGAAATAGAAAACTTACATGAGCACTTTTTGTGGAACATAAAATACAGATTTGAAGTTTGTATGTTCTAATACTAAAAACATTTCTATAAAAATTAAATGCCTTACCTTTAAAGCATTATAACCATTATCAGTGACTGCAACAGAAATAACGCGATTCTGATCTGTTTCATTATTCAAGAACTTAGCAGTAACCAACTTTTCTCCATTTAACGCAAATCTCCCTCCGTCATCATCGACCAACGAATAAATTAAACTCTGACCGCTATCTTCATCGCGCGCACTTAAAAAACCAATCAGCGTGCCGACAGTGGCGTTTGCTGAAACTTCCCAATTGTTCAAGTTGAGGTCACGAGGTCTATCGTTATCATCATTCAGATAAATAGTAAATAATTGATCATGACTCGCAAGAGGAATGCCTTTATCCGTTACTCTAATGCTGATGTTGTAAGACTGATGGAGTTCATAGTTAAGACGACACAAAGAAGAACCGTATTGAAGACATAACGTATTTGACAGTGATGTCTACAACAACAAAAAAAAACAAATTGGCTTCACTGTTAAAACTTGGCCGTCATTATCATTGAAGTTTTATAGCACATTGTGGCAGATCTGTACCAATAACAAATGAAACTCAATTCACAAACACAAGAAAGTGGACAATGAAGGAAAAAAACACAGAAAAGAAAAACATAAAAGCAACAGCATAAAAGCACAAAAAAAAACAACATAAAAGTAACAGTATAAAAGCACAGAAAACAAACGAATTACATTCAAAACCAAAAGTTAAGATTACGGCTATGTTTAAAATAGTGCAACACAAAAGAGAAATGTGCAAAAATGCAACAACCAAGTATGTTACTACCTTCACTTGATTGTTGACAATCTTGAATCGTCCACCAGCAGTATCGAGAAGTTTATAAATATGACTTTGTCCAACGTCTTCGTCAATTGCAACGAGGTTACCAACAACTGTATCAACATCACTGTTCTCCATTATTTCATTGTTGGATAGCTGAAAGAAAAGAAAAAGAAACCATTATAAGAGAACGATAAAAAAATAAAATAAGTGTTATACATATTGCAAAAGATGAAGGTCTAAAAGAACTAAATGGACTAAATCTCAACATTTTTCGTTTTATTGAACACAATTACAAATCTTCAAAGTAAAAATGCCTTATTAATAATAAAACATCGTACCTGTATAGCATATGGTTTGTCATTAACATCCACTACTGATATAACAATATATTCATCAAGATAGAGCGAGGGTACACCGTTATCTTGAGCGCGTATCTGAATATTCCATGACCTGACGCTCTCGTAATTTAAACTAGCGTTAATACTCAGTTCACGACCAATCAAAACGAAAGGACTAGGGATATTGGATATCAAGGAATAATGTATGATCTGTCTTGATGCGTTGTTAAGGTTATCCGGGTCTTGTGTAGTCAATATACCAACAACCGCTGGCCCACTATTTTCACGTATATGAGTATTTGAAAGTTTTACGAAGACGGGACGTTCATTTACATCCGTTACATGAATAACAAAATCGCTTTGTTTATATAAACCATAGGGGTCTCGGCAACGTACGGTGATTGTCATAGATGGTGTCTGTTCATAATCCAAAAGTTGAGCAGCTTGAATAAGAATATTTTTGCCATTTTTATACAATATTTCAACCTTTCCCATAGCAGAATCAATGAGCCGACAAACATGTAATTGACGAGACAAATTGTAATTGTCAGGGTCTGTTATGATAAATAATCCAATTTCTGTCCCTGAATTACTATTCTCAGTTATCTTATTGTAAGTAAGATCAATCCTACTTGGAGCTTCGTTTCTGTTGATCACGTGAACAATCAGGGATTGAGGTAATGACGTCAGAGGCGGTTGACCATTATCTGTAGATTGGATTTTAATAATGTATTGGCTTTTATTCTCGAAGTCCAGAAACGTGTCATTGTGAAGAAACAAGAAATCGTCTCGTATTTCAAACACATCGCTGTTGTTGAGCAGACGATAACTGTGTGTCTGAGAAAGGTCCTGGTCACTAGTCAACAGTTCTCCAACCAACGCTCCTTGAATGTTTTCAACGATATTCGTCTCCATTCCTCCAGCAATAGTAATGTCATAGGGTCGATCATTACAGTCCTCTATCGATACGTTGAACGTGGTGATGATGGATCTATTTTGATTATCCTTCACGCGGACATAAATTTGGAAACCTTGTGTTATTTCGCGATCTAGTTTCTTTTGTAGGACAAGTTTAGTTTCACATTTCGTACGATTTCCATCAGTACAATTTGATGATGACAGTGAAAACGCTTGAAATGGATTTACATCTAAATGAATGGACAGTTCCTGTGACGTTTCGTTGTCTGTTACTTCAAAATGTCCTACGACGCTGGATATACTGGCATTTTCTTTCACTGAAATACTCTGTGAGTGCTGATTGTTCATGTCGACGAATTTCAAATTCACTACAGGATCGTTTACCTTCAATATTTGAATTGTGAATGATTTCACTATCTAAAATAGAAAAAAAATTAATATATTTAAAAAACAAATCGTATTATTATCATACAAATTATGACGGTGACAAAGTATTTTCCATGCGGGAAAAGTTATCTTATTATAAATATCAAAGCCCAGCTTATAGCAAGTAAACGAATCGTTATTATAAAGATAAAACATAATAATAAAGTGTACTTTTACTTTCTAGAAGTTGGGCTTTGATTTTTAACATGACAATTTCTCCAACATAGAATCTAACCATTTTTACTGGGACTCCATTATCCTTTGCGACAGCCGTTATATTACGTAATGTGTCCTGTTCAAAATTAGCTGACAATGCCAATGATAGATATCCTCGTTGATCGACAGTAAATCTTCCTTTGTCATCATCATTGAGAAAATAAGACAAAGTCTGTGCACTATCCTCATCTTCAGCTGAGAACTTTCCAATAACTTCACCCACAGTTGCATTTTCCGAAACTTTGTTATTACTCAGAACTAGACCTCGCGGTTGGTCGTTTACATCAGTCAGATTGATTGTGAGATTAACATCATGAGATAGAGAAGGATTTCCATTGTCTGTACTTCGGAGTGTAACTTGATGACTGCGAGATACTTCGAAATTCAATGAACAGAAATAGCCACCAAATTTGAAACAATGTCTGTTACTATATGCAACCTAGAATGAAACAAGTATGAAAGCTATCATATCTATTAAACTATTTTCACCAAAATATACTATTTGATTTTAGTTTGTTCCACCTTAAGAATATTGCCTTTAACTTTAAATCTTCCAGATGCAGAATTGATCAAAGTAAAAGAATGAGTCTGGCTATTATCCGGGTCAATGGTAGACAATATCCCCACGATTGTGTCGACGTCGGAGTTCTCAGAGATATAGTGATTTGATAACTGGAATTAGAAATGAAGAAGCATAAACTGGTGAAAAGATCTCACATCCATAAAGTTTAAAAAATTTTAATATTTAAAGAGAACTTTCGATATTTAACAACGTACTTGAACAGACGTCGGCCTTTCGTTGACATCGTCAATAACTACTGGGATTATTTTTTCCATCGACATTGGAGGATTCCCGTTGTCTGTACTACGGATTCTTAGGTCATATCTATGGAAACACAAAAAGACATTTCCTGCGTCAAGTTTCATAAAGACAGATCAATGAGTTAACTACGTCAGTACCTTGTAGTCATTGTCTCGTAGTCGAAAACAAAATCCGTGTACAATTCATCATCGAAAAGGACAAACTTTCCTTCACCTCCGGATATCAAGCTATAGTTGTGTAAATCCCGGGGGTTTGTATCTACTGACGAAAGTCTTCCAACAAGAGTGCGTTTAATGCTATTCTCAGGAACACTGTGAGACCCAGACAAAATAATCTGAAAACAAATATGCATAGTTTAACAAAGATATTTAGCAGGGCACACGAAACGAAAGTACGAATAACCTGAGAAGGAGGGTCGTTGATCCTTCGACAGTAAGTCCCAACAGTTGTTGACCATGTACCAGCCGCTGTACATGTAATACTGTTGGCTCCTTTTTGAGCGTAATAGCTTGGGCAGAGTATTGAGCAAAAAGTCGAGAAGATAGTCTGGTTGTTAGGACACGAAACAACAGGGTGTTCACATGTTGTTCCATGATTCGTACCTTCACAATAATGACAAAATCAACCACATGTAACGTATATATGTAAACATACAAATATAGTATTCATCAACTAGTAAGACGTAATTCACTTGGCATTGTAAGATAAAAATACTAATATCTACTATCTACTTTATTAATTAGTTTAGACATATTACATATCTAAAAAATCACACACGTCACTACGAAATACCTGAAGGACAATAAGACAATTCAAGTTTCCCACAATCCTTTGCAGTACAATTCTTGGTGCCGATCAAATTATATCCGGCACTACAAGAACAAACACCATTGTTGCATTTGTGTTGGCAACCGTTGTTAGGTAAACCACATTGCATGGATTCCTAGAATCAAAAACAGTATGACTGAAATGAATTGAGAAAAAAGAAACTTCGCGTATACACAGATATACCTTGAGATGAGGACAAGATCTTCCTTGACATTGGAAGTTCGATGTGATCCTTCTATTTCTAACTTTATTCCCAATGGCACACAGTTGGTCACATTTACTCCACGATGACCATTCGCCAACCTGAATACAGAAATTAAAGTTAAGTATATAAAGACTACAGTTTAAGTGAAATACATAGAATGAAGATTTCAGTTTTCATTCTTAAACAAAACTACCTCACAATCACGGCTATTTCTGTAGCTAGTACAATTTCTTGATTCCTCGATTGACCCACATTTTTGTCCCCGACAAACACTTTGATGAGTTATCTTACGATATCTGCGTTGTGTTCCGTGACCACAGCCATTATCACAGGCAGACCACGAGCTCCATAAGTCCATGACACAATCTTTATCGTTGTATTTAATACAGTCCTTACTCTCACTCAAGATACTACAATTCCGACCACCACAACTTGGTTGAATGCGCACACTACGAGTACGATCTGACTTGCCTAAAGATATACAGGAAAACGACGCCTTATTGCTGCGAAATATATATAAAAAAAGTTTTCTCTTGGTGACAATTTAAAGAAATACAAGATAAAAATTGCTCCAAACAGCGTCATCTCGAAAACTCAAAATTCCAGTTGATGAATCGATAACTCAGGATTCGAGAATCAATTGATAATGATTTTGAATCACTTTATTTCATTTGCTTTAAAAATCTTTTTTCGAGTCTTGAGTTTACAACATGCTTGCTATTTGGAGTATGTTTTTTCTCTAATACACGACGTTACAAAAAGATTTTAAGATAACCTTTTCCGCATGTAGAAGAACACGAAGACCATGTCGTCCATTGGCTTAATTGACAATTGACAGGGCAACAACTATGAACACAACTTCGACTCTCATTAATCTGTGGACACGGTGAACTACAATAACTTTGTTGTGTAATGTTACGTGAACGATGTTGATTCCCTTGTCCACATCTGCCATTGCTTGGAACACATGCTTGCCACAAACTCCATGAGCTAACCTGGACATTGATGTATTATAAATATACAGTTTTACGCATGGATATCAAAGTCTCCTATTTTTTCATCCGGAGCATGTAATAAAATTAATTTCATTCACAGATCGACTCCAATATTCACTTACTTGACATGAAATAGGAATAGGAGTACATTTTTGAGTATCTGATGTAGCTAGACCACATGTGCCACCACATGACGCCTTGGTCATTAACCTTCGAGTCCTTTTTCTAGTGCCACTATTTACAGCGCAGCCACCTAAAAATACAATGATCGTGAAAATTTAATAAGTATTTTTTAATGATTATGAAAATTCCTTCTTAGGGAGACACGAAATATAGTACCAGGGATTAGTACGTCAAAATCACTTACCAGACGAGCATTTGCTCCAGGTAGACCAGGATGACATGACACAATCACGTGGACAGCATGGGCCGCTGCATGACTTAGTATCTGTAAGACTTGGACAAGATGTCCCCCCACAAGAAGCCTGTCTTGATACTTGACGATTTCTTTTGCGGGTACCAGTTTTCTCGCAAGTAGCATTACATGACCCCCAAGATCCCCAACTTCCCACTGCACAGTTAACAGGGCAACATCTTATGAAAGGAAATACATAAAGAATACGGCCAATGATCACAATAAGGGGGGGGGGGAGGGAGGGGTGTAGAACTTAATAGTAATAATCAATTTGAAAAAATAGATATGTTTTAGAAAATAAAAGGAGAATATACTCATTAAAATACCAACAAAAGAAACCCATAAAAAATTTTATCAGCCATAAAAAAAGAGGAAAATAAACTTAATTCCTATTTGAAGCGAGCAAGTACGATCTTTAAGCACAAATTACGTTTAAATTAAGAGCATTTGTTGAGAAACGAGAGCATTACAAAATGAAAAGATTACTACTGTGAAATAAAGGATAGGAAATATCTTTCATGTGTGAAATATGAGATAAGAAAGATCTTTAATGTTTCCGAAATATGGTTCAACAGATTTCTATGAAATACTGTATGGACTGGAATACATATCGAACACGGCAAACAAAGACATAATGGTATTACTAATTCAAATCTCACTTGCGGTGAAGAACAGTTTTAAGCGGTATCTGCCGAAGGCGGGTTTAGCACCACTTAAAATCACTTATTAAAATAAGCTTTCCCGTGTCGCAGGAAGACATTGACAACACAAAGCACCGTCCATCCCCACATTTCTGAACCTCCGTTCTCCTAGTAGGACATGATCTACCACCACAACTTTGCGATGCAATTATCTTTATCGTGCGCAGGCGCGTACCATAACCACACGACACACCGCAAGAGTATCAAGTACTCCAAGTATAACGACAATTTAAAGGGCAACAAGTGTGAGGACAAGAGGTCCTTTGCTTAAGTTTACTGGAGTCGCAAGAACTTCCACCACACGTTCCATGGGTTCTTATTGATCTAGTACGTTCTTTTAGCCCATTACTGCCACATCTAGCCGTGCAAGCACTCCAACCCCCCCAACTCGTATAGGAACAGTCTCTTCTAGTGCATGATGGTGGTGATGGTGGTGATCGTCGACAGGCAAAATCCAAATCAAGACAGAAGCAAAGCAACGTAAGAATAAAAATCACTTGCTTCATTGTTGAACTTGCGTCAATGCTGCAAGTTTCCCTTTTTGCAAAAAATATTTTCGTATAGTGTAGTATGGTAAGTTCTTAATTGTAACCATATAAGCCTGATGTGCTTTATGGCGAGTTAAATTACCTTACTACTTAACTTTCTTACGCGTGCAATTTATATGGGATGCTGTCCAACATTAAGATAAAAACAAACAAACAGTATATTAACAAGGAACTCTTGAGAACTTAATTAAATTTTCTAACACATTTTATGAAAACGTCACCGACATTAAGATTGTTCATGTTGTAAAACAGGTTTGTGCTCATTTTTAGGAATGATCGATGTCGCGGTTACATGAAAGAACGTCTTAATAGATCTAGTCAATATTTTCTGATATAATATATTAGTAAAATAAATTTTGCAATTCATATTCGAACTTGCAAAGATAAGAACAAACAATGAATGAAAAAAAGCATTAGGACTACACAACACAAGGTTTCAACTAGCCTCCTTTGAGAACAGGAAAACCTTTAACGTAAGGATGACGAAAATATGGGGGAGTTTGAGTGAGTAATGTCATGACTTGGGGATGCATTCACATTACAGCGGTAGAAAATTCAACTAAAGGGAAAGAAGGGGAGCTTGATTGACGTCATGACTTGGGAATGCTACCACATTAGAGCGGCAGCAAATTGATGAAAACATTATAAATGGCCTGGGTTCAATTTACCTTTAACATACGAAGTTAAAGAGCATAAAATAGCTTTCGTCATTAAAGAGTGGAAAGCAGTAATTTGAAGTTAGCGTGATATCCCTTCTCCAGCAGGAAGAAATCCTTTCAAAAACACTTGTGCACGTAAAGCGTTACGTATCAGGACATGTTCTTGAGATAATAAGATGAAGTATTAATTCCTTCTGCATTCAGAAGTCATCTAATATGCCCGATAATAAAACAATTGACATATAGATTGCTGCATTTTGCCCCCACACAAAAGCACATACTAAATCGTTGACAATTTGAGATGAACGCATCAGTGAATGAAACCATATGATTATTATGTATCGAGTTAATATTCGCAACGAAACTGCTCATTCATTCTCTTTCAATAATAAGGAACATAAAATCAGCACTTTGCTCGCAAGTCTCGCCAAAGAATGTGGTTCCAAGATCATCAATAAGAATGGAAAAATCCGAAGCAGTAGCATCCATTAAAATAAAAACCCAATAAAAGAAGAACGTTAACCGGCTCTATAACAGCGGGCGATATGCAGTTTATGAAATCACAACAAAATGATGAAGATGCGTGACATACAGCGGGGATAAAAAATACAAACACAAATAAGCAATGAATTGCTAAATATCAACAAAAACAACTTGGGCATTTTACAAATAAATAATTTGTTTCTACCTTCCAGTCCCACATTTTTGAGACTGGCTACTGGAAGGACAAGCTCTTCCACCACAACTGGGATTTCTCCAAACTCGAATATTGCGTGTTCGCGTGCCGTATTGACATGTTTTTGAACATGAGCCCCAAGCCGTCCAGGAGTACGAACAATGTGCAGGACAACAAGTCCCAGGGCAAGATACGCTTTGGTAGGTTTGATAGTTACAACTGCCACCACAAGACGCATATCTTGTAATATAACGAGTTCGATATTTTGTGCCAGAGGATCCACAAGTAGCCGTGCAAGAAGAATACGAAGACCATGAAGAAAAAGCACAATTCCGAGGATAACATCTCCACCAATAACGTCTGCGTCGTCGTCTTCGCCAACCATGACAGAGATGATTGAAGATAATTAGAAGAAGAACACAAACTAGAACATATCGATTGACAATCATAGTTCACACTAAAATGATGATGTCGACTTTGAAGATATCCAAAAGGTTATGAGGACTTGTTGTCCGGTATATTGTATATAACCATCACCATAATGACGTCATTAACAACAATGCATTGCAATAGTGACGTAATGACAAAGCTTCTGACACCAAGTTGGCGTGACGTCTTCACACTCTTTACCACCATGGAAGAAATTGAAGAAGCAAAGACAATAGCTGTCACCGAGTGGGTTTCATTGTATACAAGCAAAAGCATATTTTCAGTAATATTTGCCGATGCCTGTTTATTAATTTTACCAACACCAATATCCGTTCCCATATTTACTATTACCATTAAACCAATGCTACGTGTGTCGCACTATATAATCTACTTAACTTAACTTGTCAAAAACTTGGCTTTCAGCAAAAAATATTTTGGTAGTTGACTGACAGTGTTTGTTCATTCATGTTTGTGGATGTAGATCGTCTATGTTAGTAAAGTCCTGAGAAGAACTGTTGTTGTTGATGTTGACTGTGAAGATGACTACTGCTAAGGTTGTCGAAGCGTCAGTAAACGTCAACAACAACAGTCCTTCTCAGTACTCTACTAACCCGGACGATCTACATCCACAAACAGGTAACAATACTCCCGGGTTTAAACCTTTCAATGTATAGCGTAAAATTAGTAACGAACTCGGTGATAGTTCTCACCATGTATCATCATCTACAGCAGAAACTATGTTGATATCATCTTTAGATATGAATATTAAAGTATGTCTCTTTTTTCTCACTTTGCCAGGTGATATAAAAGGCCCAGAGATTAGCTTAGAAAGCGGTGCTTCAATGAGATCAAGGGTATTAGTATTTTTAAACAAGCTTTTGGCTGTGTCTGTTTTCAGCCATCTGTCGTGGTTGAAAACCGTATGGGAGCCGATAGTTCGTTTTACAAAGCATACTGTTTCTCGCATTTCTAGAAATCTGTTGATTTTTCTGGAAATAAAATGGCTGATGAGGATTTTCATTTCTATGATCAAAATTTAATGAACGCTATCAAAGGAAACGTCGAGGTTAGGTTTGCAAAATAAATATTTCTCTCATGCTGACTGCAGTAAGCTTAATAATTAAAATATTCTCTTACAGAAAACTCCTGATTTCTTTCGTCTAATTGCATCATGTCATTCTGTCGTTTCTGAGGAAATCGGCGGTATGTATATCGTTAAACAAAATAAATTGATCATCATGATAATCATATACATGGCAGAATCTGTGATTTATAAAAACATGTTTAAATACAACAAAAACGTATCTATGAATTAGGCTAAAAATTGCTGATCGTGCAGCTTTGTAAGTAAATTACTTTTTTACTGTGTATTTTGATTTAGGTGATCTGGAGTATCAAGCACAATCACCCGACGAGGCAGCTCTCGTTACTGCTGCTCGAAATTTTAAAATGTTTTTCTTTACAGCAAATCACTCAACAATTCGTGAATAAACACATAGTTTATTGTTTTTATAATCTCTCGCAACTCAGCATTAAAAAATTTGGAGACCGTTCATTCTCGATTTATTACGTTTTAGCGTCGTTCACCAACCGTCATGACTTTACAGTGTCTAGGAACTGAGGTATTATCAAGCATTATCATTCATGAATCGTAACCCATAAGTTCTGGCATCCATCACAATCAAGCATTATCATTCATGAATCGTAACCCATAAGTTCTGATATCCATTACAATCAAGCATTATCATTCATGAATCGTAACCCATAAGTTCTGGCATCCATTACAATCTAGCATTATCATTCATGAATCGTAACCCATAAGTTCTGGCATCCATCACAATCTAGCATTATCATTCATGAATCGTAACCCATAAGTTCTGATTTCCATTACAATCTAGCATTATCATTCATGAATCGTAACCCATAAGTTCTAATATACATTATAATCAAGCATTATCATTCATGAATTGTAACCAATAAGTTCTGGCATCCATCACAATCTAGCATTATCATTCATGAATCGTAACCCATAAGTTCTAATATACATTATAATCAAGCATTATCATTCATGAATCATTATCCATGGCTTATGCTAATCATGATTTTTCATGATGTTTGATCATATTTTTTATCATTATCAATTTTTTGTTTTCATCATTATCATTTTTGGTAATTTTTCAAGGAAATCTGGGAACTCCTATGCACACTTGACTTTGACAACGTTAGAAAAAGGATGTCGGTAATCTGATACACACTATCCACGAACATCTTAGGCTGCAACATCAGATCTTTCTTTTTTTTCATCAACGTAGACATTTAACTATATTTGCTCCATTTTAGGTAATTGTAAAAAGAGATGATAAGATAAAGCTGTACTGCAAAGGAGCAGGTTAGACTTTACTGTCCGTTGATATGTAGTTAAAAATTGTCACCAATAATATCGTGATGTATTTTTTCATTTTAATTGTACAAGTATTTCTATTCTTTAAGCAGAGCTCGTACAAAACGTTCAAGAAAAGTACTTGAATTTATTAAGATGTGCAAAAAAGTAATTCGTGTGCTGACGTTGAACCTTCGAAGGAACCTAGCAACATAGCAGCTTACAAGCTTATATTTGAATAACCTCGTGCTATAGTTGTCATTCAACGTACAATTAATTTACACTTTTTAAGATACTATTATATTTGAGCGACTTCATGCCAGTTCTCAAGAATTAATGAACACGACTAATGAACATTTAAACGTGAGTTAAGAGGCACCATTGTTGAGGTTATTATTGGACAATCGTTCTTGGGTTCTATCTTCTCATTTTGTTGTCTTTTCTTCTATAAGACGTTTGCAAAAGATGGTTTGCGAACGCTCGTGTTGACTGAGAAAGATATCTCTCCGGAGAATTTGAAAGAGTGGATTGTTCGTTATCACGAAGCAAGGTAATTACTCCTTGTAATCTAAATACTTTACTGGAAAAAGATCTTTTAATAAATTGTATTGTATGTTCAGTACTGCCACGGAGGATCGAGACGAGAAGGTTAACGAGGTTTGTTGTACTGTATGTATAGAATTCCAACTTAATTTATAAAGGTGTTCAATTTGAACTTATAATACTTCATAGGCCTATGAAGAAATAGAAAAGGATCTGAATTTGTTGGGTGCAACGGCAATTGAAGATAAGTTACAAGATGGTGTACCAAATACAATTGGCCACCTAGCTGAGGTATTTTCATGAATGTCGTGTCTGTATAAAGATTGATTTATTTCATGTGCAGAACACAGGTGCAGACGTTGGTCTACAACAGTTCTATTTTATTCATATGTAGGCTGATATCAAGATTTGGGTTTTGACTGGCGACAAGCAAGGTATTAAAAATAAAGCAAAAGTATGACGTTGTTGAATTGTTAGTTGATTTGTTTCATGTTGTCATAGAAACTGCCATCAACATTGGTTACTCCTGTCGACTTCTGACAAATGAAATGGAGGAAGTATTTACGATAAACGACGAAGAGGAAGAAAAAGTTCGAGCTTCGATAAAAGAAGCAATGAATAGAATTAGGTCATCACCAATGATCAGTAACTCTGTCGAGAACAGTTTCGGTGCTGACAGTTTGACCGTTAATATTTTGCCCAACACCAGTCGTATTGAAGACACGAGAACGCAGGCCGTAACAGAAAATGGCCAGGTATAATATCAAGCCATCAAACAGAATATCGTTGTTCTGGGTGTTAATTTTTTTGTCTTTGATAGGAAAAGACCGTATCTAAACAAAGTGAATTTGCTTTGGTAATCACTGGAAAAAGCTTAGTAAGTGACCTTATGTTAATGACGTTCATTACAAAAAACAATATCTATTTGTGTTTTGTTTGTTTTTTTAAGGTATTTGCTCTCGATAATTCCATGGAAATGGAATTTCTCGAGTTAGCTAAACATTGTAAAGCTGTGATATGTTGTCGAGTCACTCCACTACAAAAGGTAGTATGAAAACCTTTTAGTATGTTATCCAAGATAAATGATAACGTGAAACGTTCTCATTTTTCTAGGCCCTGGTTGTGGAGTTAGTCAAGCGCCATGTGAAAGCAGTCACTCTAGCAATAGGTGATGGTGCAAACGATGTTAGCATGATTAAATGTAAGCGACAGAGAAGAGAATTTGCGAGAATTTTTTGCCAGCTTAACAGTTTTATTTTCATTAACAGCGGCTCATATAGGTGTTGGTATAAGCGGACAAGAAGGAATGCAAGCTGTTTTGGCAAGTGACTACTCTTTTGCGCAATTTCGATATCCTTTTAGTGAAAATGCGGAATATATAAAATGTTTCATGACTGGTTTCTCGAAGTATTTTCTTAACTATTTTTTGTACGTTTCTGGAACGTTTGTTGTTGGTTCATGGTCGTTGGTCCTACTTGAGAATGGCGAAATTTTTAAGCTACTTTTTTTACAAGAATTTTGCGTTCACTTTATGTCAGCTTTGGTTCGCTTTCTTTGTTGGTTTCTCTGCGCAGGTAATGTATTGAAATGCTCAACACGTTTAAAATTATAAATCATTCATGATCTACGCCTTTTTTGAACTTAGCTATATTTTTTTCTTTTCAGACGTTGTATGATGCTTGGTTCATATCTTTTTATAATGTCTTTTTCACTTCATTGCCTGTCGTTGTTATGGGCATTTTTGATCAAGTAATAAAATCTTTCTTCACTGATTTTTTAGTGCAATAGCATTTGTTCATGTGTTTGATCTTTTACCTATAGGATCTTCCTGATAATATTTCTTTGAAATTCCCTAAATTATATGTTCCTGGCCAAAAGAATATTCTATTCAATTGGAGAGTATTTGTTTTCAGTCTTCTTCACGGCGTCCTTGTTTCCCTTATCCTATTTTTCGTTCCTTATGGCATTTATCATGATTACATAAACAGCAGCGGTTACGTGGAGTCGGGCCTTCAATTCTTCGGGACAGTAGTTGCAGCAACACTTGTTATTACAATGAACTTACAGGTTTGTTGATGGGCTACATGAATTTTGACTAAGCAGTGTCAACATAGTCTACGTGAAGTCATTCTTTCTCTTTTCCTTGCAGCTTGCATTAAACTTACATTCTTGGACAATTCTCAATCACATTTCCGTTTGGGGAAGTATCATCTTCTATTTTATCTTATCTATTATTCATCATTTGTCCTCAAACTGACACCACAAAATTCATATCATGGTGTACAATATGCTACCTACGGGGGAGGCTCCTTTTGGCTCTGTGCATTAATAACTCCTGCAGTAGGTATATTGCCTGTCTTTGTTTATCGCACTATGAGTCTGGAACTTATGCCGACTATTTCTGATCGCGTTCGTCTGTTATGGAAGAGTGGCCAGTTAGAAGAACCTGCAAAATTACTGAGAATCAGACCGAGATCTAGTACGAGAATGTCTCTGAGAAGAGGTGGATATGCTTTTGCACAGGAAGAGAAACTGAGTAGAAGAATACATGCAAATCATTCAAAACGATCAACATTTCGAGAAAGTATTAAAGGCAATAAGTAATAGTTTCTTATATATATATACTTTAGTATTGTATTTATTGAACTATGTAGGTGAATGAATTGACGCAGTTTACATTATGCGTGACATTAGTAGCTATAGAGATCTAGACCATGTAGTAATTAATAAAAATTCATAATCGTATTTAAGTCATGTTATTGTTGACACTACTAATTACCTAATAATATCAACTGCATACATATTACATTTGTAATCCGAGTAGACTATCATTGAAAATTGTGGTGTTTGTCTGAAGGTGCTATTGAATCCGTCTGCAATTGTGCTCAATATATGGCAAAAAGAGCGTACAAAAGAACTAAGATGTCTGAGAAAAAGCAGATAATATCAGGGCAGTATTCGTTTGACTATATCAAGGTTCGTTTATGCAGTAATAAGGAGATTACGTCGATATCAAGTCGTCAAGATTACAAACCATCATTTGCGGATACTAATGACTACCGCTATGATTTTAAAAGAAAATTACAATTTGCTGTTGCAAATGAAAGCATTCAGCCTAGATCGAAATATCTCAACTGAGCTCGCTCATCTGTTGTGATAGGCTTTCTGAAAAGAGAAGTGAACCCGATGTATCGACGTTGCTTTTGTGATTCTTTGGGTCCAAAATGATACTTGTTGAAGTGTGGTTTGATCGATGTAGTACCAAAAATAATGGAAGATTTGAGACCATTACCTTCTGTAGAAACAGCGGAACGAAAGCATTTGATGCATTTAAAACGAGCATCAATGTTTTATGATAAGAAAGGTTATGAAGATACAAAAGTAGAAACCGATCTCACTAACTGCCAACATCTTTCGTCATCAAGAACATCTAGTTTCTCATCAATCATACAAGAAATAACACCCCCAATTTTTTCATCTAATATAGAAGAAACGCGATGTACTTCGGTTTCAGATGATCCAAAACCTCTAACTTTACCAGCCATATCTCGGAGCTCTATTATCCCTTATTTACCGCAACATTCACCCTCAATCTGAAGTATGAAGAACTGATATCGCTCATATGTTGCGATAGCAGCAGTTGCGAGCAAAAAGAGAAGTGAACGAGCGAAATAAAGAAAAAGGTCTGAAAACATTGTTGTACTTACGTTCGAGTGGAAAAATTCAAATTTACTAGAAGATTATAAAAAGAGGAATGGAAAAGGTCAAAATACTGTTGGCAAACTATCCCATCCAATAGAACCAGTTTTGCTAGACCTGAAATACATCAACTTCAGTATTTATGACTATGCATGATGTAACATTTAATACAACACACGTGACTTCAACGTATCTGCTCAACTGGGTTGATCGTTTGAAAGACTTGCAACATTTGAAAGGACGCTTCTCAATACGTTGTCCCATGTGAATTATAACTTTGAGCGTTGGTTAATAGAAGATGTAGCCAGATTTGAACGGCTTGTCACTGATTCATCACTTTGCCAGAATTTACCTTTCCTTGGCATCACACAAAGCAAACTCTAAAAAGGAAAAGAAATTGCATCGATTAGAAAATGGCAATGATTAAGATCTTACCAAAGATGAGAGTTATAAATGGAATTTTGGAAAATCAATTGTATGCAAAGATCCATATTATATGAATATCATGTCTAATATCACACTAAAAACTCGACAATTTGCTGAAACAAATCCTTATGCTGATGAAATGTCCAAATTCTGTTCTCCTCTTTCTGAGCTCATCCAATTTCTGAATTTCGTTTCATTTCCGCCGACATAATGACTTAAAGTTTATCATCTTTGTAGATTTTAGAAGTATGTCAATCTAGTCAACAGTAAGTTCATTTTCAAGTATTTTACCCTCCCGCATGACCAGCCGACTTTGTAAGAGGTTTCGCATGTGTCAAATTTTGAATACAACTCAGTAAGAGATTCGGAATTCTTCCCAAAATCTTCGAGGAATCGTTTTAGGATGAAATTGAGGAGTCCAATGATTTTCTTGCAGCAGATAGACGTCTTCTCTGCAAAGTATGCCTAAGTATAAAGTTATTTTAAATCAAAGTTAATCGGTGAGAAATCTGCTATTCAAAATCTTCTAGAACACTTTGTTGATTGAAATAAAAACAGCCACTACATATCAGAAATGTCTTTTTTTGGGAAAAAAATTGAGAAAATTGTATTGATGGCATTTTTTATTTTAGAAATCATTTATACAAATAATTCAAGTAAATGGAAAAAGTTTTATATCCAAGGAGAGTGTACAACGGTGTTAGACATGTTTCGAACACAGCAAACTTAGTCGTGCTAGTAGAGTTGAGTGTTTATCAAATGAAAATCTCTTCTCAATTTTACCTCTTTCTAAGCTTTTTGACGCAAACGTCAGACATAGTACATTTTTAACCTTTGATTGAAAACAGAAAATGTTTAATCGACGTTTTATGAATAAATAAAGTACGTTAAAATAACAAATAAGAATCGATGATTCCAGAGACTGGCTCCTTTAAAATCCCATTACGAATAATTCACGATTAAAAAAGCGTATTGAAAATCAAATGACTTTTTAAGTTAAGACAAAATACACACGAGACTGATTTTTTTCATTTTCTACGAATCAATTATCATGACTTGGTTCAGGCTGCCCAGCAGATTTGGAGCTCAGACTATCTTCTTGTTCCCTGGTAGCGAAGAGTGGATTTGCAAACGACGGGCCGCGTTTTGTTATTGGTGTTTCAATACCACGTGATACACCATACAGTGGATTTGGAACCATAACAGATTCATCTTCGTCCAAGCCATAAATTGGATTTGATTCTCCGCCAATGGTCGAAATATGATGACGAAACATGACGTCACGATAATGTTCTTCTTCCTCGTCAGGTAGTCTCACGTGATCAAACTGTTGTCGATTACGCAGTGCTTTTTGAAGGTTCTGTTTATGTGAACTAAGAGCGTAATGGGCGAACCAGAGAACAAAGAGAAACAAAATAGCCCCAACCGTTGCAAGCAAATAAATAGACCACCGTTGTAAGCCCCCTTTCTTAGAGCCCTTTCCTGTAAGTCCACCCAGAGTTTCCTCGCGTGTCTGACAATGTAACTTCTTCACATCTTCATCGCTGACACACATGAAGTCCATATAGCTAAAGTCTTTGGAGGTATAGGACGTGTATCCAGCTCTTTGCGTGCAGTTGAGTAATTGATGAAGAGAGCACAAAATAGCGGTTTGTGAGAGAGCTTTCACACCAACTCTAGCAATAATAGGTAGTGAAATATTTTCTGAATTTACAATAGGATTCAATACACTCACATCGCTGACATTGAAGTATCCATCTTTAGTATAATGGTTTGTATAAGAGAAGTAAACAAGAAGCCGTTTTTTGATCCAATCTTCCACTTCGATCTTAATTGCAGAAGAAAATGCTTCGTAGTTTTCAAAAGAAACACCGTACATTTCGAGCAACGTTTTATTCAGGTGTAACATGGTGATATTTTGACCAGAAAAGCAAACGTTTTCATTTCTTTTCTTGTCGGAGTCTTTAGAATCTTCGTCTTCACTGTGATCGGTACGATATGGTATGTATGTCTGATCTTTAAGACATTCGTGTTTTCCAACTTGACGTTCACATCTAGAACCCATGTAGCCCTTCTCGCAACGACACTCGTAGAATCCTGTAGAGAAAGGAAAGAAGATATTAAAAACAAGAATAAAAATATACATATTTACTGCTTAACATATTCCTTGTTTGTTCTCGAGAGAGTTAAAGCCGTACCTATATGATCAGTGCAAGGATGTTGGCCACAAGGTTCCCCAATACAATCATCAATATCAGTTTGACAGAGCCAGCCATCGTAACCACGGTGACAGTTACACGTGATGTTATTAATATGATCAATGCATAAGCCATGATCTTTATGACAACTATAAGGGAATTTATTTCTGGGATCACATTCATCAATATTATGATTGCATTGAGCGCCATTGTATCCAGGAAGACAGGTGCAGTTGAAGGTCTTCAATTGATCATGACATTTTCCATTGTGTTTACATGGAAGACACGGATATTCTTGAACTTCATCACAATAGTCAAAGGATGGTTGACAGTCATCAATGTCAGTGCAGTTATAACCATCACCAGTATAACCATCCATACAACGACAGTTGTAATTAAAGCCATCTTGTCTGTGACAGACTGCATTCTCTCTGCATCTGTTCGTTGGAGCACATGGATCAACTCTCGATACGTTAATGTAGATACTATCATTGAACGATTTCACGGGGTGACCGTTATCTTTCACTTCAACAAGAAGATCATAACTTGAACGAGCATCGAAGTTCATCAAGTGTTTTTTCAGGAACAAATATGATCTAAACAATTCAAATCTTGCTTGTTTTTTTCCTATTGCGTTTAATATAGGCGGTTCATACGTCACGTTATAAGGGACTTTAACGATTATAAAAAACGTGGCAGCATCCGAGAGTATCGTGTATTCTAAAGTCTGCCATCTCTCCGGGTTATTGCATAAAACTTCACTGATATTAGTGTTAATTTCTGTCGTTTCTCTCAACGTAACATCGCCTGCTTTTAGATAAATCTTGTTAGCTCCTTCATTAATCTCGTTGACAGTAATTTTAAGTTGCTTCAACATTGACTGTACAGGAACACCGTCATCATTTGCCTGAATCGTCACCATTATATAAGGATGAGGCAATTTCTCGTAGTCCAGTTCCACATTAGAGATCACTGTTAAAAGATTTGTACCATGGATGACCTAAAATGTATATAAAATATTTTACTTCTTTCGAGGGATTTCTGCGAGAATGGTTACAAATTCAAACCCCGATAAGATCAATAATTTAAGACTATTTTATTATTCACATTACACCCTATTCTCGAAACTTAAAACATAATTACAAAGTTTCATTTTGGCGAAGAAACTCTATATAGGACAAACTCGTTCCAGGAATTTCAATTAATGTAATCTGAAATGAACCCTGTACTTACACGGAACGTGTTACTGTATTGGCCAACAACAAGAAATGAACATGTCTGATTTCGATCGAAATCTTTGCAAATCAAATTCCCCAAAGAATAATTCACGTATGCGATTTCATCGACTTCATAAGACCCATTTAATGATATATCGACAGGAGGTTCGTTTACATCTTCAATGTTGATATTGAACGACGCTGAGCTGCTAAGAGGTGGACTGCCATTATCCGTGCAAGTCACATTAACTGAAGGAAAATAGAACTAGTTAAAGGATTTGAATCATATAAGTGGAAACATAAAGACTGAAAGCGATGGCCATACTTGCAGTAATTGGGTTTTTTTCAAAGTCAACTACAGCTCCATATTTAACGCGAAGTATAAACTCGCCAGCCCAGTTGTTTATCTCAAAAATGTTAGAATTATAAATATAACAACGATGAGATTGATTATAATCTTGATCGAAAACTTCAAAAACAACTGAAGTATCGTTTTGACTGTTCTCTTTGACTGATAACGATCCAGTATTTCTTATGGCATACGGTCTTTCATTTACATCAATCACATTTATGATGACGTCATTCTGCATAAGGAATATATTGATGTTAAGAAATATAGCAAAGTTTGAGGAATTTGAAAAGTTGTTCTACGTTTTAGTCACGTTTTGTTTTACCTGATGCGACAATGATGGAATTCCATTGTCAGTAGTTTCTACAAGTACTCTCATTTCTGCAGCACTTTCGTAATCCAGACGATTCGTTTCTTTCACTAATATTTCGTTACCAACAATAAAAAAGGTGGCTAGAATTCAGAAAACAACAAGAAGAAAAACATAGTTTTAGTAAGAGAGATGAAATGAGAAAAATAAAAATAAAATCCTAATTTCGTCTTACAGTTCAGATTAAGAAGAGAGTAAAAGTGCGTTTGATTTACGTCTTGATCATGAGTCTTCAACCTTCCGACAATTGTTCCAACTATAGCATCCTCTCTAATACCAGACGAATTCAATATGATGTGGCTTGGCTCATCATTTGAGTCAATAATCTGCAATTAAAAAAACGTTATTTTTATCCTCATGCTGTAAAAAACCCCCAAATAAAACAGTCTTTCGCAAAATTTCCTGCCTTGATGACAAATTCTTTGGTTTCGTTAACACTTGGTATCCCGTCATCCTTCGCAACTACATTTATGACGTAGCTATCTTGTTGCTCGTAATCAAAAACCGCCCTCGTCATTAATGTGCTTTCCTTGATTGAAAACTTTAAAGAATCAGATGTTCCTTCAGCAAATGTAAACATCACCTGCAAAATCGTAAAAATTTAGGAATATTATACTTTACGACAGCACACTATTACATTAAGTAAGCAAAGATCTAGTCAATGTATGTAAAAGAAGAAAGTTAGTCACGCTATTATATTTAGGTGCAACACTTTTACACTAAAACGTTCTCTAGACAAAGTAATTGTTCTTAGTTGTCCTAATTTGATCATAATGAAAATTACTCGCTTACATTGTTCTGATCTGGATCAAGAGCAGACAAACTTCCAATTCTTGTATTTGGAGGTAGATTTTCCATAACAGAAGAGCCATTTAAAACGAGATTGAAAGGCGCTTCGTTTACATCAGTTATTTGAACAGAAAACGATTTAGAAATAGAAAAGCTTGGGTTCGTCAGTTCACTGCAATTGATCTATAAATAAAGAGGTACAATAAGTGATAGTAATGACAACAAGAAGGTACAATAAGTGATAGTAATGACAACAAGAAGGTACAATAAGTGATAGTAATGACAACAACAATGAATGATTTACATGTATACCTTGACAGTATAATCTGCAATATTTTCATAATCCAAAACATCTCTAGCTACGATGAGATGCATTTGAGTGACATTGAAAGGAACATCATTCAGAACTTGACAAGAATAGAATTGTTTCTCTTCGATAATGTTATCCGGATCCGTTACGTTAAGAATTCCCACCAAAGATCCTTCATCACTATTCTCAGATATCTGCAAAAACACACACAATGCAGCTGGTATGATAGATTACTATAAAGCAACATTCATTGCAATCAAGATACCTGATTATTCGACAGTTTCAAATCACTCGGTGGTTCGTTGATATCGACAACATTCACGACAAAATCCTTTTTAAATGACAAAGAAGGATATCCATTATCTCGAGTCTCTATTCCCAAGTAAATCTTTGTCATCGACTCGTAGTTTATATGAGAGTCCACAGTCAGTTTCCCAGAAGTTGGATTTAAAAGCAACGCATTCTGATAACTATAGATCCTGAAGGTGAAAGTCAACAGGTATAAAACTGAATTATTTTATTTTGTGCAACGGTAGATTCTTTACCTTGTCATATCATGTCGAAAGGCTGTGACATTTGTAATGAAGAAGCGATGAGTTTGACCAGCGTCCTCGTCATCAGCATAAAACACTGTGATAACAGAGCCCACGTTACTGTTCTCATTTACAAACAGCGGTTGTCTGGATGAAATATTTCTAGGTGGGTCATTCACATCCTCCACAAATATCGTTACAGCTTGCGAGAAATTCAGACCTTGGAATGAAAGAACGTGAGCACTATTGTACATTTCTACGATTATTGATCGTACGAATTTCTATTTTTTGACGAGGTTTTAATATATTTACCTCCTTGATCAACAGTTTCCATTCTTATATTCCATGTACGTCTTTTCTCGTAGTCTAAGTTAACTTTAGTCCAAAGCTGGGTACCGTTTACATAAAAGCTATCTTGTGCACCAACAGAAAGCAAGATATAGCTGAACGATTGGTTTCTATCTTGGTCTAATGTACTTAACACCCCTACAAGCAAGGAGCCTGCATTTTCCGGTACTCTAGCATTAGAAAGTATTATCTTCTGTGGTCTTTCATTCACGTCAACGACTTCAATATCAAACGACTTCTGGATGCGCAATGGTTTTCGAGCAGAGTCACGACATTCGACGATAATGGTGTGAAGAGTAGATGTTTCGTAATTTAAATCACCTGATGAAACAACGAGAGTGTTCATATTATTCAAAATTCTAAAACGATCTTGGGCGGAGTCAATTAGAAAACAGTTGTGAGTTTGCCAGATCCCTTTAGGACCATGATTATCGGGATCGTCAACGGATATGTTAGCAACAAATGTCCCCTGCTCACTGTTCTCTTTCACAGTTGAAGCACTCAGGCTTATATTGCTTGGAGTTTCATTCACATCGTCGATCTGAAAATAAAGAAATTATGAGAGGTGAAAATACTTTTAAAGAAGAAAATATCGCACTTCACAAAATAGAAAGAAAAAAAATATTTTACTTACAATGATAGTTATATTTTGTTTAACATGTTTTGAAGGTATGCCATTATCCCTTGAAATTACAACTATATCAACCGTCTGAAGTTTTTCAAAGTCAATATTTGCCTCTGCTGACGTAAACAGTTTATTTCCTCGAAGAATAAACTTTTCACTTCCTTTGAGAGTGTACACATGTGATTGGGTTATGTCTTCGTCACTTGTGATTAGTTCCCCGATAAGCTCTGTGTTTCTATTTTCTTTTACTCGACCCCAGGCTAATCCCTGTATGGTTACTTTCTCCGGAGGGTCATTTTCATCATCAACTATTATAGTAAAGTTAGCTACAAGAGTGTGAATACCATCGGACACTTCAACAAAAACGTTGTGAGATTTTGATGATTCGTAGTTTAGATTACCCACGGCAAGTAAATAAGTGGAACAGATTGTATTGACATTAGCAACAGAAGTTAAATTGTGACAACTTGTCAAGTTATTGATAGAAAATCGACCACCTTAAAAGATAAAAATAAGTCTTAGTCATTGTTGCAACAGACAGTGATCTTTCTAAGGAAAAGTAGCATGCACAACGATAAATGTTTTACCTGCGCTGTCAACCAGTGAAAATGACAAAAATTGATCAACATCTTGATCATATGAAACTAGAGTTCCCACGATTGCTCCATATTGTGAGTTTTCATTTATTCTTGCATGATTCATGGGATACGATTTCTGTCCATGAGTTGAGGTCAAAGTAATGTTGAATGGCGTCTCCTGTGAATCCCTGATGATAATCGTAAATTCTTGCTGTATCTAAAATTGACAGTAACTTTTACAATGAGTCAAAAAGTAGTTTAAATAGCAAGCCTTATTTCTATTATTTTACACACACTTACCGACAAATTTCCCGAGTCCACCACTTGCACCATTACATGTTCAATTTCGTGCACTTCATGATTGGTGCTCTTATTGACAGACAGACGTCCATTTGCATCAACTTTAAAATAACCATAAGTGGAATTGATTAAACTAAAACGAAGAATATCTCGGGTATCTTCATCATTCACATTAAAATAACCAACTGTCTCGTTCAAGGGTGCATTCTCCATGATCCAGCTCTTTGACAACGTCATGTCACGTGGACGATCGTTAACGTCATCAAGTGTAATGTTAATATTCATAGTAAGTTCCAACGGAGGTATCCCATCATCTATAGCACGTACGGAAATCACTCGAGTACTTTGAGCTTCATAATTCAGTAAACAGTATTTTCCACCAAATAGAAGACAGTTTGTGTTTGAGATGGCGACTCTTATTTCAGAAGAGTTGAAGACAAGATGAAATCTTCCCGAATCACTGTCCACTAGTGTGAACGTGTGTGTCTGATTCTCATCTTCATCAGCAGCGGAGAGTTTTCCAATTAGTCGCCATTCTTCTGGATTTTCATTCACATTGCTTGGAGAAAGAGTGATTATTCTTGGAGCTTCATTCACGTCTTAATGAACAAAAAACAAAGACAATCATGTAAATTTCACGACGGACGAAATACTTAACTTTTTTTCATTATATACATTAATAATTTACGAAAGTTTCGCCAACTTACCCTGAACATTAATGATGAAACTTCGTTGAATTTTAAGAGGTGGAACTCCACTGTCTCGAGATTCAACTGTGATGTTCCATGTAGATGATTTCTCGTAGTTCAAGGCTTGCCTCGTCCTTATTTTACCATCTTCAATATGAAATGGAAGATCTTTCAAAGTGGAGACTAATCGGTAAGTGAAACTTTGTCGACTATTATTCAGTTCATTGTCTGGATCAACCGTTGAGATGTTTGCTGGAAAAGATACAAGAAAATAGACCTTATTAATTGATAAGCTAACTGAAGAGGATACAAACATTTAACAATGACATATTTCATATCACTGCATTTTGTTCTATAAAGAAACACTCACCAAAAACATAACTCTCGTTTTCACGTACAACAAGACTTGATAAAATAATGTCAGTTGGTTCTTCGTTAACATCATTTATAAAGATAGTAAAATGTTGTGTAATGTACAATCTTGGTCTTCCAGAATCAACACATTGCACAGAGATGTTCACGTAAGGTATTCTTTCATAATTAAACCTCACGTTGCTCAACAATAGGCCAGCACGAATCCTGAACTTATCTTGACCAACAACAACACGACAAGAGTGACTTTGTCCGTCATTGTTCACGTTGTCGGGATCATCGACTGTTAATGCTGATGCTTCACTTCCTAAAACTATCGTCTCATTGATGACATGCTTTGATAAATGTATCTGAGTAGGCGCCTCGTTAATGTCCACAACGAAGATTGTAAAGTTTCGAGAGACAACAAAGATGGTTGTCCATTGTCTCTTGATATCACAGTCAAGTTGAATTCAGATTTATTTTCGTAGTTAAGCGAGGAATTTTCATTCAGAAAAATATTATATTCATCACCGATAACCCTGACATTAAACAGGTTGTAATCTTCAAGCAAATGGTAACTCCACAATTGTGATGTATCTTCGTCAGTTGTTCTCAGTACTCCAACAAGTGCTCCGGCGGAATTTTCCATAATTAACGCTGACACACCACCATTCAAACTAATGCTCGTGGGCGCATCGTTACAATCAATGACTTCTATAGTGAAAGTTCTAACAAGTGATGATCCACGTATGTCTGTTACACGAATCGATACAGATCGTCGTTTATTTCTCTCGTAATTTAGAGACTTAACGAGAAACAACTTGATTGAGCATTTTGTTCCATTTGCTAGTGACGAGAAATTGTCACATTTCTTACTTGAACCATTTAGTCGAAATTCCCCATTTGAATTATCATCTAATGTAAACACGAAATCTTGTTTGCCATTACTGTCAGAGACAAACACAGTTCCAACTTCACTTGGGACCGACACATTCTCAAACAGTGAAGAGACAATGGAGTCAGTAAAATTGAAAGCAATTGGAACTTCGTCGACTTTTAAAACTCTAATGGTGAAATTACGGATAGTCTAAAACGAAAAAAAAAGAAATGAAGTGTCAACGAAATAGAAAACTTACATGAGCACTTTTTGTGGAACATAAAATACAGATTTGAAGTTTGTATGTTCTAATACTAAAAACATTTCTATAAAAATTAAATGCCTTACCTTTAAAGCATTATAACCATTATCAGTGACTGCAACAGAAATAACGCGATTCTGATCTGTTTCATTATTCAAGAACTTAGCAGTAACCAACTTTTCTCCATTTAACGCAAATCTCCCTCCGTCATCATCGACCAACGAATAAATTAAACTCTGACCGCTATCTTCATCGCGCGCACTTAAAACCAATCAGCGTGCCGACAGTGGCGTTTGCTGAAACTTCCCGATTGTTCAAGTTGAGGTCACGAGGTCTATCGTTATCATCATTCAGATAAATAGTAAATAATTGATCATGACTCGCAAGAGGAATGCCTTTATCCGTTACTCTAATGCTGATGTTGTAAGACTGCTGGAGTTCATAGTTAAGATGACACAAAGAAGAACCGTATTGAAGACATAACGTATTTGACAGTGATGTCTACAACAACAAAAAAAAAACAAATTGGCTTCACTGTTTTATAGCACATTGTGGCAGATCTGTACCAATAACAAATGAAACTCAATTCACAAACACAAGAAAGTGGACAATGAAGGAAAAAAACACAGAAAAGAAAAACATAAAAGCAACAGCATAAAAGCACAAAAAAAACAACATAAAAGTAACAGTATAAAAGCACAGAAAACAAACGAATTACATTCAAAACCAAAAGTTAAGATTACGGCTATGTTTAAAATAGTGCAACACAAAAGAGAATGTGCAAAAATGCAACAACCAAGTATGTTACTACCTTAACTTGATTGTTGACAATCTTGAATCGTCCACCAGCAGTATCGAGAAGTTTATAAATATGACTTTGTCCAACGTCTTCGTCAATTGCAACGAGGTTACCAACAACTGTATCAACATCACTGTTCTCCATTATTTCATTGTTGGATAGCTGAAAGAAAAGAAAAAGAAACCATTATAAGAGAACGATAAAAAAATAAAATAAGTGTTATACATATTGCAAAAGATGAAGGTCTAAAGGAACTAAATGGACTAAATCTCAACATTTTTCGTTTTATTGAACACAATTACAAATCTTCAAAGTAAAAATGCCTTATTTATAATAAAACATCGTACCTGTATAGCATATGGTTTGTCATTAACATCCAGTACTGATATAACAATATATTCATCAAGATAGAGCGAGGGTACACCGTTATCTTGAGCGCGTATCTGAATATTCCATGACCTGACGCTCTCGTAATTTAAACTAGCGTTAATACTCAGTTCACGACCAATCAAAACGAAAGGACTAGGGATATTGGATATCAAGGAATAATGTATGATCTGTCTTGATGCGTTGTTAAGGTTATCCGGGTCTTGTGCAGTCAATATACCAACAACCGCTGGCCCACTATTTTCACGTATATGAGTATTTGAAAGTTTTACGAAGACGGGACGTTCATTTACATCCGTTACATGAATAACAAAATCGCTTTGTTTATATAAACCATAGGGGTCTCGACAACGTACGGTGATTGTCATAGATGGTGTCTGTTCATAATCCAAAAGTTGAGCAGCTTGAATAAGAATATTTTTGCCATTTTTATACAATATTTCAACCTTTCCCATAGCAGAATCAATGAGCCGACAAACATGTAATTGACGAGACAAATTGTAATTGTCAGGGTCTGTTATGATAAATAATCCAATTTCTGTCCCTGAATTACTATTTTCAGTTATCTTATTGTAAGTAAGATCAATCCTACTTGGAGCTTCGTTTCTGTTGATCACGTGAACAATCAGGGATTGAGGTAATGACGTCAGAGGCGGTTGACCATTATCTGTAGATTGGATTTTAATAATGTATTGGCTTTTATTCTCGAAGTCCAGAAACGTGTCATTGTGAAGAAACAAGAAATCGTCTCGTATTTCAAACACATCGCTGTTGTTGAGCAGACGATAACTGTGTGTCTGAGAAAGGTCCTGGTCACTACTCAACAATTCTCCAGCCAACGCTCCTTGAATATTTTCAACGATATTCGTCTCCATTCCTCCAGCAATAGTAATGTCATAGGGTCGATCATTACAGTCCTCTATCGATACGTTGAACGTGGTGATGATGGATCTATTTTGATTATCCTTCACGCGGACATAAATTTGGAAACCTTGTGTTATTTCGCGATCTAGTTTCTTTTGTAGGACAAGTTTAGTTTCACATTTCGTACGATTTCTATCAGTACAATTTGATGATGACAGTGAAAACGCTTGAAATGGATTTACATCTAAATGAATGGACAGTTCCTGTGACGTTTCGTTGTCTGATACTTCAAAATGTCCTATGACGCTGGATATACTGGCATTTTCTTTCACTGAAATACTCTGTGAGTGCTGATTGTTCATGTCGATGAATTTCAAATTCACTACAGGATCGTTTACCTTCAATATTTGAATTGTGAATGATTTCACTATCTAAAATAGAAAAAAAATTAATATATTTAAAAAACAAATCGTATTATTATCATACAAATTATGACGGTGACAAAGTATTTTCCATGCGGGAAAAGTTATCTTATTATAAATATCAAAGCTCAGCTTATAGCAAGTAAACGAATCTTTATTATAAAGATAAAACATAATAATAAAATGTACTTTTACTTTCTAGAAGTTGGGCTTTGATTTTTAACATGACAATTTCTCCAACATAGAATCTAACCATTTTTACTGGGACTCCATTATCCTTTGCGACAGCCGTTATATTACGTAATGTGTCCTGTTCAAAATTAGCTGACAATGCCAATGATAGATATCCTCGTTGATCGACAGTAAATCTTCCTTTGTCATCATCATTGAGAAAATAAGACAAAGTCTGTGCACTATCCTCATCTTCAGCTGAGAACTTTCCAATAACTTCACTCACAGTTGCATTTTCCGAAACTTTGTTATTACTTAGAACTAGACCTCGCGGTTGGTCGTTTACATCAGTCAGATTGATTGTGAGATTAACATCGTGAGATAAAGAGGGATTTCCATTGTCTGTACTTCGGAGTGTAACTTGATGACTGCGAGATACTTCGAAATTCAATGAACAGAAATAGCCACCAAATTTGAAACAATGTCTGTTACTAAATGCAACCTAGAATGAAACAAGTATGAAAGCTATCATATCTATTAAACTATTTTCAACAAAATATACTATTTGATTTTAGTTTGTTCCACCTTAAGAATATTGCCTTTAACTTTAAATCTTCCAGATGCAGAATTGATCAAAGTATAAGAATGAGTCTGGCTATTATCCGGGTCAATGGTAGACAATATCCCCACGATTGTGTCGACGTCGGAGTTCTCAGAGATATAGTGGTTTGATAACTGGAATTAGAAATGAAGAAGCATAAACTGGTGAAAAGATCTCACATCCATAAAGTTTAAAAAATTTTAATATTTAAAGAGAACTTTCGATATTTAACAACGTACTTGAACAGACGTCGGCCTTTCGTTGACATCGTCAATAACTACTGGGATTATTTTTTCCATCGACATTGGAGGATTCCCGTTGTCTGTACTACGGATTCTTAGGTCATATCTATGGAAACACAAAAAGACATTTCCTGCGTCAAGTTTCATAAAGACAGATCAATGAGTTAACTACGTCAGTACCTTGTAGTCATTGTCTCGTAGTCGAAAACAAAATCCGTGTACAATTCATCATCGAAAAGGACAAACTTTCCTTCACCTCCGGATATCAAGCTATAGTTGTGTAAATCCCGGGGGTTTGTATCTACTGACGAAAGTCTTCCAACAAGAGTACGTTTAATATTCTCAGGAACACTGTGAGACCCAGACAAAATAATCTGAAAAACAAACATGCATAGTTTAACAAAGATATTTAGCAGGGCACATGAAACGAAAGTACGAATAACCTGAGAAGGAGGGTCGTTGATCCTTCGACAGTAAGTCCCAACAGTTGTTGACCATGTACCAGCCGCTGTACATGTAATACTGTTGGCTCCTTTTTGAGCGTAATAGCTTGGGCAGAGTATTGAGCAAAAAGTCGAGAAGATAGTCTGGTTGTTAGGACACGAAACAACAGGGTGTTCACATGTTGTTCCATGATTCGTACCTTCACAATAATGACAAAATCAACCACATGTAACGTATATATGTAAACATACAAATATAGTATTCATCAACTAGTAAGACGTAATTCAGTTGGCATTGTAAGATAAAAATACTAATATCTACTATCTACTTTATTAAGTAGTTTAGACATATTACATATCTAAAAAATCACACACGTCACTACGAAATACCTGAAGGACAATAAGACAATTCAAGTTTCCCACAATCCTTTGCAGTACAATTCTTGGTGCCGATCAAATTATATCCGGCACTACAAGAACAAACACCATTGTTGCATTTGTGTTGGCAACCGTTGTTAGGTAAACCACATTGCATGGATTCCTAGAATCAAAAACAGTATGACTGAAATGAATTGAGAAAAAAGAAACTTCGCGTATACACAGATATACCTTGAGATGAGGACAAGATCTTCCTTGACATTGGAAGTTCGATGTGATCCTTCTATTTCTAACTTTATTCCCAATGGCACACAGTTGGTCACATTTACTCCACGATGACCATTCGCCAACCTGAATACAGAAATTAAAGTTAAGTATATAAAGACTACAGTTTAAGTGAAATACATAGAATGAAGATTTCAGTTTTCATTCTTAAACAAAACTACCTCACAATCACGGCTATTTCTGTAGCTAGTACAATTTCTTGATTCCTCGATTGACCCACATTTTGTCCCCGACAAACACTTTGATGAGTTATCTTACGATATCTGCGTTGTGTTCCGTGACCACAGCCATTATCACAGGCAGACCACGAGCTCCATAAGTCCATGACACAATCTTTATCGTTGTATTTAATACAGTCCTTACTCTCACTCAAGATACTACAATTCCGACCACCACAACTTGGTTGAATGCGCACACTACGAGTACGATCTGACTTGCCTAAAGATATACAGGAAAACGACGCCTTATTGCTGCGAAATATATATAAAAAAAAAGTTTTCTCTTGGTGACAATTTAAAGAAATACAAGATAAAAATTGCTCCAAACAGCGTCATCTCGAAAACTCAAAATTCCAGTTGATGAATCGATAACTCAGGATTCGAGAATCAATTGATAATGATTTTGAATCACTTTATTTCATTTGCTTTGAAAATCTTTTTTCGAGTCTTGAGTTTACAACATGCTTGCTATTTGGAGTATGTTTTTTCTCTAATACACGACGTTACAAAAAGATTTTAAGATAACCTTTTCCGCATGTAGAAGAACACGAAGACCATGTCGTCCATTGGCTTAATTGACAATTGACAGGACAACAACTATGAACACAACTTCGACTCTCATTAATCTGTGGACATGGTGAACTACAATAACTTTGTTGAGTAATGTTACGTGAACGATGTTGATTCCCTTGTCCACATCTGCCATTGCTTGGAACACATGCTTGCCACAAACTCCATGAGCTAATCTGGACATTGATGTATTATAAATATACAGTTTTACGCATGGATATCAAAGTCTCCTATTTTTTCATCCGGAGCATGTAATAAAATTAATTTCATTCACAGATCGACTCCAATATTCACTTACTTGACATGAAATAGGAATAGGAGTACATTTTTGAGTATCTGATGTAGCTAGACCACATGTGCCACCACATGACGCCTTGGTCATTAACCTTCGAGTCCTTTTTCTAGTGCCACTATTTACAGCGCAGCCACCTAAAAATACAATGATCGTGAAAATTTAATAAGTATTTTTTAATGATTATGAAAATTCCTCTTAGGGAGACACGAAATATAGTACCAGGGATTAGTACGTCAAAATCACTTACCAGACGAGCAATTGATCCAGGTAGACCAGTATGACATGAAACAATAGGTGGACAGCATGGGCCGCTGCATGACTTAGTATCTGTAAGACTTGGACAAGATGAACAAGAAGCTGTCTTGATACTTCGATTTCTTTGTACCAGTTTTCTTGAGTAGCATTACATTGACCCAAGATGCTTCTCCCACTGCAAGTTAACAGGGCAACATGTTATGAAAGGAAATAATAAAGAATACGGCCAATGATCAGAATAAGAGGTGTAGAACTTAATAGTAATAATCAATTTGAAAAAATAGATATGTTTTAGAAAATAAAAGGAGAATATATCATTAAAATACCAACAAAAGAAACCCATAAAAATTTTATCAGCCATAAAAAAGAGGAAAATAAACTTAATTTTATTTGAAGCGAGCAAGTGATCTTTAAGCACAAATTACGTTTAAATTAAGAGCATTTGTTGAGAAACGAGAGCATTACAAAATGAAAAGATTACTACTGTGAAATAAAGGATGGAAATATCTTTCATGTGTGAAATATGATAAGAAAGATCTTTAATGTTTCGAATATGGTTGAACAGATTTCTATGAAATACTGTATGGACTGGAATACATTCGAAATGGCAAACAAAGACATAATGGTATTACTAATTCAAATCTCACTTGCGTAAGAACAGTTTTAAGCGGTATCTGCCGAAGGTTTTAGCACCACTTAAAATCACTTATTAAAATAAGCTCCCGTGTCGCAGGAAGACATTGACAACACAAAGCACCGTATCCCACATTTCTGAACCTCCGTTCTCCTAGTAGGCATGATCTACCACCACAACTTTGCGATGCAATTATCTTTATCGTGCAGGCGCGTACCATAACCACACGACACACCGCAAGAGTACCAAGTACTCCAAGTATAACGACAATTTAAAGGGCAACAAGTGTGAGGACAAGAGGTCCTTTGCTTAAGTTTACTGGAGTCGCAAGAACTTCCACCACACGTTCCATGGGTTCTTATTGATCTAGTACGTACTTTTAGCCCATTACTGCCACATCTAAGCACTCCAACCCCCAACTCGTATAGGAACAGTCTCTTCTAGGCATGATGGTGGTGATCGTCGACAGGCAAAATCCAAATCAAGACAGAAACAAAGCAACGTAAGAATAAAAATCACTTGTTTCATTGTTGAACTTGCGTCAATGCTGCAAGTTTTTTGCAAAAATATTTTCGTATAGTGTAGTATGGTAAGTTCTTAATTGTAACCATATAAGCCTGATGTGCTTTATGGCGAGTTAAATTACCTTACTACTTAACTTTCTTACGCGTGCAATTTATATGGGATGCTGTCCAACATTAAGATAAAAACAAACAAACAGTATATTAACAAGGAACTCTTGAGAACTTAATTAAATTTTCTAACACATTTTATGAAAACGTCACCGACATTAAGATTGTTCATGTTGTAAAACAGGTTTGTGCTCATTTTTAGGAATGATCGATGTCGCGGTTACATGAAAGAACGTCTTAATAGATCTAGTCAATATTTTCTGATATAATATATTAGTAAAATAAATTTTGCAATTCATATTCGAACTTGCAAAGATAAGAACAAACAACGTAAGGATGACGAAAATATGGGGGAGTTTGAGTGAGTAATGTCATGACTTGGGGATGCATTCACATTACTGCGGTAGAAAATTCAACTAAAGGGAAAGAAGGGGGGGGGCTTGATTAACGTCATGACTTGGGAATGCTACCACATTAGAGCGGCAGCAAATTGATGAAAACATTATAAATGGCCTGGGTTCAATTTACCTTTAACATACGAAGTTATAGAGCATAAAATAGCTTTCACCATTAAAGAGTGGAAAGCAGTAATTTGAAGTTAGCGTGATATCCCTTCTCCAGCAGGAAGAAATCCTTTCAAAAACACTTGTGCACGTAAAGCGTTACGTATCAGGACATGTTCTTGAGATAATAAGATGAAGTATTAATTCCTTCTGCATTCAGAAGTCATCTAATATGCCCGATAATAAAACAATTGACATATAGATTGCTGCATTTTGCCCCCACACAAAAGCACATACTAAATCGTTGACAATTTGAGATGAACGCATCAGTGAATGAAACCATATGATTATTATGTATCGAGTTAATATTCGCAACGAAACTGCTCATTCATTCTCTTTCAATAATAAGGAACATAAAATCAGCACTTTGCTCGCAAGTCTCGCCAAAGAATGTGGTTCCAAGATCATCAATAAGAATGGAAAAATCCGAAGCAGTAGCATCCATTAAAATAAAAACCCAATAAAAGAAGAACGTTAACCGGCTCTATAACAGCGGGCGATATGCAGTTTATGAAATCACAACAAAATGATGAAGATGCGTGACATACAGCGGGGATAAAAAATACAAACACAAATAAGCAATGAATTGCTAAATATCAACAAAAACAACTTGGGCATTTTACAAATAAATAATTTGTTTCTACCTTCCAGTCCCACATTTTTGAGACTGGCTACTGGAAGGACAAGCTCTTCCACCACAACTGGGATTTCTCCAAACTCGAATATTGCGTGTTCGCGTGCCGTATTGACATGTTTTTGAACATGAGCCCCAAGCCGTCCAGGAGTACGAACAATGTGCAGGACAACAAGTCCCAGGGCAAGATACGCTTTGGTAGGTTTGATAGTTACAACTGCCACCACAAGACGCATATCTTGTAATATAACGAGTTCGATATTTTGTGCCAGAGGATCCACAAGTAGCCGTGCAAGAAGAATACGAAGACCATGAAGAAAAAGCACAATTCCGAGGATACATCTCCACGTCTGCGTCGTCGTCTTCGCCAACCATGACAGAGATGATTGAAGATAATTAGAAGAAGAACACAAACTAGAACATATCGATTGACAATCATAGTTCACACTAAAATGATGATGTCGACTTTGAAGATATCCAAAAGGTTATGAGGACTTGTTGTCCGGTATATTGTATATAACCATCACCATAATGACGTCATTAACAACAATGCATTGCAAAAGTGACGTAATGACAAAGCTTCTGACACCAAGTTGGCGTGACGTCTTCACACTCTTTACCACCATGGAAGAAATTGAAGAAGCAAAGACAATAGCTGTCACTGAGTGGGTTTCATTGTATACAAGCAAAAGCATATTTTCAGTAATATTTGCCGATGCCTGTTTATTAATTATACTAACACCAATATCCGTTCCCATATTTACTATTACCATTAAACCAATGCTACGTGTGTCGCACTATATAATCTACTTAACTTTACTTGTCAAAAACTTGGCTTTCAGCAAAAAATATTTTGGTAGTTGACTGACAGTGTTTGTTCATTCATGTTTGTGGATGTAGATCGTCCATGTTAGTAAAGTCCTGAGAAGAACTGTTGTTGTTGATGTTGACTGTGAAGATGACTACTGCTAAGGTTGTCGAAGCGTCAGTAAACGTCAACAACAACAGTCCTTCTCAGTACTCTACTAACCTGGACGATCTACATCCACAAACAGGTAACAATACTCCCGGGTTTAAACCTTTCAATGTATATTGTTCTCACAATGTATCATCATCTACAGCAGAAACTATGTTGATATCATCTTTAGATATGAATATTAAAGTATGTCTCTTTTTTCTCACTTTGCTAGGTGATATAAAAGGCCCAGAGATTAGCTTAGAAAGCGGTGCTTCAATGAGATCAAGGGTATTAGTATATTTTAAACAAGCTTATTGTGTCTGTTTTCAGCCATCTGTCGTGGTTGAAAACCGTATGGGAGCCGATAGTTCGTTTTACAAAGCATACTGCTCGCATTTCTAGAAATCTGTTGATTTTCTGGAAATAAAATGGCTGATGAGGATTTTCATTTCTATGATCAAAATTTAATGAACGCTATCAAAGGAAACGTCGAGGTTAGGTTTGCAAAATAAATATTTCTCTCATGCTGACTGCAGTAAGCTTAATAATTAAAATATTCTCTTACAGAAAACTCCTGATTTCTTTCGTCTAATTGCATTATGTCATTCTGTCGTTTCTGAGGAAATCGGCGGTATGTATATCGTTAAACAAAAAAATTGATCATCATGATAATCATATACATGGCAGAATCTGTGATTTATAAAAACATGTTTAAATACAACAAAAACGTATCTATGAATTAGGCTAAAAATTGCTGATCGTGCAGCTTTGTAAGTAAATTACTTTTTTACTGTGTATTTTGATTTAGGTGATCTGGAGTATCAAGCACAATCACCCGACGAGGCAGCTCTCGTTACTGCTGCTCGAAATTTTAAAATATTCTTTTACAGAAAACTCATGATTTCTTTCGTCTGATTGCATTATGTCATTCTGTCGTTTCTGAGGAAGTCGATGGTATGTATATCGTTGAACAAAATAAACTGATCATCATAATTATCATATACATGGCAGAAGTAAATTACTTTTTTACTGTGTACTTTGATTTAGGTTATCTGGATATCAAGCACAATCAGGAGGCAGCTTTACTGCTGCTCGAAATATTTGCTAAGAGCAAATCACTAACAATGTGAATAAACACATAGTTTATTGATAATCTCAACTCAGCATTAAAAATTTGGAGACCGCTCATTCTCGATTTATTACGTTTTATCGTTCACCAACCGTCATGACTTTTACAGTGTCTAGAACTGAGGTATTATCAAGCATTATCATTCATGAATCGTAACCCATAAGTTCTGATATCCATCACAATCTAGCATTATCATTCATGAATCGTAACCCATAAGTTCTGATATCCATTACAAGCATTATCATTCATGAATCGTAACCCATAAGTTCTAATATACATTATAATCAAGCATTATCATTCATGAATTGTAACCAATAAGTTCATCCATCACAATCAAGCATTATCATTCATGAATCGTAACCCATAAGTTCTAATATACATTATAATCAAGCATTATCATTCATGAATCATTATCCATGGCTTATGCTAATCATGATTTTTCATGATGTTTGATCATATTTTTTATCATTATCAATTTTTTGTTTTCATCATTATCATTTTTGGTAATTTTTCAAGGAAATCTGGGAACTCCTATGCACACTTGACTTTGACAACGTTAGAAAAAGGATGTCGGTAATCTGATAAACACTATCCACGAACATCTTAGGCTGCAACATCAGATCTTTCTTTTTTTCATCAACGTAGACATTTAACTATATTTGCTCCATTTTAGGTAATTGTAAAAAGAGATGATAAGATAAAGCTGTACTGCAAAGGAGCAGGTTAGACTTTACTGTCCGTTGATATGTAGTTAAAAATTGTCACCAATAATATCGTGATGTATTTTTTCATTTTAATTGTACAAGTATTTCTATTCTTTAAGCAGAGCTCGTACAAAACGTGAATGTTTTTGAATTTAAGTTGAAACGTTCAAGGCGTTAAAAGTACTTGAATTTATTAAGATGTGCAAAAAAGTAATTCGTGTGCTGACGTTGAACCTTCGAATTAACCTAGCAACATAGCAGCTTACAAGCTTATATTTGAATAACCTCGTGAAATAATTGTCATTTAACGTACAATTAATTTACACTTTTTAAGATACTATTATATTTGAGCGACTTCATGCCAGTTCTCAAGAATTAATGAACACGACTAATGAACATTTAAACGTGAGTTAAGAGGCACCATTGTTGAAATTATTATTGGACAATCGTTCTTGGGTTCTATCTTCTTATTTGGTTGTCGTTTCTTCTATAAGACGTTTGCAAAAGATGGTTTGCGAACGCTCGTGTTGGCTGAGAAAGATATCTCTCCGGAGAATTTGAAAGAGTGGATGGTTCGTTATCACGAAGCAAGGTAATTACTCCTTGTAATCTAAATACTTTACTGGAAAAAGATCTTTTAATAAATTGTATTGTATATTCAGTACTGCCACGGAGGGTCGAGACGAGAAGATTAATGAGGTTTGTTGTACTGTGTGTAGAGAATTCCAACTTAATTTATAAAGGTGTTCAATTTGAACTTATAATACTTCATAGGCCTATGAAGAAATAAAAAAGGATCTGAATTTGTTGGGGGCAACGGCAATTGAAGATAAGTTACAAGATGGTGTACCAAATACAATTGCCCACCTAGCTAAGCTATTTTCATGAATGTCGTGTCTGTATAAAGATTGATTGATTTCAGGTGAAGAACACAGATGCAGACGTTGGTCTACAACATTTCTATTTTATTCATATGTAGGCTGATATCAAGATTTGGGTTTTGACTGGCGACAAGCAAGGTATTAAAAATAAAGCAAAAGTATGACGTTGTTGAATTGTTAGTTGATTTGTTTCATGTTGTGATAGAAACTGCCATCAACGTTGGTTACTCCTGTCAACTTCTGACAAATGAAATGGAGGAAGTATTTACGATAAACGACGAAGAGGAAGAAAAAGTTCGAGCTTCGATAAAAGAAGCAATGAATAGAATTAGGTCATCACCAATGATCAGTAACTCTGTCGAGAACAGTTTTGGTGCTGACAGTTTGACCGTTAATATGTTGCCCAACACCAGTCGTATTGAAGACACGAGAACGCAGGCCGTAACAGAAAATGGCCAGGTATAATATCAAGCCATCAAACAGAATATCGTTGTTCTGGGTGTTAATTTTTTTGTCTTTGATAGGAAAAGACCGTATCTAAACAAAGTGAATTTGCTTTGGTAATCACTGGAAAAAGCTTAGTAAGTGACCTTATGTTAATGACGTTCATTACAAAAAACAATATCTATTTGTGTTTTGTTTGTTTTTTTAAGGTATTTGCTCTCGATAATTCCATGGAAATGGAATTTCTCGAGTTAGCTAAACATTGTAAAGCTGTGATATGTTGTCGAGTCACTCCATTACAAAAGGTAGTATGAAAACCTTTTAGTATGTTATCCAAGATAAATGATGACGTGAAACGTTCTCATTTTTCTAGGCCCTGGTTGTGGAGTTAGTCAAGCGCCATGTGAAAGCAGTCACTCTAGCAATAGGTGATGGTGCAAACGATGTTAGCATGATTAAATGTAAGCGACAGAGAAGAGAATTTGCGAGAATTTTTTGCCAGCTTAACAGTTTTATTTTCATTAACAGCGGCTCATATAGGTGTTGGTATAAGCGGACAAGAAGGAATGCAAGCTGTTTTGGCAAGTGACTACTCTTTTGCGCAATTTCGATATCCTTTTTAGTGAAAATACGGAATATTATAAAAATGTTTCATGACTGGTTTCTCGAAGTATTTTCTTAACTATTTTTTGTACGTTTCTGGAACGTTTGTTGTTGGTTCATGGTCGTTGGTCCTACTTGAGAATGGCGAAATTTTTAAGCTACTTTTTTTACAAGAATTTTGCGTTCACTTTATGTCAGCTTTGGTTCGCTTTCTTTGTTGGTTTCTCTGCGCAGGTAATGTATTGAAATGCTCAACACGTTTAAAATTATAAATCATTCATGATCTACGCCTTTTTTGAACTTAGCTATATTTTTTTCTTTTCAGACGTTGTATGATGCTTGGTTCATATCTTTTTATAATGTCTTTTTCACTTCATTGCCTGTCGTTGTTATGGGCATTTTTGATCAAGTAATAAAATCTTTCTTCACTGATTTTTTAGTGCAATAGCATTTGTTCATGTGTTTGATCTTTTACCTATAGGATCTTCCTGATAATATTTCTTTGAAATTCCCTAAATTATATGTTCCTGGCCAAAAGAATATTCTATTCAATTGGAGAGTATTTGTTTTCAGTCTTCTTCACGGCGTCCTTGTTTCCCTTATCCTATTTTTCGTTCCTTATGGCATTTATCATGATTACATAAACAGTAGCGGTTACGTGGAGTCGGGCCTTCAATTCTTCGGGACAGTAGTTGCAGCAACACTTGTTATTACAATGAACTTACAGGTTTGTTGATGGGCTACATGAATTTTGACTAAGCAGTGTCTACGTGAAGTCATTCTTTCTCTTTTCCTTGCAGCTTGCATTAAACTTACATTCTTGGACAATTCTCAATCACATTTCCGTTTGGGGAAGTATCATCTTCTATTTTATCTTATCTATTATTCATCATTTGTCCTCAAACTGACACCACAAAATTCATATCATGGTGTACAATATGCTACCTACGGGGGAGGCTCCTTTTGGCTCTGTGCATTAATAACTCCTGCAGTAGGTATATTGCCTGTCTTTGTTTATCGCACTATGAGTCTGGAACTTATGCCGACTATTTCTGATCGCGTTCGTCTGTTATGGAAGAGTGGCCAGTTAGAAGAACCTGCAAAATTACTGAGAATCAGACCGAGATCTAGTACGAGAATGTCTCTGAGAAGAGGTGGATATGCTTTTGCACAGGAAGAGAAACTGAGTAGAAGAATACATGCAAATCATTCAAAACGATCAACATTTCGAGAAAGTATTAAAGGCAATAAGTAATAGTTTCTTATATATATACTTTAGTATTGTATTTATTGAACTATGTAGGTGAATGAATTGACGCAGTTTACATTATGCGTGACATTAGTAGCTATAGAGATCTAGACCATGTAGTAATTAATAAAAATTCATAATCGTATTTAAGTCATGTTATTGTTGACACTACTAATTACCTAATAATATCAACTGCATACATATTACATTTGTAATCCGAGTAGACTATCATTGAAAATTGTGGTGTTTGTCTGAAGGTGCTATTGAATCCGTCTGCAATTGTGCTCAATATATGGCAAAAAGAGCGTACAAAAGAACTAAGATGTCTGAGAAAAAGCAGATAATATCAGGGCAGTATTCGTTTGACTATATCAAGGTTCGTTTATGCAGTAATAAGGAGATTACGTCGATATCAAGTCGTCAAGATTACAAACCATCATTTGCGGATACTAATGACTACCGCTATGATTTTAAAAGAAAATTACAATTTGTTGCTGCAAATGAAAGCATTCAGCAAAACTAGAGAGAATTGAAATATCTCAACTGAGCTCGCTCATCTGTTGTGATAGGCTTTCTGAAAAGAGAAGTGAACCCGATGTACGTCGACGTTGCTTTGTGATTCTTTGGGTCCAAAATACTGCGATACTTGTCGAAGAAAAGTGAAGTGTGGTTTGATCGATGTAGTACCAAAAATAATGGAAGATTTGAGACCATTACCTTCTGTAGAAACAGCGGAACGAAAGCATTTGATGCATTTAAAACGAGCATCAATGTTTTATGATAAGAAAGGTTATGAAGATACAAAAGTAGAAACCGATCTCACTAACTGCCAACATCTTTCGTCATCAAGAACATCTAGTTTCTCATCAATCATACAAGAAATAACACCCCCAATTTTTTCATCTAATATAGAAGAAACGCGATGTACTTCGGTAGATTCAGATGATCCAAAACCTCTAACTTTACCAGCCATCTCTCGGAGCTCTATTATCCCTTATTTACCGCAACATTCACCCTCAATCTCTAGTAGTGAAGAAGATGATTCCACTCGACCCGATATCTTTCATACAACGCAGCAGTTGCGAAGCATAAAAGAGTTAAGAGGAGGAATGAACGAGCGAAATAACGAGACAACAAGGTCAAATGTGAAAACATCTGAAGAAAATTGTACTATACGTAGTTTTTCGAGTGGAAAAAATTCAAATTTACTAGAAGATTATAAAAAGAGGAATGGAAAAGGTCAAAATACTGTTGGCAAACTATCCCATCCAATAGAACCAGTTTTGCTAGACCTGAAATACATCAACTTCAGTATTTATGACTATGCATAATGTAACATTTAATACAACACACGTGACTTCACGTATCTGCTCAGCTCGGTTGATCGTTTGAAAGACTTGCAACATTTGAAAGGACGCTTCTCAATACGTTGTCCCATGTGAATTATAACTTTGAGCGTTGGTTAATAGATGAATTTCGCTGTAGCCAGATTTGAACGGCTTGTCACTGGCCATGATTCATCACTTGGCCAGAATTTACCTTTCCTTGGCATCACACAAAGCAAACTCTAAAAAGGAAAAGAAATTGCATCGATTAGAAAATGGCGATGATTAAGATCTTACCGAAGATGAGAGTTATAAATGGAATTTTGGAAAATCAATTGCATGCAAAGACCCATATTATATGAATATCATGTCTAATATCACACTAAAAACTCGACAATTTGCTGAAACAAATCCTTATGCTAATAAAGTGTCCAAATTCTGTTCTCTTCCTGAGCTCATCCAATTTCTGAATTTCGTTTCATTTCCGCCGACATAATGACATAATCTTTGTAGATTTTAGAAGTATGTCATTCTAGTCAACAGTAAGTTCATTTTCAAATATTTTACCCTCCCGCATGACCAGCCGACTTTGTAAGAGGTTTCGCATGTGTCAAATTTTTAATACAACTCAGTAAGAGATTCGGAATTCTTCCCAAAATCTTCGAGGAATCGTTTTAGGATGAAATTGAGGAGTCCAATGATTTTCTTGCAGCAGATAGACGTCTTCTCTGCAAAGTATGCCTAAGTATAAAGTTATTTTAAATCAAAGTTAATCGGTGAGAAATCTGCTATTCAAAATCTTCTAGAACACTTTGTTGATTGAAATAAAAACAGCCACTACATATCAGAAATGTCTTTTTTTGGGAAAAAAATTGAGAAAATTGTATTGATGGCATTTTTTATTTTAGAAATCATTTATACAAATAATTCAAGTAAATGGAAAAAGTTTTATATCCAAGGAGAGTGTACAACGGTGTTAGACATGTTTCGAACACAGCAAACTTAGTCGTGCTAGTAGAGTTGAGTGTTTATCAAATGAAAATCTCTTCTCAATTTTTACCTCTTTCTAAGCTTTTTTGACGCAAACGTCAGACATAGTACATTTTTAACCTTTGATTGAAAACAGAAAATGTTTAATCGACGTTTTATGAATAAATAAAGTACGTTAAAATAACAAATAAGAATCGATGATTCCAGAGACTGGCTCCTTTAAAATCCCATTACGAATAATTCACGATTAAAAAAGCGTATTGAAAATCAAATGACTTTTTAAGTTAAGACAAAATACACACGAGACTGATTTTTTTCATTTTCTACGAATCAATTATCATGACTTGGTTGAGGCTGCCCAGCAGATTTGGAGCTCAGACTATCTTCTTGTTCCCTGGTAGCGAAGAGTGGATTTGCAAACGACGGGCCGCGTTTTGTTATTGGTGTTTCAATACCACGTGATACACCATACAGTGGATTTGGAACCATAACAGATTCATCTTCGTCCAAGCCATAAATTGGATTTGATTCTCCGCCAATGGTCGAAATATGATGACGAAACATGACGTCACGATAATGTTCTTCTTCCTCGTCAGGTAGTCTCACGTGATCAAACTGTTGTCGATTACGCAGTGCTTTTTGAAGGTTCTGTTTATGTGAACTAAGAGCGTAATGGGCGAACCAGAGAACAAAGAGAAACAAAATAGCCCCAACCGTTGCAAGCAAATAAATAGACCACCGTTGTAAGCCCCCTTTCTTAGAGCCCTTTCCTGTAAGTCCACCCAGAGTTTCCTCGCGTGTCTGACAATGTAACTTCTTCACATCTTCATCGCTGACACACATGAAGTCCATATAGCTAAAGTCCTTGGAGGTATAGGACGTGTATCCAGCTCTTTGCGTGCAGTTGAGTAATTGATGAAGAGAGCACAAAATAGCGGTTTGTGAGAGAGCTTTCACACCAACTCTAGCAATAATAGGTAGTGAAATATTTTCTGAATTTACAATAGGATTCAATACACTCACATCGCTGACATTGAAGTATCCATCTTTAGTAAAATGGTTTATATAAGAGAAGTAAACAAGAAGCCGTTTTTTGATCCAATCTTCCACTTCGATCTTAATTGCAGAAGAAAATGCTTCGTAGTTTTCAAAAGAAACACCGTACATTTCGAGCAACGTTTTATTCAGGTGTAACATGGTGATATTTTGACCAGAAAAGCAAACGTTTTCATTTCTTTTCTTGTCGGAGTCTTTAGAATCTTCGTCTTCACTGTGATCGGTACGATATGGTATGTATGTCTGATCTTTAAGGCATTCGTGTTTTCCAACTTGACGTTCACATCTAGAACCCATGTAGCCCTTCTCGCAATGACACTCGTAGAATCCTGTAGAGAAAGGAAAGAAGATATTAAAAACAAGAATAAAAATATACATATTTACTACTTAACATATTCCTTGTTTGTTTTCGAGAGAGTTAAAGCCGTACCTATATGATCAGTGCAAGGATGTTGGCCACAAGGTTCCCCAATACAATCATCAATATCAGTTTGACAGAGCCAGCCATCGTAACCACGGTGACAGTTACACGTGATGTTATTAATATGATCAATGCACAAGCCATGATCTTTATGACAACTATAAGGGAATTTATTTCTGGGATCACATTCATCAATATTATGATTGCATTGAGCGCCATTGTATCCAGGAAGACAGGTGCAGTTGAAGGTCTTCAATTGATCATGACATTTTCCATTGTGTTTACATGGAAGACACGGATATTCTTGAACTTCATCACAATAGTCAAAGGATGGTTGACAGTCATCAATGTCAGTGCAGTTATAACCATCACCAGTATAACCATCCATACAACGACAGTTGTAATTAAAGCCATCTTGTCTGTGACAGACTGCATTCTCACTGCATCTGTTCGTTGGAGCACATGGATCAACTCTCGATACGTTAATGTAGATAACACCAATGAACGATTTCACGGGGTGACCGTTATCTTTCACTTCAACAAGAAGATCATAACTTGAACGAGCATCGAAGTTCATCAAGTGTTTTTTCAGGAACAAATATGATCTAAACAATTCAAATCTTGCTTGTTTTTTTCCTATTGCGTTTAATATAGGCGGTGCATACGTGACGTTATAAGGGACTTTAACGATTATAAAAAACGTGGCAGCATCCGAGAGTATCGTGTATTCTAAAGTCTGCCATCTCTCCGGGTTATTGCATAAAACTTCACTGATATTAGTGTTAATTTCTGTCGTTTCTCTCAACGTAACATCGCCTGCTTTTAGATAAATCTTGTTAGCTCCTTCATTAATATCGTTGACAGTAATGTTAAGTTGCTTCAACATTGACTGTACAGGAACACCGTCATCAATTGCCTGAATCGTCACCATTATATAAGGATGAGGCAATTTCTCGTAGTCCAGTTCCACATTAGAGATCACTGTTAAAAGATTTGTACCATGGATGACCTAAAAGTATATAAAATATATTACTTCTTTCGAATGAATTCTGCAAAAATGGTTACAAATTCAAACCCCGATAAGATCAATAATTTAAGACTTTTTATTATTCACATTACACCCTATTCTCGAAACTTAAAACATAAAAAGACTTTCATTAAAATAAATGATGTAAAACATAATTACAAAGTTTCATTTTGGCGAAGAAACTCTATATAGGACTAACTCGTTCCAGGAATTTCAATTAATGTAATCTGAAATGAACCCTATACTTACACGGAACGTGTTATTGTATTGGCCAACAACAAGAAATGAACATGTCTGATTTCGATCGAAATCTTTGCAAATCAAATTCCCCAAAGAATAATTCACGTATGCGATTTCATCGACTTCATAAGACCCATTTAATGATATATCGACAGGAGGTTCGTTTACATCTTCAATGTTGATATTGAACGACGCTGAGCTGCTAAGAGGTGGACTGCCATTATCCGTGCAAGTCACATTAACTGAAGGAAAATAGATCTAATTGAAGGATTTGAATCATTTAAGTGGAAACATAAAGACTGAAAGCGATGGTCATACCTGCAGTAATTGGGTTTTTTTCAAAGTCGACTACAGCTCCATATTTAACGCGAAGTATAAACTCGCCAGCCGAGTTGTTTATCTCAAAAATGTTAGAATTATAAATATAACAACGATGAGATTGATTATAATCTTGATCGAAAACTTCAAAAACAACTGAAGTATCGTTTTGACTGTTCTCTTTGACTGATAACGATCCAGTATTTCTTATGGCATACGGTCTTTCATTTACATCAATCACATTTATGATGACGTCATTCTGCATAAGGAATATATTGATGTTAGAAATATGGCAAAGTTTCAGGAATTTGAAAAGTTGTTCTACGTTTTAGTCACGTTTTGTTTTACCTGATGCGACAATGATGGAATCCCATTGTCAGTAGTTTCTACAAGTACTCTCATTTCTGCAGCACTTTCGTAATCCAGACGATTCGTTTCTTTCACTAATATTTCGTTACCAACAATAAAAAAGGTGGCTAGAATTCAGAAAACAACAAGAAGAAAAACATAGTTTTAGTAAGAGAGATGAAATGAGAAAAATAAAAATAAAATCCTAATTTCGTCTTACAGTTCAGATTAAGAAGAGAGTAAAAGTGCGTTTGATTTACGTCTTGATCATGAGTCTTCAACCTTCCGACAATTGTTCCAACTATAGCATCCTCTCTAATACCAGACGAATTCAATATGATGTGGCTTGGCTCATCATTTGAGTCAATAATCTGCAATTAAAAAACGTTATTTTTATCCTCATGCTGTAAAAAACCCCCAAATAAAACAGACTTTCGCAAAATTTCCTGCCTTGATGACAAATTCTTTGGTTTCGTTAACACTTGGTATCCCGTCATCCTTCGCAACTACATTTATGACGTAGCTATCTTGTTGCTCGTAATCAAAAACCGCCCTCGTCATTAATGTGCTTTCTTTGATTGAAAACTTGAAAGAATCAGATGTTCCTTCAGCAAATGTAAATATCACCTGCAAAATCGTAAAAATTTAGGAATATTATACTTTACGACAGCACACTATTACATTAAGTAAGCAAAGATCCAGTCAATGTATGTAAAAGAAGAAAGTTAGTCACGCTATTATATTTAGGTGCAACACTTTTACACTAAAACGTTCTCTAGACAAAGTAATTGTTCTTAGTTGTCCTAATTTGATCATAATGAAAATTACTCGCTTACATTGTTCTGATCTGGATCAAGAGCAGACAAACTTCCAATTCTTGTATTTGGAGGTAGATTTTCCATAACAGAAGAGCCATTTAAAACGAGATTGAAAGGCGCTTCGTTTACATCAGTTATTTGAACAGAAAACGATTTAGAAATAGAAAAGCTTGGGTTCGTCAGTACTGCAATTGATCTATAAATAAAGAGGTACAATAAGTGATAGTAATGACAACAAGAAGGTACAATAAGTGATAGTAATGACAACAAGAAGGTACAATAAGTGATAGTAATGACAACAAGAAGGTACAATAAGTGATAGTAATGACAACATACAATAAGTGATAGTAATGACAACAATGAATGATTTACATGTATACCTTGACAGTATAATCTGCAATATTTTCATAATCCAAAACATCTCTAGCTACGATGAGATGCATTTGAGTGACATTGAAAGGAACATCATTCAGAACTTGACAAGAATAGAATTGTTTCTCTTCGATAATGTTATCCGGATCCGTTACGTTAAGAATTCCCACCAAAGATCCTTCATCACTATTCTCAGATATCTGCAAAAACACACACAATGCAGCTGGTATGATAGATTACTATAAAGCAACATTCATTGCAATCAAGATACCTGATTATTCGACAGTTTCAAATCACTCGGTGGTTCGTTGATATCGACAACATTCACGACAAAATCCTTTTTAAATGACAAAGAAGGATATCCATTATCTCGAGTCTCTATTCCCAAGTAAATCTTTGTCATCGACTCGTAGTTTATATGAGAGTCCACAGTCAGTTTCCCAGAAGTTGGATTTAAAAGCAACGCATTCTGATAACTATAGATCCTGAAGGTGAAAGTCAACAGGTATAAAAACTGAATTATTTTATTTTGTGCAACGGTAGATTCTTTACCTTGTCATATCATGTCGAAAGGCTGTGACATTTGTAATGAAGAAGCGATGAGTTTGACCAGCGTCCTCGTCATCAGCATAAAAAACTGTGATAACAGAGCCCACGTTACTGTTCTCATTTACAAACAGCGGTTGCATGGATGAAATATTTCTAGGTGGGTCATTCACATCCTCCACAAATATCGTTACAGCTTGCGAGAAATTCAGACCTTGGAATGAAAGAACGTGAGCACTATTGTACATTTCTACGATTATTGATCGTACGAATTTCTATTTTTTGACGAGGTTTTAATATATTTACCTCCTTGATCAACAGTTTCCATTCTTATATTCCATGTACTTCTTTTCTCGTAGTCTAAGTTAACTTTAGTCCAAAGCTGGGTACCGTTTACATAAAAGCTATCTTGTGCACCAACAGAAAGCAAGATATAGCTGAACGATTGGTTTCTATCTTGGTCTAATGTACTTAACACCCCTACAAGCAAGGAGCCTGCATTTTCCGGTACTCTAGCATTAGAAAGTATTATCTTCTGTGGTCTTTCATTCACGTCAACGACTTCAATATCAAACGACTTCTGGATGCGCAATGGTTTTCGAGCAGAGTCACGACATTCGACGATAATGGTGTGAAGAGTAGATGTTTCGTAATTTAAATCACCTGATGAAACAACGAGAGTGTTCATATTATTCAAAATTCTAAAACGATCTTGGGCGGAGTCAATTAGAAAACAGTTGTGAGTTTGCCAGATCCCTTTAGGACCATGATTATCGGGATCGTCAACGGATATGTTAGCAACAAATGTCCCCTGCTCACTGTTCTCTTTCACAGTTGAAGCACTCAGGCTTATATTGCTTGGAGTTTCATTCACATCGTCGATCTGAAAATAAAGAAATTATGAGAGGTGAAAATACTTTTAAAGAAGAAAATATCGCACTTCACAAAATAGAAAGAAAAAAAATATTTTACTTACAATGATAGTTATATTTTGTTTAACATGTTTTGAAGGTATGCCATTATCCCTTGAAATTACAACTATATCAACCGTCTGAAGTTTTTCAAAGTCAATATTTGCCTCTGCTGACGTAAACAGTTTATTTCCTCGAAGAATAAACTTTTCACTTCCTTTGAGAGTGTACACATGTGATTGGGTTATGTCTTCGTCACTTGTGATTAATTCCCCGATAAGCTCTGTGTTTCTATTTTCTTTTACTCGACCCCAGGCTAATCCCTGTATGGTTACTTTCTCCGGAGGGTCATTTTCATCATCAACTATTATAGTAAAGTTAGCTACAAGAGTGTGAATACCATCGGACACTTCAACAAAAACGTTGTGAGATTTTGATGATTCGTAGTTTAGATTACCCACCGCAAGTAAATAAGTGGAACAGATTGTATTGACATTAGCAACAGAAGTTAAATTGTGACAACTTGTCAAGTTATTGATAGAAAATCGACCACCTTAAAAGATAAAAATAAGTCTTAGTCATTGTTGCAACAGACAGTGATCTTTCTCAGGAAAAGTAGCATGCACAACGATAAATGTTTTACCTGCGCTGTCAACCAGTGAAAATGACAAAAATTGATCAACATCTTGATCATATGAAACTAGAGTTCCAACGATTGCTCCATATTGCGAGTTTTCATTTATTCTTGCATGATTCATGGGATACGATTTCTGTCCATGAGTTGAGGTCAAAGTAATGTTGAATGGCGTCTCCTGTGAATCCCTGATGATAATCGTAAATTCTTGCTGTATCTAAAATTGACAGTATCTTTTACAATGAGTCAAAAAGTAGTTTAAATAGCAAGCCTTATTTCTATTATTTTACACACACTTACCGACAAATTTCCCGAGTCCACCACTTGCACCATTACATGTTCAATTTCGTGCACTTCATGATTGGTGCTCTTATTGACAGACAGACGTCCATTTGCATCAACTTTAAAATAACCGTAAGTGGAATTGATTAAACTGAAACGAAGAATATCTCGGGTATCTTCATCATTCACATTAAAATAACCAACTGTCTCGTTCAAGGGTGCATTCTCCATGATCCAGCTCTTTGACAACGTCATGTCACGTGGACGATCGTTAACGTCATCAAGTGTAATGTTAATATTCATAGTAAGTTCCAACGGAGGTATCCCATCATCTATAGCACGTACGGAAATCACTCGAGTACTTTGAGCTTCATAATTCAGTAAACAGTATTTTCCACCAAATAGAAGACAGTTTGTGTTTGAGATGGCGACTCAGAAGAGTTGAAGACATGAAATCTTCCCGAATCACTGTCAGTGTGAACGTGTGTGTCTGATTCTCGTCTTCATCAGTAGCGGAGAGTTTTCCAATTAGTCGCCATTCTTCTGGATTTTCATTCACATTGCTTGGAGAAAGAGTGATTATTCTTGGAGCTTCATTCACGTCTTAATGAACAAAAAACAAAGACAATCATGTAAATTTCTTGGAGCTTCGTTCACGTCTTAATGTCATGTAAATTTCTTGGAGCTTCGTTCACGTCTTAATGTCATGTAAATTTCGGAGACGTCTTTCAAAAACAATCATGTAAATTTCTAGGAGCTTCGTTCACGTCAATTCATGTCTGGAGCTTCGTTCACGTTTAATGAACAAAACAAAGACAATTGTAAATTTCTTGAGCTTGTTCACGTCTTAATGAACAAAACACAAAGACAATCATGTAAATTTCTTGGAGCTTCGTTCACGTCTTAATGAACAAAAAACAAAGACAATCATGTAAAGCTTCGTTCACGTCTTAATGAACATCATGTAATTTCTAGAGCTTCGTTCACGTCTTAATGAACAAAACAAAGACAATCATGTAAATTTCTTCGTTCACGTCTTAATGAACTCAAAATTTCGGAGCTTCGTTCACGTCTTAATGAACAAAAAACAAAGACAATCATGTAAATTTCTTGGAGCTTCGTTCACGTCTTAATGAACAAAAAACAAAGACAATCATGTAAATTTCTTGAGCTTCGTTCACGTCTTAATGAACAAAAACAAAGACAATCATGTAAATTTCTTGAGCTTCGTTCACGTCTTAATGAACAAAACACAAAGACAATCATGTAAATTTCTTGGAGCTTCGTTCACGTCTTAATGAACAAAAAACAAAGACAATCATGTAAGTTTCTTGGAGCTTCGTTCACGTCTTAATGAACAAAAAACAAAGACAATCATGTAAATTTCTTGGAGCTTCGTTCACGTCTTAATGAACAAAAAACAAAGACAATCATGTAAGTTTCTTGGAGCTTCGTTCACGTCTTAATGAACAAAAAACAAAGACAATCATGTAAAATCACGACGGACGAAATACTGAACTTTGGTTTTCATTATATACATTAATAATTTACGAAAGTTTCGCCAACTTACCCTGAACATTAATGATGAAACTTCGTTGAATTTTAAGAGGTGGAACTCCACTGTCTCGAGATTCAACTGTGATGTTCCATGTAGATGATTTCTCGTAGTTCAAGGCTTGCCTCGTCCTTATTTTACCATCTTCAATATGAAATGGAAGATCTTTCAAAGTGGAGACTAATCGGTAAGTGAAACTTTGTCGACTATTATTCAGTTCATTGTCTGGATCAACCGTTGAGATGTTTGCTGGAAAAGATACAAGAAAATAGACCTTATTAATTGATAAGCTAACTGAAGAGGATACAAACATTTAACAATGACATATTTCATATCACTGCATTTTGTTCTATAAAGAAACACTCACCAAAAACATAACTCTCGTTTTCACGTACAACAAGACTTGATAAAATAATGTCAGTTGGTTCTTCGTTAACATCATTTATAAAGATAGTAAAATGTTGTGTAATGTACAATCTTGGTCTTCCAGAATCAACACATTGCACAGAGATGTTCACGTAAGGTATTCTTTCATAATTAAACCTCACGTTGCTCAACAATAGGCCAGCACGAATCCTGAACTTATCTTGACCAACAACAACACGACAAGAGTGACTTTGTCCGTCATTGTTCACGTTGTCGGGATCATCGACTGTTAATGCTGATGCTTCACTTCCTAAAACTATCGTCTCATTGATGACATGCTTTGATAAATGTATCTGAGTAGGCGCCTCGTTAATGTCCACAACGAAGATTGTAAAGTTTCGAGAGACAACAAAAGATGGTTGTCCATTGTCTCTTGATATCACAGTCAAGTTGAATTCAGATTTATTTTCGTAGTTAAGCGAGGAATTTTCATTCAGAAAAATATTATATTCATCACCGCTAACCCTGACATTAAACAGGTTGTAATCTTCAAGCAAATGGTAACTCCACAATTGTGATGTATCTTCGTCAGTTGTTCTCAGTACTCCAACAAGTGCTCCGGCGGAATTTTCCATAATTAACGCCGACACACCACCATTCAAACTAATGCTCGTGGGCGCATCGTTACAATCAATGACTTCTATAGTGAAAGTTCTAACAAGTGATGATCCACGTATGTCTGTTACACGAATCGATACAGATCGTCGTTTATTTCTCTCGTAATTTAGAGACTTAACGAGAAACAACTTGATTGAGCATTTTGTTCCATTTGCTAGTGACGAGAAATTGTCACATTTCTTACTTGAACCATTTAGTCGAAATTCCCCATTTGAATTATCATCTAATGTAAACACGAAATCTTGTTTGCCATTACTGTCAGAGACAAACACAGTTCCAACTTCACTTGGGACCGACACATTCTCAAACAGTGAAGAGACAATGGATTCAGTAAAATTGAAAGCAATTGGAACTTCGTTAACTTTTAAAACTCTAATGGTGAAATTACGGATAGTCTAAAACGAAAAAAAAAAGAAATGAAGTATCAACGAAATAGAAAAATTACCCAAGCACTTTTTGTGGAACATAAAATACACATTTGAAGTTTGTATGTTCTAATACTAAAAACATTTCTATAAAAATTAAATGCCTTACCTTTAAAGCATTATAACCGTTATCAGTGACTGCAACAGAAATAACGCGATTCTGATCTGTTTCATTATTCAAGAACTTGGCAGTAACCAACTTTTCTCCATTTAACGCAAATCTCCCTCCGTCATCATCGACCAACGAATAAATTAAACTCTGACCGCTATCTTCATCGCGCGCACTTAAAAAACCAATCAGCGTGCCGACAGTGGCGTTTGCTGAAACTTCCCAATTGTTCAAGTTGAGGTCACGAGGTCTATCGTTATCATCATTCAGATAAATAGTAAATAATTGAACATGACTCGCAAGAGGAATGCCGTTATCCGTTACTCTAATGCTGATGTTATAAGACTGCTGGAGTTCATAGTTAAGATGACACAAAGAAGAACCGTATTGAAGACATAACGTATTTGACAGTGATGTCTACAACAACAAAAAAAAACAAATTGGCTTCACTGTTTTATAGCACATTGTGGCAGATCTGTACCAATAACAAATGAAACTCAATTCACAAACACAAGAAAGTGGACAATGAAGGAAAAAAACACAGAAAAGAAAAACATAAAAGTAACAGTATAAAAGCACAGAAAAAAAACAACATAAAAGTAACAGTATAAAAGCACAGAAAACAAACGAATTACATTCAAAACCAAAAGTTAAGATTACGGCTATGTTTAAAATAGTGCAACACAAAAGAGAATGTGCAAAAATGCAACAACGAAGTATGTTACTACCTTAACTTGATTGTTGACAATCTTGAATCGTCCACCAGCAGTATCGAGAAGTTTATAAATATGACTTTGTCCAACGTCTTCGTCAATTGCAACGAGGTTACCAACAACTGTATCAACATCACTGTTCTCCATTATTTCATTGTTGGATAGCTGAAAGAAAAGAAAAAGAAACCATTATAAGAGAGCGATAAAAAAATAAAATAAGTGTTATACATATTGCAAAAGATGAAGGTCTAAAGGAACTAAATGGACTAAATCTCAACATTTTTCGTTTTATTGAACACAATTACAAATCTTCAAAGTAAAAATGCCTTATTTATAATAAAACATCGTACCTGTATAGCATATGGTTTGTCATTAACATCCAGTACTGATATAACAATATATTCATCAAGATAGAGCGAGGGTACACCGTTATCTTGAGCGCGTATCTGAATATTCCATGACCTGACGCTCTCGTAATTTAAACTAGCGTTAATACTCAGTTCACGACCAATCAAAACGAAAGGACTAGGGATATTGGATATCAAGGAATAATGTATGATCTGTCTTGATGCGTTGTTAAGGTTATCCGGGTCTTGTGTAGTCAATATACCAACAACCGCTGGCCCACTATTTTCACGTATATGAGTATTTGAAAGTTTTACGAAGACGGGACGTTCATTTACATCCGTTACATGAATAACAAAATCGCTTTGTTTATATAAACCATAGGGGTCTCGACAACGTACCGTGATTGTCATAGATGGTGTCTGTTCATAATCCAAAAGTTGAGCAGCTTGAATAAGAATATTTTTGCCATTTTTATACAATATTTCAACCTTTCCCATAGCAGAATCAATGAGCCGACAAACATGTAATTGACGAGACAAATTGTAATTGTCAGGGTCTGTTATGATAAATAATCCAATTTCTGTCCCTGAATTACTATTCTCAGTTATCTTATTGTAAGTAAGATCAATCCTAATTGGAGCTTCGTTTCTGTTGATCACGTGAACAATCAGGGATTGAGGTAATGACGTCAGAGGCGGTTGACCATTATCTGTAGATTGGATTTTAATAATGTATTGGCTTTTATTCTCGAAGTCCAGAAACGTGTCATTGTGAAGAAACAAGAAATCGTCTCGTATTTCAAACACATCGCTGTTGTTGAGCAGACGATAACTGTGTGTCTGAGAAAGGTCCTGGTCACTACTCAACAATTCTCCAGCCAACGCTCCTTGAATATTTTCAACGATATTCGTCTCCATTCCTCCAGCAATAGTAATGTCATAGGGTCGATCATTACAGTCCTCTATCGATACGTTGAACGTGGTGATGATGGATCTATTTTGATTATCCTTCACGCGGACATAAATTTGGAAACCTTGTGTTATTTCGCGATCTAGTTTCTTTTGTAGGACAAGTTTAGTTTCACATTTCGTACGATTTCTATCAGTACAATTTGATGATGACAGTGAAAACGCTTGAAATGGATTTACATCTAAATGAATGGACAGTTCCTGTGACGTTTCGTTGTCTGATACTTCAAAATGTCCTATGACGCTGGATATACTGGCATTTTCTTTCACTGAAATACTCTGTGAGTGCTGATTGTTCATGTCGATGAATTTCAAATTCACTACAGGATCGTTTACCTTCAATATTTGAATTGTGAATGATTTCACTATCTAAAATAGAAAAACAATTAATATATATTTAAAAAACAATTCGTATTATTATCATACAAATTATGACGGTGACAAAGTATTTTCCATGCGGGAAAAGTTATCTTATTATAAATATCAAAGCCCAGCTTATAGCAAGTAAACGAATCTTTATTATAAAGATAAAACATAATAATAAAGTGTACTTTTACTTTCTAGAAGTTGGGCTTTGATTTTTAACATGACAATTTCTCCAACATAGAATCTAACCATTTTTACTGGGACTCCATTATCCTTTGCGACAGCCGTTATATTACGTAATGTGTCCTGTTCAAAATTAGCTGACAATGCCAATGATAGATATCCTCGTTGATCGACAGTAAATCTTCCTTTGTCATCATCATTGAGAAAATAAGACAAAGTCTGTGCACTATCCTCATCTTCAGCCGAGAACTTTCCAATAACTTCACTCACAGTTGCATTTTCCGAAACTTTGTTATTACTTAGAACTAGACCTCGCGGTTGGTCGTTTACATCAGTCAGATTGATTGTGAGATTAACATCATGAGATAGAGAAGGATTTCCATTGTCTGTACTTCGGAGTGTAACTTGATGACTGCGAGATACTTCGAAATTCAATGAACAGAAATAGCCACCAAATTTGAAACAATGTCTGTTACTAAATGCAACCTAGAATGAAACAAGTATGAAAGCTATCATATCTATTAGCATATTTTCACCAAAATATACTATTTGATTTTAGTTTGTTCCACCTTAAGAATATTGCCTTTAACTTTAAATCTTCCAGATGCAGAATTGATCAAAGTATAAGAATGAGTCTGGCTATTATCCGGGTCAATGGTAGACAATATCCCCACGATTGTGTCGACGTCGGAGTTCTCAGAGATATAGTGGTTTGATAACTGGAATTAGAAATGAAGAAGCATAAACTGGTGAAAAGATCTCACATCCATAAAGTTTAAAAAATTTTAATATTTAAAGAGAACTTTCGATATTTAACAACGTACTTGAACAGACGTCGGCCTTTCGTTGACATCGTCAATAACTACTGGGATTATTTTTCCATCGACATTGGAGGATTCCCGTTGTCTGTACTACGGATTCTTAGGTCATATCTATGGAAACACAAAAAGACATTTCCTGCGTCAAGTTTCATAAAGACAGATCAATGAGTTAACTACGTCAGTACCTTGTAGTCATTGTCTCGTAGTCGAAAACAAAATCCGTGTACAATTCATCATCGAAAAGGACAAACTTTCCTTCACCTCCGGATATCAAGCTATAGTTGTGTAAATCCCGGGGGTTTGTATCTACTGACGAAAGTCTTCCAACAAGAGTACGTAGAATACTATTCTCAGGAACACTCTGAGACCCAGACAAAATAATCTGAAAAACAAACATGCATAGTTTAACAAAGATATTTAGCAGGGCACATGAAACGAAAGTACGAATAACCTGAGAAGGAGGGTCGTTGATCCTTCGACAGTAAGTCCCAACAGTTGTTGACCATGTACCGGCCGCTGTACATGTAATACTGTTGGCACCTTTTTGAGCGTAATAGCTTGGGCAGAGTATTGAGCAAAAAGTCGAGAAGATAGTCTGGTTGTTAGGACACGAAACAACAGGGTGTTCACATGTTGTTCCATGATTCGTACCTTCACAATAATGACAAAATCAACCACATGTAACGTATATATGTAAACATACAAATATAGTATTCATCAACTAGTAAGACGTAATTCAGTTGGCATTGTAAGATAAAAATACTAATATCTACTATCTACTTTATTAAGTAGTTTAGACATATTACATATCTAAAAAATCACACACGTCACTACGAAATACCTGAAGGACAATAAGACAATTCAAGTTTCCCACAATCCTTTGCAGTACAATTCTTGGTGCCGATCAAATTATATCCGGCACTACAAGAACAAACACCATTGTTGCATTTGTGTTGGCAACCGTTGTTAGGTAAACCACATTGCATGGATTCCTAGAATCAAAAACAGTATGACTGAAATGAATTGAGAAAAAAGAAACTTCGCGTATACACAGATATACCTTGAGATGAGGACAAGATCTTCCTTGACATTGGAAGTTCGATGTGATCCTTCTATTTCTAACTTTATTCCCAATGGCACACAGTTGGTCACATTTACTCCACGATGACCATTCGCCAACCTGAATACAGAAATTAAAGTTAAGTATATAAAGACTACAGTTTGAGTGAAATATATAGAATGAAGATTTCAGTTTTCATTCTTAAACAAAACTACCTCACAATCACGGCTATTTCTGTAGCTAGTACAATTTCTTGATTCCTCGATTGACCCACATTTTTGTCCCCGACAAACACTTTGATGAGTTATCTTACGATATCTGCGTTGTGTTCCGTGACCACAGCCATTATCACAGACAGACCATGAACTCCATAAGCCCATGACACAATCTTTATCGTTGTATTTAATACAGTCCTTACTCTCACTCAAGATACTACAATTCCGACCACCACAACTTGGTTGAATGCGCACACTACGAGTACGATCTGACTTGCCTAAAGATATACCGGAAAACGACGCCTTATTACTGCGAAATATATATAAAAAAAGTTTTCTCTTGGTGAAAATTTAAAGAAATACGAGATAAAAATTGCTCCAAACAGCGTCATCTCGAAAACTCAAAATTCCAGTTGATTAGTCGATAACTCAGGATTCAAGAATCAATTGATAATGATTTTGAATCATTTTATTTCATTTGCTTTGAAAATCTTTTTTCGAGTCTTGAGTTTACAACATGCTTGCTATTTGGAGTATGTTTTTTCTCTAATACACGACGTTACAAAAAGATTTTAAGATAACCTTTTCCGCATGTAGAAGAACACGAAGACCATGTCGTCCATTGGCTTAATTGACAATTGACAGGGCAACAACTATGAACACAACTTCGACTCTCATTAATCTGTGGACACGGTGAACTACAATAACTTTGTTGTGTAATGTTACGTGAACGATGTTGATTCCCTTGTCCACATCTGCCATTGCTTGGAACACATGCTTGCCACAAACTCCATGAGCTAACCTGGACATTGATGTATTATAAATATACAGTTTCACGCATGGATATCAAAGTCTCCTATTTTTCATCCGGAGCATGTAATAAAATAATTTCATTCACAGATCGACTCCAATATTCACTTACTTGACATGAAATAGGAATAGGAGTACATTTTTGAGTATCTGATGTAGCTAGACCACATGTGCCACCACATGACGCCTTGGTCATTAACCTTCGAGTCCTTTTTCTAGTGCCACTATTTACAGCGCAGCCACCTAAAAATACAATGATCGTGAAAATTTAATAAGTATTTTTAATTTTTCATAATTTCGTAAAAGCACTATTGCCAATACACATTTAATATAAACGACAACTTTTTTGAAAATAGACAGATGAATCCAGATTCAGGAATGAAATAATAGATACATTTATATAAAAGTTTAGGATACATGAATTATTGAATAAAAGGATAATAAGATAAAATAAAGGAGCGTGGCATTATTACTAAATAGTTGTTTTCACATTGAGGTCAGTTAGTTGTTAATGTGAAGTGAATCTTTGATTTTAGTGAATCAGAGTCGTCGATCATGATTTTGAAACAAGTTTGAATGTTGGTTTGCATGGTGGATAAGAAGCTGTCGGGATGTGAGCCGTCTGTTGTGGTATGTTCCCATTCTGGTGGATAAATGGCGCAAGTTTCGCCAAGTATCGGGAATTTCATGAAGCGAATTCAAACCACCGCCAGAAGTTGAATCAGGGATTGGGTTTTAAAAGAAAAGCGTATTAAGATGTGAACAAGAAATGGCAATTGACAGAAACGAATTCATAGTTTGTAAGTGCCGCGTTGTCGTAATTAAGTTCATGTTGGTAAAACAAAAATAGAGCCGAGGTTAATGTCATTTGTGTTGTTGTGACGTTTGTCATTTTCGGAATTGTTGAAAATTATAGTCAAAACGTTCGTCGGTTCTGTTTCCGCAGGTGAGAGTTTCGTAAATGAAGATGTAGTTTTTAGTAAGCCATTGTTCGATTCTTAAGTTTGTATGCTCTGTCGATTAGTGTGCGATAAGTCCGGTTGTATGAAGTGGTGTGAGAACTAAAATAGTTCGTTGAGTGATGGCTTGTGTAAGTTGAGCGTGAGGGTTGAGAACCTCATTGATATCTTCCCCAGATGTTCTCAACCCTCACGCTTCTATGGCTTACCGAAACTTCACAAGAAACGATAACCAGAACAATCGCCTCCACTACGACCTATAGTTTCATCAATCAACGCATACAATTATAATTTAGCTAAGTATCTTAGTTCTCTACTAACACCACTCATACCAGATGACCACCCACTAAAGATTCTCACTTTCCTCGACGACTTCATCTTTTCAACTCATCAACTTTGTCACAAATTCTTCATCTCCTACGACGTTGAAAGCCTATTTACTAACATACCACTTACTGAAACCATCAACCTAGCAATCGACTTAATATTCACTCACAACCCCACGTTCAGTATAAACAGATCAGACCTCACACAACTGTTTTTAATAGCAACAGCACAGACGCATTTTTTATTTAATGGAAAATTTTATGACCAGACGGACGGTGTTGCGATGGCCTCCTTAGCACCCATACTTGCTAACATTTTCATGGGCTCACATGAACGAAACTGGCTAAACAACTACAACGACACTAAACCACTATTTTACCGCAGACACGTTGACGATATTTTTTGTGTTTTTACTAACGAAACTGAGGCCATGAAGTTTTATAATTACATTAACACACAGCACGCAAACATTAGATTTTCTTTGAAACTGAACAACAAGATCAACTGCCATTTCTTGACATTTTACTAACAAAATCTCACGACAGCTGTACAACATCTACATACCACAAACCAACGTACACAGGACTTCTGACGAACTATTTTAGTTTCACACTTTCATACAAAACCGGACGTATACGCACACTAATCGACAGAGCATACAAACTTAAGAATACGAACAATGGCTTTCAACGAGACATAAACATCACATCCACTCTTTACGAAACTCTTTCCCACTTCACTTTATTAACAGAACCGTAAACGATATTCGACAACAAACATAGCAACAACCTCAACCTAGACACCGAAACTCCTGACACGACGATCACAACCAACACAAATGAAAATTCCAAAATAACAACTCTATACCAAACTACCATACATCGGACATTACTCACGACACACAACGCAGACTTTACAAACATTATGAAACGCTTCTGTACAGATATTGACATTCGACTAATTTTCACATCATTCAAAATCAAAACCCTTTTCTCATTTAAAGACCCAATCCCTGATTCAATTAAATCTATGGTGGTATATGAATTCAATTGCGCGGGATGTAACTCCCGATACATTGGCGAAACTTCGCGCCATTTATCCACCAGAAAAAGGGAACATACCACAACAGACAAAAACTCTCACATCTACCGACACCTTCTTAAATCTCACTCATGCAAAACCAACTATTCACCCTCTTGTTTCAAAATCATCGACACTGCCGACACCTCATTCACCCTTAAAATCAAAGAAGCACTCCACATTAACAAAACTAACCCTGACCTCAATGTTCAAGTTTTTAAATTCAATACAATATTTAGTTTATAATACGCTCGGACGCTCCTTATTATTTTATCTTATTTCCTTTTTATTGTTCTAATTTATGTATCCTATTACTTTTATATAAACCCTGTATCACCTATTATTTCATTCATACTGAAGATGGCATCATGAGATGTCGAAACATGTCTATTTTCAAAAAAGTTGTCGTTTATATTAAATGTGTATTTTTTAATGATTATGAAAATTCCTTCTTAGGGAGACACGAAATATAGTCCCAGGGATTAGTACGTCAAAATCACTCACTAGATGAGCATTTGCTCCAGGTAGACCAGGATGACATGACACAATCACGTGGACAGCATGGGCCGCTGCATGACTTAGTATCTGTAAGACTTGGACAAGATGTCCCCCCACAAGAAGCCTGTCTTGTTACTTGACGATTTCGTTTGCGGGTACCAGTTTTCTCGCAAGCAGCATTACATGACCCCCAAGATCCCCAACTTCCCACTGCACAGTTAACAGGGCAACATCTTATGAAAGTAAATACATAATGAGTACGGCCAATGATCACAATGGGAGGGGGGGGGGAGTGGTGTAGAACTTAATAGTAATAATCAATCTGAAAAAAATAGATATGTTTTAGAAAATAAAAGGAGAATATACTCTTAAAAATACCAACAAAAGAAACCCATAAAAATTTTTATCAGCCATAAAAAAAAGAGGAAAATAAATTTAATTCCTATTTGAAGCGAGCAAGTACGATCTTTAAGCACAAATTACGTTTAAATTAAGAGCATTTGTTGAGAAACGAGAGCATTACAAAATGAAAAGATTACTACTGTGAAATAAAGGATAGGAAAGACCTTTCATGTGTGAAATATGAGATAAGAAAGATCTTTAGTGTTTCCGAAATATGGTTCAACAGAAGTCGATGAAATACTGTATGGACTGGAATACATATCGAACACGGCAAACAAAGACATAATGGTATTACTAGTTCAAATCTCACTTGCGATGAAGAACAGTTTTAAGCGGCATTTGCCGAAGGCGGGTTTAACACCACTTAAAATCACTGATTAAAATAAGCTTTCCCGTGTCGCAGGAAGACATTGACAACAAAAAGCACGCGCCTACCGTCCATCTCCACATTTCTGAACCTCCGCTCTCCTACTAGGACATGATCTACCACCACAACTTTGCGATGCAATTATCTTTATCGTGCGCAGGCGCGTACCATAACCACACGACACACCGCAAGAGGACCAAGTACTCCATGTATAACGACAATTTAAAGGGCAACAAGTGTGAGGACAAGAGGTCCTTTGCTTAAGTTTACTGGAGTCGCAAGAACTTCCACCACACGTTCCATGGGTTCTTATTGATCTAGTACGTACTTTTAGCCCATTACTGCCACAACTAGCCGTGCAAGCACTCCAACTCCCCCAACTCGTATAGGAACAGTCTCTTCTACGGCATGATGGTGGTGATCGTCGACAGGCAAAATCCAAATCGAGACAGAAACAAAGCAACGTAAGAATAAAAATCACTTGTTTCATTGTTGAACTTGCGTCAATGCTGCAAGTTTCCCTTTTGCAAAAAATATTTTCGTATAGTGTAGTATGGTAAGTTCTTAATTGTAACCATATAATCCTGATGTGTTATATGGCGAGTTTAATTACCTTACTACTTAACTTTCTTACGCGTGTAATTTATATGGGATGCTGTCCAACATTAAGATAAAAAAACAAACAGTATATTAACAAGGAACTCTTGAGAACTTAATTAAATTTTCTAACACATTTTATGAAAACGTCACCGACATTAAGATTGTTCATGTTGTAAAACAGGTTTGTGCTCATTTTTAGGAATGATCGATGTCGCGGTTACATGAAAGAACGTCTTAATAGATCTAGTCAATATTTTCTGGTGTAATATATTAGTAAAATAAATTTTGCAATTCATATTCGAACTTGCAAAGATAAGAACAAACAATGAATGAAAAGAAGCATTAGGATAACACAACACAAGGTTTCAACTAGCGTCCTTTGAAAACAGGAAAACCTTTAACGTAAGGATGACGAAAATATGGGGGTTTAAGTGAGTAATGTCATGACCTGGGGATGCAATCACATTACTGCGGTAGAAAATTCAACTAAAGGGAAAGATGGGGAGTTTGAGTGACGTCATGACTTGGGAATGCTATCACATTAGAGCGGCAGCATATTGATGAAAACATTATAAATGGCCTGGGTTCAATTTACCTTTAACATACGAAGTTAAAGAGTATAAAATAGCTTTCGTCATTAAAGAGTGGAAAGCAGTAATTTGAAGTTAGCGTGATATCCCTTCTCCAGCAGGAAGAAATCCTTTCATTTGAAGTTAGCGTGATATCCCTTCTCCAGCAGGAAGAAATCCTTTCAAAAACACTTGTGCACGTAAAGCGTTACGTGTCAGGACATGTTCTTGAGATAATAAGATGAAGTATTAATTCCTTCTGTATTCAGAAGTCATTTAATATGCCCGATAATAAAACAATTGACATATAGATTGCTGCATTTTGCCCCCACACAAAAGCACATACTAAATCGTTGACAATTTCAGATGAACGCATCAGTGAATGAAACCATATGATTATTACGTATCGAGTTAATATGCGCAACGAAACTGCTCATTCATTCTCTTTCAATAATAAGGCACACAAAATCAGCACTTTGCTCGCAAGTCTCGCCAAAGAATGTGGTTCAAAGATCATCAATAAGAATGGAAAAATCCGAAGCAATAGCATCCATTAAAGTAAAAACCCAATAAAAGAAGAGCGTTAACCGCTTCTATAACAGCGGGGGGTAAAAAATACAAACACAAATAAGCAATGAATTGCTAAATATCAACAAAAACAACTTGGGCATTTTACAAATAAATAAGTTGTTTCTACCTCCCAGTCCCACATTTTTGAGACTGGCTACTGGAAGGACAAGCTCTTCCACCACAACTGGGATTTCTCCAAACTCGAATACTGCGTGTTCGCGTGCCGTATTGACATGTTTTTGAACATGAACCCCAAGCCGTCCAGGAGTACGAACAATGTGCAGGACAACAAGTCCCAGGGCAAGATACGCTTTGGTAGGTTCGATAGTTACATCTGCCACCACAATACGCATATCTTGTAATATAACGAGTTCGATATTTTGTGCCCGAGGATCCACAAGTAGCCGTGCAAGAAGAAAACGAAGACCATGAAGATACAACACAATCCCGAGGATAACATCTCCAACGACGTCTGCGTCGTCGTCTTCGCCAACCATGACAGAGATGATTGAAGATAATTAGAAGAAGAACACAAACTAGAACATATCGATTGACAATCATAGTTCACACTAAAATGATGATGTCGACTTTGAAGATATCCAAAAGATTGTATATAACCATCACCATAAGAACGTCATTAACAACAATGCATTGCAACAGTGACGTAATAACAAAAAGCTTCTGACACCAAGTTGGCGTGACGTCATCACACTTGTTACCACCATGGTAGAAATTGAAGAAGCAAAGACAATAGCTGTCACTGAGTGGGTTTCATTGTATACAAGCAAAAGCATATTTTCCGTAAAATTTGCAGATGCCTGTTTATTAATTATACTAACACCAATATCCGTTCCCATATTTACTATTACCATTAAACCAATGCTACGTATGTCGCACTATATAATCTACTTAACTTTACTTGTCAAAAACTTGGCTTTCAACAGAAAATATTTTGGTAGTTGACTGACAGTGTTTGTTCATTCATGTTTGTGGATGTAGATCGTCCAGGTTAGTAGAGTCCTGAGAAGAACTGTTGTTGTTGTTGACTGTGAAGATGACTACCGCTAAGGTTCTCGCAGCGTCAGTAAATGTCAACAACAACAGTCCTTCTCAGAACTCTACTTACCTGGACGATCTACATCCACAAACATGTAACGATACTCCCAGGTTTAAACCATTCACCTTAGTGTTTGTCTATACAAGAATCCTAACGGTAACCCAATACGAAGTTTCTAAAATCGCTTAGAGAGAAACAAGTACGAGTAAAATATCCTCGAGAAAGGAAAGTGTGATTCAGAAATAAAAAAACGTTCACTGACTTCTTTCTTATCGTAGTTAATATCCACACTGTAAATTTTTGCAAGACGATTTTTCTAATAAGTACGCCAATAATTTTCGCACAGCATTACGTTCTACACAAGAAATAAAAAATGTAATAACAACATACCCTCCATCACCACATTGCTCCGTCTTTCTTGTTTTATTAGGACAAGGTGATCCTCCACAAAGAGGATACCTGATTATTTTAAGTTTAAACTGTTTTGTCCCGTTCCCGCATGTCGTAGAGCAAGATGACTCCATGGTCCACCGATAAACACATGGTATCGGACAACAACTTCCAGGACATGACACGCTCTCCGTTAAATTACCTTGACATTTTTTTCCATCACAATCAGGATGTCGGAGCTAGCAGGAATAAAAAGCAAACTGAAAAAGGGCATTCTCATAAATTACAACGTAGCAAAGGGGTTGTTTTCTCGTGAAAAACACAAACAACGGTCATCCGAGGTCATCGTTACCATTTATGGCGTTGCATGGTACAACGTTGATATAAACGTTACCTGTTGCATTTGATATTCAAAGAATTATTCGTGTTTCTTAAAGGCAAGTCAAGGTCATTAGCAGACGAAAGACGAACAATACAATTGTGTGCCAAAGCTAACATACAAGAAAAAAGCATGCAAATTTGACGTTTAAACGAGTATTTTTGCGCAAAAGATCAAGCCACATCTCTACGATTCTCAGTTGCTGTAAAGGCGTTTAGTTGTCATGGTGGTAAAGATAGAATTTTTGCACAAAAGAGTGTTTACCTCTCTACGCGATCTTTCTTTCACACCAGAGTTTCCACACTTTACGGTACAATTACTCCATGAAGACCACTCACTTAGTTCACAATCAATTGGCACACAACTAAGAGAAGGTGTGCAAGCAAATACCTTGCATGGCATCATACAGAAAATATAAAAAATAGCAAAAAACGATGCAAAATGAACCCAACTAAGTTTCATGGCTGCCTTTCATCAACACATTATCCACGATGTAGCTTAGCTGAAGAACCAGTAAAATGATCGATGGTTGTTTTCTGATAATCTTCTAATATTCAAAATAATCATGTAACATGAGCATATGATGCGTATCAAAAAGCCTGATTGGCGTCTACAATAAGACGTATTATAACTGACAATAAATCGTCGAGGTTACATAAGAGGAGAACGAAGATCTTTTCGTTTGACGCAATCAACGAATAAATAAAAACATCAACCCTCTATACAGAAATATTAGCGTACTGAACAAACAGAAAATAAGTTCCAAACACCTCCAGAATCTCATTCAGAGCGTCATGTCCAGAGTGTGCCAAAAAACAAGGATCCTCTCAAATAACAAACGACACACGTAAAAAAGTACCTCCTCAATAAGCAACGAGTTCTTTGATAAGTACACCAAGAACACAACGCAATATATTTCACATAAAAACTTTACGTCTGCGCAGATAACCCGCCCACATCACGCCATCCACCAAACTAATACGAACAGTCGTTATTCTATTTCTATAATTTCATTCTCTAGTGACCTTTCACCTCATTCACAATTATTAAAAGCATTGATTTCACATTTTTTAAGCATGAATGCTTAAATATCAAAGGAAATTATACTCAGCTGGAGTGGCACAGTTGTCTATAAGCAAAAGACACTGTGGGATAATGAAGCCAGTCAAGGGCACGAGTTCAGTTAGCTAAGAAAATGGTTGCATAATTAATGAAAGCAGTTGAAAAATTAGACAAGACATCATTGGTATAACTCAAGATTTCATGTTTAGAAATCAAAGAAAAGGGAAGTAGATGAGTTTATTACAGCATTTCCCATAATGTATCTATGTTTAGCAAAATGTACCAATGACATTGATGCTGATATCAGAGGTTTAAAGGGAAAGCAAACCAGTATTCCTTGCAGGGGATACAACAATGTTCAATGTATTATGTTTGAAGTTAAGCACAGCATATTCTCAAGTCATGTCTTGACATGTCTTGACTTATCAGAATAAATTTAAATAAAATATTTGAAAGAGCTCAATATGAATTTGCAAATGTCTCTATCATACAGTAACAATTGTTCTCCTGCCATGAAGTACACGTCCAATTCTACGACTTCAACGCCCTAATATTGGCAGGTAACTTGCGGTTGCAGGTATAAAGACAGCATTAAATTACATTATTACAGAGGGCTGAAAATTGGCTTAAAATTTCACGGTTAAAAGGTTAAAATGAAAGTTTTTATATTCATTTAAAATATACCTTGAAACCTTAAATCGAGCAATTTAGGGTAGAAAAGTCTTCCAGTTTCTTCAATACTTTGTACCTCAGCCTCCTGTAAAAAAATTTAAAAAGTTAACAAATCACGATTACAATGAACTCGAAGATTAAATGAATACAAATGGTCAAATGTGTTAGTTCTATAAAATAAAACATAAAGGATAATGTACTGAGAAATTTAAAAATGAATAAAGACAGAAAATGAATTTAACAAGATGAAAAAAATACCTGCATTTTCCCCATTCAAAATTGAAATTGATAGAATAAGGCTAGATGCAGCGCTCAGAGCTTTCAAAGTATAAGCAGCTGTCGTAGAATGAACGAAGATACAAAGTTCACGTTTATTTCAGAGAAATTTGATACAGAAGGCGAGAAATTTGACATTGGAGAACACATTTTGCACATCACCAGTTTCACGTTTCACTTTCGTGATTCGTCACTTCTCGGCCCGCGCACATTGTCATCGCCAGGAGACTGGGGCAAAAAAGACAAATGTTCAAAACATTTTTAATGGCAAAAATTTTAAAATTTCGTTATTTTCTTGCGAAACTTTGAATTTTCCAGCAAAATTTGTTTACAACAACAACAGGTAGAGTTCGAACAGCTTTGTAATTTGTTCAATCATTTTTTCATTCGAAGTTGCATGCAAAATTTAATAAACTCGTCATGTAGTCTGTCTTGGTAGTGGGTACTTGGTATTGTAGAAACGTCATGAAACATAAATCTGCAAAACCTCTCAAATCAACCCAGTGTGTGTGATTTTGATCTATGTGAAATGACGTCTTTTTAGATGACAACCATGCAGTTTTATAAAGCATCATCTTCCATAAAATTGACAGAGATCATTTACAAAAGGTACCCTAATTTTCATCTAGAAAGAGCTCATAGATTTCCCAAAAAAGAAATTGGTGTTTTATTTGTTTAGATTTTTGCAAGTCACTTGCATTCGCAATCATTATAGTAAAAAGATTTCCGTGGGTGATCATAATAACAGGTAAGATACTACACATAACATGCAAGATGCAACTTCAGCATAAATTTTGCTATTGTTAATCATTTTCAAAGAATCATACCTTATGAAGCAAGACGAAATGCTGTAACAGTTCCTGCAAAAAAACAAGGGCGTCTAAATAATGCAGCTGGTAAGCACATATATCAATATCCATAACAATATCAGAAGCTTGGTACAGTAAAGACAACAACACAATAAACAGACATATCGACATACCCACCATATACTCACAACTAAAGAAAAAAGACAAAAAACTACAAACAACACCAAAACTACAACATTACACTCTAATAATATTAACACCGATCGTAGTCACAATACATCAAAACCCATGGCAATGCATTTTACCCCATACAATCACATTAATCCACCTGCTAATCCAATTAGACGCTCTAAGCGTCTACAAGCTAAAAGCAAGTGTAAGTAGATAATTTCTTCTTTCTGATGAAGGCTCGAAGCATTAAGTCGAAAGCTCAATAAAATTATTTATAAAATCCAGAGAAACTTTTATTTTTAAACAATAATATCAGTACACTGTTTCATATTATTTTATCACTATTTATATTTTTTATTTATTTAGATTATGTTGTAGCAAAGATTGATGATTTAGTTAACTGGGGAAGAAGAGTAAGCCATCTTGTGTCTAAATATTTAATCAAAATTGTTGCTCCTATGCACTCAAAGAAAATGTGATTTCAAAACTAACATAGAGACCAATTGTTAAAATTGTTTCTCAAAAAATATGTCTATTGAACTTGATTTTGGCAAGAAATAAAACAATCCTTATTTATGATAATTGCAAATTAATCTAAACTTGAGTTACTACATGTTTAGAGCTCAATGTGGCCAATGACTTTTGGATTGGCATGTTGTGCTGTTGAAATGATGCATTTTGCTGGGCCCAGGTAATGCTTAAAGTACTTTGTTATAAAACCATATAGACATCAGTTTATCGGAAATGACCAGTCTTACAATTAAGACATTGAATTTTTCAAGTTGTGACAAGAAACTGTTTTTATTTTTGTACATTGTTTAGATATGATATGGACAGATTTGGTGTAGTTTTCAGAGCCAGCCCTGTAAGTATGTACCTGGAGAGATATTTTCTCTACTGTAATATTTTTATCAGTTTTTACTTCATTTAGCGTCAAGCTGATGTGATGATTGTTGCAGGAACATTGACGAATAAAATGGCCCCTGCACTGCGAAAGGTATTTATTAGTTACCAGTAATGTTTTGAGATTGTCTTAAAAACCTACATTGTTGTTTGATTTCTGAATAGGTCTATGATCAAATGCCAGAACCTCGCTGGGTACTCTCAATGGGAAGGTAAGAATAAGATTTCCAGCTTTAGGTTTCAATTCCTTCTGAATTATTATAAAATCCTTCATTATAATGCTTTTGATTTCATAAAGCTGTGCAAATGGTGGTGGTTATTATCATTACTCATATTCAGTTGTGAGAGGCTGTGATCGTATTGTTCCAGTTGATATCTATGTTCCTGGATGTCCACCATCTGCTGAAGCCCTCCTGTATGGCATACTTCAGCTCCAGAAGAAAGTTCGAAGACAAAAACCAATTGCCATGTGGTACAGAAAATAAACTTACACTGTTGTATTTATCTTATGTAACTTTTGTCAACTGGAAAACATCTTGTATTAATCTTAAAGTATATTGAAATACATCATCAGTATTGTAATAATAATAAGGTTGAACTGGTATGCTAGAATTTTAATGATGTAAGTGTATCCAATATTATCAATGTCATTCTGCCAGCTACATATTTACGTTCACAAATTCAGTCCTTTAAATCATTGACCTAGTTTAGGCAAATGACATTTAGTTATTACTGTAAATGATCTAATAACCCTCAGGCATTTAATAAGTTTTAGTGGCTCTAGGGGGAGTGTATAAAAGGTGCAAGGTGTTTAATAGAGAGGTGTGTTTATGTTGTTTCTATCATTGCAGTGTGAAAAACTGAAAACAAAACTAAGACTAACCATAAGGTTTTAGACTTTCAGTTATTTTAACTCGACTGTGTGTGTCATTTAGAAAACGAGGCGCTTATTAAAGAGGCAGCTATTACCTTGCGCTTCGAGGGATTACAAAGCGTTTATTTGATATGGGGCGTTTATTGGATCATAACGTTATATTTATTTTGTGGTGTCCATGGTGTTACTTCATACACGTCACGTCACGGTTAATACCGGACTAAACCGAAGGCTAGCCGGGTAGCGCATAGGCAAGTCAAAAAGTTATGATTTGGTAAACACTGCCTAAAATATATATTTGATACAAAATGGATTAGTACAAAAACCTAAAATTTTAATCAACAAGATGGTATAGTACCTATAAATGTTTATGGATGAAAGAAAACGTTCTGGCTTACAATTTAATCGAAATTGCATCTGCAATCGTGTTATGCTAACATCAAACTCCTCACCATAAAACAAACGTAATTCGAGGGCCGTATGCTATGGCTAAACATCAAGGTATCGAATTTTATGTTTTTTTTAAGTATTCTTAATTTTGTCATAATTGGATAGTTTTCCATTTTTTGATCTATGTCTTTTATTTAACTTGTTATTTCGAAGAAAATAATCGCTCTCACAGGAAATGTAGCCTTCGTGATCGGCTTTTTCGCTTGGCACTTTAAAACTTATTTTACCTTGAAAGTCCATGATTTACGTTTCCATATACTTTCATAACTTTATTCAGTGCTTGTAGTATATCAGAAGAATTGCTTAGAATTAATAAAAATAGACGAGGGCAATAACTTTCCCGTGATCAATAGTGGTAAATTGTCTTTGACAGGACAACCCAAGCTATGTTTGTACTTCGTACAATTAAAATTCTAAACGTTCGTGGTGTTCCTTGGTGTTACCCTATTCCATCATTTCCTGCGTCATATTCGTTTATCGTGACAATTTTAACAATCTGCCATTTACCCTAACATTAATATTTTTGGGGGGAGGAGATATATTGTTTTGTTTGACTTTATTGGAAGACGGTTTAATTTCATTTGGCAATAGCTTGTAAACAGTAAAAAGATACGATATATCATACTAATAGCCAATTTCTTTTCACGTTTTCCTTTTAAAAAACTATTGCGTTGGACTGTGATCATCGACAGTTATGTATTGCCTGTTTAGTACTTGCGAAATTATTTGCATAAAATATACCTGTAGTTTGTGTCAACGAACAAGATTGTTATGATAAATCATGCTCGTTTTATACGATTTTAGTTTCGTGGACACCAGCACTTGAGCCCCAGAAAGCTGCCACTTATGTAAGTAAATGCGTTTTTACAAAACGAATGACTTCCTTTTAATGACGAGAATGAAATTCTTTACTTTGTCAAATTGTACGACATAAGTGAACCTCACTAGATTTTGAAAATACGTATTGAAGCCAGAATGATTAAACCAGAAAATGTTTAAATCATATCCTATCTTGTTTTGTTTGTATCCACCAACTGATTTTTCATGATGACAAAATTGCTACATTCCACACAATAATTAAGAGTAAGTAAGCATTATAATACGTAAAATTGAGAAAACGACATATTTTTTCTATTTTGATGTTGTCTATGGCATTTCTCATATATAAATATGATCAGAACAATGTCTTAAGTTAAGTTTTTGAAATTTTCTATCAACTAGTTTTATCTATCAGATTGGCAATAAGTAGGAATTTGAATGGAAAAGTTAACATTCCAGTTGTTTCTTATAACAATATTTATCTAACTTTGTATAATGTGACAGGGCAATCAAGGAATGATTATTACTTCTCCAACGGAATTGCACAATCTGAATGTTAATTATGCCGTGGTGTTTGAGGGATCAAAGAAATATCATATTGCTATTGCTGACATAGTTAATCCTTACACTCTTCATGTAATCATTCCAGGTTAGATTTTAACCATGTCTTGGTGTTGGATATAAGAATAAGTTGTTGAATAATTTTGCTAAGCACTTAAGCTATTTTTAGAACATGATACTGCTGAAGAAGTTGCTGTAAAAGTTTATTCGTACCAAGAGGAAAAGCAGCATCCAATACTGAACCTCAAGTTCACATATACCTCGCAGATTGAGCATGAAATAGCTAAGTTTTTGGCACAAAGTACTTTAGATGAGAATGATATATTGGATGCAAATTGGATGGTTAGTCTCATAAAGGATAATTCCAGTTTGTGGGATAGAAGATTGGCAAAAGCTTTTGCTCAGTTGTACCTCCCAATTGAATGGACTTTAGTTGGTGACTTCAGTAAAAATGGTATTAATATTTGTACTTTGTAGAGATTTTTTTCATAGTATTGTCGAATGTGTGGATATGCTTGCATTTTTAGAAAATAAACCAAAAGAAACTTTACTACATTTTGCTGCTCAGTATGGACTCAAAGATTTTATAAATGTGCTTCTTAATTTACCTGGAGCAAATCAAGCTTTATCTACGTGCAACATATCAGGTTTACTACCAAGAGATGTTGCACGTGAGAGTGGAAGAATCGAACTTGTTGAGATTTTAGATGCAGAAAGGTTAGTATGAAAATTTTTGCTATTGTTTGAAGATTAGTTTGGCTATGATGAAGAATGTTATTGATTTTAACTTTATTTGTTAGTAGTAAAGATAATCATAGAAATGGAACATTGACAAGTGATACTCGTAAACGAAAAGTGAAACATAATATTGAGAAGGGTACAGCAACTATAAGCAACATTAAAGGTCAAAACATTGAAGAAGATATATCTGTTTTGATGGAATTGAGTAAGCTGAATGGAAAGGTAATTTTTTTAAAAAAGGTTGGATAGAAGTTGTTATTTATACATTGCTAATGTTTTGACTTTGTGTAATTTCTCATTTTTAGGGAGCTTTGCCTCTTTCAAGGCATTCATGGCCTGTGAATATGCATTCAAAAAATGAGGAAACCTATCAAAATAATCATGGTGAATTAACTATTCTAAGTTAATACCTAATCCCATTTTTTGATATTCATTTTGTCTTTCAACATACATTTTTATGTGTTTTAGATGAGAATTTGTTTCACTTAAGCGATATCCAAGAAGAGCCACATGGATTGCATAGTCGAGCAGATAAGGAGGAGGTTAGAGTGTGAAATTAAATCCATGATATCTATAGAAATTAATTGATTTGGTACCATTGTAGAGCGGATTGACAGTTGATCATGAGCAAAAACAAGATACTTCCACTTTAGAAGATACAAAGCCACAATCACCAGGTATACATTCATGTTTGAAATCAGTTACTCACACAATTGCAGTTGATAAACTATAGTTTTTGCAGGGACAAACAATTTTTAAACGTTGATGGAATTCTAAACTTAACTAGCAGTTACTTTGATTTCCTTTCTTCTTTGTTTTCAGAAATTGCATTCCCTGTTTTGGAAGACAAACACCACGATGACGAAGTTGAACCTTTTATAGCGCCACCAAGTCACACGCTTGCAGCCTCACCTATTCCTGACGCATCTTTCTCATTTGCAAAAGATTCTGAATTGGAAACACGACCTACTGGACGAAAGGGGCGGCCGAGTACTTGGTATGGTGGCCCACAAGTTTTGCCTTTTTCTGAAAATGAAGAAGAATTGAGGCAATCTAACAGTCTCGAGGATTTTGCCAAAGCGCTTGCAGACTTAAGTGATGATGAATCACTTGCTTCGGCCTCTTCAGAAAGTGTATTAAAAGACGGCTTGCTTCAGACAGCAAGCTTTTCAGTTGAAAATGAAAATCGTACTGAGAGTTTTGTGTCATCGGCTAGAGATTTTAGCGCTGGCAAAGACAGTGATACGGAGAACGATCATGAGGACAATTGTCGCGATCAATCTGATGGAAAAGTAGTAAAATTTACCGAAGTCGCTGTTGGGAGTATGATGGAGCCTAAGGATGTTAAAATTGATCATGTCGAAGATACTGGTGTAGACTTAGAACATCGCACTTACGACGATGAACATACCCTTGCTAATGACAGAGTTGAAAATGGATCTAAAAGTGATGATTTGAAAATGTTGGTAGATGTTGATGATGACATTGCCTTAGAAGAGGAACATGAAGGTATTGAAATGAATGATGATTGCAATGCAATTCAAGGTGAAAATACTGCAGCCAGCAACGAAGAGGTAAATGATCAGGTCAATTTCCCGAAGTCTTATCACAGGGAGCTAGAGCTCAATGATGCAATGGAAGGGTTTTCAGCTAAGATAAATGAGCGAGACGAGACAACAGACGAAAGAGGGAATATGCAAAACGCAAGTGGAAGGACTGAGGATGATGATTTTTGCAATGTCAATTCTAAGGAAACTGAAATAGAATCAAACACCGTAACTATGAATTATGAAAATATTGATGAAAAATCTTGGAATGAGAAAAATTCATACGCCAATGATAATCCAGAAAACACGCTGAATGAACACCAAAAAATCGATGAAAATCAACCCGATGAAGAGGATGGGAAAATTAGTCCTGTTTTAGTTACAGGCGAAAAATATTTCAAAGATGAAACTAAAGCATTCTCCACGTTTAACGATGTGGAAGAGATTCTTCCTTTGAAAGCAGGCGATGGGAACAGGAATGAATTGTTTGATAAGGAATCTGTGCGCAATGAAAATGAGTCAGATATTGACAGTTTTGAAATTACCAATGTAGATGAAGGAAAGTCAAGTGAAAATCAGGATGATTACGAAGAAAAACTAGCTTTAGTTGGTGAGGATGGTTTGGGAAATAGTTCTGGTGATTTGTTTCAGAAAGAAGAGTTATCCCTAAGCAATACCCAATCTTCTCTGAACAGTCAATCAGATAAAGGTGAATCACTTGCTGAACATGAAGATCAATCTCGTGATCAAATTGTGAGCGCACAAAATTCATTCGTGTACGAAGACTCTTCGAAGAGCAAAGAAACTTCTGCTTTCTCAAGGGTTGGCAAAGATGTTACTGAGGTTTTTGATGATGGTTGGAAATTGAGACCAGAAGGCAAAGACTATTCATCTGATTTTGTAACGTCTGGTAAAAGAGATAATGAATTGAATGTTAATGATGATGATGTAGGAGATGATAATGAGGATAAGTCAGAATTAGCCGAAGATGTGTATGGTACAAAGATAAAATTTGAAAATCTGAAGGATGTAGAATGTGAAGTGAAAGATTTTTGTCTTCCTGGAGTCAATATTGATCGAAACGAACAATTATTTCGTGTACTGGCAACGGATGATACAGAGTCAAGTAATGATCTCTATACAAAAAAGCGAATTAGATTTGAAGATGATTGCTCTTCAATCACTGATGACGACTTTTCACCTATTTGTGAAGATTCCTCTCCTATCGCTGAAGATTCATCTTCACTTTCACTGTCGGATTCATTAACTAGCTCTTCCTTCAGACAACGTTCATCACCCCTTCTCGGAGTCAAAACTCACGTCACACGAAGTGGAAGTAACATATCTGTGACCTCATTGCAAGATGTGAAGTCTGATGACAGTGCAACCATTCGCGATGAAAATCCAACTGGTGTTCTCAACCCTTCGAGAAAAGCCAAATCGTATGGGGATATAAGAAACCTAACCGAAAGTCTTATGAAAGAAGACGAAAATGAATCAGAGAATGAACGGAAACGCATTAATGAAGATCATGCGGTAAGTTGTTTAAATATTATCTTTCCTGTCACAATTATCTTTGTTAGCTTGGTTTGCACGCCAATCGTGGACACAGGTACTTGCTCACTTGGTTAAATAGAGTTCTTTTATCTATGTATCTATTTATTTTTATATTTGTATGTCTATGGTGGATAATACAACCATAAATTTTTGTTATAAAGGTTCTACGACGCACAAAGAAATCTGACCTACCATCGAGATATTCCAGTAGTGACCATTTAAATCAGATCTCACATTCAAGAATTCTTAATGACATAGAGGCCAAGGAAACTGGTCAAAGACGTTGGAGTAACTTCTTTATACCAAAAAATTCGAAGACGACGAAGAAACCTGGTCGCACTCCAACTTTTCGCCGAGACACGCTACGGTCTTCCATGATTAGTCTCGGAAAGGGATCAAAGCCCGCGGCAAAAAATGTAGGGGAATCGTTAACTTATGTTGCGCAACAATCAAATTTATGGGCGAAACCGACTTCGGCTGGGGCCATGACAAACAGCAGTCGGCAAAAATCGTTTACAAGGGACTCTCCTGGAACATCTCGCAAATCTTCAACATTAAATTTGCTAGATCAAGATGAGAAGAAACCGGACTCTCCGGAAGAAATGGACGTTGCAAGTGATGACATAATCTTTGATGTTGATCCTGATTTGGAGAATTTCGACATTGAACCAGAAGCTTGGAGCGTGACCGTTGAGAAGAAAGTGTTAAAAAAGATGAGCAGACATGAAATAAAACGACAAGATGTTATTATGGAGCTGATTCAGACAGAGAAACACCACGTGCGGACTTTAAAAATCATGCAACAAGTGTTTTATCGCGGGCTCAGCAATTTAGGGAGCATTCCATCAGATCGCTTGAATGAACTCTTTCCAAGAATAAACGACTTGGTGGAAATAAGCTCACGCTTTCATAGAAACCTTAGATGTCGTCAAGACGAAAATACCGTGGTGCAGAATATAGGTGATGTGATTGTAAAACAGTTCAGTGGTGATAATGGCAATCAGATGAAGCAAATTTATGGAGAGTTTGTCAGTAAACACCCTGAAGCCGTGGCACTTTATAAGGTAACAAAGTCCATAACCTTAGATTTATGCAATGAAACTTATAGTTGACATTATTTTTATCGTTTTTTTACGCAGCATTACTTTAAAACAGACAAAAAGTTCTCTAGTTTTATTAATGTGAGTAACGGATATTTCTTTGAATGGTAGTGTATCTGAAGGACGATGATGTGAGTTTCTTTGTTTTTTAGAAATACCAAAGTCACAGGGTCGTTCGTCGTTTATCCATCCCAGAATGTTTCACGTTGGTAACACAAAGAATGACAAAATACCCACTGCTGATAGAGGCCATCCTCAAGGCCACCAAGTGTACGTTTTTTCCACCATAATAAAGACATTAATGACAAACATTAAAATGTTTTTCACGTATTTGTATAGCATCCAATACGGATTATAAAGAATTACAAACAGCCCTTATTCTTGTTAAGGTTTGTAATTTGCAGATTATAACAAGTTGTATAGAAGGTACACTACGATTCTAATGCTTCATTTACGATTCTAATGCTTTATATAAGAATGCTACGACAGCAATAGACAATGCCATCAAGGACTACGAAAAGCAATCAGTAAGATACCTTAACATTATTAGATATTGATCATCTTTTGTAGGTAAATACCAATTTTATTTTGTTTGTCATAGCAATTAAAGGACATTAAAGCCAGAATGGAAAAGGGTGGGGTTGTATTAAAGAACGGTGTGAAACTAAAGGTAATTATATTTTAAGAATTGACAGAACAGCCGTTCATGTGTACAGATTCTAAACGTTGATTTGTCTCTTACACTTATTGTACGTTCTGTGATACTTAGAACAGTCGCTTTGTTGAGTACAATAGCAAGATGATTCATCATGGAAATTTGCTATGGAAGAACGCGAGAGGAAAACTTACAGGTTGAACAATTAGCTGCTTTTATCAACATTCTCTCATTCTACATCAACGCTGACTTCAGTTTGCATTATGGCACTCCATCATAGGGACTTGTTGTAAAATAATTTGCATTCATTTTATAGAAACACACGTTGTGTTACTTGAAAGTATGGTAGCATTCTTACTGGAAAACGATAAGAAATTCAGTCTTCTTTCTATAGATGGCAAGGTACGTTTTTTGTCATTAGCTACATGCATGACAAAAGAAAATGACTTCAATTAGTATTCGCGTTGATTTAATGCGCTATTTTTTTGCAGTCTCCTTGTATTGCTTTGAAAACATTGATGGTGCGAGAAGTTGCTACAGGTAAGCTTATGTCATGAGCGTTAACAAATTCTACCTTGCATGATAAGGATTTCTGCTATTCAAGCATAAGTAGACGTGACATATATGTTCGATGACTTTTATAGATAAATGTTCATTGTATTTTGTGAGTACAAGCAAGGAAAGACCGGATATGTATGAGTTTGTGTGCAGCAGCCAAAAAGAGAAGAAACAGTAAGTGTGTGACTAACTAGCCATTCTTTGTCACTGTGAATTTAGAGCGTGCAAAATACAAAATGATCACGATGGATTTTTTTCTTCATCTAGATGGTGTCAAATTATTAATGAGGCTATTTTAAAGGCGCCTGAAGATACTGGTTAGTTAAATTATGGAATTAGTGTGTAGTTTGATTTACGAAAAGTGCTTTGATTTCTATTTCAATATTTCAGGTGAACTGTTTTATTCGCAAGAAGAAGAAAAAAGATTAGCAGAAGAACGCGTGAAACGGCGAAATGATTTGTTAGGTTAGAAAGTGTAAAATGTTGACTAACATGCGCAAAAATCATCATGAAGGGACTGGTGATATTTCTATTTTTCAGAAATCATGAAAGGAAAGGATAATGAGCTCTCTCAATTAGTCGACGAAAAAAATAAGCTGGTGAACGATATGAAGGTATCTTTTTGATTTTCCATACGTGATAGCATCACGTTTTAAGCAATTTTATTCGATTCTGTTTGACTAATAAGGTGGTTTAAAATTTGTCTTTTCAACAGAATTTATGGCCTGAAGGCAACGGAAAGGTAGTAAAAGTATTGTTTTGATTGGTAGCTACTTTCCTGCGACTGCATGTCTGTGCAAAATGATTACAACTTTTTTCTATAATTAGGTAAAGGAAAATGAAAGAATAACAAGTATCGAGAAAGCAAAGTAAGATTAAGTAATTTCATGTGTTTGCTTTATAAAAAATAAGTGCTTTAATAGTTAAATAATTTATAGGTCATTTCTTCTAACCGTAATCCATCGCACAACTCAATTAACTGCTGACTCAGCATTGATTCACGAGTCCCATTCCGACTCCGAAATTGCAGCGGCCACGTACGAGAAGAGAATCAACTCGCCCAAACGAGCCGAAACGTTCGGTGGTTTTGATCGTCGACCAAGTCAGAAATCATTACGATGGGAAACGGCGACAATACCCGAAGGCAAGCCGGAGGAAAACAATGTCCAAAGACGAGACAGTGGACTCAGTTTAGCTAGTAAGATGTGTAACAGTGATTCTGCTAGTAGAATAACGTATTACTTGATGTTTGGTCGGTTGAAAAACTCTTTAGGTCCATCATGATGAAGAGAATGCAATGGTTTAAACGAAAAATCAATGTACATTTAAATTTTTCAGGTGAATCCGTCATGGCTCTCAACAGCCTCGCCCAATCACAACCGGAAGTTGTATGTAAAAAACTACGAACCACATATTGAATACTTTTAATTGACGGGGGTTTTAAATTGTCGTTTTTTACCTTTACCTATAGGGCGGAAGTACGTCATTCCAAATACTTGATGCTTTACAATGGATTCTAGTAAGTAAATAATTTGCTTCGAAAAATACTTGCGATGTACCAATATAAATATTTCCGTGAAAATTGTTTATATTACTAGGTGCAGTTTTCTCGTCAAGAAACTGTGTTGGAAACGTGAGATCCTTTTTGATATTTTTAGACTTTTGAAAATTGCATTTTTTTATTAACTCTGTTCTCTTCACGTTAGCTTTCGTATGGAGATGCAAGCAACCACAGAAGAGATGAAAAAAGTTCGTTTACAAAAAACGGAGAACGACAAAAGACACATGTTGATGAAAGAAGAGCATCAGGCTGAATTAACTCGACAGAAGAAAGATTATGAGGACTTAGAAAAAACATTTAATAATCAAGTCGCTGAACTAAAGTTAAAACTGAATTCCCAGCAAGAGAAACACAATGCTCTATTGAAAAATTTTGAACAACTTAAGGGTTATCTCTCAAACAGTAAATGATCTTGAATGAATCGTCCATCAAGTAAAAGGTATTTGAAAGTTTCCACAACATTACTTATATATATTCTACCTGTGTTGTTTTTTTATGTAATAAATTCGTTTTTATCTGGGAATCACTATTCCCTGTACTATTTCTACCTTTCTATAGTTTTACGTTACTTATTTTTACGTTACTTATGTATTTAAACATAGTTTTATACATTTAGTTGTTTTGTATTTATTGCAGACGATGTGCATTTAGTTCAACGCAAGTTTTTCCATCGTGTGTATATAGAGAGAGAACGAGAAGCCATGAAATTCCTATGGAACACATATGTTATGAAATTTTTATCGTAGAAACCAATCCTAGAAAATATTGTGAAATAGCTCGTACTTTTTCATAAAATCACGTTCTTAAATAGTCTGTACTGATTCTCACTGTCGAATGCCAATGCTGTATGATAAATAGTTTTGCATGTTGTTTTTTTTTGCAAGTATTCAAAACTTTCGAGGAAAGTATTTAACTGTGTAAACTCTTGCATATGAAAGGAGTTGTTTTCAAGACGAAGTATAGGATTGTTTTCTAGTATGTTATAGAAACTGACAGGAGATGTGCTGCGTTGAAAGTAGCTGTCTGTTTTTTTTTCTATCTCGATATGATCGGGATTTGTTATTTAAGATTTTACTAAATCCTTACAATATAGTCTCTTCAATTTTAATTTTAACTTGTGTAAAAGATGAACAAAAAAAGTTGATGTCTAAAAAGAGACATTCAGATAAAATCCAATGAAGATTCACATGTGTATTAATTCCCACTCGGCCCACTGACTTATTTTGATTCCCACACTCTGCCCATTTTCTCTTATGGTAGTCGACTAAGTCGAGTACCGTTAATGCAAAGACAACACAAAAAGAAAATCAGCCACGAGATTTAATTTTTTTTAAATGAATGAATTCTAGATAATTATAACTAATGCTAACTGCAATGTGAACTTTGAACTAGCGATGCAAGGATTGAGAAGGATAGTGCAAAGTTAAAAGAAACACTGCCTTACCATTCGTTGTGTGAATCAACCATGAAGTGTTTCATATCTATCACAAACTATAGTCTACATAACTACTTGTTGTCCACGGTTTTTGTTGGGGGTTTGCAAACCCGCACTGTTTGCCAACATTTGTTGGTTACCGCTATCTTTTGTTGTAAAATTGTATAGATTTCTCATGTTATCGTGTCAAAACAAGACAATCGCAGTGGGCCTTTTTGAGACTGACTGGCTTGGGATGTATTCCTTCAGCACTTGAGAGGAGCTTTTTGTGTGTGGTTTGATGGGGGAAACAGATGCAAGACTGCAAAAATTGGCAAGCCATCAACGGCGTATTAAGTTATCAATTTGAAGGCATATGGTGCTTATTAAGTCTGTTATCCAGTGTTTCAATTGAGATTATTACTTAAGTATTTTGTACCGCCCGTGTAAAAAATTCAGCAAAAGATCTTCACCTGCGAGACTGCATTCTTATTAATCAGATAGGAAAACGTGCACATTACATGCGGACTTGTGAAAAGAATTGCAAAGAATTTTGGACTTTGCTCACGCGGACAAGAAACAGGAAAATAGATCATGACATTCGAAGGGGATTATACCTAAAAATGACGTTTTTGCATGAAAATAGTATCAGGGTGATAAGCCTCGTGATGTTGCATGAATGCGTCTGCCATACGATTGGTAGATGAACGTTTCTATTGGCCTATTGACCAATCGGAGTGTCGTCGTCGACCTCATTGACGTTCAAAGTCCAAACCACTTTCGTAATTAAAAACAAAACGATTTTGTAACGTAACACAATTGACGCTTATATCGCCGTTTATTCGTTGTCTAATACCAATTGCAGAATGGCAGAAGTTGCTTTAGAGACAGTTCAAATTGATGAGAAGATTGATGTTGGTTTCTACGAGCGTTTTAAGTCGTTGCCTTTGATCACTCAAGCGCTCAGCCAGACTGGCACGATATACAACAAAGTGAAAGAAAGCAATGGACTCACCCAATACGCTTGTAATGCAGGCGAAAATGTGGTGAAAACTGTTGCTACAAAAGCTTATAATGTCGGCACACCTATTGCAGGAATGGCTTTGAGAATTGCTGAGCCTTACGTAGGCAATCCAGGTCTGTTTGGCAAGATGAATTGTTCATTTCTAGGATTAAAATATGAAATTGTGATTTTTGTATTTGTACAGTCCATATTGTTTTTGGTTAACATCTGATTACAATGCTATTGCCAAACTTTTACGGTTGATTTTTAGTTTCTGAAATTGGATGACCAAAAATACTATTATAAATCTATCGTTTCTATGTATTGCTAATTTTGCTGAGAATTGTCTTTAAAATTAAATTAAATTTTTGGAACTGGATTGGACAGTTTGGACTTTCTACATAACTATAAATTTTCGATTTCAGTTACTACCTTGGACAATGCAGCTGGAAAAACATTAGCAAAGTTTCAAGAAACCTTTCCCATAATTGGCAAAGATCCACTAGATGTAATTACATTGTTATTTCTTGATAGTAGAAACGTGCTTTTATTTCATCACAACGTATTTTAAATAGATTGTGAACACAACTGTGGATACAATCAAAACTAAAGCTGGGAACTGCTGTGATGTTGTAAACAACACCACTGTTGTACAGTTTACTTATGCAAGAGTACATGAAGCAATAACCCTTTCAGAACTGGCTTTTGAAGTTCTCTTACCATCCAGCCCTGACAGCCCAGAAGACATTGAAGAGGTGGAACAGGAATCAAAAGAACTGAAGAATGAAGAAAGCAAAGGAAGTGCTGAGCGCATTATTGCTCTTGGGAAAAAAATTAAAAGACGTGGTGGTGAACGGTTGAAGTCTCTAAAACCTGTAAAGTTTACCTATGATCATGTAAGTGTTAAGATTATTTTGAGGTGACTGTTTTTGATTGCAACATGGCCATACAGATTAACTTAAATCTCTAACTCGTTTCCTGTAGATGATAGCCTTTCAAGATAACATGACATCGTTGATTCACCGTTCTCGGGATGCAAGCAAGTATATGCAAGGAGCTATACTTTACATTCCAAGTCTTGCTCTCCAGTTATCTGGTGAAGCCATCGAGAACACCAAGGAGTTTGTTATTAATTTCAAGAATGTGAGTTCACTCTAACAAGATTATTTTTATAACACAAGAATAATCATAGTTATCACTATGTTATTGTAGGCTCATTCACTTCAAGACTTACCTGGAACTGTTGCAACTGCAAGCAATCAAATCATACAACCAGTACGAAGTGCAACTGGTCGACTCATGGGACAAATTCTACTTCCTCCAAAAATGGTCGCTGAGTTTATTTTGTCTTCAAAACCAATCCAATGTCTTGTTCCCAATGTTGTTGTGTTTGAAGCAATTTCCAAAATTGAGATAATGATGGATGAACTTGTTGGAGATGAAAGCGAAGAAGACATTGACAAAGTAATTGAAGAGGTTCAAGCCAATGTTGATGGCGCTGAAGAATAAGTATTTATTACTAACCAGTTTTATCACGAACAACTTTATTATTGTGTTAAATGTTTAATGGACAATGTCATTTTACTGTAATGTGGGATAAATATATACTCAAATACAAGTTATTAGTGATTGAAAATAAGAAATTTATATAGTTTTGTTTGAAAATGTAATATTGCAGCATATATCAGCCTCTCAGTAGTTTGAATATGAGAGCACACTTGTCTTGTCTAAGTTACAAATTGTGTTAAAACCACGCCTGCGTGTAGGAAAGCTTTCTCGTTTTCACATTATAACAATAGTTGATATAAAGTTTTAAAAAGCGAGCAAAAACTTTCAAAAGCGAAATTTTTCGACGAAAACTATTCCTTGAAGTGGCTTTGTCTTTGTATAGTTTCCTGACAGACTTAGCTGCGAGCAAAAAGTTTTAAAAGCGGGATTTTCCGAAGGAAATTCCCCCTATAATTAAAAGTGGCTTTATGTCTGTTTAGTTTCCTGGCAGAATTAGCTGTTTTACATGAAATGAATATTGTATTTTTTACGTGGGTTTGTTTTAACATATGTCGCATATGTTTATCTTATGAATTAATAACAAGCTTCAGCACCAGAGCAGGTGTAAATGAGACCCATTTTGAATCAAACGAAAGATCAAAAACTATAGAAGTAATAATTTTTGAGCACTAATGACTAAAGATTTCATTTGAAAACACCAACCAAATACCAAAGAAGATATGGTTACTTTGCTTCGACACAGATACAACATTCGGGTTTTATTTATTTTTGTGTTGATTCATATGTCCTCAAGTTTCAACAAACGGCCAGGAGATCGTGATTTTGACGAAGTTTTGTTGAAATATTCCAAGATCTTCAGGGAAAGCGAAAAATTCGAAAATTCAATCGATAATTTTAAAGATGAATTAGAAATAGTTGATATCAGAATGTCAGACGTGTCACCCCAAAAGGTAATCGGTGTTATAACTTATAAATGACTTGCTTATGTACGTTCGGCTGGCAGGCAGATTTGGCCGAGTGCTTTTGGACAACATTAACAACAATGGTTAACCTCTCTTGGCATTACTTTGCCTGCCAGTAAAACGTAAACAAGGCAAGTCATCTATACAAAAAAGTTATTCAAATATATTTTAGTCTTTTCAAGTTAATAGTCCCTTTTTTCCACTTATCTCTTTGCAATATTTATCCACATATTTCTTTACAGCCAGACAGTTACTTGTGCACTTCAAGAAAAATGCCCGATGATGATGTGTATATAGGTAAAATTTAGTACATGGCGTTTGGTTCTTGTATTTCTGAAGTGATGTTATAAATGATAAAGAATAAAACATTGTTCACAGTTGGTTATCAACCTCATGCAAAGATGAAGACGGCTCATCATATGTTGATGTTTGGTTGTGATGAAGTTTTCAATGAAGGTTTGAAAGGATACTGGTGAGAGAAAAGTACCTTGTACATATCAATGTTTTTGCACAATTGAGTGCAATGTGCATATTCCTAGAAGTTTTTAAATAGAGCTAGTGCTGGCTTGTTCTTAAGGAATTGTGGTGAAATGGGAGGAACATGTAAAGGAATAGTGAACCAGATTATGTATGCTTGGGCAAAGGATGCTCCTGCTCTAAGTCTTCCCAAAGGTATTGATATTTTGAAACAAGTCAACTGAAGACACTTTTTAATATTCCTTTATTAAACTAGATGTTGGATTTCATGTTGGTGGAAAAAGTCAAATAAAGTTTATTGTTCTACAAGTGCATTATGCCAATGTTGATAAGTTCAAGGGTAAGCTATTTAACTGTCAGGATTTTCATTCTGTTTTCTATTCTTTTTTCCTATGCTATTGTTAATATTCTCCTTTTTCTAGTTCACCATGAAACTGACCACTCAGGTGTTTCTCTACATCTTCAATCACAAAAGTAAGTTAGTTCATGGCAACACATTTGGCAGAGACTTAATTCCTCTTTTTAAACATTCAGGCCAAAACATTTTGCTGGGATATATCTTGTGGCAGCTGGTGGCCCTCCTATTCCACCAAAAGAAGAAGGCAAGAAATATTTTGAATTATGATTCCTTTTTGACAGTTGATACTAAAATTTTTTTTATAATCTCAGTGTTTGACATGAATATGGCATGCCATTATGGCATGGGTCCTGAAATGCACCCATTTGCCTTTCGAGTTCACACCCACAAGTTGGGATTTGTTGTGACTGGTTACAGAGTACGAAATAACAAATGGCATCTTATCGGTAAAGGAGACCCACAACAACCACAGGTACAACAATGATAGGCTGGTTGCACTAATTTTAGGTCATTTATTCATGGTCATTTTTAATCGATGCCTTTCAGGCATTCCACCGCATTCATGGAGAGGAATCCATTCAACCTGGTGATGATGTGGTGAGTACAATATCTTTGTTCAAAAAACGGAATTTGATCTAGTAAGAGAATTATTTTAGAAATTAATCTACTTAACTCAATTTAGGCTGCAAGATGCACTTATAATTCCATGAAACGAGACACCACAACATACATTGGGTAGATATGGTTTGACTGACCAATATATTTGATTTATCTTTGGCATACACCACCTCTGTCTGATAATGACTTATTTATGTTCAGTGCAACAGGTGCTGATGAGATGTGCAATTTCTACATTATGTACTGGTATGATCCTGCTATGGGACAACCTACAGATGCTTGTACTTATGTTCAATACCAATCATCTGATTATCCATCGGACACAGATGAACCTTTCTTACCTAAGACCAAAAGGGACATGAAACTAACAAAAAGTAAGCTACTTGTTTTTTACTCAATTTGCAACTACACCATTTATGTCAGGACCATATGCATTCTATTGACTTATTGCTCCATTCATTACAATGCTATATGAAATCGAACGATATAAACGCCTTGAACTTCGTCTTTATAATTTATTGAACTTTTGATTTTGATCCCTATGCAGATGAAGGAGAAATTCTATTTGCTTCATTAAACAAGGAAAACTGAAAGTAAAGAACAGAAAGCAGAAGCACTTAACAGAAACGCTATCTGACACTTAATGCAAAATAATATATTCAATATAAGTTACTGTAATGAAAAATGACGTGATAGATAAAATAAAAATTACATCATTTTTGGTGTGTACAATGTCTAGAGGTCGATTTGCTAAATGGCTCATTTTTCTAAATTTCTAAAATTTGCTAAAGAGGTGTTATTAAAAGAAAGAGAGTGGCCAAAGACAAGCCTAGAACATGAAGGTGTCAAGGCAGGTCAGATTTCTGGTGTAGCAATAGATAGCTCTGGAAATGTGGTCATCTTTCATCGCAGTGATCGTAAATGGGAAGACAAGTACGTACTAGTAAAAGATTACTACACCAGCTAAGGCTGCCATTTGAAATGAAAGTTTCCGTCTAGTTTGTATAAGATATTGATTCATTGACATGAACGATTAATAATTGAATGTTTTCTTTTTATACAGAACATTTGATATGAGCAATGTATTGAATGCAAAATTACGCGAGGAGCCAATCGCCAGCGATGTTGTCTGGTATTTGTACAATAAGTCAGGAAAAGTGTTTAAAACATGGGGAAAGAAGAGGTACTAATAAGAGAACTTAAAGAGATTAAATGTAAAATAGTTGATTTTTGACAGTTTAAAAGATAAAAGTCGTTGATTTGTGACAACTTAATGATGAAAGTAGTTTTTGACAATAATTTCTTATAATGTTATTTAATGGTTAACTTTTTTCGAGAAATAGCTATTTCATTTTCAGGCTGAAAGAAATCGGTTTTTTGGTTACTTTACTTAAGGCTTACTCACTTCTGTTCATGAGATATATTATGGATACCACGTGTTTACGAGTAATTTTTCACTAGCTGCATTATCTGACGAATATAGCAATGACTGAGATTCGTTTAAATTTCGTCATTACTTGATCCACACTCCTGCGTACAGGTTGGATTTTCTTTATTCCAGATTTTACTTCCCGCATGGAATCACTATTGATTACGAAGATAACATGTGGTTTACAGACGTTGGAATGCATCAGGTGATTTTGTGTCTTATTTCAATCAGACATTGCCAAAATTTTGACAAATATTTGACTTATTTTAAGGTTTTTAAATTCAGTAACAATGGTAAAAAAGAACTAGAGCTGGGTGAAAAGTTCGTTCCAGGGAATGATCTTAAACATTTTTGTAAACCAACTGATGTTGCTGTGATGGCGGATGGTTCTTTCTTTGTCTCTGATGGGTAAGGCTTAACTCTTTTTCTTGTTATATTAGATTCACAACTCAAAGAATGATACTTTTAGGTATTGCAATAGTCGTATTGTGAAGTTCTCTTCGTCTGGAAAAGTTATGATAATCATTGATGATCATCTATTAAGCACAGCACGTAAGCATACTAAGCATTAATAAAAATAAGATTGTACACAGGCAGTTAAAAAACCCCCTGCTTAGTCTATGTCTAGACTAGTAACGCTAGATAGTGATGATTACTATCCACACCAAAGCTTGATTACCTTAATAGACAGCATTTCTAACAGATAAAAAGCTAGATTTAAAGCAACAGAAGGATCATCTAGTTAGTATACCAATATTTTTTTGTTTTTTGGCACTTTGTCCCAATGTTAAAATATATAAATCAATTTTTTCCCGATGAGCAGTTCTTTTGACTGCCTACTACCATGCTCAATTTAATTACATTTTCCTACTTGAATTGAAAGAGATAATATCGAATAAAGTGGGTGAAACGTATTCAGTCCTCGATATATTCAGCAATATAGAAGTGTTGAATGACAACGATTTTGTTGACTTTGTCACTTTCTTCTAGCTGGATCACCCATGCCCAAATCTTTCAGTCTACCTCACAGTGTAGCACTTGACCAACAAGAGCTTATCGTGTACGTTGCTGACAGAGAAAATGGTCGAGTGCTTGCATTTGAGACAGAGACTGGAAAATACAAGAACAATTATGCTGGATTTGGAGACAAAGTCTTTGCTATAACCTATTCGCCTTTGCGTGGTACGTTCAAACAGGATGACATAGAACTTCATCTTCATGCAATTAATTTCATTAATAATGCTTATGTCGTTTTGTATCACTTACAACAGGTGGATTATTACACGTTATTAATGGTCAATCCTTTCAAAACCCCCATATTTTTGGATCTTCACTTGAATTAAAAACTGGTAAAATCATTCAACGATGGGAACCCGAAAAGGTAGATAAATTACAAAAAATACTATCTGTCCAGTTGGGAATTTATTTTTTTGCGAATCAAAATCCTTACGTGCTTGTCTTAGTATGGGGAAGATGTGGTATAGAAAATGCAGGAACGAAAAATTTTAATAAATCATCATGTGCTGATTGATAAAAGAAGTATGTGTTTGTGTTGAGCTTAAAATACAATTTTCTGTTATTTTCTTATCAGGGTTTTATATCCACATGACGTAGTTTGTAATAGTAATGGACAATCAATTTATGTGTCAGAAATCACTTCGCCAGGACGACTTTGGAACTTCCAAGAAGAATAGTTATTGTAAATATTATAAGTGATATGAATACAGAAGAAAAATACAAATGATTCAAAATCTTAAGCCCTTCAAACTTTTATTCTCTATTTTGAGTAATGACTCTGTACTAAATTATATTAATCGTTTTCTATTCATGATGCAATCTTTTTTCTCCATTGTCATGGAACGGTCCTGCCGCCAATATATTTTCGAATTGTCCAAATTTTACACGTACACTCATGACTCACAAGTCCGTACTCCCTCGTACCCAAAAACAGTGATTTGATAGTCATGCCAGATCAATAAGATAATCTGGCGTTACTTTGAAACACAGACGTCTGTTAACAAGAACTTCCAGTATAAAATCATGGAGCTCACATTACTTCTTGGGGTGTACTTCCTACCATAGGACATTCTCCTGGGGTTCTGACGTGCCGACTAAGCTGTGTTGCAGTCTCAAAAGTACGCCCGCATTTGCTACAGAGAAACGCTCGATTACCTGTATGGGTACGCATGTGATTGTACAGAGTATTTGCCCCTCCAAACGAACGACTACAGATACCGCATTTAAATGGTTTGTCATTTGCATGCGTGACAACGTGAGAAGATAGCTCTGAAGGCAAAGCAAAAGAGCTTGAGCAATGTCCACATTGATATGGCTTTTCGCTAGTTGCGAGACTGCCCTTTACAATCGAATCTGATGGACTAAGATTATTAGGTATGCCTACTAGCCGGTTCGTGTAACCCACGCTGTTTCCCTCGTGCGGAAGGGCTTCAAACGAGGGGGAAACCGACGTATATGATGAAGAGGAGAGCCTAGAAGAAAACGAAAAACCTTTGCCATTCATATCACTGTAATGTGAAACTTGATGACGTATTTGGTTGCTTTTATCAGATGACAAGCCATAAATTGGTGGTAAAGTTGGCTTGCACTCCGAGTTACAGTAGGTAACATTGGTTGTTGGTGTTTTCTGAGGACTATATTGCTTATGAAATATCTTTAGATCTGTATCATTCTCATCAGTATTCTTCTCCTTCAACACAGGCTTGACTTCCGCTTGAGGCACTGGGTTACCCTGCAAAAAATATCAATGTCATAAATAAAAAATATGAAACCAACATAATCTATGTCTTATCTTGTAATGCGTGTACAATTCCGATAAACTTACTGATTGTGCTGTGATCTTTTCCTGTCCATTCTTGCCACCTGGAACATTCCTAAGGCCCAGTGGTACTCCAAGAAATTGGGTGTAATTGTTATTGTACCAAACTAGCAACTCGCAGCCAGATGGAATATCTCGCACAGCTCTATAGTAAATATTCGTTCCATATTGGAACACAACCATGTTTTGCTCATCTTTGTGACGAGCGCAGCGGATGAATCTCATCCAGCTGGAGCATTTTTCGTCACTTCCATCAAGATAGTGAGAGAAACTTCCATCCTCGTAGATCTAAAAGACAATGTTAATCGGAGTTATTAACCACGTCTTCAGATGAATCACATTGTCTCGCAATCATATTATGTTCGGCCATAAGCTTTGACTATCACTTTTTTCTCGGGGAACATATGAAAACGACAGGTTTCGTGTGCCTTAACTATTGCAAAGAAATATATCAAGTACCTATTTTGTACATAATCATACTAGTTGTAATTACATTAGACGATTTCAAATATTTTTATCTCTACAACAAGATATGAAATTTACATCATGAAGTAATCTTATTTAACTCTGCAAACATTTTAATACATATTCGCACATTGAATACATATGTATCGACGAGATATCTAAATTAATCTTCTTGTCAAAGAGAAATGTGTGGTCGGCTAGCTTGAACGTAACAATTGAAACGTGCTCAAAGTCTTGTTTTTCTCTAAAACGGCGTGTTTTTTTCCAAATTAGTCAGCCCACTCAAGGGCGTTTCTCATTCATATTTCATATGCAGGGCAAAAAAAAAACACCCGGATTTAAAACAGTATACAGTACAACATAATTGTGTGAAACTATGTTTCTCTTTGACTGCGTTTACACAGATTCGCTTGAATTCTGCAACAGTTTCACGAGTGTTTACACATGTCTCTTGCTGTCAAAATTCATTTTGGTTGTGAGAGATGGCGCCATTTCTTATTTGCATATTGCTAGATGTTTATATCGCTAGCCACAGGTCATAAAAAAACAATGATTTGTAATAATTACAACGGATTCAGTCATTAAAAAACGTAGTCTTAGTCAATCTTTGAAAATATTATGTTATTGTCAATCTAATGCATATCATCAACTGTACCTCCCACATGTATCTGGATTGATTATTGTCTGACATCTCACTTGGCTTTACTCGTTGTCCTTCGTAAGGACCTATCCAAGTACCAACAGGAAAAGGGAGCTTGGCACACACTCCATATTGATGACCAGGGATACTGGAGGTACACAATTGAACCTCATTAGGAAATGATAGAACAGCATACGTCAACTTAATATCGTATATAGCAGGGCCCAAAATCCGGCGTACAGACTTTCCTGCTTCTATTGTTTGACTTGGTATGTCGTGAGACTGATGAGACGAAGAGGACCCTAAAATATTTCAGAGAGTTATCCGATATCTTTTCTCAATAATAATATGATTCCTTCTAAATGGACGACTTGCAATGAGATAACTTATTAAATTTTTGAAGCAGACATACTAAAATCTTTTATATATTTTTCCGAGCAATGTCAAGTACTATCAGAACGTTAAAGTCTTATAGATTTGTCATGAGCACAAGAGCACGCTCTGCTGCCTTTATGACGAGCAAGCGATGGTTTCCGTGACGCCCACGATATATTGTAAGTGGATAAAGGAGTTTAATTATGGATAGTATGTACGATGTAGAACTACTTAACACATGCTGCATACAAAAAAAACATGAACATACAATATATAAAGAACATAGACAGACATATTGCGTGGAGTTGCATGTAACAGCTTTCCCCTATCAGACAGCATATGTTGTACATCACTACAACATTTATTCACACGTCACACTAACAAACCACGTGAAAGAAATGAACTTTTTCTAAAAGAGTTGACAGATAGTGAAAGACAGATAACTTTTCAGATTTTGATCGTGTAGTTTGTATCTCAAAAACACACGGATTCTGAGTGTTAAACAGCAATAGGCTCTTCTATCGATTTAAGCGATCACGCAGCTCAAAATTTGAAATCTTGTTATTGATCGTCGAAACCTGTTATTATTACTCAATTGTTGCTAGGCATTACAACAGAGTAAAATTTAAGCAATTGTCATTCAAATTGCAATTAAGGAAAAACCTACCCGAAACCTATCACTAGTTATTTGATATATCGAAATTGTACATAGAAATTTGTGGAAAATAGACCATCAAGCGGAGGGGGAAGGCTAAGATATTAAAGTTTTGAAGTCTGCCCACTGAACCGTTCCCGTCTTGGATCATTGATCTCGTTGAATAGAATTCCAAGCAACTCTTGTAAAATATTTATTTTACATCATTGACGTGCTTCAACTCACCAAATGTTATGAGATGGCGCATTTTAAGTCAATTTAAAGAAATATTAACTAGCAACAAACATAACAAAACTGCATTGGCAAGATGTGGAAAGATCTCACGACTCCGAGAAATTATACGTTAAGTCCAAAGATTGAACATGTTGAGGACTCGTCGCTTCGTGTTAGTTATTTTAAAATAAAAGAGATTAATGAGGTTGGTGGTCCTTTGTTTGACAATCATGAGAGCAGAACAAGTGTCAACATAAAACATTTTCCATCATATTTAACTCACATTTCACTTGCTTTGGGTATTTTCCGTCACCAGTCTTCTGCCGTTTTGCATTTTCTAGGTCAATGCCCTGAATTTTACGTTTACCATAAAGGAAGATTTCCAGTAATTGTGACGTTATCATGATATTTCTACCACCACAGGTGTCATTTTGCTCTGACACTTCTTGTCTTGACATATTTGATGTTTGGCTTATCCTTTTAGTGACCTTCGATAGTCAGTCTAATATTCTAAAGAACGTAATCAACTTTACATGCAAATTGTATCAGCAATCTACTAAACCCTTTATTGTGTTCTCTGTGTTCCGCTTAGTCGTTGTGCTTCGCTGATGATAAAAATTTGTATATTAAATTTCACGAGTGTGCGTTGAATACTAAATCACTGAAAATTTATCGTATATTGACCATATTTTGATCTCTTTTTTTGCAATGTTCACTCTTACTATGCCATCAATCATCATTAAGAGCTTTAAACTTTCCTTTATAGTAACGTTTATGTATGACAAGGAACAGTACACTCGAACTGACTTCTAAATGACATCACACAATTTCGTTTTTTGTCGTCTTCACAAGGTGTAATGATTAGCGCGGGTACGTAGCCATCAACTCAAAATATATTGCTCACAATTTTGTTTACCGAACGTGATAGTTTAATTATTCCTATTTTATAACTTTGATGGTTATCAACGTGTTTAATTGTCAACAATGCAGTACAGAGTATGTACGTGTCTAGCATTGAGGAATGGTAAAAATGATGTTCCTCATCATCTTATAAGAAAATGTACGAGTATGTTATTCATCTGTCATCGAAGACAATTTGACATTAAAGTCTGTGAGAAAAGTATCAATAATGACGTCTTACCTTACATGAGAAATTACTCTCAACTATCTGCTCTAGTGCTGTGGAGTATTTGTCAACCTTTCTTTGGACGCAACTCATTTAACATGATTTGAATATGGGTATAACGCGTCGCTCTATTTTACACGCTGGTACGCTCTACTGCTTCTGTCATTCATATTAATATGTGTCAGCCAATGTCGTGCAACTATGCGTGCGTTGACCAATCAGCATTAAATAGAAAAGCATACAGATTTACTGTTCTCTTATAACATTTACATACGAGTTTATTGATTTTAGTACAGAAATTCGTTCTTGTCCAATAAGAAGAAACTAATATTTAAACGAGTATTATATCAGGAATATATAAAGGCACATACTTACTTATGACATTATAGTATGTTTATAATAAAAATGTTCTGATTGACGTCATTGTCTCCTAAAAAACAGTTTTTAACCAAACAGGTATTTTCAATAAGATGTCTAACATACTGTTAAATTTACTTTCTGTGAATAGATTTTTCTAATTGCTAGTGTTCTTTTTATCTTCATAGAAAATTTAAAGAGATTTAATGTAACAATTAACGTGATCACGAACTCTGTTCCAAAAGCACTAAATGCATCCAGCGAAGCATGAAATATTTTCAGTGAAATCATTAAGTTCTTAGTAACTTGTCGCAAAACAAAAAGCCCACTTCTCAGATAAAGAAAACTTGTCTTTGTCCTTTTGAGATGCAAATACATATCACATAGGTAAATCGTCCAGTGAAAATGCAAAGTTGTATAATTATTTATTTAGCTTAATCTTGGCATTCCATTTTTACACTATGCGAAAATTGATTTTATTACCATCAGCAGATTTAACGTAAACATCTAAACAACGAGTCTCGTTTGAAGAATCAAAATTTTCCTGCAAGATGGGCATTTAATTACTATAAATTTTAGAAGAAATCGAGATAACAAGCACAGATAATTTCATGAGCTCTTTACTCTTGTAGGAGGTACAATTGATAACATGCGTTGTATTAAAAATGAAAACCACATCATATTTTTCAAGATCGACTAAGAATAATCAAACAATGCTTTATTTGCCATTCTTGAAGCAATATATGCAAACGATGAAGACGTTCAGTATAAATAGAACCACGAAATCTCACAAGAGTGATATTCCACTTTATCGTGCCATCAGAACGAATAGAGAGACTTAATTTGAGAGACTTAATCAAGTCTCAAAATATGCATTTACAAATAGCATATCCTATAAAGTGCTGTTTTTTTTGCTGTTTATGAAGCAAATTAGTTAGCCAGGACTCAGTGAAGTATGAAATGATTTTGAAGAGACAAAAGAAGTTGCTACATAAATACTTGAAAAGGGCCATTAGTGTTCCTGTTTTTTAAATAAATGCAAATTAGCTATAGTCATTTAATTTAGAGAAATTAGTAAAATGTTGGTTATAATCCATGTTCTACAATACGAAATTGATCCTTAAATCCAAGGTGTTAGTCATAGCATATTTTTATAAGATTAAGGGTTAAAGTTAGAGATCAATTTTGCTTTTAAAACATGAAATAATTATCAAAATGATGAAGGGAATCTGTCGCATAACAAATATTGAATTGCTTATATTCGGTTTAATCCAGTTCCGTTGCAAAATCATTGAACGCCCACCGAATCCAGGTTAGCCGGGCTCATTGCTGCCACGCGTGGCAGCACACTAATCTTGACATGGATTCGACCCAGTCCTTCCGGCCGATTTATATAGAGGTGAAATCTCGATTTTTGGATGTCTGTCGGTATCATCATCCGAGGGGTATTTTTACGGTTTAAGGGAGAGCGCACAATCACAACAAAGTAGAACCTTTGGAACATCAATTTTATCTCGTTTGACAAATAACACGACACTTGATTCACCGTTGCCGTATTTAGCCAGATGCTTATTCGCATTTTTCATCCGCTCTTGTCATAGTGCTCGGGTGAGGAAAATATGAAATTGGTATGGTTTAACAAAACGTCAAATACGTGGCGCGAGCCTAACCAAGGCATGGACAGAGATACAATGAAATATTTGCTGTATGCGATGACGGAAGTTGGCCGTCGGCTTTCCAAGTGTATGACTTAGATTGAAGAAAGCGGTATACATGGAAAAGCGGTAAACCTTTTATAACGCAATCATAACGCACGAGGTTCACCAGATTAGTCTTGAAGTATTTTATCCAAGTTAATTTGCAACTTATGCTAGAACACGGAACACTTTAATATGCTGTACACGAAGTTGTGGATCTAAGGGTGTCCGATTATACATGGCATTTTTACTGACAAAGGGGTGGGGGCAGCACTTCCCCTTTCGATAGTAACTTCTAGTATAAACAGCTTTATTCATAGGCCAAAACTTGAAAGACACCAGTTATCTTTAACTTGATATATTTTAACACCAAGACTTAGAAAAAGCTGAGGGGATTTAAGAAGAGACAATAGAAAAGAAACCTGATGACTTAGCAAAGGAGGATTTAGCGTAAGAGAAAACAAATAATGATGTTTTTTGATATATTTATATATCATGATTTTAATATACCTACTGTAATTTTAATTAAAATTTGAGCTACTTTATTTACTTTTACTAACGCCGAGTCTGCCGCAGAAAAACGTGACACAATAATGTAAACGAGTGATAACAAAACATACAAATTGCGAGCAATAAACGGTTATTTTACAACTCAGCTAATATTTCGGTGGTTTTCCTGTTGACGTACATTATACGAACTTCAAAACAATATAAATGAATAAAGGGAGGGAATGGGGGTTAGGGGAAGAGTTGAGATAGTATTGCGTGAATGAAAGGCACACGCACAGTTGGACCGTATCTCCACAGACTACAGCCTATTCTGGTTCAAACCAAGAGTCTACATCATAAGAGGGCATCGCAAGAACCAACACTCCTAATTTATCTACTGATTATGTACGAACTGGTTCACAAGAAATCAAAACGGAAGAAAAATATCGAATGTCCTCGCCATCAAATAATATTACTACGTGAAACTACATATGAGATAGGAGCACAGGACACCAAGAAATAGATGTTTAATGCTATTGACGTTCATCTGAAATTTACAAAGAACCTAGGCTGGCTATTCCACTAATAGTAATACCAGGCACAAGTACTTAATCAAACAGGAAGATGACAAACTACGGATATAATTACGAACAATTTATGATCATTATTGCCACATCAGAAGCGCCACTCATGTCCCCTACTAAACCCATCTTATGCGCATATTACTAGCCAGATAAACTGGCCAGAATGTATATAGATTAATATTATGAAGAGTTGTTTTCGAAAATTTGACGAATTTAAATTCACTTATGGACAAAATTTTTAATGCCATCGGATAGGATACCAAGCATATGAGGTGAGAAACAGTTTTGTTGTAAATACGTTCTTCAAATATAATTTTACGGGTTTTATAGTTTCTTGCCTTGAATTGTATGCGAGATCCATGTTTAGAACGTCTCTTATATTGAACGGCAGTGCCCTAAGAATTTATAATTTAGGACAAAGTAATAAATATATTTAGTGTGATTCCATTTCTGTATTTTCTAGTAAAGAGTTTCCTATTAGAATGGTAACGGATTTGATAGAAGCGATAAAGACCTACTGTGCGTAAAGAACGTTCTTCAGATGAAGACGTTATTAGTATAAAATTTGGACTAAACTAATTTATATTTGATTCTTGAATCACTTTTATTTGCAATGTAGCTTGTCTGCTAATGTAATTGATTGTTTTATTTGTAATTGTATATTGAGTTGTGGCTATCATGTATCAAATTTGTATTAACTTACAAATAAAGATGTTTTGTTGTCTTATTTTTAATAAACAATATATGAAATTACAATTTGCAAGAATGAAGTTATTGATAAATTGTTTACAATTAAATTAACAACACCATTATGTCAAACATATTGTCAACTGGTTAAACTTCACTTGTGAGTTGTGATATGTGAAAAATGATTAGAATTATGTTTGATTCAGCATTGATCAACCAGCAGAGAAAAGTATTGCAAAAAGGGCCAAAATTTAATTTTTGCAAAATCCGCCAACTTCATTCAGTAAATTAAAATTTTATTGTAAGTAATCATGTCACAAACAGAACTTATTCTGACAAAACCAGTTATAGTTACTCTTAATGCAATCGTAATACTTTACACAGTAAAATGTTTACCAAAAGGTGAAACACAGATACACCAGAAAACTTTTTAAAACATTTGACAGGGGGAAACTGTGCCAAACCAACACCAATCCAATTCACAAAAGCATTCAGGAAGCTTTTTTATGTTCACTTCTCACATCATCAATAAGCATCCATGTCAAATATATAAATAATCTCCTGATTGAGTTTAAAAAGGCAGAAATAACAAAGTTAAGTCATGTGGACCATATGACCAAATTGCTATTCAAGCACTTTATTGGTGGAGGCCAACATGCTGCCTTATGTTCCAACTTGCTCAAAAGTCATTCAAGCTTCACAAGTCACAACTGTGATGAATACAAAATATTTTGGCATCAGATGACTTTCATAGTGGCCATGCAGCATCTTCTGATAGTTTAAAACACCTGGGTAGACAATTTTGGTGATTCTGTCCTGCCAAACGTTGTTTGAAATATAAACTAACTGGAGGATAATTTGATTTGTCACTTGTTTCAGCCACGACCGAGATTTCAAATGTTAGAACAAATGTCTTCAAGATTGTCTGCAGAATTCTTATATGATAAAATTAAATCTGACGACAAACCATATACCGAGTACGCATCTCGTCAGATATATATCTACTTTGTAAATATTCCGAATAAACCCTCATTTATCAAAACGGACGTCGAATTAATGATAAATTGTTGAGAGCTTGATGTGTTAACTGTATCCACACAAAAAAATATTAAAAAAATTACCAATCTATAGAAATATTTGGGTTTATTTGCCAAAACCCATCCGTAGAACTATATATTATATTGCGATCTGGCTGCATTTATCTGGCTGGAAACATGGCTGCCGTGTAAAGTTCCCCGGATGCTGCGGACACGAACATCAAAGGTTCCGACATCGAGTGGCGCTTCTGTATATATCTATTCTGTGGTATTGCTTTTATTATATCTGCTAACCTGAATTGAAATTAATGTAGATCGTGAGGACCCGGCAAAGAAGTGAGTTTATGTATTTACGTTTGGTATACTGTTAAACAGAGCACATTTGTTATTTATACTATATCATTATTTACTAGATCGAATAAAAATTATTTACTTATAATCTATACGATTCCGTCTCACGTATCTATCGGACTGCTAACCTGAGAATCCATAAAGAGTGGGTTTTACAAAGTGGGCTTTATCAAGCATTCAACAAACCAAGATAATGCCTCCCCTCTATGTGCGCATGTTTATAAAAATGTTCTATTTGCATAATAAGGAAACTAAGTCATCTTAACTTGTCGACAAGTGAACCAGGAATCTAACCTAATAACGACAAAGGTCAGTGTATTCATTGAAAATCAAATTATTCATCCTGATAAATTTTATGTCAGTTTGTGAATCAATAAAAACTAATGTTTTATTTTACTTGATAATTGCAAAGAAAAGGGTGCATAGAATTGGGACATAGATAGCTTAAAACGTTGATTTTCCTCTCATAATTTCATTTCACATTATATCAAATTAACATTATTTTACAAAACAATGAATAATTTGTTTTCAGCAAAACAACCAACCTATGCAGTTCCAAACATGGTCACTCTTTTTTGTTGTGTTTGACGCAAACAAATTGCTTATGTTTACGTCAACGAGGGAAACCGGTCCTGCCGGAGGAAAACCCTCGAACTCCAAAGGAACAGAAGCCCCATGAAGTCTTTAAATGCTCGTGACTTAGGTAACCATTTAACTACAATGTATCAATTATCTTTACATTTTTATTAAGTAGACTGGATATTTAAGCCTTAAATATGTTTACAGATAGAAGTTATTAAGCTGCTGTTATTTTACAAGATTTTGACAGGTAATAGCTAGGTTACCAAGTACGGCGCATTTAGCAAAAAAGTCAAAAAAAAATCTCGCCATTTTTTGGAATAAAAATCTTGCCTTATTTTTGAATAAAAATCTCGCCATTTTCTTAAATAAAAATCTCGCCATTTTTGAATAAAAATCTTGCCATTTTTTTGAATAAAAATCTTGCCATTTTTTTAAATAAAAATCTCGCCATTTTTTTGAATAAAAATCTTGCTATTTTCTTAAATAGAAATCTCGCCATTCATTTTTAGTAGTTCCGTGTTTGAGTTTTTGATTTGAAGGCATTTTTTATATTCCTGATAAATGGTGGAAGACATCTAAATACAAACTGCGCTGCAAACAAAATTATGAAAGTACGTACCGTGATGAACGATGAGACACCTGCAAAGCAACGTTAGTACCCGAGCCGAAAGGGAACTTAATGAATAGGGATCCGCCTCCCTGGGCCCTTATACTTTACCAAACGGCGTGCCAACCAATCCTTCTTGTGTCCAACACACGATAACCTAGGTGCCAACTTGGCACCGTTTACAATTATGCATAATTAACACTACGCTGGTGCATTAGATCAGTTCTTCTGACTTCAAAATCAGTCGAGAAGAGCAAACCTTGTGCACATTAAACTACCTGTATTCCAGTAAGATGAATAACAAAAAATTAGTCATCTCGGAACTTCCACCATTTCCCATCATCTTTCAGATTCATTTTGAAAGAAGATGCCAGGATTGTCATGCTCTTATTTTTCTTTGCCTAATAGGCTTTTCGTGGAAAACATTGTCTGAGGACCTTTGATTCGTATAGCGTTAAATGTTGTTTAAACAACTGTTTAATTGATACAAAAGTAAACTTAACATTTCAATACAAAATTCAGAAAAAATTTTTTACTTGATCCTCCGGGAAAAAAATCAAACCATTTTAACGTATTACACAAGATTCAAAGCCCCAACAGACAATGTATAAATATTCTTGTTTGTGATTCTATCAACACTGACAGAAAAAATAAACAAAAAAGTGTTTTTTTAATTTTAAATAATTGGCATGGTAGAAATGTATGTATAATAAAAAGTGTTGAAATTATCATTTAACAAGAATATACGAGTTTTGTTTTTGAAATAAATGGGTGATTTGTATGAAGTGCACCGGTCATGCGTACTTGCTGCACTATGATTCTTTACTCAAGCAAACTTGCTTTCCTCATCGAAACCGATATCACCGACGTTTTTGCATCATCGACATCGCAGTTGTTACGAATAAACGCTGCGCATGCGCATATCAACACCGGCTTTCTCGAAATTTTTACTTTTTGATACATCGAAATTTGCACTTTTTGACACATCGAAATTTGCACTTTTGACACATCGAAATTTGCATTTTTTTCTTTTCTCGCTTTTCGGCAACTATTTTTATTCATGCACATACACTTTATTTTAGAAAGAGTAAAAACCGCATGCATTGAAAGACTACGTGTGTAATTTATACAACCCAAGTTCAAAGAAACCCATGCCAATTTCTTGGAACTTAAGATCGTATACATCAAAATATGTGTTGCACGTAAACTATAAACCTTGGCACCTGAAACGTCGTATAATCACCAGTTCCACAAAGTATATCCACAAAACCATGTATATATCCACATAATTGACAGGGTATATCCACAAAACCATGATGTATAAATCCACATAATTGACAGGGTGTATCCACAAAACCACGACGTACACAAATCCACATAGTTGACCGATTAAAAACCATTAAACCAAGATGTGCAATCCATTTAAACAGATAGGGTCTATCCACCACCATGGGAGTATGCATGGCATTTTATATGTGCACAATTTCACATAAATCGAAAATTACTTTTAGAAATGACAGCTGTCGTATAGATAGCCGATTATATATTTTACACTTCGTCAAATATACTTTACTATTATACACAATGTAAAGCAGTTTTAGTGCTCCTATCCAAGTGTCTTATCTAGACAAACCATAAATATATTTCCGTGCATTATTATGATTTAAATGTATTAAATCCAAGTTTCTTATAGTGTAAACCACAAAATTTTCCATTTATTATACACAAAACATTCATCCAGGTGCCTTATAGACAACCAATATAATTTTGCATGCATTACAATATACATAACAGGGCAGTTTCAATGATTATAAACCTTCCAGGTATATAATGAATCCAGTATTCATGTGTTGTATACAATGAACCCAGCATTCATCCGTTTAGGTGCCTTACAGACAAACCGTAAAGGTTTCTGTGCATAATTACATATACGAAACAAGGAATGTTTTAACATATCCTTCCTGATGCTCATTTGACCAACTGGCTTATATAAAATTTGCGTGTATGTGTCTCATAGACAAGGCACGAAGTTTCCAAGTATCATATACAAAACACTAGTTTTACAGCATCTTTCGAGTGTCTTATTGACTAATCATAACTGAACTTTACATGCGTAACATGCAAATTTAGTTGTGCACATAAAAAACATCACATACTTAGAACGCTACAATGAGAAAAACATTTCGTCTTTAATTTTTGTAGCATTTATTGCAAAAATATTTCAAGAATTGCCATTGTCAAAAGTTTATGTAACCTGAACGTGAGCAAAAGTGATTGCAAAATTTAGCTTGAAATGACTAGCGTATTCTTATGACCATGCGAGTGCACGAAATGTTGATGATTTTGAGGACTAATTGCGATGGAATAATTCCTGGTTAGATCTTTATCACTTGCATTTCACATGTGCGTGTGAGTTATGATGTAAACGCTTACCCGTAGCATCCTAATACAAAGCAACCCGCAGTATTGGTAGACCACAGTAAACGTAACGTTGACGTCGCTCATAGTTTCTGAACATTCCATCGGGTCTTTCCTGCGATATAAAATAATCAGAATGCAATTTTTTTTGCCACTGAACACATCTTAATTTTAAAATATTTCACTAGCAAAACAAGCGCCAGCTAATATGCAGCAAGAGATGGAATCGTACCCAAATTACGTTTGCCTCTCCAAAACGACTGGCAGTTTCAATGTGGTTACTCCTCTCTGAAGTTTTAACTTTCAGCTGACACCGTCCTTTTCATTTGACTTATAACGTGTGGAAACCATGTGACATACTTGTTCGTGATGTCCATAATTTGCGGCATCGTACAAATTTTTGGTACTTCACAAAGTTCTTATTCAACGTTCAATTTCAGCAATCAGATAACTTTCACGGTAACATTTGGCACAACGACGAGCTTGTGACGATTTTTGTAAACACACTTTAGTCGCAAAAATTATATTCAGGTGTTCGTCAATAATTTTGGAAAAGCTTTTCATTTCTACGATGGTTAGTATTACCTTATTTAATTGTACCAGTTACTGTATACTGGATCTTTAATAGTATGAAAGATCTATTAGATACACATATAGATCATTATTCGTTTCTATGATTAGTTCGAATTTGGGTTGTCTTTGATTATGGTTACTGTTTAGGAAACCGAAACGTCACTTACATCAGACTGATACATATATGTTTTTCGTTAATGTAAAAAATCTATAAGATATACGAATAAAATGAATATGAATCACCCCTCATATACTTTTGGAGCATTGTTGTCGTATAGACAGCTGTTTGCATCACTCAACCATTGCTCAAAACATGAGCAATATTTAAGAAAAATCTGCTAAATATGTATTGGCAGACACTTACTAGTTATTACTGATAATATATATGTAATTATTAAACACGTGCATTATGTTTGAATAGGGCGATGAAGTGCAAGATAGCTAAGATAGGTGATAGAAGCATTAAAATTTATAAAGCATCACTGATATTTACAAATTTGGTCTTCTTTTTGCATCTCTCAAGCATGAGTTCCAGTGTCTCCCTCTCTTTACATGAGGTAGGATAGGTAAGGAAGGATGGATAGGGTTAGGGAGGTTGGGTAGATTAGGAAGTTGGATGGTATGGAAAGTGGAGGCTTGGTAAGGATTGCGTAGGAATAAATAAAGGGGAATGGATAGGTTGATAGATAAGGGTTGATAAGAGTCATAGGGTCGTCATGGGAGGTCGATCAGGTGAGAAAGGTCGATCATCGGTCGATCATCGGTCGAAGGATGGTCATCAGGGTCGAAATCATAGATGGATCAAGTCCGATGGATAGGGGTCGATGGATCAGGGAATCGATAGGTCGAATAAGGTCGATATCGGAAAAGATGGATCAGGTCGGGTCAATCCGTCGATCATCCAAGTCGATCAATCGCGTCGATCATCAGCGGTCGATCAATCCGGGAATCGTCGATCATCAGATCGATCAGGGTCGAAATCAGATAATCCGGAAGTCTGAATCAATAAAGCGTCGATCAGGATCGAAAGTCGTCAAGGAAAGATCGATCAAGTCAGGTCATCGGTCGTCAAGGATCGATCATCAAGGATCGATCAATAAAGTCGATCAGGTAAAGGTCGATCAATCCGGTCGATCAAGGAGATCGATCATCCGGTCGATAGGTAAGGAATCGATCAATAAAGATCGATAAGTAAGGAAGGTTGGATAGGTAAGGAAGGATGGATAGGTAAGGAAGGATGGATAGGGTTAGGGAGGTTGGATAGGTAAGGAAGGATGGATAGGTAAGGAAGGATGGATAGGTAAGGAAGGTTGGATAGGTAAGGAAGGATGGATAGGTAATGGAGGTTGGATAGGTAAGGAAAGGTGGCAGGGTTAAGGAGGTTGGGTAGGTAAGGAAGGTTGGATAGGTAAAGAAGGTTGGATAGGTAATGGAGTATCCAGTATTTTCATCCTTCTTGGCTCTTCCATCCTTGTTTCCAAAGGCTTCTCCCAAAGGCTCATCCATCTTTCCAAAGGCTTTTCATCCTTCTTGGCTCTTCCATCCGGCTTTGCTTGTTTCTTCCATTTGTTAGTAACATCTGTACTATTCTTCCTTTACTTTTTTCGGATTTTAATTTAATTACAAAAGATTTACACACAAAGACATATAAACATATTCTTAAAATAAAGATTATAAGATTACTATCATCCTAAAGGATGTGGAGACAGACAATTAAATTCATTCAACCACTCATGAAATGTTGTTATATGACTAAACTATTCTATATCTAGCGTATGGAAGTTAACCACTTAACTTTAAGAATTAACAGCAAGTGTTAAGTATGATTGTTATAATTGAAAAGCTTTTCTTTTATGCTAAGGCTTATGAGCAAAAAATAGGATGTGTGCATACAAAAATCACATAAAGGCAAGTCTTTGTGTTTTGTTCCTATCAAATTGAAGTATATATTTCAGTGGCATATAGCATACAGCAGTTTGCAGTTCAAAAATTTAAAGCTTTTTGGTGCCACGTTCCTCTTATACTGAGCAGTCCGAGCCTGAGCTAAAAACTCAAAATTGTTGTCTTATGTTGCGAAAAAATTTCTTAAACATCGTCAAAACAGATAAACATTGAAACCAGTGTCAAAATATGGCAGGCAAAAGCGTCGAATACACGACAAGTTGATCTTTTACATAATAGAAACAAAAAGTCCCAGTCAAGGTAAAAAACCTCACCTTTCTTTACTTCTCTGCCAAGTTTCTTGGAGACAAGCCTTGCATTACTTTTGCGTGTGAGCTGAGAGCAATTCACATTTGTCTTCTGACACGTGTTTGTCACCGAGCGCATTTGGCATGTTCTATGAAATTAAATAACGAAAATGACACTTTAACCTCACTTTGAAGGATTTCAAAACTAAAACTAGCCGATAATTTAATGTCAATGTTCGAGAAAATAATGCATATAACTTTTACAATAATGCATAAACCTTTTACAATTGAAAACCACAAGGATGCGGTCGGATTGACTTGCCTACAGAAATATAACGCGAGCGAAAGTACACAAAATCAGATTTTATTCATTCAAAAATCGTTAATTACATTACCATTTGTACAGGTATTTGTTTGCTTAATGTTTTTCGAGAATTCGAGCAAACAAATTGATAAAAAAGCTTTTTAAGCCTTGAACCTTGTATTCAACCACATCTTTCACGATTATGAATATAACAAATTTACTTTGTCGTGCTTAGTTTGCTATTTCTCAACGCGGACACGAAGGAGGCGGGAAAATCTTAACCGTACAGTTTATGCCTTGAAAATTATGAAAGACCTACCAAGTCTTTTCTTAGTTTGAAATTACGGAAAAAAACACCCTCAACTTAAATGAAATATCTTGTTGGGATACCTCAGCATAAGAAACGAAATATTCTTGCATCGTCCGTTATGTTTTCTGGTTAATTCTTGTGTTGGTCCGTTTCATGTCCATGCGGTCCGTTGGCGTTCGGCAGCCGCTTGAATGTCGTTCGAGTTGCCATACACGTCTTTGACAAGTTTCACACACCTAAAACACACAAAATTCGATGAAAATTAGTTTTAAAACATTGCAGGCATGTTCAAAAATGAAATTTTTTCAGTATTTCATGCTCAAGAACGGTCGAAAGACCGGCAAAAAATATGAAGCACTTTACAACCCACATTTTGAAAAAAATTTTGAAAAAAAAAACGAACATATCCGTATCCAAAACTCTACCTCAGCTTGAGCAGCTGCTTTGGCAACGATATATCGCGCATTCTTCTACCAAATGTCACCATTTTTGCGTGAAAATTTCCAAAAAATCTGCAAACAATCTCTTGTGTCATTTGAAAAAAATGCTAATTTTCGTCCTTGCCGCACCCGTTGTTTTATATGCACAGCCCCTGAAACTATGTAATGGGGGTGACCATCTTCAATATTATTGGATGAAATATATGGTCGGACGTCTACGAAGACATGTTTACTGAACGAATCAAATTACAGGAAAAAATGATCCTCTTCTAAGTTAAGCTCGTACAAATTCATGTTTTCGATCCTTTTTTATTGTTAATTCGCATTAATTCGAAAAAATGAAGAGCTTGAAGATTCAATTTCCGGCAAACAATTCAACGAAACAATCTCACAAACTACTTACTCTCTGAAGCTTTTGTTTCTGAATGATGAAAGGGACATAAAGGCAATTAAACAACAAAGCAAAATGAAGATTATATATAAAATTGTTTTTCTGTTTATACACGTGCGAGGTAAGTCCGTTAAAATTTAGCCTTCTATTTATATACATCATTGTTTTTTTTTACATTTAGCAATAAAATGTTAAAAGTTAGAATGAAAAATACAATATATGGAGCAATAATAGTGCGTGCATACACTTGTCACAATAAATTAAATACCCATGTATGCTCTGCCAGATAGACTCATAAATAATAAAACCCACTTCAAACAAAAATCATCTTGTAAACTCAAAATCCGAATTATAACAGCAAGAGACAAAATTGAAAGCAATATTTCGACTTAACTTGATAATGACTTTGAAATAAAGTCGAAATATTGCTTTCAATCTTGCCTCTCGCTGTTATAACTCGAATCTTGAGTTTACAAGATGATTTTTGTTTGAAGTGGGTTTTATCATTTATAGCACATAGCTGTGGTAATATTTTGTTTAGGCTTATCTATAAATAACCAAAATATAAAATATTTGCATCATACACTTTACTGTTCTGCTGAAATACAATTATCTTCATTGCATTTATTTGTGTGTTTTTGCTTGAAGCCACACTCTCCAGGTGGTTTGAGGTGCCTGCTAAGCTGTGTGGCTATGGCAAATGTCTGTCCGCAAATTTTACACTCATAAGGTCGCTGACCAGTATGGGTTCTCATGTGGTTTCCAAGTGTTGTTGCACCGGCAAAAGATCGTCCACAAAACCCACATTTGAATGGTCTCTCATTGCTGTGGGAAACTACGTGTTCGCGTAATTCAGACGATGTTGAGAAAGTGCTAGAGCAATGTCCACAGTGAAAGGGCTCACTTGGTGCTTTTGAACAAACATGCATTCTTAGTGACACTTGCTGAGCAAACATTTCCCCACATTGACCGCATGTCCATGCCACATCTTGTTCTCTTGCAGGCTGTATTGTAGATAATGGTTGATCTTGCTTTTTGTCCACTACATCTGTGATGTGCTGTTGATTGTGGATTGATGGTGTGAGATTCTTAAATGGGGTTGTTTTTGATTGGTTTTTGTTGTTTTTTAAGTAATGATCTGAGGGAAAATAAGAGCATGTGTTATAACAAAAAGATTTAGCCAAAGACAAAGTCAAACAAATAGTGATGAAATTATACCATTTATTTCATCGTGTCTTTCTCCCATTAATGGCATGTTTTCTTTGACATCCCTGTTCGTAATTGCTTGTGGTTTGAGATATCCTGGCTGTTCCCTTAGTGGTGTCTGTTGATCTGTTAAGGTTGGCACATGGGGATCACCAGATGTTTCAGGGCTTGCTAGTGATGCAAAGGATTTTTGTACAGGTGATACAAGATTAATTGGCACACTTGCATGCCTGTCTAACTTTGATGGAGTTTGTAGAAACACTGCATATTGTCTTCCTTCAATTGTTGTTGATTGATGAGGTTGGATACCTGTGAATTTATTGTGATATTTATGGTAATGTGGGTAGAGGTATTGTGATGTTCCAAGTTGATTGTAATGTAAAGGCATAGTGTTTTGATGTTGATGGTTTTTACTTGGTACCATATATGAATTAGGCACACATCCTTTGGTTGTTTCTGTTTCTGATTGCTGTAAACTGTTGATTGAATGTTGAAAATTAGGCAAATTTGTCTGTGCTTGGATGTAAAATCCATAATGTGGTGAGGACAGTGAACAATTCTTTTTTATTGTTTGTTCATATTTTTGAAATTTTCTTGATTCATTATCACCGGACAAGTTCGACTTGGATTGATTTGTGCTCATATTCACTGGTGGTATCATATGAACAGGGATCGGTGGACCTGATAAATACAGAAATAATTTCAACAAGATTAAGTTTTAATCTACATTAAAATGCAGGATTGCAAAACTTCAAAATATCCATAAAAAGTGAACTGGCTATGTTTTTCTAAAATGTGCAGGAATAAAGAACAATCTGCATTATACAAAACCCAATCCTTTTTTTGTTTTTTTTTGCATATGTTAGTTTTTATGTACTCCATTTCACACTTAAGCAGAGGTTTCATACTTACCATTTCTTTCATTAGTTTCCTGTTGCAATGCAATAGGTATTCCCCAAAACTGATTATAACTTTCATGGTACCAGACTAACATTTCTTCACCCTCATTAATATCCTTTATTGTATGGTAATAGATGTTTTTTCCATATTGTATAGCTGACATATTTTGCTCTTGTTTGTGTCTAGCACATCGTATGAATCTCATCCAACTCGAATTGTTCTCGTCACTTCCATCAAGAAAATGGGAGAATTTACCATTCTCGTAAATCTAATGCAGCATTAAAGATTAAAGTGAGTAAAAGTAATTTATCCTCATCTTAATCTGGCTTCAGTTCATATTTTCTTCTTGCGCTTGCTACTTACAGAAATTTATTGAAGCAATCAAATCCACAATCATTATCTTCAATCTAGATTATCCTGTTCTACAACTTAGCATTGGGATAATCTCTGTACTGTATTCATGTTCAGCAAACTTTCACTAGCAAATTATTTGATTTTGTCGTGTTCTCTTGAACTTTCGTTAAGTTGCAAAAAAAACCTTACCTCCCAGATAAATGAGTTTTCTTGGTCTTGGGCCAGCTGCGTCGAATATACTCTTTTTCCTTCGTAAGGACCAATCCAGGTGCCTCTTGGCATATATCGTGCAGCGCATGCACCATAATCGTATTCTGGGATACTTGATGTGCATAGACGTACTTCTGGTGGAAATGAGCCCACAGCATATGTCACCTTGGGTTGCGGTACGAATGAGTGCTTTTGACCTTCTCCCGGCATAGATCCACGCCCTGCAATAACGTAAACGGAAATAGGCTTAAGCAACAAATTGAAAATGTTTCTATATAAAAGAATTTCTTATATGAACTATTACTGGCATGTAGGCGAGATTTTTTATGGAAGTGTGACACTATCACGTAGCGTTGACATGTGCTTTATTTATGTTTGTCATATGAATAGTTTGAACGTGGCAGTATCGTTAGATGTTTGTAGATGTAGATCGTCCAGGTTAGTTGAGTCATGAGAAGAACTGTTGATGTTGGCTGTGGTTTCGACAACCTTAGCGGTAGTTATCTTCAGAGTCATGATAGTCAGGTTGTCAAAATGTCAGTCAATATGAACACAAACAGTCTTTCTCAGGACTCTACTAACCTGGACAATCTACATCTAAAAACATTTACTTTTGTCATAGTCATCACTATTTCCTTTTATCGTCTCAGTGTACGTGTTTAGTTACAACAACTTATGTGATATTGGCTTTCGATCTCTGTGTATATTTCGATATATTGGCTCCGTCGTGTGACTTTTTGTCTTAGTTAAAGAAACAATTTATTTTTAAAAAGAACGAAATAGCTAATGTTGAATTTTGGAATCCCGGAAAAATTTACTGCCGTAGACAAAAATGCCGTGAATATTTTCATTCGATACAGCTGAGGTTTATTGTTTAAAGATTTCTTAGTGGCGGCATTTTAATTATAACTACACAAAAACGCGAGATAAGATATTTTTTGTAAAGAATGTTTTGTATGATTTCTAGCTAATGGTTGATTTTGTTTTACAAAGCAATTTTTCTTCTTCTCAGCTTGTGGTGTTTTGCTTATTTAATAAATTAGCCATGTATTGTTCTCTATTGTGATGTCTGAGCCAATAGAATTAAGCCATGTTTTAAACCGCTTAGATTTGTGAAGCAACGCCACGAACTGTTTTATAGCATTCTTCTCGTCTTGTCATATTTCAACTTCAAATTCAGTTCTTTGTTGTTATAAAAAAAAACATTTAATTTTTTGTGACTGATTGAAAGTGCTAAATGCATTTAAGCCCCAGAATTAGACCTCTTTCTTTTTGAATGCAAATTTGAGGCAACAGACCGATACTAGTCTTGTGAAAACGTGTTAAGAATGTGATTATACTGTCTAATTACTTCACAATCAGAATATAGTAAAACAACTGTTGTTCAGTTTCAGTGCTCGTAAATAGAAAAAACATACCCGAATATTTCAGTTTATCTGGAATATCATTCTTTACATCAGCCAATTTTCTTTTTCTTCTTTCCATAACATAAATATCCACAATCGTCGTCTTTTTCTTTCCGTAAAGGAATTCTTGTAGTGTTTCTTGACTAAAACCATGCTGTGTAATTGTTGTGTTTCTTTCTCCTGATTGCTGCTTTTTCTTAATAAAATTTGCATTGATTATCAAATTATATAATGTCGCAGCTTTAGAATTTCCCATACCATTTCTGCTCAGATAAAATCAAGAGGCCGCTATTGATTCTATGTACAAGTTAATGAAAGCATTTGACTTGACGTATGACTTGCCTTGAATTCAGTTCTACTTAATGTTTGTCTAGAGTTCTTTGAAAATGTTAAAAAGTTTGCATAAGTATGCGTTTAATGTACTTTCTATATTTACACATTTTTACTGAAGAGGAACTGAACATTGTCAAGATATACATGATGATAAGCATCTCACGTTTGCAACTCGTGCTTTTCATTTTTCTTCTTTACATTTGAGATGCTCAATTTCCATTCAATTTCTCGTTGAAATTCCTTTATTACCAATGTAAGCGTTACCAAATCCTTGGTAACCTATATTAATAATAGCTACGTATTCTCCCATATTTGTACACCTCATGCTACCATGCATGTATTTCCTAATGTAATGCTGTCATTTCCTAATTACGCGCCTTTACTGATGAGTCTAATTTAATTTTTTTCATTACATCAACATGTTTGTTGTGTATAACGTTTTAACTTTATAAATGTTACTAATTAAGAAGAGTATATTCGCTAAACTATGCGAAAGTCGCAAACAACAGTCTTGTCTACTAACTGACACAACTCACTTCGTACCTCTGACATGGTGGAATGACGACTCCTCCTCAATGAGTTTTATCCTTTGCCATTAAATAATAACGAGAAACATATGTGACAATGTTATCGTGCTCTTAGCACCTAAACGTTTTCTGGCGGGCAAATGATGTTTGAAATATATTCGTAATATATAAGTGCCTCCCACGTAACAACGAAATTTTTCTATAACGATTCAGTCGTTCCGTCTCATACATTGTTTGTCAAAAACTATTTTGACAAGCATTTTGATTGGTTAATCACAAATGTATGAAGTCGTAAGTTGACTCGAACACAAAGCGGCCACATGAGATACCGATTATTATAATGTTTAATCACAGTATAATTAAGTTAACTTATTATAGTATTAGCAATAATGTGTGTCTATTCCTTCGTATTTTTCCAATTAATTAATTTTGATTAATTCGTAATTTGTAATTTAGCCAGGGCCTCCCGCGACAACTGAAAAACTTGTTCATTGTGATTGATATGTGACATAATTTAACGATATTCTCAGTTTAATCATCTACTGTTTTACAAACAGCAACACGTTTTTATTTTTTTTTTATTTATTTATTTAGGACCCATGTTGAATGTTCGTGTCTATCCATCGCAGGCTCAGACGGTATGTTTTGTTTGCGGGATCGTGCTTGCGATAATAATCAGTTTTCATTTTTTGCTTTTGCTGCCATCGCTGCTTTTGCTTTTATTTCAAATTTTACGCAAAAAATGCTGCCTTCATAGTTTCTTTCATTCGCTAATGAATTATTTCCATGTTTGATGTGGTGAAAACAAGGAAGATTTGTGGTAAATTAATCATGTCCGTGAGCGCATTTTGCCACCTCAATCAATGATGCGTTTGTCATCTTCTGCCGCATTCTATAATATCGAAGAATGTGGAATTTTTTAGCTTGATTCCTATAGATTACGTCATGTTTGTTTATGACCACGATTGTTGTCTTTAAGATCACTATTGAACGTTCGTTTAAAATAAATCATTAACCGTTAAAAGCCGTTTAAATCGTTTAAAAGAAATTGAAACGGTTTTTTTTTGGTATTGCATGTTCTGATCATTTCATGAATCGTGATGTGGCGGTGCATCGTCAATCAAAAGCTTGGAATTTTATCATATTCATCAAAACTAAAGAAATACATTGTTTAACAATTTCTGTCATGCATACTATTTGTACATTCACTATAGCGAACATTATCCTATCGCACATGCATTATCTCTACATTTGATAGCTTGTAAAACCATTTGTGACGGTAGACCATAAAATGTACAATTTTCGCGATTTCTTTCACTGTCATTATGTAAATATTTACATCTTCCTTATGGTGTCCGCCAGCCAGAAGATGAAATCTTTGTTTGGGAGATTTTATCTCGTCACGTGACGTTAAGGATGAGTGAGATTGATGAAAAAAGTTCATTTGTTTAAAATTCATGGCGATACGAAGTGAGCGAATATCTTATAAACAAATAATAATTTCGGTAGAGGAAATGGCATGTAATCTTGATGAGCGACCCACCAGTTCTGGTAACAGTTAACCACTGGCTTGATTGTGAGTTGTCGAGAAACTATTGTGTTATTATTAAAATACAAGACTTTGTACCTAGTCGCTGTAATTTAGACATAGATATTTTTGTTTACATCCGAAACAGTTTTCTCCAGGAACGATTCTACTTTTCTTGGCCGTCTCATTTAATACTGTTTGTCTTGATTGGCATAAACAACATAAGCTTTATTGAATGAGCTTTTTGATAGAAAGTTTCTTCATTCGACGATTAAATGATAACGAAGTTTTTACCATCAAAAATATAAGGTTGATTCAAAGGACGAAAATGCTGTCCAGAGAATCGTAGCCTATGTTTGATGTTTGCGTATGTATACTAATGCAACAGCTTTTTCAATTTTTCATTACATACATTCGCGCTAAAATATTTCTTTATCAAATAGTATGTCGATGACATAGCACAATGCCGTATATCAAAACAACTATCACTATATAAACTTGTAAAGATGGAAAGATCCGCTGATAGCAAGAATATTATTCCAACGGCCATTTTAAATTATTACTTGTATGGAAAAAATGTCGTCAATTCAGTTGACATGCGCTATATTCATGAAAAAGAGAAGAGCAGTATAGAGCAGATTGACAACAATGAGGAACTAACTTCTGTTTCAACAGGTATGATAATTTTTGTTGTCGTTATCAATATTGTTGTGATTCATGTTTGCCGGTCCAAAAACAATCTGCTAAAACTACATATTTCATTTCTTAAGCATGTGTCGTCTCACAGAGGCAATATGCCACCCTTACTCCTCTGCAATCACTGCAAAAGTTAGTAAACCCAAAAAGAAATGAGGACAGTCTTAAGATGACATATGCTATGACGTCATTTCCTGACGAAGTAGAACTTTGTACATCCAGTATTCCTGGATGTTTGTATGGAGTAGCTGCCAAACGTCCTTTGCCTCGTGGAACAGTTGTTGGACCATATGAAGGGCGACGAACTTTTCACTTACATGAAGGAGAGAAAAATCATGAATACGTATGGGAGGTAGAGGCTGTTTTTTCAACGTTTGTATCAGCATGCATGCACGACTGATCAGATGGAATGTTCACAAACGATAATTGTATATCATTAAATTTATCAGTGCTGACAAAGTACTTTTTTTGTATCATTTTAACTACAGTCCATTCTTGTTTCTAGCAGATTTACGCAGATGGTAAGTTGTCCTATTTCATTGATGGAAGCGACGAAAACTGCTCCAGTTGGATGAGATTCATCCGATTTGCTCGCAGTGTGAATGAACAGAACATGACAGCGTATCAACATGGTGAAAGTATTTATTATCAAGCATTTTGTGACATTAATATTGGTGAAGAGTTATTGGTCTGGTACAGTGATTGTTATGACAAATACTTAGAAATTCCTGTGAATTTGAAAAGAGTGGAAGGTATTATTTCTTTGAAAAGGCTAGATGAAGTCTTTGATTGTTGCAGCCCTCATTATTTATGTATCTGTTAACAAAAGCATTCGTCATTTGTAGTAGCTGTTTGCATGTGAGTCCGGTATTCAGCATAAATTGATGACTCTATAAATTTTGAAAGATTTCTCACGTCAACTCAATTTTGCTAGGACTTGCTGGCAAGACTTGCTTATTTTCTGTAGTCAACGTATCTCATTCGAACGATCGTACTTCAGACATTCAAGAAAAACCCCTCTCATCTGGGACAAGTTTGTTTCAGAATTCCGTTCGGCATGACAAAATTCAGCCATCAAGTGAAAAAGGTTTTTCCCAGTTGATGTTAAGAAATGAAGGAGATCGTAATATCTTGCTCTTTAATAAAGGAAATACAAATGACGTTGTTGAAGCACAACAGAAGAACGATTATCCATCCGACGAAAGTCTTTCGTTAAAATGCAAACAGTGTAATGGTGTTTTTGCCCAAAGGATTCAACTTCAAATACACGTCTGTCCAAAACAGCCGTACAAACCTTATGTATGTGGACATTGTTCAGAGAGCTTTGACGAACCACTAGAGCTTCGCAATCATGTCGTTATACATACAAGTGAACGACCATTCAAATGCGGTTTCTGTGGACGAACATACGCTGGTGCTACGACTTTGAATAATCACGTGAGAATGCATACGGGTGAGAAACCGTTTGTGTGTAGGGCTTGCGGGAAAATGTTCGCGATTGCCACGCAACTTGCCAGACACACGCGCGTTCCAGGAGAGTGTCCTAGTAATTTGCCTACCACTCAACGATGACTTCCAAGAGGATCGTTCTAGAACATTGATTAGTTGGCCAACTAATAATAGGAAATGAAATAAAAATTGTTTTTATTCTGTTTGTATTTTATTTTACCTAGTTTACATTTACTGATTTCACCATATTGTTCTGTTCTATTTTTCTACTTCACTAGGGTTAAACACCCTAGATTTGTAACTGACTACCACTAGCATAGTTGTTGATTATATCTTCATTTTGTGTTAACAACTCTATAGACAGTATTTAAGTTCCTTTCTAAGTTTATAGTACGTTGATTTCACTTTTCAAACTTCCTTTACATCATTGACATTCTTCAGAGAGCCGTTGATGACGGCTCATTTGAGAGGCTTGAGAGAAACTCTTGCCACACTTGTCACACGTGAAAGGCTTCTGTCCTGTATGGGTGCGCACGTGATTGTTGAGGGTTGTCGCACCAGCAAACGTGCGTGAACAGAATCCACACTTAAAAGGTCTTTCGTTGTTATGGGTGACCACATGAGCCCGTAGTTTTGTTGGGTCAGCAAAAGAGAGATTACAGTGGCCACAATGAAAAGGATTATTTGCTGCACTTGCACATACATGAAGTCGGAGGGCTGAGCGTTGAGTGAACCGTTGTTCACATTGACCACATTTCCACACTCCTATGTCTTTTTCTTCTTCGATATTCACTGGAGAATTGTTGTCCATTGGAGAACCGTTTGGAGATATCGAGGGCATCGATAAATCGGTAGAGTTCTGTCTTTCCCAATCATTGTAATGGATTGACGACGTTAAGGCTTGCCCGACTGTTGTGAATGGGAAGTGATGTGGCACGACATCATCATGCTTCTTTTTATGAACTGGTGACATCTGCTGTATGTGTAATTTCTCAGATTGTTTTTTCTGCGGTACACCTGAAACTAAAGATGTTGAATAACATATAGATTATTTTCGTATTACGAATGCAAGAAACATTTCCATATCTATGAGTTTTGAAGACGTCAACTCGTACAACACATCTTTTTCTGCTCGTATTCATTCCTTGGGGAAGTTGTATATTTTCTAACTGTGCATGCTTGGGAACATATCTCAACTTACCGCGATTAATGGCTAAATTTGTTGGTTTTTTCCCAAAACTGGATAGTTTAATGAACATGGGGATTCCGAAATATTGTTCGTATTGACTTTCGTACCACACTAGCAACTCCTCTCCAGGCATAATATCTTTGAACGAGTGGTAGTAAATATTTGGTCCATACTGCACCATGTTCATGTTTTGCTCGAAACGATTTCGTGCGCATCTTATATAGCGCATCCAACTGGATGAGTTGCCATCGGAACCATCTAAGAAATGGTCCAACTTGCCATCTTTGTAAATCTTAAAATCATGTGACGTAGAATGTTAAGCCTGTGAAGCTATTGTTGGTTAAACGATGCTACATTCTGATGTTTCCCAAAGTATAAAAACGTTTGGAAGCAATATTTGTGACAAAAGTCACTCAGGAAAACATGAAGTATTTAGAAGAACGATAGAATACAGTGTCAATGAGGCAAAGTTTGTTTCGTTACAATGTTTCCACGGGTCAGCAGGAAGAGAAGCAGAGAGGAAATCAACAAGTGTTTTCGCAATTGATATCGAATTTTCAATAATGTTTATTGAATACATCTCTCAAATTTCATTGTTACTCACCTCCCAACAAAAGGTAGAATCGCGTTTCTCTCTTGTTAATTGTCCTTCGGCAACTCGTTTCCCTTCGTATGGACCGATCCATGTGCCGACAGGCATGAAGTCTTTTGCACACACCCCAAGTTTTTGTCCAGGAATACTCGACAAACAAAGTTGAACGTCATTGGGAAAAGACATAATGGAATATGTCATTTCAATATCATCGAGCTCTTCATCTTCAGTAAGGATTCCTGCCACAGATTTTTATGAGTTAATGGTTGAACTTTCTTGTGTCAATGCATGATATTCAAAGATATTGTTATGGGATTAAAATACATGAGGTCAGATCATCCGGAAAAAAGAATTACTCATCTGTATAAACGCAGAGTAACTTAAGAATTCCTCTGGTCCGTTTGTAATATTGAATCTACTCTTTGTCAATTATTCGATTTCTTTATTTCTATGTATCTGCAATCATGAGGGAGTTTGTCTTGAAAAAAAAAGAAAATTGCAATTACATACTGCTTTTTTTGTATGAAGGATGGTCGTTATCCAACAGTTCTCTCTTTCTTGCTATTTCTTCAACATCAATAGGTTTCACTCTTTTTCTTCCATAAAGTTGTCTGTCCAGATCATCCGTGGTGAAGTCAAACGTATTTTCTCTGAGTGAAGATGGAATTGAGCAAATTTTGTTCATTGCCGTTCGTCCTACTTGAGTAAACGACGTGGGTGTCCGCGTGATGACATCGTTTTCCTAAAGATATTGGTTAGGTATACTTAGCATGATTTGATTGCGTTGCACGCGCAGATCTATGTAATCCCATTTCATTGTGAAGAATATCTTTGAAAGAATATTGATAATCTGGAGTTTCTCAGAGACAGTGCTTTCCTACTACTTTCCATTTCTCAAAGTCAATAAACACTCTAGCATATCTCTTCAGAGCAGTCAGTGAACCGTTACAAAATATCAATGGTCAAAATGTAAGCTATATGTTTTTTAGTGAATGTTGCCGGCACTTTTGTCGGTCTGTCCCCATGAACAAGGAAATTAAGATCATTGGGAAGCATTTGTTGTATGGGTGACTACGAATTTTCTTTACTCTTTATGGTACTTCTTTGTATTTATCCTTGACGTCAGACGCCAGATATGTTTGACATTACTATGATTGTGTATTAGAATGTTCCACAATTTCCTTTTTCATTGCCTCTATGGACACGAACAATAAAGTGCGGTGTCAGGATGCACTAGAATTGCACATAGTATGTTCTGGCTTTTTAATATGAAATACCATCAAGTTCGGTTTCAGAAAAATCGCAAACGTTTCGACACTAAACGCATCATTAAGAAATCCTTGGAGCGTTTAAAGTGTTTAGTACACCTTTTACATAGCGTTTTAAAACAGCACATTTTTGCCTCTACTGTTCATTTGACTGCTTTTTTATCAGTTGAGAAGGAAAATCTGCTCAAGTGCACCCGCTCTTCTATTTTCCCGCTTGCAATCTGTTAACCCCTGGATATTTTGCTCAACCCTTTATGATCATGAACATTAGCACTTACAAAGGTCATTATGACAAACCGAAACGCCGTTGATAACGACGCTGCATATTCGTATTTTTGAATTTTGAATTTGTTTGATATGGAAAGAAACACACCTTCACAACCTTCCCCATATATTTATTAAGACAATGCCATGCACAACAATGCAAATGTTTTAGTATTACTATTGTACAATTTGCATACGATGCTTTTTACTCAAATTAGGCGCCAAACCAGATACACGAATATTGAAGATTTCATCAATGAAACATTATGTTTAGTGAGATCGTTCATGCGATACTGCCTATCATTTTATAATACTGTGTATTTGTAAATTGACAGTTCATTTCAATGCCCACTTGATCAAATTTACTCACGATTTATAAAGGTCGCGTCTATGCTTTGTGTATACGCTACGACTCGCCAAATGCGCGAAGAATATTGAAACTGACCTTTTTATTAGCTGACATCTGGACGAGCAAAGGTACATGCTTTTCTACCGTGATTGCCATCTTCTCTAATACGATTCAGTTGGAGGTGTTTTTGTCTTGGGCGTGCGCACTGTTTGTATCGGTATGAGACACGCTCATATCACTTAGTACCGCAAACCACTCAACCTTTTCGTACACATTAAAGAAGCAGAATAAATTAGTTCTTTGTAATCGTTAACTCTTAAGAGTCCTATTGTGAACACCTTTATTCCATCGTAGTATCCTCATTAATTCTTGTGGCAATTGCTGCTTCGAAGTCTTCTTTCTTAATGGCTATTCGTCATTGCCTGTCGTTTTTATGTCAGGAATGTTTTCTTGTCTTATCCTAACAGAGTTAGTAGAGCGTTGGAAAGTACAAAATTTGTTAACATCCCAAAGCAAAACAATAGTTTGGATATTTTTTGGCATGTACGTATCTTCGAAGTACAATTTTCTTTCCAGTTTGCCGTGTTTGTCTAGACTGTCATAATTAAAATTCTTATATTCAACTGTTAGAAACCAACACCAGCCTCTTTTGGGCATCAAAACAAGTTTATTATCTAGTGACTTCATGTCATGTGTCTTTTCATTTTGTCTCATTCTTTTAAAGATAGGGGAAATATTTTTTCAACATAAAACCAGCTATCTTGTGCAAGCATTCTAACAAAATGTTGAGGCTGTCAAACTTGTTCTTAATTGAAAAAATAATTAGTTCACATCATAGTCCTTCCCATCCGTCTAGAAGAAAAACCGTGTTTACTTGCTGGGCATATTCCGTGATTAATTAACTATCCAATTTCGGCCTGTTCCTTCGCACAGCAGTGCATCTAACGAATCAGATTTATCTGTACTCTGTAATTGTTTTCAACGGATCTAATTAAATATGCAAAAAATATTTACTCCAAATGAACGTGAGGTGTTTACAGAGTTTGTTGATTTATTCCAAACCAAATTACACAAATAAAAATGCAAACGAAGCAATAATAAACTATTTTAAAAACAACTAGAAATTGGTTTAACACGTGCATTATTCATTCAAAAAATACAAAAATAACTTTTACAATGTGATATTGAGCGTCGACTAAGCAGGAGTAAATGCATGACATCACACAAGAGCATGATTCACCGTTAGTGGAAATAAATCATAGCAGGAATCATAGCGTTTTAAAGTCGAATTCATAACAATGTTAGTTATATGAATTATGAAATAATTACATTTTCCGTTAATATACCAAACAAAACAATCAGTAGATAATAGAGTTTTTTATACTTATCCTTTGTATTCGTCACTGGGATGATTGGATTGTATGTCTTCAAATGTATTTTTATAAGTGTTTTTTTTGCATTTGTTTCATTTTAGTTTTTATCATATTCTTCCTCAATTTTAAAACATCGCATGGAAACATCTTGAAAGTTTTTGACTTCATAAAGTCCAATATCTTTTGTGTGTCATAATTGGCACGATTGAATTAGTGATATTGGTCATGTTGGTAATTTCTGTAAATTCTATCATTTTTTAGGCTTTAGAGGAAATAAGTCATAAAGTTAAGGCACCTTATCCCTTGGTGTTTGACGTAACTCAAATTAGTAAAAAAATTTTTGGCCAGAACAGGTCGTCAACAAACTTATTGAAAATTTATCCAACCGTGCTCAACACTTGTCTGACAGACATGTTGGCTTCGTCCATGGTCATGCTTCATTTCTCTATTGTTTTGTTAAGAAGCTTGAAACCTGGGTAATGATATTTTAATGAACAACTTCAGCAAAATTGGAACTTGAAATGACTCTTCCATGGGTTCCCTTTAATGTTCAAGGTTTTTTGTCAATGTATGGACAACATCTGAAAATCGTTCGTTTTTGATGTAGTTATAAGTTTTATAAAATAATCGATTATATTTTAAGGTTAACAGGTTTTGGTTATTTCAACTATTTGTCCCTATTCTCTTCCCATCCTGAATTCTCTACATTGATGAAAAAGCTTTTTCTAAAGATATTGCCTGTGTTTGGAATAATTGATGTCATTATCCAACGTTTCACCTTTTTTATGGTCAGAATAATTGAGTGGCTATTGAATTCGGTGTGTTTGTGCGATATCATGATTGCGCTTTTAATTTGAAATTTAAATATAGGTTATTTTGTGGTAGTTCATCTCTAAATTAGTCTCTAAGTATTGATCTTATTCTACCGGCATTCATCGCTGACGCTGACGCAAGCGAGTTTTTCACCTTATTTGTCACGTGATTTTTATAGGATTACATCAACGACCTGCGTCCACAACACCATATTTGCTTGCGTGCTTTTTGACGTGATGTCATGATTCGCTTGCGTAAGTGAAACAAAGAGCTATGTGTCGTATAAAAAGGGTTTTTTTAGTAAAGTTGGAACACGCGTGTCCTTTTAATATTTATTTCTTTGCACTTGCATGGCAATGATTGCATTTTTTGGATCATTAAAGTCGTGTGTCCATATCAGCACTTCGTATAGGGTTGGTCCCAATCTCATTGCTACACTTCCTTGTCTAAAGGACACGTCATTATTCTGTGAAATGATAAATGAACATCTTGAATGTAGAGGTTAACTATAATGCTTCACATTCATTCTGTATTTGTAATGAAAAGACATTACAGACGTATATATTAGCTTTACTTGTGTATTTGTGTTTTTAAGCTTGCTGCCCATAACTGTTTAGCGATATTTATGTCGGCTATGTGTTGGATATAGTAATTGGAATTCCCATGTATTCTTCGGTTACACTGGGGAGACCACCCGCCACCTTTCCTCACCGATTAAAGAACACACAACCACGAACAAAAACTCACACGTATTCAGACACTCTCGTCACCATGCACATGCACTTGTCTTACGGTTATGTTAAGTGTTATATATTCCTGTTGGAAATACAAGTCAATGTCAGTGCGTCCAAATCAAATGCTTTTTTAAGAAGGCTTCAAAATTTTTCATTTAAGACTAAAGTATTTTTTGAACATTTATTTTGATAATGCAAATTACTGAAAAATGCACGATTGACCTGCAGGTGGTTTCTGGTTTTTCTATTAAGTGCCCCTAATACTATAGAAACGCCATCTTGTGTGTCAGTGTGTCTGTTTATTTTGCCCCCGCTCTTACATACACATTTTCTCTGATAACATTATGTGACATCAGGTTAATGAAGCTTCCTGTCCTTCAAATTTATTCTGCTATTATTCATTATGTCTACAAAAACACTTGTGCAAATACTTCATTTTCATTTGAACCTCGTGTGACATCATCAAGACACCGTATACCAAATGACGTGCTGGTACTAGGTCAATATATATTTTTTTGATGACTTACAGATGTCACAGGGTATCGTTAGTGCTCTGCTATTGTGTCACGTCTTCTTGTTTCCGTTGTAATATTGAAATTGCTGTTCTGATTTAGAATGTGTTAAAGTACAATATATAATCAGTGCACTTTTGAAAATTTTGTTATAAAGTATTTTTATTTTGTATACAAATGGCCAGGTTTATACGATAATGCATCGTTTCATGATGAATTCGATGATGTAGATTTGTCAGCTTTCCGCAACTCTCTTTATTTTTAAGATTTACACTTTTTAAAAAAAAATCGTGTGCATTTAGTTTGTTATCCAAACCACTACTCAATTGCTATCTCTTTCTCTCATTCGTTCTCTCTTTATTCCTCTCTCCATTTCAGTCCCGAGACTCCATTGACCATGATTCATGATTGTCAGTTTGTGCCATAAGTGAAACTATTTGGTTCGTAATACCAGCAGATCAAGACACCTACCTTTATGTCATTTCAACCTGTGGCCTCTAATCTTTGCCAAATCGTCTTGTTGGTATCGTACTACGCATGTTTGCTCTGTACAAAGTCAATGAATGACGAGGTCTTATGCCTAGAGAGGCCTATGTAGATCAGTGGATTCTTACCTTGCAAGTCATTGTGACAACGTCACGAGTCACAACCGAAAATCACTTATGAAATTATTCATCGACATATTTTGATAGACCACGATACTATCTAATACCTTGTGTTTTCAACAATTACTGTTTTCCTTGACATTTTACGTTTCTTATTGTTCGTCTAGATGTACACTAAAGTATTTCTGCCCAGATATGCTATCGCCATTCGTGTGTGCAAGCTATGTATCTACGACTTGAAACACTTGAGATTTAAATGCTCCTCGAACCTAAAACGTGAGTATCATCGTCAAACTGAAGACTGCCAGAAACGTGTTTGTTTTCGCTGCAGGGTATTTTATTACCTTGCGCTGGATTGTTACACATTTAAATGTCTTTTTTGATTATTTCACAGATCTTAAAATGAAATGACTTTAGCTGAATTTGTTAAGCCTAGTTCTCAACTCAAATTTGACTAAATGCCGTTGCTGCAATATAGGAAAACTTTTTCGGGCAATTTTAGAAGAAAGCTATGACCGTTGACGCTATTATATGTTTGCCGGTCATATTCAAATCATTGAACGACTTATTTCCTGTTTTATGATGACTTTGGACAGTACACGCGTGTGTAGGTTCATACGTCTTGCCAACACCACATTTCAAAAGGTACCCAAAATTATTGGCCCTTACATATTATACATTAATGAATATTTTTGTACAAACGAAGACTATAGTCTTAAACAAATTATTAGGGGAGGTGTTGTCTATTTACATAAAAAGGTTTGTCAAAGGACAAAGACAGCTGTGTTACTTTAGTGGGAGAATGTCAACAGACAATGTGGACACGTCCAGAAACGTTTTTCACTTTTCTATTGTTACTTTCGTCTGATTCAGGAAACCTCTCCAAATCATTTCTTTTGGTTTCACTTACGTTCTCTGTAAATTTATTATACTGGCGATTATTCATTGGGAACGATTGGTTTTGGTAAGTCTCGGTAAAATGATTATACTGGTGGTTATTTATTGGGAACGATTGGTTTAGGTAAGCTTCGGTTTTGGTAAGCTTCGGTCCATTTTGAAATAAAGATTCAACAACTTGAATTTCTTCATTTTCTTTCGACAATTGACTTTTCTCTATTGGTATTGAGTGTGCTAGTAAAATAAGTATATAGAGTTCATTCTTTTTACTACAACGTACAACATAGTTTTCGTATTGAGTATATATTGGTATAGATATTGGTCATGGATTGTGCTACTGAAATAAATATATGAAGTTCAACCTTTTTACTACAACGCCTGTTATGTTGTTGGTTGACATGTTCTGAAGTTTTTCGATTACTCGAGGAAGATGAATACCTGATGATGTGTTGTTCTTGTTTTTTCCCAACTTTCTAACGCCAATTGGTATACCATAGTACTGTTCGTAATAATCAGCATACCATACTAGAATTTCCTCTCCATGTTTGATTGGTTTAAATGTCTGGAAATAAATTTCCGCTCCAAACTGAAATACAACTGCATTTTGCTCGCGTGGATTCCTCGCACATTGAATGTATTTCATCCAGCAGTTAGCAGACCCATTCTTAACATCACTGCCATCAATCCCATAAACCAATGCTCCATTCTTGTAAACCTAACACACATATTAACATACATATCATTGCTGGGTAATAAGAAAAAATACTTTCTTTGCTCATTACACTCTACGTTTCTACGTGATCAGTCAGTCATATGTCAATCGTTTGGCCGATGTTTCGTTCTATATCTAAGTGTATGGTTTATTCACTGTCACAATTGATTTTTTGTGTTGATTAGCGACCGATTATAAAATATTAAAACCCTCTAAGGCCATCTCGTGATGGTGTACTAGGCTAAAAAGAAGAAAAAAAAACAAATAGTTTTCGAGCAGGGATGCAAAGCACATCTTTACATTAAAATAAAGGGGGAAATTCGGTTACTAGTAATTCAAACTAATTGTGCGATGTATACTTGACTTCTTTGGCAAGATGATAATCTGGGATGATTTAATGAAATGGTGCATAATCAGAAACACTTGTTTCCATTTTGAAATTTCTTCTCATTGACTTTGGTAGTAACTATGTCTTATGCCTACTGCTGATATATCAAGGATTTATGTTTAATCAGGACTGAACTTATTTCACAAAGTAATTGTCTTTCTTTTAGAGATACTAAGTCTGTTCAACTGGGCTTAACTTTTCCATGTAATCAATTTGAAATTGTTTTGCATGACACTGTCTTGAATGACTAGGTAAGCCTAACCTCTCACTAACCTACCCATTTAATAGCTCACCTCCCAAATGTAACGTGTATCTGTCGCCCTACTAATCTCTTCTACTGAAATGCGTTTGCCTTCATACGGACCAATCCAAGTACCAGATGGTATGAGTTCAGTGGCGATGATCCCAAATCCTGCTCCAGGCAAACTGGAGTAACACAAGTGAAGTTGAGGTGGAATGTGTTTGATAACGGTCAAGAATTGCCTATAATCCTCTCTTGAAAAAAATTCTTTCTTCACTCCCGGCTGGTGGCGTAGTTGAAGAATGCTGACGTTTTTCTGCCCTGATAATAATAAAAATAAAATATTCCTAGAAGCTCTCACGCATTAACGTAGGGCCATCCTTTGTACAAATCCATCTCCCTTATATTATTGATAAGAACATGATTTTAAAGAGTTTACATAGAGTAAAAAAAACAATTAAATTTGAGCTCCTACTCAATGTGTTGAGGGTCCATTGGCTTCTATACACGAACGTATACGTTCATCGTCAAATTTTTATAGCTACCTTTATTTATCAATGTCGTGTTTTCATTTTGTCTCATCGAATCTTCAGTTGCCTGGTCTATTTTAACTTGCAAGGCTTCCCTTTTTCCATGGAGGTAGTCGTTTAGTTCTTGTCTTGTGAACATACTACGTCGGCTATACATGACGTTATCGCTTTGTTTTTATTTACCTCTAAAACTCTTTCTTATCTACTAAAAATAGAAGATTTGTCTTGCATTACATATCATAGTTTCACTATCCGTCTTGATCAGCTGAACTTGTATTACGCTGCTTTTTTCTGTCGGTCTTCGTTAGTGATATTAATGTTGATGTCTCTGCGCTTCCACCGTGTCAAATGTGTCTCACTTGAACGGTCATGCATTGAAAATTAGTTTCTACGACGTCGAATGCTATCAATATGTTAAAACTATAGCAGCTAGTAAGATAATTTTGTGATTATAACTCCATCTAGTTATATATACTTCTATATACATTAACGTGTAGAGAATAAAATCAAGGTATTCTTTCTATATAATTGAAAGTTAAACATAAAGAGATGCAGATAAAGTTCTTTTACGTGCAAGATGTAAGGTTTTTTGCCAGAAAAAAGTTTCTTTCATTAAAAATCCGTGACATAGTTATTTTCCTCGTGAGAAGCAATTGAGTGAATATTTCTTAGATGCATGTTTTCACCTACGTCTTCAAGAACACAGTTTTGGCATCTTACTTTTGAAAACAGTGCGTGTTCATTCATAATTGTTGTCATGTTCGGCTATAATATTTAGTGTTGAAATAAATAAACTAAGATATGATAAAACATTCGAAGCATTGTAAAAAATTGATGTGCCTGATATCGCATGAAAAATATTCATACCAGACATGTATTGTCAGGAGCGTGTGGTGCTTTCATCTATAGAACGATGTCTGCTGTGAAAGAATTTTGAAACAGATACCCACATTTTCATCTCATATAAAGATTTGGATTCTTAGAGATATTGCATTCTGGGTTGTATATATATGGTTGTATTGCCTGTTGCAAATCGGTTTTGAATATGCACAACAGTTAAGTTATTTAGTTATGACCAGTATGCTATATGGCCCTACACGTATCATGCAATTATACTTAACGCTTTGGATGAGGCATTGTACACTTATAGACGCTTAATATCCTACCCCATCCTCAACTAGAGTCAAAAAAAGACAATTGTCACTATTTTTAATGGTACGTTCAATAAACGTATCATGATGTGCTTAATTTCAACAATTAGTGGAATGAAGGAAATTTGGAACTAAAACAATTGGTGTTTAAGAATCCAATAAACTGTGTTTAATTATGGAAGAAACGTTCATGGCAGCGGTGTTGATATCTTTACGAGTGAAGTTTTTAGTAATTTCGAATGTTATTTTTCACCAAGAGGCAAATCACCTTAAAAGATATCTCGGAATTTGTAAACTTAACTGCGTTTTCTACTTAAACATTCCCCCGTTCAACATTATTCAAAATTTTGCCCTCGTTTGGACGTTTCGTGTGACGGAATCGTTTTGAGTGATACTACATCAATTTCTTACCTGCTCATCTCTCTAACAATTCCCTTGACCAAATATTAAAATGTTAACTTTGTTTCCTATGTTTCAGGTTGAGTTTGTATTTGTAAAGACGCATTGATGACAATGAGTGGATGCACATGAAAGCCACGCGGTAAGCGTACTGACTTAAATGCATGACCAGTCTTTCTATTAAAACATGCAGTGAAGCAAAACATAGTGTTTGTGTAATATAGCCACAGTGGTTCAATTCAGGAAAAGATAAAGAATTATAATTTTTGAAAAAACAGATCATTTCATGTATAGTGTAAGCTCTTACTTAGTTCCGTCAGCTATTAGCTGGAACATTCTATATAAAGTATATTTTGCTCTTTTTAAATCCATCATTCCTTTCTGCAGAACTTTAGTTTATATCACACAGTCAATGAACACTGTTATATTTGGACAGTAGAAGTTAAATGTTGGCTAGCTAAGCCATTGAATATTATAAAAGTAGATGACCACTGATAAAGAAATTACTATTGTATATCTAACTTACCAACACAATATAATATAGAATCATTGTTTAGTAATGTAATTAATCATGTAAAGTTATTTAATTGATGGAGTTAGGGAATTACATGAAACATGCTAATTTACAAATATAGGCTTCAAATTTTCCATTGCTATGTGCAATTTATTTATCTTTTGGCAATTCAACCTCTGCTGTGTTTTTCACAGCATCTGTGTTAATGCTGTCATTTTTCTCCTCTGTTTCTGTCAATATCGATCCGTTCTAGTCAAAGAGATAAGATGGTTTGACTAAACTTCTAAGGAGTATTGTTGAGTCATTGTAAAACATGTGTAGTATAAACTAATGATTAGCCACAGTCATTATAGTGCGGGAAGCATTTTTCACAATAGCAAAAATGGAAATAGTTTGCCTTGACAACATTATGTGTTTGGCAAAAATCATCATGCAAATATGCATTTCTAGATTCAAAATAAATCTGGTGTCCTTTGTGTAGACAGAAAAACATGGCATGGAAATGGTTCAATGATGTATATTCTTAAAGAATATAAAGCCAATGTTTATGTAATGGTGGAATATGAAAATATTAAGTATCCCTGTTGGAGTTCATTTTGTAGGAGACCAGTAAACATCTTTGACAAAACTAACTAGTGGAGATCATAAGAATAGTGGGTATGCATGCACACGTGATGATGATTATGATAGAAAATGAAAATCACAATTCAACCACAATGAAAATCACAATTCAACCACAAACAAAATAAATGACAATTCAACCACAAACACCTTTTCAGTCTATATACATATATTCTTGTGATGAAAAGGTGAAGAAAGGAAAAACAAATAAAGAAAGTTAAAGGTCTGGGTAACATTACTGACTTTGAGATTGATTAATTGGCGAGTTCATCTTAATGTAGCCATATTCAGAGAACACATTTCAAATGTTTCCTTCTGAAAATTTTTTCACACACTAACCTTTTGCGCTATTTATAAAGAAATGCTGGATTTCGCGTAAAAATTTAAAATATAAGAAAATACACACGAATTTCCAACTTTCCTTACTGATTTTCGTCTGCCATGTCAATCCCATCATTCAAAGCGCAGTAATAAACTTTAGCCATGAGTCAGAAGGCTAAAATCTTATACATCAATTTCGTGAATATTATAAGAAGAAACTATTTCATACGTGAATGATCTTATAAAGACGAAGAAGTATACTAGTAAAATTTTAAGCATAATACCTTTTCATTTGATTTTACGTCAGTCGTTGCTGCGTTGTTGGTGATCGGTTTTTTACCTCTCCAAAGATCGATTATCGGCTGTATGAACTTGTGCCAAATGAAGAGCGCAATTGGCAGAAGAAAACACGATACACACACCATTGTTAATCTTTAGGATATAGTTAATTTGCTTTTCAATTCTGTAAGAAAAAGTTCGAATTCTTCGAGCAAAATCTACGTAGCCATAGCAGTCGCAACGAGAACAACACTATATTAAATGTATATAGTACGCAACATTTGATTGGATATTGCTTTCATGATACTGACCAATCAGAACGGTTTACACTTCCTACTGATTAAGGTTTGAGCGGCAAGAATGGTTTCTCGTCTCTTTTTTTCTCATTCAAATGTTTTTTTTAGCAGTATTTCAACTTAAAACCAAACAAACATAAACAACGTTTAGTCCATGCTTAAACTAAGTATTAAATTGAAAAGATAGTAGAAAAAAGAGACCTACTGAAGAATGAAAACACAAAGTACAATGAAGAAGTGAAAATGATTTAAGCATTTCAAGTATTAACGACTATTCGGTGTGTATTTCATCCATAAATAAGCACGCAAAATAAAATTTTACTATCACATTTATTTAAATACTTATTTATAATACATCTGAGTAAGTATCTACCCAATGTTCAATTAACTGTCTTGCAATAGCTTGCCTTGGAGGAAACCATAGCGATGGTGGGTTTGAAATATCAATTTTTTTATAGCAAGCTTGTCTCACACTGTCTAGATTGAACCATTGTATATCATCCAGTTCTTCCTTATCAATAACAATATGACTAGTGTTTGCATGCGCTATACAGCCAATCATAAGCTGAGCAGGATAAGGCCAAAACTGAGATGAGTGATATTTAACTGGACCAACACTGATACCGCTTTCCTCCATGACCTCTCGTCTTACTGCATCTTCTATACTTTCTCCAGGCTCCATAAAGCCTGCAAGACAAGAATACATTCCCACAGGAAAGCTTGCTTTACGACCAAGCAAACATTGTGTGCCATCATGAGAGACAACAAGCATAATTCCCACTGGATCTGTACGAGGATAACTCACATTGAGAATTTCTAGAAAAAGACAAAAGGAAGGTATTATTGCTAATGCACTATTTAATTTCTTTTCAGATCAATAAGTAACAGGTCTGCTTTATCCATGGAACCATATTCAGTTATACTTCATGACATCATTAATGGGTATGTACTTTAGTTGATTAATTTGTTTGAATACCATTTACACATTTTAAATCATTTTTACAGCCAATGCCATCATCACTATTTGTACATGATATAGAATTAAAGATGCAACAGCTGTTAAATTTTCCACTTACTGTTTTTGGTAGCACATTGTTCATTAGAACAACTCTGCTTGTATCCTGCCTCTTCAATTGACACTTTGCTTCCACATCTTGAACAGAACTTGTTGAACTGATGCCATTCCAGAATTGGACGTGCTTGTGCTAGTATTGTTGCATCTTTTGCATTGACTTGCAAAAATCCAGGACGTGGTGATAAATATTCTGTATTTGGATTTTCCTTTAAGAATTTATCTGAAGCATCACTGATATCACCGACATCAACAGCAAACCATGAAATATTACAATCTATTGCCTTATTCAAACTAGTTTCTTTGCAAGAATTTGTGTAAGTCTCTTCTACACCTAAAAAAACAACATTCTTTATCTCCTCAGCTTGCTTTCCAAGTATTTCTGATAACTGTCTGAAGTTAACCTTTACCAGACAAAAAGTCTTTTTTGAAGCTACTTTTCTTGCTAGAGGTTTTAGTTGGTTAAATATAACATACATTGATTTAGGATTTTTCATTTGTTGATCCAGCCATACTTTATCCTTACGTTTTTCTGCCATTCGGTTCAAAGGGACATGACTAAAGTAGTTCACAGATGGATAACCCACTGACGCGAATTGTCTGTAGTGTTTCAATACATTTAATGTAGCTATTGATCCGTTATTTTTAGCAATATCAGTAGCTGTTAGTCCTTTTCTATCCCTCATATCCACAGTAGCTCTACATAAGCAATTGAAAATTAGCGGTAATGGAAAAACATTTATAATTATGATTTATGAAACATTGTTTACACATAATCATCACAATCAATGATGGTAATTGTAACCTGGCATAATAAGATACAGCCCTAATAAAATAAGGACAGTACTAATATAACAGTAACAGAATTAACAATAAATACTGGTAATTATAAAAACAACAGTGGCAACAATGAAAAACAACCCTAGGCTTATAAATTCATACTTGGCTTAACTACAATACAGAACAAATGCATAATTGCTTCACTGCAACATGTGAACAAAAAAAAATTTATATGCCTGTTATCTTACCTTATTCTAGCAAATAATTGTTTTTTTATTTTTGATAACCTTTGGACTTGGGATAATTTTGACGTGGTCACAGGATTTAAAGCTTTTATCATCATAAATAAAATATGATCAAATGAGAACTATGATTGCCAAGTATTGTAAAACTGTTTCCTACGCGTAATACTAAACAATTTCCTTTGTTTTTCATGGGAAAATTTGTTGGAATTTTCGTTGAACCCATTGTCCATGATCATGATGTTATTATTGATGTTTGTAGTCCTTTGTTTACGTAATTAATAATTAATGCGCATGTCCAAAATATATAGGACAACCGACAAGTTATTATTTGTGAAAAATACTTGAATTAATGTTAGGAATTCCAAAATACTCTCTCACCCTTAGAACAAGGCACTATTTAAATGGTGTTGTACGTCTTGATTATCTCTCTATTTTTACCTGTGTCGCATGAGAATTTGTGCTATCTCAACATTGTTATGTTTAGCTGCTAACATTAATGGTGTAAGTCCATCAATAACCATTTCATTTATACATCGTGAAACATTGTCGTGTTGCGTATGTAATATATAACGAACTTGCTCGATGTTGTCCTCTTGTATTGATCTCGACAAATCTATAGAAACATCATTTTTATCCATATCCATATTCTATTGAGATAAATTAACAATGATTAACATAATAAATTCAATAATTCATCCCCAGGCTCTAGATGCGCGTTTACAGCTAAATTAATCAATCCCCACCAGTTATTAGGAAACAATTGAATTGTTTGATATACCAAGGCGTGGTTTAACATATAGACTCTGGGGACATCTCTCAAATATAATTCAAGCTTACCCAGTCGAAATTTCCCTCCCCCTCTCCAGTATAAGTTCTGCATTGACGATCCCATTATAGATAAATTTTATCAGATTTATGGCTTCATCTACCAGCTTAACGATTATAATTTTCTAAAACATACTTGTCTAGTTAAAACTTACATATATTTTATGATATTTGCATGCATTAGTAGGTACTACTCGACTTTTCATGTCGTCCTAAAGGCACGTCACGCTACCAATTAACGTTCTAGTTTCTCCTCTGCCCTCATACTGCCCCACTCAGTTACATAAATTATAAGTAGTACATATAATATGGGCACCATAACAAGCTGTGATGATAAGGAATAAGATGGTATTCCACGTCATGTTTTTGTTCACACCATTGTGTACATAAACTTTATCCAGAGAATATATCTTTGCACTTTCATCGTCAGGCAAACCTGCACACAGTTGATGTGCTTTCATAATGAGATTGGTATCATCACTCTTGTTAACGCTGAAACATAAGCATAGTCATACCCTCATTGTTTCTTTTGCATTGTCAATTTTCATGAGTTATATCTTACCATGAAACGATTTCGTGGCATTCCTGCTTGTTTAGTAAAAAAATAATTTTGGTGCGATCCAATGAACATGCTGGTAGCACTGACTTACATACAACTTGTGCAATCTCCATCTTGCAATTCTCGTCGCTGATGTTGGCTGTCTTAAAATATTTGTGCTGTGTGTTGATGGTATTGGTTGCTTCAGTAAAATTTAATATTGGGCTGGTTGGGACCTAGAAAGGTATTGAGATGGTTTGATGATTTTTCTACTCGTATGGGCCTTAGAATAAAACCACAATTTAATAAATCATTGTGGAGAGGTTTAGGAATTGTGCTAAAAAGAAATACATAAAGTGGAGCTTTACCGAGTAATTATTTTGGCAAGAAAAGAGTTTTTTTTGTTGTAGTTCAGGAAAACGACTACATTTCGCTTTAAGTAGTAGCTTTTTGCTGTAAGTCTTATTAATATACAAACAGCGGAAATATTCATCCAGTAAGTTTTCTTGTATTTTGGAGCAATCACGTCTTGCATGCTCGCAGGATGTAAAAATTTCCTCAATATTTGCGTAGATTTCATCTTCGTTACAACGGTAAGCATATCCCAGTTGACATGCATAATCCTTCGCAGAGATCTTACACTTCTTGCTGGCATTATCCGTTACTCTCGTCATCTTCTTTAACTGTGTCATAAACGTGGTATGGTTCAGTAAAAATTCTGGGACCTGGTCATGTCTTCTTAATTTTACCATGTACGGAAATTGATAGTTTATCGTTGAACAATATTGGTTTACTTGAACACTCGTACACTCGACGTTTGGAAAACTTTTTGTGATATAACCAAAGTTTTTGCTGTTATGCACAGTTCCGTTTGCTGATAATGTATTCTGGTACAAGTACAGAATAAAAGAAAGGTTTTTGACTACGAAAAAATAATTCATTTTCTTAAATAATAGTTTCTATCACATGCCAACGAGTAAAGAAGTTAATTAACATTTTTCGTCGTTTTATGCCACTCGGTGGTGGTCAGAACTCAATTATTAATTTGCTTGAGGTCACGATTTTTTTTCACTAAAAACCACTTAAACGATCTATTAATTATAATTCTTTGAGCAGTTTATCTTGATGGATGTGTTAAGCTTACAAAACAACATCGTAACGACAATTAAGTATAGCTTTTCTCAATTTCATTTCACTTTTTGACAAATTTCGTCCAAAATTTACCTAAGAAAATAAATGGCAAATACATTCATCATTATGTTTAGAGTCAGCGCTTATACTGAAATATTAATCAGTTTACTGTTCCTTCTCTTATAATTTCAAGGGCTTTGGTTTTTAATGACAATATTCGTGTTAAGATGATAAGTGGTGCGTGTATAAGAAACTAATTGCGTGATAGATACATGGTGCATAAGATATCCATAGATATCACATGGTTCGTCTTTTTGAATATGTCTTCTTTGATATAACTCTCTCTATAGAGTAATGTTTGACGACTACTTATTTAAGGATGGCAGATGTTTTTCAATGTTATTTCCTTTATCGCAGCATTTCTCTGCTGGAGATGAACGTAAATCCTCATTAGTGGTTCCATTATCAAACTTTGAGTTGGAAAAAAAAAGTTTTCGTTTGTTATATGGGAAAGCAGCCAATGAGCCAAACCTTTTGTTTCGTCTGATTCATTCTTGTTATAAAATCTTTCATACTTTTTACTAGTTCAAAGATGTGAATATTCACAACTATTGATGGTATTTAAAGCGTGTATTGTTCATGATGAGCGAGGGAATAAAGAAATGAATAAAGCTATTTAATTGTGAATTTTGTTATTGAATTGGTTCAGTGATTATGAGTAAGAATTTGCTTTGCAAATACATTTGGTAGTTTAAACACTGTTTAAGGTCTTGATGGTTGATCACCAGTTTTTATATGTAAGTGACAAGGAAGTTGCGGATGAGAGGGAACGACGATTTCTATGACCAGTCGACAATAATAATGGTGGAGCAGAAATGAGTTGAGGCTTGTAATAACATATTCCAGGATTTTGAACAAAAGGCCAAAGATTTATTTGTGTTTCAAGTATCGAAGATCTAACAGTCGAACAAGAGGATCCAAAAAGTTGACTTTTGGCTTTGTAAACTTGCTCTCGAAGTAGTATGGTTTCAATGGACTTGTGGAAGACATCTTGCCATTAATCTTTTTCATTCATCACAGTTGAAAATTATTAAGGTGTGGAAAAGTCAAGAAGCAAGCAGAAGCAATTTCTACAGGAAACGAGAAGGAAATGTAGAAAAATGGCGTACTTATTTTGATGTTGATGAGGGGGTATTTTGTCTTAACATTGATAAGGGATATTTAGAACTAAATATGTTTCGTTCCTGTATTTTGAGGAAATACGTCGGTATGTGTCCCTTTTATAACAACTAAATAACATCAACAGCAATAAAAAAATCAAGAGCATCAACGAAACAAGCCGCATTAAAGGGGAAAATGTAGTTTGGTATTATGAACGTAAACGGTATTCTTAAACAATACAGCTCAACATCCAAACGACGAAGCAGCCAACCAAACTGATGACATCCACGTGAAGATGCTCCTTCCGTTCATCTCGTTCGTCAACCATTAAGGCTCTTAGCTACCTAAAACGACCCCAATATTCAACATTGTTTGAGTGACCAAAAGACGAAAAGAAAATCCACCAGTGCCATTTGTAATAATTCACCAACAACTTTTGATAACAGCTGCTGAAAGAAATATGAAAACGGAAAACCATTGTGAAATATGCTACAGAAGTACTTGCTTCGATATCATGCGTAAAAAAAGATCTCAAGTTTCGATTTATCTCTAATGTTCTTCTTAAAATGTCAATGGTTTAAAAGTTGATGTTAGGAATATATATTTACTTAATACTAATTATATTTTTTTAGTACTTTAATTAATACACTGTCTTAAAATGACTAAACTTGCCATCTTTCTCCAACTCACTCACTGGTCGAGTGGGTAGGTAGAGGTTTCTCAGGTTGTGGTGTGTGGTTCGAATCTTCGAGGGTCAGTCAGTTGTTGTTGGGCTTGGTGTGTTGAACATAAGACTTGCAATAACCGAGTACCGTGAATGTCAAGAGCACAGCAAGGGCAGATAATAGTGTACACGAGCTGTACAAATGGCAATTCTATTGTTGGTTTTTAAAGAATGGAATGCGACACTTAGTATATTTTCAGAAAAAAATCCCAAATAAAAAAAAGAAAAGGGGATCTGTTGCAAAAATTTTGCCCTAAAAAAACTAAGTCTTTTGATCAAATTTTTCTATGACTTCCGAAGGAAGTCATTTTTTAATAGTCAGGAAACAGAGGGCAAACCGAACGCCCTTTCACATCCCCTCCTAACCTCAACCTTGCACTCAATCCTCAATCTACAACCCGAATTGACGACGACACCGGGACGAACCAAGGACCTCGTGCATTGGAGGTCAGACAGAGCCTGTCAAGCCAGAAGCTCAACAACGAATGCTAACAGTTTCTTGGCATATTTGCCCATTTTTTTTTAACTTTGAAGTAGAAATATACAATATACAAGGTGGTCTTGAACCTTAGAACGTGCAACTACATTAGTCATGACTTTACCTTAGTTATTTACGTATTATTGAACTCTAAAAAGCTAAAGAGAACGAAGCGGTCTCGAACCCGAGAAGGAGTGATCATCAAACCGTCATCTGTACCACTCAGGCATGCGAGAGAGATGTGACGTCGATGAAAACATATCAAGTGTTTCAACAGAACAGCATTTATTGCCTTTCATTACATAAGGCTTTAGTTTATAACCTGTTTTGAAAATATGCCTTCGACGGCATCATAGCAATAGTAGAACTCTAAAGGCAAGGGCTTCCTCTTCGCACTCTAAGCAATAAATACTTTACTATGAAGAAACAAGAGGAACAAAGTAAGTCCAATTGCATCCATTGACATGTGGTGCATTCGGGTCATGACGCGCATGTCCTTAATCAATTTTGTCCATTCAGGAATATCGTGAAAAGACTATTTCCATAGATATTTTTTCTTGCCTTTCCCGTCGTCAATTTTAATGATCGTCATTTCAAATTTTTGTGTCTAACTTTGTGTCTACCTTAATGTGATTGCCTACCTATGTTTGTATCTTTATGTCTACCTTCTTGTCTGCCTTTGTTTCTACCTTTTTATATATCTTTGTTGATACCTTTTCATAGCACAAAGTTCTCGTTTTGTTGAACACCACGACATTTTAAAAATTAGTCATTTAATAGTCGAAAGTAGTCAATGTAATCAAATTAATGGAATGTAGAAAGGGAAAACATTTAAAAAAGCTGTCATTGCATAGAACACGACATCATAAAAAGGCGTTATTAAACCCTTGACTGAGTGCAACCAACACCAACAGTCAAAAATTATGGTTGGTGCGTTTGATGATGATAAAATTTGGCATTTTGTAACGTTTGTTACCGTCTGTGGGCATTTGTGTAACGATCAAAGGGCACTTTCGTAACCAAAGCAGGCATTTCTTTACCGTCAGCCGTTAATTTGTTAACGATCATAGGGCACTAAGTCGTCATTTCATAGGAGGAATCGTAATCGAATATAGTCAATGTCCTCAAATAGAATAGACGTCTTTTCAGAAGTTGTGTCATCTGTTTCGTCTTACCTTTTTATGGGAGACAACATTTGAAAAAGTTGTCGTTGCATAAAAGACGATATCATAAAAAGACGTCATTTCATAGGTTTCTTCGTCCTTGTTTGGAATTATTAAACTCTTGTCTGTGCGCAACCAACACTAACGGTCAAAAAAATATGGTTGGTGCGTATGATGATAAAATATAGCTGTGTTAGTTCAAACATAAAGTCAAATGATCTCGACGCCATTACATCGGAAAAAAAACGACCAAAACATGCTCGTCACTGCCCTGATTTAACACATGGCAATGCGTGAATTGACTACCTTCGATTACTTCGATTCCATTGACTACTTTCAACTATGAAAAGACTAATTTTTCAAATGTCGTTTTCAACAAAGTGAAAACTTTGTCCTTTGAAAACGTAGACACAAAGGTAGACAATCACATTAAGGTAGACAAGAAGGTACAAACATAGGTAGGCAATCACATTAAGGTAGACACAAAGTTAGACACAAAGGTTTGAAATGACGATCATTAAAATTGACGATGGGAAAAGACAAGAAAAAATATCTATTGAAATAGTCTTTTTACGATACTCTTGAATGGACAAAATTGATTAAGGACATGCGCGTCATGACCCGAATGCACCACATGTCAATGGATGCCTTTGAACTTACTTTGTTCCTCTTGTTTCTTCATAGTAAAGATTTATTGCTTAGAGTTCGATCAGGAAGCCCTTGCCTTTAGAGTTCTACTATTGCTATGATGCCGTCGAAGGCATATTTTCAAAACAGGTTATAAACTAAAGCCTTATGTAATGAAAGGCAATAAATGCTGTTCTGTTGAAACACTTGATATGTTTTCATCGACGTCACATCTCTCTCGCATGCCTGAGTGGTACAGATGACGATTTGATGATCACTCCTTCTCGGGTTCGAGACCGCTTCGTTCTCTTTAGCTTTTTAGAGTTCAATAATACGTAAATAACTAAGGTAAAGTCATGACTAATGTAGTTGCACGTTCTAAGGTTCAAGACCACCTTGTATATTGTATATTTCTACTTCAAAGTTAAAAAAAAGGGGCAAATATGCCAAGAAACTGTTAGTATTCGTTGTTGAGCTTCTGGCTTGACAGGCTCTGTCTGACCTCCAATGCACGAGGTCCTTGGTTCGTCCCGGTGTCGTCGTCAGTTCGGGTTGTAGATTTAGGATTGAGTGCAAGGTTGAGGTTAGGAGGGGATGTGAAAGGGCGTTCGGTTTGCCCTCTGTTTCCTGACTATTAAAAAATGACTTCCTTCGGGAAGTCATAGAAAAATTTGATCAAAAGACTTAGTTTTTTTAGGGCAAAATTTTTGCAACAGATCCCCTTTTCTTTTTTTTATTTGGGATTTTTTTCTGAAAATATGCAAGTGTCGCATTCCATTGTTTAAAAACCAACAATAGAATTGCCATTTGTACAGCTCGTGTACACTATTATCTGCCCTTGCTGTGCTCTTGACATTCACGGTACTCGGTTATTGCAAGTCTTATGTTCAACACACCAAGCCCAACAACAACTGATAGACCCTCAAAGATTCGAACCTCACACCACAACCTGAGAACCTCTACCTACCCACTCGACCAGTGAGTGAGTTGGAGAAAGATGGCAAGTTTAGTCATTTTAAGACAGTGTATTAATTAAAGTACTAAAAAAAATATAATTAGTATTAAGTAAATATATATTCTTAACATCAACTTTTAAACCATTGTCATTTTAAGAAGAACATTAGAGATAAATCGAAACTTGAGATCTTTTTTTACGCATGATATCGAAGCAAGTACTTCTGTAGCATATTTCACAATGGTTTTCCGTTTTCATATTTCTTTCAGCAGCTGTTATCAAAAGTTGTTGGTGAATTATTACAAATGGCACTTGTGGATTTTCTTTTCGTCTTTTGGTCACTCAAACAATGTTGAATATTGGTGTTGTTTTAGGTAGCTAAGAGCCTTAATGGTTGACGAACGAGATGAACGGAAGGAGCATCTTCACGTGGATGTCATCAGTTTGGTTGGCTGCTTCGTCGTTTGGATGTTGAGCTGTATTGTTTAAGAATACCGTTTACGTTCATAATACCAAACTAAATTTTCCCCTTTAATGCGGCTTGTTTCGTTGATGCTCTTGATTTTTTATTGCTGTTGATGTTATTTAGTTGTTATAAAAGGGACACATACCGACGTATTTCCTCAAAATACAGGAACGAAACATATTTAGTTCTAAATATCCCTCATCGATGTTAAGACAAAATACCCCTCATCAACATCAAAATAAGTATGCCATGTTTCTGCATTTCCTTCTCGTTTCATGTAGAAATTGTTTCTGCTTGCTTCTTGACTTTTCCACACCTTAATAATTTTCAACTGTGATGAATGAAAAAGATTAATGGCAAGATGTCTTCCACAAGTCCATTGAAACCATACTACTTCGAGAGCAAGTTTACAAAGCCAAAAGTCAACTTTTTGGATCCTCTTGTTCGACTGTTAGATCTTCGATACTTGAAACACAAATAAATCTTTGGCCTTTTGTTCAAAATCCTGGAATATGTTATTACAAGCCTCAACTCATTTCTGCTCCACCATTATTTGTGTCGACTGGTCATAGAAATCGTCTTTCCTTCTCATCCGCAACTTCCTTGTCACTTACATATAAAAACTGGTGATCAACCATCAAGACCTTAAACAGTATTTAAACTACCAAATGTATTTGCAAAGCAAATTCTTACGCATATTCACTGAACCAATTCAATGACAAAATTTACAATTACATAGCTTGATTCATTTCTTTATTCCCTCGCTGACCATGAACAACACAAGCTTTGAACACCATTAATAGTTGTCAATATTCAAATCTTTGAATTAGTTTGATGAATATTGCCAAACTGGAGAGTTCAACGCACTTATTATATCCTCTGCAACCATGTAAACACATAGTGTTAGGGATATCAGTGATTAAATGTACCCTTAAACCTCGTAAAATTTATCAAACTACTTCCACTCCCTCGGTTGGCAGGGACATCCAATCACTAACATCCCTGAAAGCATTTACTAATAAATATAACGCTGGCACTGCATGAGATAACTTCAAAAAACCCTTTCAAAGATAGTGTGCAGTTTTTGTTGAGAATTACTACAAAGCTTGACTTTGTTCCTCCTTTGTGTCTACCTTTATATCTACCTTTTTGCGTAAACCGAATGTTCGGCTTTTCAGTAGAATAATTTGCCGTGAAAACATAGACCAAATACACATTTTGCTTGATTTTATAACTGGCAGAAGCGCACGCACCCAAAACACTATGAGGGGAGGGAACACTACGTTCTGGGACAGTGCTCTTTCATTGAGAAAACAAAAAAAATGAGTCCTAATCACTAATCAAAGCAAAGTGGAAGATAAGTCTACCTTTTTGTGTATCTTTTTGTGTATCTTTATGTCTATCTTTATGTCTACCTTTATGTCTACTATTGTGTCTACCTTTTGTCTACCTTAAGGTCTACCTTTGTGTCTATCTTTGTGTCTACTTTTGAGTCTACCTTTATGTTTATCTTCAAGTACACTTTTGTGTCTATCTTTGTGGCCTACTTTCGTGTCTACCTCTATGTTCTATCTTTATGTCTACTTTTGTGTTTACCTTTATGTTTATCTTTTTGTCTACCTCTTAAGCTTTTCTGTAGAAGCACTTGTCATGAAAAGAAAAACCCAGACAAAATACACATTTTGCTTGCTTTTGTAACTAGCAGAGCCCCCCCCCAAAAAAAACCTGTGTGGGGGGACCATTACGTTTTGGGAGCGTGCCCTTTCTTTCATGGAAAAGACAAAGTTAAACAATCGACGAATCTGAGATGCATGCAAAATGATCATTAACCAGGGATTAACGTGGAATTGTGTTGCTATCTGAAATATTTAACTATTGAACTGAAAGATTGGAATAAAAAATTTGATAATCATTATGCAAATCATTATAATGTATTTCTTAACTTAAATATGATGTTAAATGTTATCGATATTGAATATATGTGTTTATAATGGCGGTTCTGTCTAAAGAAGAAATTAACTTAAGAAGATTGCTTTCGTGTTGCGAAGCCTTGGCAAATAATATTAAATTAAAAGATGGAAAAATAAATTGGAGACTCGAAAAGGTTTCGCGTTTTTGGCTTGAAATAAATGAAAGCCGTCATCAAATACTAATTTATCAATTTTCTTTCGTATAGTACGTTATTGCGCTTCAAAAGCAAATAGTGGAGTTAGGGAAAGTAGACAGGTAAACTCGTGAAGACTGCAAAATTTTTTACGATGATTATACACTAACAAAACTCTATTATAAAAATATGTCAATGGTTGCGCATAATGATGATTTCATATTTCTAAAGTCATATCTCCTACCTCTAGCAAACCTTCAAAAGATACAATGAAAGAATATACCAAAAGAATTGAGTTCTTAAAACATACCATTGATACAGAGAAAATGGTATTTTATAAAACTATCAGTAGTTGTAAAATCACAAATTTACTTATCATAAGCCTTATCATTAATTGCCATTTAGACTTGTCCTTACAAGAAAACTGTGGCAAGCCAACAAATTGTCCCTCCTGATATAATTTCAGATAGGACATATGCCACAACAATTAAAGTTAGAGAGATTCACCACAAAGCTAAAACACGACACCAAAATGAAGCAAGAAAGGAATTACTTGCTGGGCCCAATTTAAAAAGCCGGAAGTCTTCAAGGTGATTTTTATAAAAACTACTGTTTAATTTTTATTATAATAATTTTTCTATTTTTTTGACATGGTAGTCACATGGTAAATTCTGAAGAAGGTTTTGATGAGATTATGCAACACCATCAAAATATGCAAGAAAAAATTGCAGAGGAAATGATTGAAATGGCTCAGAACCTTAAACATAACTCACTGGTTGCAAATGACATTTTGAAAAAAGACAATAAGGTTTACAATATATGTCTTTGAGGATTAGTGCATGAGAAGCAATTTTCATTATTTTATTCATATGTTAATAGGTTCTAGACAATGCAACAAGATTAGCTGATTCAAGCTATAAAAAGCTCAAACATGAAAGTGAAAGATTGGAAGAGATAACTAACAGGCCATGTTCGCTATGGCTATGGATAATGTTAACTTGTGTATGTATGGTGTTCATTAGCATGATCATATTTATACGATTTTTCCCAAAGATATAAGCATATAATACATAACTATGTAAATATACAATTATATTCTTCAATTGAACTTTTGTCACTATGCAAAAGAAATAATGATTGGAGTTTAATAAGACAAAAAAATTCAAGAAAAATATTCTATCTGCATTTTGCACATATAAATTATAATATAGCATCTTCCCTAACATTGTGTTACTTATGGTTCATAGAATACCCCACCTTATGTCATTTCAACATGTTTAAATATTTACATTTTTTCTGTCCATCTTTAGCATTAGAGTCTGTATTTTTTGCATTTTCTTGAGTTTTCTTCCAGAAAAAAGTGGCCGATTGTGCAATGTTAACAATTTACCCAGGGTGTTATCTGGTTGATATTTGCAAAGAAAATTAACACCATGAATGTAGTCAGTGAAAGCTAAATTTCTTGGTTTCTTTATTGTTTGTGTGATTGTGGGTTTTTTCTCTTGATTTGATTTGGCGAATGAATCCATTTGCTTCATATTTAATGTAGCAAGACTTGCATCTTTATTGCATTTGGTAGCTTCATCAAATGGAATTTGATTTGGGGTTTGGCCAGATTCAGATTTTAATTGGACAGTCTTTAGAAGTTCTTTGAAAGGGTTGAAGATTTTCATTATATGACAGTTTTGTTTGTTAGTTATACCTGCAAAATTTGCATCATGGATCCTTCTTGTTTCCTGTCTCTGATAAATGGAATTAGGCATGGCATCAATTTCTTGAGATGGTAATATTTTTAGCAGCTCATGTGGTTGATTTTTCTTCACAATATGATCAACGTAATTTAAACTTAAAGATGATACACGTGACTGCTTTGCCGAACTTACATGTTGAGCATTCCTATTGCCATCACTGCTTCTAGGGCTTTTTTGTAATTCTTTTCCCATCATCAATTCACTATGACTTTCAGTTTCTAATGGCAATAAACACTTCACATTTTTCTTCTGATCACGATGTTTTACGAAGACTGTCACGTGATTACCACACAAGAAATCTCTTTTGTCGCAATTACCTTGATTAACATTGACTGTTTCAATGCTTGACAAAACATTGACGGTTTTCTGCTTTATTGCTGTCATCTTTTCACATCTAGAAACCTGATTTGATTTGGCACGATTATAGCAATCACTTCCATTGAAATTGTCGGCCACACGACAGTCTTTATCAAGTAAAAAAGTAAATAATAATGAAAATCATTTTTAATAGCGTATATGTCTACCCTTTATGTTTACCTTTATGTCTACCTTTAAGTTTACCTTTATGTCTACCTTTAAGTTTACCTTTATGTCTACCTTTGTGTCTACCTTTTTGTCTACCTTTATGTTCACCTTTATGTTTACCTTTGTGTCCTCATTTATGTCTACCTTTATGTTTACCTTTATCGTTACTATCTTGTATACTATGCTTATTATCTTCTTCAAACAAATCCTCTTCTTTGACATTTGTTTCCGCACTTTTCCCATCTACTATACCATCGTCTGTCTGGTTTTCATGATGTTGAGCCGTGTCAGCATCACTATATTCCTCAACATGTGAAATTTGTACTTCCTTTTCATCATTACCACTATCTTCTTGAATGTCAATTATTACATCGCTGGCAGAAGCCAATTTATGTCGCTGAAACATTTTAATTTTCTTATCTTTAACTCGTTGATGCGGTGAATCATCGTTCATTAGTTTTCCGTGCATCTTTGGCGTATCTGAATCATCTTTAAACATGTTTAATGCATTAGAATAAAGAAATTTTGCATCATGGCTTTTTAAACATTTAGAGGCAGAACTAATTTCCTGGTCAGGAGTTGCACATTCATTATTGCGCGCTCTTTTATCGTCATCTATTCTCCAGCGTTTTTTGAAGTATTTCCAGGGTTCAAAATTGGAATAATCTACTTCGTTCAACGATTTATCAAATCGTGAGTCTGCTAGTCTCTTGTCTCTCAGATATACCTTCTCCAAATATTGTTGTTCTTTCCTAAGTGTATCACCAGCATAGGTCACGTTCATTTTCTTTTCTTTTAACCTTTCCACTTGTGCTCTGCGATGCCATGACAAGACTTTCATGCGTTTAAGCTCTTTTCGAATATCAGCGAATGCTTTTTTTAATTTATAATTTTCCAGCGACAGGTGCCAGTAAGCTTCCCGAATGCCTGGTTGCAAGTTTTTTAGGAAAATGTTATGTGAGCGATTATTTTTAACTCTTTTCATAAATTTCCATTGCTCAATTTTCTCTTCCAGTAGGACAACTTCTTTTTGCAACGAAGACACAAACGCATTTCGTGAAAATTCACTAGAAACATTCAGCTCAGGTAGTTTAGCCTTGAGGTTTGTCCTCATGATGGCCACACCTTAAAAGAAAACACGTCAAACAGTAACGTTAACTCAGATCACATTATTGTCGTAAATATATAAACTTACCCTGTCCTAAAACAAATCCAAGAACAAGAGCAAAACAAAACAGCGCTACGCCCGTTGATAGCTCAAATGAATATTCTTGTCCAGAGAGTTTAGTATGTATGAGTTTTTTTTCGCTATCAGTCTTTTTATCTTTTGCCATATCTGGGTCGCTTTCAGCCATAATTTCATCCGTGTCATGGTTAATTACATGGAAACTGCAGGTGGATGACGCATCCGAATGTGATTCAAGTTTAAGGAGTTCCTCATGATTTATCTTAATAATCCTAGACTCATCCCGAGTAAGACAACATCCTACAGCTCTTTCTCTGTCAGATCGTACTAATGGACTGTCAGACACATCGGGTCGATTAGACTTGTTGTCTTTCAACGACTGTTGCAACGTGGAAATAACCGTTGACTTGATTAGGCGTCCATTTATTAAAGCATCATTTTTCTTTTTGTTAGCATTGAATTGCTCTCTAACCTACATGTTAACATTATTCAACATTATTCAATAACACGATTTAAAGTAAAAACTTACAACATAATATGCGATTGCCAGGTACTTACATCCACAAAGTTTTCATTATCCACGATTGTCCACTCTTCTTCATCCACTGAAAAAGACATTAGGCTGGGACGCTCGACAATCCACAGGTTGTCTCGACTGGCACTATTGTTTTTTTTCGAGTTAAAACTTGTAGCGTCATTTACATTCAAACAACTCCTATATTCTCAGCCAATAAAATACTAGACATGAAATGTTTTAACACCTGCTTCCTGTGCAGTTAAAAACGCATTAGCTTGTAGATTTATAGCATAATCAGAATCATACAACCAGTTGAAAAAGCAAGCTATTTGACTGTCGTATAGGAGTGAACAACAGCGAAAGCAAGTTTGAGCTACTAATCTTTAATTGTCATTTTAATAACGTCGTGCTCGTATTATGTCATTTTAAACAAGTGGTAATTTTTCTGTGCCGTGTCAAACACGTGGTACTTTTGCCATGCCGAACAGCAGTTGTATGATGAACACTTGAGTTCAAATTCAAGCATTGCATCATTAACATGAAGTGCATGAGGCTGGAATAAGTTTCACGCAAGAATTAAACATTAGTAAACATGATCAAATAATTATTTCATGCAATTGAAGTTAAGCCAAGATAACTTGGTTGCAAGGTTTATTGAATTGACATTTTCATACAAAGTAACGCTTTCCTAGTTTCTACGGTCACATTACGACCCGACCACAGTACTATGACAATGATGTTATTTTTCTTGTTCTTTACTATCATATTCAAACCAATTGTGTTACTTTGTCACGTGTTCCAAATGCCATTTACAGAATAATTATAAAGAATGCAGCTGTTCTCTATTCATCATTTGTAATTTCTTATATGTACAGTCACTTCACTATCATTTATATAAAGTCTTTTTCATTTCAATCGGCATATGAAACACGTGTACTTACATATACACTTTGATTTTATTTGAAACATTTTCTGTTGCTATGAGAAGGCTCTGTAGATTAGGCTATAAGAATACAAAACATAAATAATGGTGATAAACATAAATGATGTATAAAACAATGTAATAACAGCTATTTGCAGCCACGACTTACAGAATCCTGGGCGAGTTCTTTGATCGCTGACGAATGAATGACGCATTTGTCATGAAGAAACGCCAAATTACGAGCCAAATCAGATGAAACCTGCTCAGTCGCAGATGGACAGAAAGCAATATTCTAAAAACATTTACATCAACTTGTTTTCAACGATTTGCAACGCATACACTCGAAAAGAATATTCATATTTGTCATACGACCGTTCAATAAATTCTGCAAATCAATATGTGAATGACTGACAAGCTACGAAAAAGTTATCGGTGGCCATCTATTAATAAAAGAATCCTACCGAAAGGTCATCGATGAACTTTATCAATCTTGGCTTGTTCTTTTGTATAAATGGATTAAGAGGAATCATATATGGTTCCTAAAAAGTGAATAAAACTAGTGAAGTCATATCGCACAACAAAAATAATAAATCATGACGTAATTACTTTGGCCCCAAATTCTATTAAATTGGCCAAATTCTGTAAACACTTGGCAACCATCGTTAAAGTCCGGCTGGCCATGGGCGAAGGTGTATCTACAAACGTAGTTAAAAAGTATCAAAAGAAATCCATCAAATGAAATATGGAAATGAATACGTCACCTACCTGACATCATATTACATATTCTTGGATTCATGATGGCCGGGCAGAAACAACGTAAAAATAAAAACGCACTGTAAATGAAACAAGATACTTACGTAACTTAACTTTGTCACTCTTACTTTTTGCACAATTCACCAACCTGACAACTCTTGTTTTTAATGTTTCATGTTCTGGCCATTTTTCAAGCACGGTTCGTTGTAAACATCCAAAAAGATAACGTAATAACCTGTTAAAAAGAAGATATTGAACGCCATAAATAAAAAATTTATCATCTAGCAAAATATACATCACTTACATTGGACATTTATCTGTTGAGTTTATGATCGAATCTAAAGCTTCGTCAAGAAATTCTATCAACGATGTCAAATTTCCAACCGCATTCTCGTCTTTCCCAAGTCTGGCCGGATTGATCTTTATGTAATATAATTATATAGCATCATACATAAATAAATATAATATAATTATATTGATCTTAATTATATAGTATACATAATAAATATAATAATTGCATGATGATACAAAGTAAAAAAATAAATTATATAGCATCGTACATAGTAACTATAATATAATAAAAATACTAAATACCACTTAGTTGGCGATAAAATTCATTTCATGACTACAAAACTGTAGGGATTCAAGGATGACGCAAAGTTTAAAAAAACACTGCCTTTTAACTCATTTAATTTCTCCAACAACTACCATTTAATTTTGGCGAAACATCCATTAACTTAAAGGCGAAACATCCATTAACTTAAAGGCGAAACATCCATTAACTTAAAGGCGAAACATCCATTAACTTAAAGGCGAAACATCCATTAACTTAAAGGCGAACATCCGTTGACTTAATGGCAGACAGAAAAATTTTAATAAAACCTATCTAAAGTTATGGTCTACATAAACACTTGTTGTCCAGGGTTTTAGTAAGGAATTTTCATTTCGTAAAATCTATAGTTGGCTACTTTGCTTTTACGTATGATGGAAGACACGCCATGCCAATAACAGTCATTGATTTAATGATTTTGAAAATATATTTGCGGAAAAACGCTGAAGAAGACAACAATATACCTATAAGGTATGACTGTATACTTGCGCAGCCCACTCGACAAAACGAGTACACACCAATCAACTGGATTTCCATGCACCGCAACGATTAGCAATTTTAAATTAACTAGCTTGCTCAGTCTTAAATTACTAGCATAGTGTTCACTAATACGTTTGTGTTGCCCTGGTGTTAATACAAAGCCAAGAAAAAATCAGACCCTTTACTGCGAGACATATACAGCTAGTACAATGTCGATTTAGTAAAGCGTATTCTAACAAACGAGGCTTTTATGGTGTTCAATAAGAGGAAAGACGGCAAAAAATAAAAAATCTCTAAAATGCACATGCTTCTGGATAATACGTCAAGTGTTCATCGATTTGTATCTCTCAACATTAATAAAATGTAAAACATGCATTTTGTACTCCCCCTCCTTGTAAAGTTTATACTATTTGACATCCCTTGAATTACTGTCCTTACTCACAATACAGGAAACTAAACGAGGTTGTCATTTCAATAGATGAATTACCTCACAAGAATGTTTACACTCCATGATTCTGACGACAACATCTCTTAATGTTGACTGAACATATGGCACGGCAACCATCTTCATGTATTGATCCATTAGACTAGTGGCAGCTGACGTACCACGGAATAATGTCGCTACGTTATCTAATGATAATAATGTACGAGAATACATTACACTATACTACTATTTCACTCAATAGGTAAAATAAGCAAGATTACCTATATCATGATTCTGGATTTCTTTATCCGTGAGTCGTCTTAGTAAATTGTGATGCTGTTCCTGATGACGAAAGACATTGAGTATTCTTGATGCAAGCGTGTCTCTATCTTTACAAACTTCCATTAAAGACGTCACACAAAGCACGTCCTCTTTCATTAAAATCTATATCATGTAAATGATACAAAACTTCAACACGTACAAATCACTGGAAAATTAAACAGCTCAGATTAATAAATACCTCTTTAAGACCAAAATATTCCTCCACTGGCATTATCATTTCATGCTGCAAAAACATTTTAAAACAATATACAATTAGTACGTAAATGATATGACAAAAACAACTGTTATGTAAACCAACCATGTATCTAGCTTTAATTCGTATCGTTCCTGCTTCAGTTCGTGAATGTGATGCTCTGAGTTGAAACCAGTCGTCCACAACCTCACCTTTAGTTAAGATCTGTAGAGCGACCGTTACAGTTGCTAAAAGACAATGTATTAAAACGAACGGTAAAAGTAATTCATCATCAACAATTTACTAAACAAAAACTCACCAATGTCTTGATCTTTAGATCGTTTGTTTCGATTAAAAATTGCAACCGTAAAAGAGACAATATCCTCGGGAATATCGCTATATAGGGGAAAATGGAACCAATATTACTTGACTTTTTAACTTGAATACAAAGTAGTATTTGACTTACTTGAATTTAAACTGTTCATTCCATACGGGATTTTCTCCCTCGATAACAGGCGTTCTACATATTCGAACTTCATTCAGTGATACAACACAATAAGGATGGTACGATTTATTTCCTGGTAGATTGTGTGCTTCTATGATAGTCAGTTCCAGGCCTCGTAACTGTTTAACGTCCGAGCTAGCCATGACTTGAGTCGCCGTCCACCGAGATTTGCAGCAAAACTTTCTGATGGCTTGCATCCAGTCCTAAAGGAATATCTTCTTGCAGAAAATTCGAAGAAATAACGTCATTATGAACATATTAAATATTTAATGCTCACGTTCGCTTCATCATAGGTGTCGGCGCACAAATAAAACATCTGAGTATCACCAAAGCGGACTGCTATCTGAAAACAATTTGGCCTGACGCGAAGTGCAAAGAAATAAGTTAGTTGAAAATTGAAATAATTTGATATAATTATTATATACCTTCCAAAGAGACTTTCGTGAACCTCATAAACAGTTGAATATGTAAGATCAATCATTCCTTTTGGTCTTGTTCTCTAAAAATACGAAATTATAAAGAATCATGAGAATCGTTACATTAACTGAAACTTTAATTTAACACTCACCGATTGATGTTCGAAAAATAGCAACTTTTCATCTTCACCATTCAGAACAAAATACATGCTTTTCCATTTCTTACCAGTACCTAAAAAGGTATTGATGATTCTTAAACAAAAAAGAAAAAATAATATCTTCTTTATCAATAAGAGGGAGGGCGTGGAGTAGAGTTGGTAATGACAGTAACCACCTGCACAAGTTGCACCTATACAAGAGGAAGAGGGGTGGAGTTGAGTTGGTAGTGACAGTAGCCACCTGCACAAGTTGCACCTATACAAGAGGGAGTGGGGTGGAGTAGAGTTAGTTGGGACAGTAGCCACCTGCAAAATTTGCACCTATACAAGTTGGAGAGGGGTGGAGTAAAGTTGGTAGTGACAGTAGCCACATGCACAAGTTGCACCTATACAAGAGGGAGAGGGGTGGAGTAGAGTTGGTTGTGACAGTAGCCACCTGCAAAATTTGCACCTATACAAGTGGGAGAGGGGTGGAGTAGAGTTGGTAGTGACAGTAGCCACCTGCACAAGTTGCACCTCTAAGATTCTTTCATGTAAACAAAAGTTAATACCTTCTTTATCCGTAAACCATTACAGAGGGGGAGGGATGGGGGGTGTGTGACAATAGCCCTGTCAAAACTGCACGATAAACAAAGCAAGTCAGATGATTAAAAAGAGATACTTCCGTGGAAGTTAGAAAAATTGCTGACAGCCACTTCGGCACCCTGAACAATAAACACTGGTACCTTTTTTAACCAAAAACCCTGATTTCACAGACTTTCCAACTTTGGATTCAAATGTAGACTCATAAATAGGAGTGACAGGAGTGTCCTCGTGGATATTTAGATCACGTAAACCACTTATCAATGTAGGTGTAGAAGGTGGGGTTTGGTCTTTCTATAATGGACAAGTAATTTAAATAGATTACATACTTGTACAGCTTTATACTTCATGACAAACTTACGCTTGTAACTGGATTTCCAAGAGATAATCCTTGTTCAATAAACTCTTTCTTGTATCGATCAATAATACTGTCCAAACTGTAATTATACAAGCTCAACAATCACTAAAATTTAGAAGGTAAAGGTATAGAACAAAAATACTAGTACATACTCTTCAAACAATCTTCCACCAAACAAATACTGAAGACCTTGTTTTCTGATTAAAAATCGTGACACACCATTATCATCTCTAAAAATGAAAAATTGTGATTGTAATAGATTCAACACAAGAGCTTCGGTTCTTCCAGTTTCCGGATTTCAGATATTAGGGCTGACCTAACACAAAGTGAAAAATCACCAACTCTTGCAGAACTAGGTCGAATCAGAAAACTGCCAACAACACCTTCTACAAGAAAAATATAACTTTATTGCACTTTACATGTTTGTAAATGTAGATCGTCCAGGTTGGTATAGTCCTGAGAAGGATTGTTTTTGTTGTTGTTCTGTAATCACATTTGAATGAACAATGTTTAAACTTATCATCATTATTTCTTGTGATGGGTGGTATTCATTACTATTTATGTATTCAAAATATGTCCACAGAAGTTATTATAATATTGATAAAAAAGGATGAATGATATGACTTAAATAAACATTGTCATTATACCATTCATCAGCAGTTCATTAGCCTCCTCCTTTGAAAGTTTATCAAAAAACCATCTAATAAATATAAAAAGACCATTGAACTTCGAAAAAGGAAACCAACAGTAAAATTGAAAAAATCATGAATAACATACGCCCTGCCAGCATGAGGACTAAGGTTTTCAGGCTGAATAAAAAGATGGTAAGAATATTGGAACAAAATATTCATATCATAAAAACAATTGAAAATCAAGCACACACTGCATCAATGGTGTACATCTTTGGAATCATCCCTCTTTCGTTGGTCCGCAGCAATCGTCCCCAAAACCAAGACTCATTCACATTGTCTTCAATCACAAAAACATCACCAGGCACAAAACTGCAAGTAATGCAAGCAAGGAAGAGCTTAATTGTGTGACATTTTCATAAGATCTTTCTTAAATTGTTACCTGAGTGCCTCAGTTCCAAGTGTTTTGTTAAATGCATACTTGGCAACCATACGAGTGGACAGTGAAACAGGTTCTGGTGGTTGTACAGGATGTTCCAACCTTTCATCCTTCAATAAGCTGGAACATTTAGTGTAGTAACCAATTAAATCTCTTAATGACTCAAATTGTCGACCACCAATGTAATAGTCTCCAAAAAGAGCGGTGATGCTAAAGTGACTAATGCCATTCAATCCAAGATAGGAAAGAGAATACTGTCCATGTTTTCTTTCACTCTTTCGTACAAGGTAGCTACCTGGTGTACCTTGTTTTTTGAGACGATCTTCTGAGGTTTTTCGATCAAGTTTGCCATGATACCAACTAAAAACAGAACAAGATTTCATCAGGAAGCAATAAGATAAAGTAAAATAAGATCATTAATCTTAAGCTAAGAAAATTGGCCCTTGAGACGAATAAAGATTAACAGATCTATAAAGATTACGAGGACTGTTTTTCATTAAAAGTTACCATTTCTTTTTGGGGGGTGACTCAGAAAATTATAAGAATGGGGTCTGCTACAGTTTGCATCATAAAATGTCACTGTCATTCTACCCAATGTCCCAAACTTAATTGCATCAATGAAGCTTCAGTATATAAACTTTATAGACTTGGCGTTGAGTTTTGTATGTATTCTGACCTAACAGAAACAAAAATATTTCAACCAGTAATAGGATAATTCCTGTAGAGTAAAGTAAAGAAAACTTCTCAAAATTTTTCCATAGGTGTTCGTGCTTTGGCATGAATGTAAACAATTGACGGAGCAACACCCTTCAAATTAAACTTTATGTTTAATATATTAAGAAAGGTACATTTTTCCATAAAAATAATTGGTAATTCATTACTTTCAACATAAATTACCAAGCGATGTGTACTATTATATTAAATGAACCATTCGACTAATACAAAACCTCTCAATAAAGTTCAACGCCCAAAAACTCGTGTAACAAGTTAAAATGACAACCTATGTCAAAAAAACGTTAATGGCTTCCCCTTCGTAAAGCAAGAAACAATTTTCAACTAGACAACTTATTTTTTATTAAGTAATATAAAATTAATAAAATTGAAACGCCTTATAATTGATAACATAACAAAAGTTCTCTTTTATTTCACACGCGGTGAAATTGAAATATTTAGAAGTAGTAAGGTCGGAAATGTCGTAGGCTAATAACACAGCCATGGTGGATTTCCTAAGATTAGTCTGTAGTAAAAATAAAGTTAAGCATTTGAAAATAGAGATTTATTTCAGAGATTTTAGAGATTTATTTCAATGCGAAACACCTTGACAATATCGAGAATTTAAGACAAAGTACTGAAAGGAAAGTTATCATACCACTCGTCAGTTGGTGCAAAAGATGAAAGGTCTAAAATGACTTCTTCTTCAATGTCCAATTCATCGTCGTAACCGTCAGTTTCCTCACATTCTACATACACATGGATACTCTCGCGCTCGTTATTTGAGTCCCATATTTCGTCGTTTTTACCCGCCATAACAATACAGTCTGTCTTCCATGACACGAACTCTCGACTCACAACAACAAAACTACATCAAGTATTGACCTTTTGTAACGATTACCCAAGACAATACATCTTATATTATCATTGAAGTTTTGATATCTCACAAAAAAGTGTTATCAAAACCAGTGTAAATCAATATTCTGCATTCAATTCTTAAATAAAAACGATAAACGAACTGCATGTAATATTAGCGATTAATCAATTTCAACCAATCAAGTACAAGGACATCAGACTATTTGAATGATATTCTGCCCAAACCTGAATGACCATTACATCACAAAGTATAAATAGAAGACAATAATATTTTAATGGTCAACCTTCATTAATAAGACCTTGACTTAGAAAATATTGACTATGAGGCAATCTGGGTTGTAAAGTCGGAGGTTTAAACGTTCGTCTACAGCAAATTGCACGTGAAGGTAGTGATCGATCATCTCTGTTTGTATAATACGATCGATTGCTTGCGTTCCCATGTAGAGAGCGATAAATACGCTTGTACTCGTTGTCAAATGCTTCTGCAATACACGAGTATATTGATATTAACAGGATGAGAAAAAAATTCAATAATAATCAGTTAACGATAAAGTAAATACAGTTGTGAAAATCAAATCACAAAACATACCAATATCAATGTTGTCCGTACCACAAGCCATTAATGATAGAAATAACATTTCTCTATAAATGCTCCTATATTTTAGAAATGGGTGAATTAGCAATAGGTGAGTCATATAAACGAGAAGGGCGTTTGTCATGTTATATCAACGTATTCCAGTAGTAAAGTGAATGTATGCAGATGTACGTAGATCGTCCGGGTTAGCACAGTCTTGAGAAAGATTGTTGGTGTTGATGTTTGCAATCATAGACGTTTTGACATCCTTCGCGGTAGTCACTTCCCTATCCTGGACAACAGTCATCTTCAAAGTCTAGTGACTTCAAAATCCTGGACAACAGTCATCTTCAAAGTCCAGTGACTTCAAAATCCTGGACAACAGTCATCTTCAAAGTCCAGTGACTTCAAAATCCTGGACAACAGCCATCTTCAAAGTCCAGTCATTTCCCTATCCTAAACAACTGTCATCTTTAAAGTCCAGTGACTTCCTTATCCTGGACAACAGTCATCTTCAAAGTCCAGTTGACTTCAAAATCCTGGACAACAGTCATCTTCAGAGTCCAGTGACTTCAAAATCCTGGACAACAGTCATCTTCAAAGTCCAGTGACTTCAAAATCCTGGACAACAGTCATCTTCAAAGTCCAGTTGACTTCAAAATCCTGGACAACAGTCATCTTCAGAGTCCTGTGACTTCAAAATCCTGGACAACAGGCATCTTCAAAGTCCAGTGACTTCAAAATCCTGGACAACAGTCATCTTCAAAGTCCAGTGACTTCAAAATCCTGGACAACAGTCATCCTCAAAGTCCAGTGACTTCAAAATCCTGGACAACAGTCATCTTCAAAGTCCAGTCACTTCTTTATCCAGGACAACAGTCATCTTCAAAGTCCAGTGACTTCAAAATCCTGGACAACAGTCATCTTCAAAGTCAGTTGACTTCAAAATCCTGGACAATAGTCATCTTCAAAGTCCGGTTGACTTCAAAATCCTGGACAACAGTCATTTTCAAAGTCCAGTGACTTCAAAATCCTGGACAACAGTCATCTTCAAAGTCCAGTCACTTCCCTATCCTGGACAACAGTCATCTTCAAAGTCCAGTCACTTCCTTATCCTGGACAACAGTCCTCTTCAAAGTCCAGTTGACTGCAAAATCCATGACAATAGTCATCTTCAAAGTCCAATTGACTTCAAAATCCTGGACAGCAGTCATCTTCAAAGTCCAGTTGACTTCAAAATCCTGGACAACAGTCATCTTCAAAGTCCAGTGACTTCAAAATTCTGGACAATAGTCATCTTCAAAGTCCAGTTGACTTCAAAATCCTGGACAATAGTCATCTTCAAAGTCCAGTTGACTTCAAAATCCTGGACAACAGTCATCTTCAAAGTCCAGTTGACTTCAAAATCCTGGACAATAGTCATCTTCAAAGTCCAGTTGACTTCAAAATCCTGGACAACAGTCATCTTCAAAGTCCAGTTGACTTCAAAATCCTGGACAATAGTCATCTTCAAAGTCCAGTGACTTCAAAATCCTGGACAACAGTCATCTTCAAAGTCCAGTTGACTTCAAAATCCTGGACAATAGTCATCTTCAAAGTCCAGTTGACTTCAAAATCCTGGACAACAGTCATCTTCAAAGTCCAGTTGACTTCAAAATCCTGGACAATAGTCATCTTCAAAGTCCAGTTGACTTCAAAATCCTGGACAACAGTCATCTTCAAAGTCCAGTTGACTTCAAAATCCTGGACAATAGTCATCTTCAAAGTCCAGTGACTTCAAAATCCTGGACAACAGTCATCTTCAAAGTCCAGTGACTTCAAAATCCTGGACAACAGTCATCTTCAAAGTCCAGTTGACTTCAAAATCCTGGACAATAGTCATCTTCAAAGTCCAGTGACTTTGCTTTTCTGAACAATAGTCATCTTCAGAGACAAGAGACTGCATTAACCAGGACGATCTACATTTACAAACATGTACTTCAATAGTTTGAGAATACACTCCACTCACCATTGTATGTTAGGGTTTATAAGTTTCTGACGATTTCTTTCTTCAAAAAGACAATCAAATGGACTGGCAATGTCGCTCTTCTTTATATGAGCAACAACAGATTGTACAACACTGCAAACAGAGAAAAACAAAACAAAATGTGCAAGGATGTCAGGAATATTAACTATAAACGAAAAATTATAATAACCAGACAACTTACCTTCTAGGTGTCCATGATTTTTCGTCGACAGTCGGATTTTGATGCTCTTGAGCTGAAACAGAACGAGCGCAAAACAGTTAAATATAATTATTTCAACCATGGAAAGATTGCTGAACATATTACGGAAGAGATGAATAAACGCTAAATTATTAAATTATTTACCTGGGACATTCCATAAGACATACAAAGGTATATGATCATCGTTAGCAGGTCTTTCTGCATCCCATGATGTAGATACAATTATCTGACTATCAATATCCTACGAAATACACGAAATCAAATTACAATATTGCAGTTTGTACAAGAGAAGCTCAAAATTAATCGTTTATATACAAAACGCACCTTTGAACGATCTAAGGGATCATCTTCAGCATAATTACCGTAAATATGACCATTTAAATGAGTTGGTAAATTAAGTCGTCGAAAATACCACACCTACAATAAACAAAAATAATACATATACTACATTATTAGGATGCATATAACGATAGTGACCTCACCATATTCCAAAATATTACGGGCTTCTCCTTAATCATAGCAGGGGATTCTAAAGCATCAACACCCTCATTATCCATGAGATTCTCCAATTCTTTCCTCAACACTAGAGGACTGACATAGTTCACTGATATCACATCCCTTTCTTCTGGCATTGCTGAAAAAAGTAATACCAATATCATGGACAATTCACTTTAAATTACATCAAAAGCGAAACTTTACCAAATAAACTGTTTTGACTGCCTATGCCAGGTATACTGTTAGAACGTGAAATTGACAAACGATTTCGTGGTTTGGGACTACCTTGAAGTAGACCTGATCCAGGACTGTTGTTAGCACTACATGGTGCGCTGAGAGGATAACGATTCTTATTTTTCTTGCCAATGCTCACCGGAAGTGTAATGCCAGGGGGAGAAAATGACCTTATCAAACCAGGTGAATCGCCCCCGTGCACAGCTCGTTTGGCGATTTCATGGGTTGGGATAGCGAGGCAAGGATTGGACGTGGTGTGAATACCACTTATGGATAAATACTCGCTGCTATTGAAACTTGAAGAAGTGGAAGAGAGATTACTTCCTTCTCTTGAAAAACAGTCCCTGTAATCCTAGAAAGAAAAATGAAGAAAATTGAGCACAGCTAATCGAAAGCAGCACAAGTTTCATCAAGATTTTACTTTAATTTTGATGATCAGCGAAACAGCTTGGGTTGTTGAACAGTATGGACAGCTACAAAAAAATAAAAATAATTAGTTAATACACAACCAATAGACGTCTAATACAAGGAGCAAAACACACCTTGTGTTTAAGTTGGAATCATCAGAAACCCAGCCCGCCATAATTTCCTCGTCATAAATGTATCGCTCGCAGTCCTTACATGGATTACAACTGCAGATCAGTGCTTCAAACGAAATATCACGTGGTACCATGCCACAATGACTTCGCCAATCGACATAATCTATACCTGACGTTGTATCCTGGAAAAATAAGTTCATGGTGATATGGTGCAACAGGGTGCAACAACAGAAACTCATGAAGTATTTAGATATTGAAAACATCAGTTCAAAGAACCTTTAAAATAAATTGAATGGTTCAAAACCGAGACTATCGTTACATGTTTGTAGATGTACGTAAATCATCCTGGTTGGTAGAGTCTTGAGAAGAAGTGTTGATGTTGATGTTGACTGAAGATGATTACAGTTAAATTGTCGAAACGTCAGTCAACATCAACACAAACGGTCCTTCTCGAGACTTTAACCTTGAAAAATCTAGATTAACAAACATGAACGTAACATTCAATATAAAAGCTAAACACTATGTGCAACATAATCCCGCAGTACCTGGTATCCTTCGCCGTTAGATTGATTATCCGTGTCACTTGTGACAAAAAGCTGACATTGTGATGAATTACTGAGGTCTGACGAAGCAGTACTACATGTTCGTCCTAGATTTATTTTTGGAAAACCATCAGTAAGATCAATCTGCGACAAAGACTGCGAAATTCGATTGCGACCTTTCGATTGCGCTCTAGATGAGCTAAAAGGATCAATGTCATCAATACCACTGTCGTGAGAGTTTGAAACCTCAAATACAGAGTTATGAGCCTCTCCTTCTTCGCCGAATAAATACGTTTTTGTTTCAGTTTGACGTTTGCGTTCGTGAATTTTCAAAAGGTAATTGACAGAGGAGATGAAATGAAACATGCGACGCCATCTATGAAAGCTGGTCGACGTTGATGGCCATTTGCCTTCAAAAACAGCCTGAAATTGAAAAACTATATTTAATGAACAGAACATGTAAGGAATAAACTTTTTGGGCAGATCTTCATCAACAAAACCTTATTGTAGTATCCATAGGTGACAGCATTTGGCTCGATGCCTTGTCTTTTCATTTCACAGTATGCCTTTGAAAAAGACATTTTGTTAAAGCAAACACACTCTATTATGTGAAAAACAAGCGAGTGCAGCTAATAAAACAAACACCTTGACAGCCAAAGCTGGATGATCGTATTGACCACATAACTGCATCAATATACGATAACACACCTAAAATATTGAAAGAAAATCTGATTCATGGATGATTCGCATACTACATATATAGATGAAATTTGTAAGAGTTATGAAGATTACCTCATCTGGAAGTTGAACTTTCTCTTTCTGCATTTTACAAAGCACCTGTAGATGAAAATAAAACTCATGCTTTAAATTTCAAACTTTTCTTTCTCGAATTGTGAGATCAATAAAACTAACTAACTTCGTATGCATCAAGAAGAGCTTTGGCTTTGTTATGGTATGATCTCACATACGCAGGAAGATGAATAAACCAAATACTGTAGCAATATGCCAGAAGGCAACTACATAGAAAAATGACAGAATTTAACATGTCATATATATTGTAGCTTTGTATTCTTGCTTTACGATCGACAAACCTTGCCCATAACACTGGTGACTTTTGAAACTTTTTTATGCTCTATAAGAAAGGATGGATATTATATTCAGCAAGAACAATGGGAAACCATAATTAAATACCTGAACAGATTGATGTCGCTCTTTAGGGGTACGTCTGCCATAAGCAGGTGATGGAGTCGATACAGCTAAAGGGACAGGCTGTGCGTTCTCCATTGACAGTAGTTCATCTTGCAAAGCAGGAAATGTTGGATAGCTGAAAGTAAAGAATTTATTTTTACTAATCTATTGTGCCCCCTCAGAATATCTTACACATAAAGTCATTAAAATGACTGCACATAACATCCTTCAATGATCTTACGTACCTATACATTTTGTTCTCGTTCTTTTCACTGGCAGCCAAAGGAGTAACAACGTAAGTTCGATTACTGAAAAACCATGAAAAAATAGAGTTTACTCCTTAGAGTTATTACGCCAAGATGTGATAGGAAAAAATCACGATGAAGGAAGATATTTTTACTTGCTCATGTAATTATCAATTTCAATGAGAGTTTTATCAGTTTCGGCCTAGGGCAAGAAAAAGGATTGATTATAGAACAATAGCCTCCGATTTTTGTTGTGATTTATTGATCGACAGCATATCACTAGAGAGATACTAAGAGACAGGACGATAGATAAAATTACGCAAAGACTGGAAAATAACAAGAAAACAATGGCTCTATCACTTGAAGAACTCACCTCCAGACCTTTTTAATAAATTTTTCGATATACAAATAAACTAGCTTGTAAGAAACTGTTGTCGGTCGAATTTTACGTTCTATCAACAAAATATTATATTTTTAACCACAATTTTACTCTCAGAGTACCTTTTCACAGCATTCATCGTAAAACTGTAAGTATGGGTCTTGAGATGAAACAAAAGATCGCTGCTCAATGAACCTAGAAAACAGCTAAAAAATCACCATAACATAGCATGATCAGTATATTACAAAGATCATTATTGATATAGATCATGATTGATATAATTTGATCAACCTGAGTCTTCGTAAGGATTTGAAAAAACTTATGAAATGAGCTTGGTCTTGTCTTTAAAAAACCTAAAATATAAACCATATTGCTCAGAATGCACCAAAACACAATGTTGTCAAATTTTGTTGATAGAAGCCACCTTGCAAATTAAACAGCGAGTCTTGGCTAAGATCTGCCATATTTTTTGGCGCTTCAACGATAGGCTTTAAAAAAGTTCTAAAGAAAACAAATAGAGATCGCTTATCAAACAGCAATAACTTAAAGTCACGAAATCGTCTATCGTATTTCACCTGTATCCTTTTAAAACAGTGATGTTGAATCGAAGAAATGCTTCTTGAATGGCCACCTCGATATTCAACTAAAACATACAACGATGGTTCAAGTAACACGCACATAAAATAGAAGATGAAATTATCCCATCTTACTCTCTTCTTTGCGTAAGACGAATCGTGTTCCAAAGGAGCCAACTCTATCGCATTTTCGGAAATAGCACCAGAATCGCCTAAAGAAACTTAATCATCAATCACTTAACTCAAAGAAAAGCAAAACTTTCTAAGAGTCAAAACCAATGGAAAACAAAAACACGTTGGCGACACCTCAAATGATACGTAGCAAAGTAAAACGTGCAAATTACCACGGCAAAGTTGGTGCAGTTTTGAGTATTGCGTTTGAAGTTTTTCCAGCAAAGCCTTTCCTGGTTTCTGTGAAACAAAAAATCTCCATGCTTAAAAATGGTGACGACGAATAAAGATACGTTGGAGAATAACTAAACCTTTGGAAATGTTTTCCAAGAAAAAGGATTCACGTCATGGATGCTACGTAAAAGAAAATGAATAAATTTTTCTATAAGCTGTCAAGATAACTTGTTCATAATGCACAACATACGGTGATATCATGTTTGTATCCAAATCAACACATATTACTTCATCAGGTGGAACTGGAGCATTGAGCACATCAGACAATGCAACAGGACAGAGAGGTATATAAGGACATTGCCAGGAGAATGGGAAGATGACCTGAAGACAAAATACATAAAATGGCAAAAAAGTTTAACGAACGATTGAAACCGCATAAAAGTAGGTAATTCTTCGCATCAAGATGTGAGAAATGATTCTGTAAAGTATTAGCTACAACGCGTGCATGAAATTTTATGCGCATTTTCATAATTCATATATTTATTATATATTGCATAAACTTACACTAACTAAAGCTTCTGCAACACTCGTCAGTAAGGCAGCACGAAGTGAATGAATAAGTAGTTTATGTTCCGTTAAAACATAATAAAATAACTTGATTGAATTCTCAGGACCAAGCCAACGTAACAAGGCTGAGAATGACGCTCCACTGAAATTTTCAAAATGAAGATCAGCCGAGGAATTGACGACATCATAAAGTTAAATACTAATTCATGATATACTTAAAATAATTAAGACTATTGTAAAACGTTTTGTGAAAATTGGAGCGAAGAATGTAAATTACAAATGAATAAAACAAAGAAATCAATAAGATATCTTGTGAAAATTTAGACGTTAATATTTAATTTTTATTTTTAATTATATAGAACTTCCAGTGCTCTTACTTGATTGGTAAACTTGTTGAGTATGGCTGACATATTTCAAATGGTTCATAGAGGTTCATCTAAGTATAAAATAGAAAATAAAGAAAATATCAAAATTCTGGTAAAATATCTTGGTAAGAATAAGATATTGTAAGATTCTACATAATCTGTCTAAGAAAGGTGTAGGATTCCTGCGTAAGTTGCTGTAGTATCTCACATAATCGTGTACTATCCTAGCTTAGAATCATCTAAGATCAATTAATAATACCACACTCGCTATTCATAAATATCAGGTTGATAATAAGTTGACTCAGCTTATTGCAAGTAATGTTTTGAGTCAAACACCTCAGTCATGTTTTTCATTTCTCAATTTAATAAGAATATCATATAAATCAATATCTGTAAACCTTCCACTCACTGTCCTCCTTACTGTCATGAGCAGCAAATGTCAAAGAGAATCACAGAGTCCCAGGCTTGTGACTGGTATCCAATAAATGTGATCAAAATTATCAGCTATCGGATAATTATAATCAAAATTATCAGCTATTGGATAATTATAATCAAAATTATCAGAGCCAATTTACAGATATTGATTTATTTGATATGCTTATTAAGTTGAGAAACGAAAAACATAATTTAGGTGTTTCACTAAAAACATTACTCGCAATAAGCTGAGTCAACTCATCTAAGATCCTACAAAATCCTACCAGAATCCCAGAGGATTCTGTAAGATCCTATCAAAGGATCCTGCATAATTTTACAGGGTACTTCCACTATAATGACAAAAAAACAAACCTGAACAAGAATTCTTGGTCTTTGTGGTGAAGGAAATGGAACATTAAGCATAAAATGTGAAATATATCTATAAAAACAAACATAGTCAGAGTATTTTGGTTATTTAATGTTGAACATGAATATTAATCATAAGGTCTACTTACCTTTCTAAAGGAATAGGTTGAGTTGATACAGAAATTCTGTATAATGATGACAGAAACTTCTTGAAGGCTTCAAAAAAAGGCCAATGTGACAGAACACAGATAGATTTATTAGAATGGACAATTTGTCTTAAATCTCCTAAATCCTGAAACATACAAACAATTAAAATGACAAACACATAACAAAAGTCCATTGCCTCAATGTAAATCGTGTCTGACTTTGTCATGAGTTGAAATCTTTAAATCATTCATCATTTCCTGGGTAACGTCTTCTTCAGGGAGCTCTTCAAAAAATGTCACAACAGCTCCATAGATCTAAAAAAAATCCACTTTCAACAAACAATGTCAGGTGAGATAAGTAGAATACTAGAAAACATGAAAAATATTAATATAACCCAAATACATATGCACTTGTATATCCACCTTTTGTCCTTTACTACCAGTTAATATAAAAATAGAAAATATGGGCAAAGGATGTGGTGACTTTCTTGGCCAACATTCAACAATGGCACCCATAGGTAAGCAGAATTGTGGAACCTGATCTGGCAAAGGAAATCCAGCAACATCACTTTTGGGATATCGACTCAATGTCTCTAAATAACAATGTTGCAATTGAAGTAAAACATAATTTGAAAAATGCTGGATGCACTTGATTTTTACAAATGTTATTAAACTCACTAGCTTCAAAGGTGATGCAATGTGGTCTGGCAAGAGATTTTCTGTAGCAGAGAAATACATCAGAGCTCATCTAAAAATGACGATTTAGAAAATTAGACTATCCAAAAAATGGCATTTTATGAAAACTTGACATACCATTCCTTTATTAAGATTTTTTTGTATCAGGCAAAAGGCATGTGGCGTTTTTTCACCCTGGAAATGTTTGACAAAAGTTTAGAATAAAGTTTTGTATAGGGATAGAAATATAAGATGCAGACCTTGCTTGCTATAATGACATTAATGTGAGTGACTGCCAATGATGTGTGGGTAAGTTTAGCTGATGATCTTCTATATGTGATGAATATTCTGTTGTTGATACTATCACTAATGTTAGCAGAATGTCCTTGTGGAGTTGTATCAAGGATATCACAGCCTTCAATTAGTCTTTCTTTCCCCTCATACAAAACACTAAAAAACGTAAACAAAATATTTAAGGTTCGAGAATTTGGATCAAAATAATTTCATTATTACACACCCAATGTCAACTATTGGTGGCTTATCTCTTCCTCTACGATAGCAAAGAAAACATGATTCACCACGAATGGCTCCTGAGTTCAGGTCAGCGGGGAGCCCTCCAGGTGTTGTTTCAATGCAGGTAAATCCATCAGGTGCAGTTTCCCCTTTACTCTTAAATATCACAGTTACATCAGTTATAGGATCAACAACTGTTCCTTCTTTTTCCAAAATTCTCTTGGCATTCTTTCCCAAACCAGCAACAACAAAGTAATCAACTACTCTTTGTGGTATCTCATTATCCTCCATTGTAAATTTTTACATGGCTAGCACTAACACTGGCTCTTTCATGGAGGCGGGAGCAATAATCTCGTTGCCATTTAAATTTCTTTGAATACCTCTAGACTGTGTTCAAAATAAGAATTCACGTAGAGAAATTGCCAAAATCTTTCAATATTCAAAATGAAAATAAAAGCAATGTACAGCTTTTCGTAATAATAAGAGAAACTACAGAATTCAAGATAATTTTCAAAGCGTGTGTGAATTATGATATATCAGTAATATCACTGAAGGCAAATAATCTTATACAGTAAAGTACAGGATGAAAGAAAAAAGCTCCCAAAAAATGCAAGTTATTAATAATGTCCCGTTTACCTACATGCAGCAGACACCTCCTGTCCAGGACAAAAGAATTAAATACGTAATGCGCAAGACACAAATTTCCAACACAAAATATTAAAAATGCACCAAGTGACAACCTTTAGTGCTCGAGTCAATCACAATAATAATCTCAATAATCGAAATCAATAAAAGCCCGCACGAGCGTGTGCACCTGCTATTCTAGTACAATATAAAGTGGACTATGTCTCGTTTTGCCTATAGAAATATATGTATCAAGTTTATATTGACCAGTGGAGAAATAAAAGAATAGTCGACTCTTTAATATCAATTTTCTTTTTAGAATTTTTCAAAAAATAAACTAATGCACGAGCCACGAAACATGATTGCCATTGTTATACAATACACTATAGATTATAACTGCAACGTTCATTGGTCAAAATTTAGTCGTTGTCTAAGCCGATTTCCTATTGGGTATTAGGCTAGTTAGCCAAGAACCATATGAGACATTACATCAAGCAGTAAATTCAAGGTTTTGGATTTTGAAAAAAATTTGTGATCTCTAAAAAGATCTATGTTCAAATGAAAGCATTATACTTTCGTTAAAAGTTCCGAAGAAAGCCGCTCAATATCTATATCTGAAAAGAATTCCTTTTTACAGACTTCCTTCGACTAAAGCTGCAATTTATTCGATGTGAATTAGCCTAGTGTCGAGAAAGTACTTGTTAAACGACATCGTGGGTCTTGAAGATTTTTACTGAAGATAATTATAAAATAATCCTTCGATTATCACACTATTCCTTACGCGATGGCCGAATCAGTGACAGGTTTGCAAAGACTCATCAACATTACTCATTTTCCTAATACCGAGTTTGTCAACAAGTCGAAAACACGAAGATGACATCACAAAAATATTCAATATTGCTTAACTTTTTTCTCCAAAGATTTGTATTTTTTGCTTCTTCATATTTATATGTTAACTTTAGCTGCGGATGCTTCAGCGGTCACCACAACGAAAAGTGGTCGTGTGGTGACTAAACGAAAACAGGAGCTTGTCGTGAAAGAGTAAGTGTCAACAAGCAGTAATTACAATATTTTACTTAGATATTACGATATGTTTACCCGTTGAAAAACTTGGCGGATTTGTCAAATTCAATTTGGCATATCTTAGGAGTTATGTTTTGTTTTACCCATATGTCACTAATTAAATCATAACTTTCAGAACTTAGTCAGGATAGATATACAACTTTGGTATGTTTACAGAAAAGTGACATTGATTTTTTGTATTTGTTAAGGGAATACTCAGATGGCGAGGATGATAGACAAATTGCTTCACATGTTGTAACAGGAAAAAAGTCCAAGTATTTAATATAAAGTTTACATAATTTCATTGTGTGATTTCATAGTTATATTATGACTGTTATATTATGTCACGGTATTTATGAAACCAGCTGAAAATATTTTTTCTATATCTAATATTTTCTACAACTAATATTTTTATTACTTTAAAAAGGAGTGATGATCCAGAAAGTTCAAGGGAAAAATTTGCTAGGTTGGTCAAAACATTGAATATGCCTACACCACTATGTAATGTTTAATGCATTCAAGTGTTTTATGTAAATTTTACCAGGGAAAATCACAGTGAGATAGAAAGAAGACGAAGAAATAAAATGAACTCTTACATCAACGAGCTATCAGAAATGGTGCCAACTTGTAATGAAAATCCAAAAAAACCTGATAAATTGACTGTCTTGCGCATGGCAGTTGATCATATCAAACATTTAAGAGGTGATTATTAGTGGTCATCATTTTTGAAGTAGAAAGAGAATACAAAGAAAATTATTTTTATTTTCACACTATAATAGCAGAGCCATCTTACCAACCACAAGGAACAAACACCAAAACTTCATCGTTCCTATCAGAGCGTGAACTTAAACTGTTAGTGTTGGAGGTAGGCTGGTGATACAATGATATCATTTAATTAATCATTTTCTTAGTAGTTCTTATTATTTTATATGTACAGGCTGCAGGAGGTTTCCTCTTTGTGGTAAACTGTATCACGGGTAGATTGCTATATGTGTCAGATTCAATTACACCTGTACTTAGACAAGCTCAGGTAAGAAATCTAAGCGTAGATTTCTACAAAATCAATTTCTTTGCAACATGGTGTAATTATTTGTTGCCAGTCTGATTGGGAAAACAAATCCATCTACCAACTTATTCATCCTGATGATAAAAAGAAAGTTCAAGATCAACTTTGTGTGGATCCAGCTGACTCTGGACGGATCTTAGATTTGAAAAGTAAGAGAAAGAAGCAAAGAAAATTCTTATGTGTTTTTACTATGATTTTAATTATTTCTTGAATTTTGTTGCATTTAGCTGGAAGTGTGCGTAAAGAAGCCGGCCCAGGTAATTGTTTGACCAACAATAAAACCAAGATTTAACAGAACAAGGACTTTGCTGCTGTGATTACAAATCATTTAAAATTCATAGTGCTGTGTACATTATATTAATGACAGATGCCTCAAGACTATACACTAGCTCTCGAAGAAATTTTATATGTCGCATGAAAAAGGGTCATTATGAAGAAAGCTCTGCTCTCAATGTGAACACTGGTGTTGATGAGGATTATGCTATTATCCATTGCACTGGATTTTTAAGGGTATTATACCTTATTTCTTAAATATTAAAGAGAATGTTGAATTTTTTGCTAAAACTTTGCTACAAATGTTTTTTAACAGTCATGTACAGATGGACATGTTGGCAATCTTGTCCCAATCACAGAAGGCAGTGACCGCACCACTTTCTGTGTTGTTGCTATTGGTCGGCTGCAACCAACATGCTCCCCTGTGGGTAATGATGTACCCAGTCAAAAGCAAGTAACAGAGTTCATCTCAAGAATAGCTATTGATGGGAAGTTCACATTTCTTGACCAAAAGTGAGTGAAATGTTTTCATGTCATTTGGAACATTTACAGCAGTGTGCGAATTAGTTCAGAAAAAACGATATGCAATTTTTTTGACAAAAGTGTTTCTTTAGAGGCATAATCAAATCGATATTACCTTAATTATTAAAAAGCGCTAATTGCTAAATTAATGTTTTTAAATGTGAACAAATTCATATGATTTACAACAGTGTTTTTCGCTACAACCGCTGATTTTTGCACATCGTTTGAAAAAGTGATGTGCAATTGTTTTCATTTTAGCTAAAACAATGTGCAAATTGCACATTGCACACCATTAATTCGCACACTGATTTACAGTAAACATAAGATGATATAGTAAAATATATACAAAAGCCGATTTCAACCATCTGGTTATGCACTATATGATCACAGTGTTCAAGATGTGTTGGGGTATTTACCAAAGGATCTTCTTGGTAAAAGCTGTTATGACTTTGTTCACAAGGATGATAAAGAAACAATGATGGAGAGTTATGATCGAGGTTCCTGTTGTTTATTCAATTAATGTTTTTACTATGTTCATGCACTGACCAGTATATATCAATTTCAGTGGTGAAAACCAAGGGACAACAGAATCTGTCAGTGGATATCCGTTTCCTTAACAAAAATGGAAACTATGTGAAGTTGAGAACATTATGTTGTAGTTTTCAAAATCCATTCACAGATGAAGCTGAGTATATTGTATGCAAGAATATGATTGCAAGGCAAGTAAAGTTTTTTTTAATTAATAACTGGCACATACATAGAACACATTTTTCCTTACTGTGAAAACCTTTCAATATTACCTTTTTGTATCATTGCCAGGAACTCACAAATGGAAACTGAATATCATAACCCAAACAATGGTTGGTTTTCATCACAAGCTAATTCAGTTTCAACTGACAGAAATTTCCCTCCCAATCCTTTGTTCTTTGATGCTCGTTCACCAGCGTTAACAAAAAGATATCCTGGTAGGAGATAGATAAATTTGATCTTTTCCAATTTTCTTACTCTAAAAATTTTTTTTTCTTTTAGAACTACCTCAGCAAGTATATATGGTAGGTTTTGAGCTGCATTCAGCCAGTCATTTTTCAGAAATGAATTACGCTCGTAATTTTGCAATCTATATTTCTCAGGGCTCAAATCCAATTCAGTCATTTCCTCTTGTGAATATTCCTGTGCAGGAAGATCGATCTGGCCAAGTGAGGATTCCTAACATGGAGGCAAATAATTGTAGGTCTTGATACTTGATGATGATTCTTGACTGTTGCTGCTTTGATATTCAAGTGATGTCTTCCCATATAGATGATTTTGAAGTGCAAAAGATGGAAATGCTTCCAAAAGAAAAAGCAGTTGGTAACAGATTTAGTTCACCAAACGCAACTGCATATGACAAACCACAATTTGTACCTGAGGAGCGTAGACTAATTCAAAATTCAATTCATTTTCCTTCAACACAGTCCTCGGAAGAGTTTTCATCAGAAATTGTGCCAACAGGCTCTTACCTCAATGGTAATGTTGCTGTGAACATTTTTGATAGGCAATTGGATGATAAAGCACCACTTCAACATATGAGTATGTTTGATGGACAAATATCATCAGCAAACACAATGATGGGACTGAATCCTTCATTGATTGCATCATCTATGGCAGGGAACCATGTTTATCCTGGTTACACTAATTGTCACATTTAATTTTTCTGGAATGTGAATAATTTATGTAACATTCCAAGACTATGATCATTGTAATATTTCTAAAAAGTTTCACACTATTGCACTACATTGCTAAAGGAACATCTGTATAGATATTAATAGCATTTGAATTCATAGGTCCAGCACAAAATAGATAGATGCAAAATGCAATAAAATATCTTTGTGTTTTGAACAGGAATATAATAACCTTTCATGATGAAAATGTTAAGATGCACTGATTTGCATTGTTTTTGTGGCAAGATTTATATTCAAACAATGAAGAAGTATTGTATTTCAATTTATTGTTAGTGTAGTTGTGAATGGTGATTAAATACTGTAAAGCCCAGCTGCAAATCACAATAGTATCTTGAGTTGCATCTTAACTAGGTGACTACATACGTATCTTCATACATTATTAATTTCCATGCCTCCTTTCCTCTTCAATCTGTGTACCACAAAGTGAAGTAATTTTTATCTACAGTCTAGATCTTCAATTTCATCATCATCACCACCTATTGCTTTCCAAAATGCTACAGCAACCTTAAAATGTGCCAGAAAGCATCACTTTTGATATGACATATTCCAATAAATTAAAATATTCACTTCCCTTAAGCTCAAAACAATTTGAAGTCATTACCTGCTCAGCATAAGCTTTGCGCTGTAAGTGCGGAAGTTTTTCAGCTTTTTCTATAAAATTCAAATGAAAGCATTTCTCAATTCAATGACTTCAGGAAAGAATTAATCAATGAAGTTTTTACCTTTCATAATTTTCATTTGTGAGAATAATTTATCAAATGGAATATCACTATCAAGATTCACATCATCTTCAATACCATCAAGAATGCCACAAAAAGAATTTAATTCTTCGTGTGAGGTAGTGTTGCTAATTTCATTTATTTCCTTGTTTTCGCCATCTTTTGTCTCTTGTTTGTTCGTTGCTACTTGTTTTTTACAAGTCATTCCTTAAAAATAATCTAGATGATGTCAATACTCATGACTGTAATACATACGAAACATTCTCTATTCAGTAAAACATACCTTTTATATGAAGATTTGGCCAATCGGTTGCCTCTAGAGCCTGGGAAATGCGTGCAATTCCAATAGTATCAGGAAAATCATCCTCTGATGTTCACAAAAAACAATTTATTTCAGTTTAAGAACTAACAACATACAATTCCATTCAAAGTGAACCCAATACCTTCTTCACTGACTTCCTCATTTAAATCAATGAATTCAAAAGAACATTTCACAGAAAGTTTCAGGATGTTAGTTAACAATGCTAAAACAATTCAATGGAAATTATTTGACTACATCTATGGAATATGACTTTTTAATCAAATGCCTCACATGAATCTTTCTCGTGTTCAGATTTTGAGCCAATCAAAAGCAAGACAGAAACTTCCAATGCATCTAAACCAGGTAGTAATTTCTTCACAGTCTCAAATGAATCCTATATTTAAATATATATATTAATAGTAAAAATAAAATATGTGAGAAATTAATTTAACTTTACACAAACTCATATTCAGATACTTTTCACAAACCGGAATTATATCAAATATAATGAGGATGGCTGCAATTTGAAACTTTTTGAAGTAGGAAAAACTATCTTCATGTGCTTCTGCCACAATGAAATTAATATTGGCATCATAATACTTGTTGTCAATCGTCCAGGAATAGCAAATTACGTCATGGTTTTGCTTCAAAATTTTGAAATGGTCTTTTGTTATTTCTAATAAATATATGAGTTTTTGCCATTGTGTGTTTGTGTTTACTAGAACAGGGGAGTGTTAGATAAACACCCGTGAAAATCTGCAGACAAATTTAATAAATAGGCCAAGAGTAAAGATGTAACCATTTACCCCTTACTTACTTCCAGTTCAAGAAACATACATTTACTGACACTGCGACTCACACTGACAGGGCACTCAATGAGAACTGTGTTATTACTCAAGTTTCGGTCCAAAGCTAAATATTATTTTTTATAATTGAAGACCAAAGTTTAAAATCTACTTACGAGCTATCAGACTATTAGGAGATAAACATTTACTACAGTTAATCACCAATGCATAATTGTCGATTTCACTATTTCCTGCACATCTTTCCGCCATATTTGATATGTAAGTCAGTGAGCTCAATATACATATAAATGCTGGAGCGTGAAGAACAGACGTCAAGAACATGGTTAAGACAAGAATCTATAACCACCTATAACACATAACGACACCATAATTTTTCGAATAAGCATAAAAAAATTCAATTTATATTTCTAAGTAAGTAAAGTTACATTTAAATTTAGCTGTTACTTAATATCATATGGTCGTTAAAAGTAGCTATCTATATTTTGATTTCTCTTTTTGCAATAATCTGATAATTTCTTACCTAACTATCGCAAGAGACTTTAAATAAACTAAAAAGATACTTGACGTAAATATATTTTGACAGTCTTGATACATAATTAATCTAAACAAGCGGCACGTCATACCTAGTAACGACATGCTCCTGCATTGACATGTAGACCAGCAACATGTCATTTCTTCCAATTGTTTCTTCTGGTTCAAATAATGCTCCCTAAATTGAAATTCTCCAAAAACTTTTATATCCCTTCCTGCTCACTTTGCTTTGAAAAAGTGATCTTGTTCCCCAAAATAGTATGGGAAGAGTAGCGAGGAAGAACTGTCAGAGTAAACAAAACTTCTTCTCTTCTACTTTGATCTTAAATATGAATCAGTTGCACCACCAACCAATTGAAAAAGCGAACAAATCATCAGCATAGACTATGATCTGAATGTGGTCTTCCAACTTCTCCATTGGAAATTTGTTTTATTTCAATGGACCCATGTTTGGATCCACTGTTGGAAATATCATCGCTTTCATTTGTAGACATCTTTTTGGCATTTTTACTTTCTTTCGTTCATCTTTTTTCAGTAGTTTACATTCGCTTTCCCTCACCTTTTCTGAACGCGACATCACGTCCATGGCAACTTCTTCGTCGGAAGATGAAGACTCCTTCGTATTTTTCCGTTGTATTTGGTAGAGCGCACAGCGATAATAACCCCGAGCACCACAAAAACAACCAAGAAATAAAAGGAGAAGTGCGGTGACGCATAGTAAAACGATCAATAGCCACAGCGGGACACCGGATGAGGACGAATGCATATATACTAAAAAAGAAATCACAAGATCGTAAGATTTCATCATTCAACAAACAAATTTTGTGAACAGTACCTGTTTTGGTCCCTACTGCTTCAATATGTAAAGTTGAATTGTATGTGGGTACATTTGTGGATGGTAGAGTAGATGTGACTGGGCTCCGTGAGCTAGTTGTTTCAGAAGTAACTGTTTGGGGTCTTGAAGGAGCATGCGTACTTTGCTGATCTGTAAATCATAAAAGAAATCCATATGTAGCGTATTGTGAATAACAGAGCATTATCTTGACAATAAAAACGCGTTCTTGTCCGTCATGACATGAACTTGAAATAACGGGGGTTTTTTCTTTTATGAAAAACAGATCAGTCAAAGTATTTAACTAAATATAAGTAACTAACTCTATTGCATTGATATTGATTTATGTTATAATAAAGAAATGTTTTTCTTACATAATGTTCCATTTAATGCTGCGTCAGAAGGACCTATGAGTAAGTCACCAAGTCTTCCTTTGTTCTTAATAACCATATCAAGGAGACTCTTTAAATTCCTTTCATCTGAGTCAGGTGTAATTAAACCACTTAGCACTACAGTTGCTATGACACTGCCCTCACTATGACAAAAACATAGCTCAAATATACGTTACATAAACAATTCAAGACCATCTGAACGAAAAAGACACACCTGAAAGTAGCACTTGCGTCTTGAAAGAGAGGAAAACGCTTATAAAGTTCCCGAATCTGAAGTATAGATATCGGAAATTTTAAAATCACAAAATATAGCCGACTTAATAAACTGTAGTAAAAATTAAAACAAAAAGTAAGAGACGAATCTGAAGCCATGGTTATAAAATGGTATCAATACAGTTCTCAGTGAAACAGAAATTACCACAATGATTTTTTCCACCAACGATGTTTTTCCCAGTCAAAACTTACAGAGCTCTGAGCTCACGATGAAAATAACTTACTCCTTGCAAGACCTTAATGTTCAGGTCAATGAATCTTTTACTGCTGGATTTCTTGAGATCATCATGCCATTTTTCTTCAACTAAATTGAACTTTAAAGTCGTTGAAATAACTATAAAACAATAGACACGAGTAAGCTTCATTTAGCTTAAACAGATGATTATTACACTAAGAAAACCGAAGATGAAAACATACTTTTGTATACACCAGTAACATCATCACCAAAAGCATTGTAGGCTATGAAACTATACTCGATATTTTCTTTCATTTCTATTTCTGACATCATATGGAGTATTTCATGGCGTTCTCCAGACTTAAGTAAAATAAACGTGGGTAGAGGATAACCAGTGACATTACAGGATAAGTTGAAGTTGCCTTTTACATTATCCCATTTACAATGTACTTTTGGAAGCGAGCCTTAAAAGAAGTAATTCCTTTGAGCTCAGTCTCACAACAAAAAATCTTGACAATACAACAATTTAACCATACCAAAGAGCGTCAATGAACAGTTGTATGACGTCACATCATTAGTCACTTGACACATATACTTTCCAGAGCTCTTCAATGAGTAGCTTTTTATCGTGAGCATTTGATCATTCACCGTAACCGTATTATTATCAACCACAGTTTCATCTTTGAACCACGATGAGATTTTTGGTGTAGGTAGTCCAGATAAGGAACAACGTAAGATTACCTCTTCATTTACCACGATCTTGCTTTCTAAGCTCACAACACAGGAAACTGGAACTATAACACGTAACAACAAATACTTTACTGCCATGAAACACGGGGTATGATAATCAGTCGAAACACATCATATTTACTTTGCGGGCATATTTTAGAATAGTCGCCATTTTCAAGGTCCTGGAGATAAGGCCTAAAACAGATCAACGAATAACTTTGAACAAATGTCACTTTGTAAAATATTAGTCTTTTTGAAAAGCACCTTTTAGAAGTAGAATTAAGTTGAATACAAGTTCCACTGTGCCACGCACAGTACGGATTCGTGACGGATATACATTCCCTACAAAACAAAAAATCAAACGAATCATCAGACTATCGACGTATGTTCCACGGCTATAAAGAAGGAATAAACTAACCGACATGTTTTTAACGATGTACAAGATGCAATCGGGACAAATACTAGCTTTTTCTCTGTTGCAACAACAATCGTTTCCTTTAACCAACAAAAAAGCACATTTAATTAATTCTATGTTATTCCTCCACAAACCTCCCTCCCCCCTCCAAATCAGCTCTCAGAGAACATTCATCATAGATTTCTTTTACATTGTCATTTTGAGTTCAATCCAGTTCATTATGTTGCAGCTAACAACTCAGGAGTTGAGCTCAACATCTGCAGTCATTAAACATACTATACATTCATTACTAAAGAAGTAAATTGAACAACAAGATTGGATCTCGAGAAAAGTGACGATTATTGGTAATTTATTGTTTGAAAGTGCTTCTCTTAATTACAAAGACCGCGATGGATTGATTCACCGTTGTACATGTGTTTAGATATAATCCATGTTGACGACTATAAATTACTCTTTTACCAACTTCAACAAGATTACCGTTACTAACCCGCGACGTGAACATTTCCTGTGAGTCTGTAGATGTTCTTTCTACCACTGTTGTATGAGTTGAAGTCAGGTTTAAGTTGGATCGCTCTGACTCACGTTTCTCAATTGTCGAATTCAATTTAGTGACTGACGTGTTTGTATTCAATGTTAGATTACTGCTTACTGTTGATGTTTTATTAGCTGGAATGATAGTAGTTGGGGGCTGTGAAGAAGACAGAGTTGTTGGTGTTGTCGGTGTTGCAGATGTTGTTGGTGCTGTAGGTATTGTCGTTGTTGCAGATGTTGTTCGTGTTGTAGGTATTGTCGCTGTTGCAGATGTTGTTGGTGTAGTAGGTATTGTCGTTGTTGCAGATATTGTTGGTGTTGCAGGTGGTGTGACAACTCTTGAAGAGCTCTGGTTGTACTGCATAAAAGAAATACGAGACTTGCTCAAACTTGATTAATGAGTGGCAATGAATGACGAGTATAAAAAACTTTACCTTTATTAACTTTATATCTTTAATAATAAGATGATCCTAGATGAATTGAACAATACGACATCTTAGAGGGGGTTTATCAAATGATAATCATTGCAAAACATCGCGATGAGAATCGACATGAAATCTTACCTTATTAATTTTTCTGGCAGATATCGAAACAACACCAGTGGAATTTACAAAAATTTCAAACAAGAGGTTGGAATCTAAGTTTAACACAAAAATGAAAATAAATCTACATGTTCTATAGTTCACTATTATCGTAACACAAAGAACATATTTAATCTTACCAAATAGTCGTAACACATGATAAGATACGTCAGCAATAACCACTGATTCAGCAAGAAGTGTAAAGAATCTAAAACACAATATAAATAGTGAAACCTGTTCTCCTCATTCAGCTAGAATACAAATAAAGAGAGCAGAAAAACTAAAGCTCACCTCCTATGGCGACGTAATATCAGAGCTTCTTCGTCAACAGGACGAATGACTGATGCATGAATTAAACGCATTCTGTAGTCTTTATATTCTTGCGCGGTAAGTTTAGGTTCTACAAGTGAACTATCACACTAGAAGAAAGAATATTATATAAATTTAAATGTTAAACATCAATAAAGTGACTAACTCGATTAAGTACCGTCAAATGTCTGTAATCACGCTTGTCTGCCACAACAAATTCGAACTTCTTATAATGCACCTTAGGATCAATGTTATAGTACACTTTACTGTCGAACGCTTTGTCTATGTCCGAAAGTAAATAGCGACACAACACAAACTCATCAGAATTTCTAAAAAATCAGAAAACTAAAAACTTAGCTTTCCCGTTTTTAATAGAAGATAAAAAACTTATCATTGATCACATGACCATGAATAGAACGAACACTTTGTTGGCAAATAGACGTAACATTGAACTAATAAATACAAATGAAACACAATTACATACATGCGAGCTCGAAATAAACCGTAGATATAGGTCTTTCTGTCATCATGTATTACAGCGGTCATTTCTAAAATTATAGTGTCAAGCATTAATTCCCATTTTTTTTCGGTATCGTTTTTTTTTGCATTGGGTATTGCTAAAAGGTCGAAAAAAACAATCTATATCAGGGGAGTTGACGAAACTTTCTTGAGGATATTAATTTGAGTAGCTAAAATGAACATATTTTTGGCATCGAAATTAAAGAAATTTCAAAAAACTACACAAGTATTACAAGTCCAAGTTTAATTTAGATAATAAAGTAAGATGAAATAATTCTTTTCGGGGACACCACCCCTCGAAAAAATCATAAGATCGCATAAATTAAAGTTAGCTCTCTCGAATTAAGTGAAAAGAAAGGGCTAAAGACTAGTCTTACCCAAGATATTGTATAGATCGTGAAAACCATCTGCACGAGGTACAGGACACAACAATCTAACTTTAGAGAAGGTAAGAAGTATGGAGCGTGCCGCACCACCACCACCTGGGTCATGCTTAAATATAGAACAACACAACATCAAGTTTATAAAGTCGCAGTTTAAATACCATGTAATTTCTTCAAACCCCAAACTGGCAACCGTGTGAACGAGGTTTCAAAGGCACGACACACTACATAAGGCGTTTTTCATAACGCAAAGCGAACACGACTATTTAACAAAATATTTGCTTGGAAAACCAGAAAACCAGAAAACAAGAAGAGCTAGAGAAGATAACTAAATTGTCAAACCTTTCATTTCGCAAAAAATACAGGTAGTGAGGAATAGTTATACAGTTAACTGAAAACGACTCAGGCGATCAATACGACGTTTGATTCAAATGAGTGACATTGTTTAATAAAACGTATGATTGTAAGAAAGTCATATACCCCAAAAAAAAACATAAAAAAATCTTCACTTTTGAACTAATAAACATCGATGAACAAGTGTACATAATGTTACCTTGCAAATACGTGCAACACGAGATACCGTCTCCTGTAGAGTAAATAACATCATTATATAAACTTATAAAACCAACCAAAAATATAAAACTACTTTCTCCACATACTTTTGTTAGTTCATCAATATTTTCTTCGGACGTCTCGTGGAAGAAAAAATAAACATAATTGCCAATTTCATACAAAGAAACAATTTCTGCATCTACATAGATGAATACAATAAGGTGGAATTCTATAAGGTGATTCATTCTTTATAAAGTTAGTATCCATTTATTTTCTATGATATATAAGTCATAACATCCAAATGTATGTGTTGAAACATGTCAGTTTTAATATGCATAGTAGTGATGGACTCATTGATGGTTCAACAAGCATCCTACCTGTATTCCTAAGCATCCTACCTGTGTTCCTAAGTACAAGCTCCTTTGGACGAGTTTCGTGTAAACCATCTTTGGTAAAGACCCACGTTTGGGTAAATGTTGTTCGGTGAAGGTTTTTTACCGAGTACGCTTGATATATATACGGATCTGTATGATAACAGTAAGAATTAGGGAAGTTGAACTTAGTAGATATAGTGAGCTCAATATTGAAATTTATAAAATAAATACAATGAAGCACGTGCGCTGATTGGTCTAGAGCTGTGTTTGCATTAGCTTGTGTCAAACACATCTGAGCTCAACCAATCAAATCAATCATAACAATCAATCAGTCAAAGAGAATTTGAAAATCGATCATGAATACATTTTAGAGGAAAAATTAAAATGTTTGTCTGTTTTGCATTATATTATTTTATAAAAGAAATAAAAGATGTTTTTCGTGTTTGAACTGGCTTATGCAAACCTCGGAGACATTTGTGAGAACTCTCGAGCAAGTGCAACCCTTGACCTTCGGTCTCGGGCTTGCACTGATTTGCTCTTGAGTTCTCCCGAAGGTCTCCTCGGTTTGCATAAGCCTGTGCAAACACAGTAAACATCTTTTATTTTTTAAATATAGAAGAGTAATTTGTTTTCATTGACAAGCATTGGTTTTTGGGATAACATGGAGTCCCGGAAGTAGCCATTTGGTAGCCTGGAATACTTTCAAAACCAGGGCCCTCACAGGGCATACACTTTAGGGAGAGAGGCAGGCTTAGATTTGAGCAGCTATTTTCAGCATCAGTTGACTCTAGAGGTTAACTCTTTATCCACGCTGTCGAAACAGATATTTTTTAAAGCTTTTAAAGTTGTGTACGGTTGTGGTTGTGTTGACACATGAGCATTATACTTATATGTAAATGTTGTAAAGCCTTTAAAAGTTCTAAAAAGAATCATTTCCTTTAGCAATTCTTAGTAAGTGATAAAAACAGGCAGTTACTTTCAGAGGGAGGCTACTTTCGAGACTCCATGGTTGCATTTAAAATTCATAGTGGCTGTTTGAGAGTTTGTATTCAGTAAAGTGGGATTGACATATGCACCATCCACAAGACTAGGATCTAGGACTTTTATTATTGTTTCAGTGTTCTTTGGCTTATGCCTTACTCCCAGCTATCATACCTGAAATGACATATTTTCTCAGGGGAATTTTAAAGAAAGAATAGCTTGAAGACGTGCTCCCAACTTTTGTCCCCTAAGAAAGATTAATTTAGAGTTGAAAATCAACTTTCCTCCACAACACCAAGATTCATTCAAAATTGTCATTCAACATCTTGCTTTTAGAGTTTCATAGCTTGAAAAAATAATTATGAATCTAATTTTTTTATTTAAAGCAAAGATTTATTAACTTACATTAAGTTTCCAGCATATTTGGCTCCTGCGTGAGTTTGTCCCGCAAACAAGAATTAAATCAAAATGTAAAATAGGATATATTGCACTAATCATGTTCCCACATGGTGGCTAAAAGCAACATAAAAACATAAACAATAAAACTTTACAGAAATGAGAAAAACCATATCAAACAAAACATACTGGCCAATTGCCCAATTCGACATTTCGTTGACAAATGTAATGATCGTATGGAATACTTGGAATGGAAATAAAATGCATGAGTTGTGCATCCAATGTTACGTTGAGCACACCATCTCTAGACATAAAAAGAGAACATATCATTACCAAAGGTACACACAAGGGGGAAAGGAGGAGAACGTTATATGCCATTACTATGCCACTGTATAGTCATTTAGCCATGACTTAATGAGCTAAAATCTTTTGAATTTCACTTATCAAAATTTGAAATCATTATTTGATTCATTTTGCCACTTTGCCACTTTGACCATCTCCTCAATAATTTACTAAGTGCCCCTTGTGATCCTTGCTACAAATTAAAAATTCCCGCCTGAATGATGTTAATTTGAAGCAAGTGCATACCTGACTCCAATTAAAACAAATGGTGTGTTTCCCTCATCATATATGGTATTAAAATATGAGTAGTTTGTATTGCCATCTTGAAATTCTTTACAATCTACAATAAAAATAAATAAGTTAATCTTTTCACCCTGAACTATATTCGGTCTCCTTTATCAGTAAACATTTAATGCATGTTCAATAAAACTAACCTGAACATGAAAAGATCATTGAATTTTCAGTGAGGAGTAATGTGGAAGAAACCAGCAAAGGTATGATGAATGTCAGGTAACACAGACCAAGAAAAAAGTTCATGGTAGAAAAAACCTTAAAACAAAATGCAAATATGCATTGCAGGTGCTGCTAAAGTCAACACAATTCAATGAACTCAAACATACTACATTGAAGATTAAACCACATGGTGATAAGATCTCAACAATCCTTTCAATTTTACAATCTCTTAATGAAGGAAGTGCATCAGACACATTTACTATGTACAAGCCACAAACAAATATATTATATCCACTAGCATTAACTTTACAAACATTCCGACAGATGGGAAACCAAGTGATCTCTACAAATGAAAGTGCTATCAAAAAGACGACAATATTCATATATTCTTCAATATTGCAAATAGGCTTTACACAGGCATGCCCAGAAACCTACTTTGAATATACTTCAACAAATAGTTTAAAAAACAAAATGAGACTATCACCGATACAGAAAAAGAATCAATAGGGTTTTGAACTTCTTATTAATAAATCTAAAATATGATAAATTAGTTCTAATGTTAACAAGAGTCGAGGGAATGATAAATAATTACACACATGCAACAAAACAATAAACTTTGAAGAAACGTTTTGATACTATACATACGATACTACGTTACGTATGTATAAAAACTTCCCACTATTATTATCTCACAAAACAAACTAAATTTAGGTGAAATTACAATGGCTAGACAGTCAAGATGTATTTCTATGCGCATTGTACAACTTCTATACAAAAATTAACATCAAACGTAAAAAACGACGATATATTTCTTGAAAATTAGTAATTTCAAAAATTTGGTAAACAAACGTTCAAGTATCGCGAAGTTAAAAGTAAAACGTAATGTGTTCACGTAACTTAACCGAAGTAATATTTTCAGGTGTGCTTATTGAACTTACACAGCAATATGAGCTTGAGGCCAATATTCCAATGAAGTGATGAATGTTGTATAGAATAGAATACCTGGTCTCAAAAATTCGTATTTTTTCTTCGAATATCAGTCTCCGGAAGTGGCCGCCTTGAATCGAAAACGCCCGGTCACAAACGTCCGGAAAATCAACTTTTCAAACCAAATAGAAAATAAACAATTCTTTCCAGGAAAATTTTCTGTCTCACGTTTTGATATGAAAAGGCACAGTGAGAGCTATAATCGACGACGGAATAGTTTAAATGGGCAAAACCAAGCAAACATATTTTATTTATGTCAAAATATGTTAATTTTAGGCAGCAACTGTTATACTTATAAGCTATCATCAGCATCATGGTGAGCATCACAAATAAATATTAGGACTAATAGCTAATTTAGCATTAGAATGTAGGTTTTATTTTATGGTATTCTCAACTATATAGACCTGCACAACAGGGCGTATAAAAGCAAACAAAGTAATTTCACTCCAATGAAAAAGCACAAGCAAATTAAACAACAAAAAAAGAGATAAATTGTACCCAACCCAGGAAATAGCTTTTATCGTTGACCCGTTTTCATTCCCCAGTTGGGCAATATGGCGGCTTTCCCAGATTAGATAAGTCAACAAAAAGATAAAGTTTCGTCGTTCTAAAATCTCTACTTCACCAGCAAGCGCACCGTATTTTGTATCCCTATTTTTTGCATTGTTGATGAATGCATTTTTACAGAAATAACCGATTTAGTGAAATTATTCATTTTGCAACATGAAAATTGCAAAACTGATCTTTTGAAACAGATTATAAAACATTTTTACAATATGTCCCAAATGTATCCTTAAAAGGCTTTTCATTAAATAAATATACAATGATCTCACATGACTAGTGGCAGAAATGCATGAAAACTATGGTAGTAATAACATAATTTAGCCTTTTATGTAACAGCAGGTTCGGTCATTTACCTTTTCAGTTTCACTTTAACTTTGTGACCTCCAGTAGCTGGCAATTTGCATCTAGCGAATTTCCATGTTCCCTGTCGCGTGATCGTAAAGCTACCTGCAATTATGTCGTTCTACCGTCAGTGAGTCTCTTTTGACGCAAAGAAATATTAATATTAAAATACTTGAAAGTTAACGCTTAAGTGAAAACAACAATGACTATTTACGGCAAATTTGGCCAAGTACATGCAACTTGTGAGTTGTGGTCCACCCAAAAATTCGAGGTCAAGTTTATTTTTCTAATTGCGAACTTGACAAAATACTGACAAATTTACTTTTAAGTTCAGTACAACCCTTTTAAAGAGTGTAGTGTTTCAAGCAAGATGATCTCCATTGTACATTTACATAATTCAAGCTATCAAATTACATCACTAATAACTCTCGACATCAAGTTGTACAGGTAATACCTAATTTTAGTGTATAGTGACAAAATAAAAATCAATAGGTCTACGCACCTCTTGTTACTCTGTTTTTGACACTGGACACAATGGCGGACCCTTCGACAGCCAATAATGACAGAATGTACAAAAAATATTCGGCATTAACTAATATTTCATAATAATTCAGAAAAGCAAAACGCCTTTTAATTGGATAATTGTACCAACCAATCAACATGTTCTTCTTTATTTAATAACCAATCACAGAAAAGCGAAGTATATTCAAAATTGGCGTGAAGTCATTATAACGACAGACTCGAATCTTCGTGCGAACTGCGATAAAGGAGGCAAAGTCTCAACTTTCAACTTCAAGATGTCAGTAAATGATATATATTACTCAAAGAAGTACCAAGATGATTATTACGAATACAGGTTTGAGACGTTTACGCATACTTTTAAGCTGTATATAGCAGGCTGTTAATGGTTGTTTCACGGTATGTCCGCCATTTTTTAAACAAAAGTACTATATATAGTTTTTAGTTGGACAATTAAAACTCAATACTCAATAGTAAATTTGCGAGAAAGCTTACTTATTTATCTTCATTTTTCCTAGACATGTCATTCTTCCAAAGGAGTTTGGTAAACGAGTGCCGAATACACTTATGACCGAACATGAATGGCGGTCAATGGGTGTTCAACAATCCCTTGGCTGGGAGCATTACATGATACACAAGCCAGGTTTGTGAAACGAAACACGAAGAACTTGTATATGAAGTTGCCAGAATCTAGAAATAGTATTCATTTCATTTACTTGCTAATTAATCAAATATTGTTTCTCAATTTCAGAGAGACATGTGTTGTGTTTCAGACGACCCCTTCCTGGAGTTGACGTTGGATCAATACCCAACTGAACTATTTTGCAACGTGGTTCTTTTGACTTATATGATCTCGTGGGATTATGGTGTTTGTAAATAATTTACAGAGATAATTGAGTAATGCTTTCATATAAATACTAGTTAACCAATATCTTAGGCATTTTGGTAGTGCAATTTCGTTTCAAATCCAAATGCAGCAACATTTGATTTGCTCAGAGTAGATTCATGAAATTCACACAGATTGCATAAGAATAATATGGCTACAGATTATCAAAGTAGTTCCTTGGCAACTGATTTGAAAAGAAGTCACATGAAAGAACATAAATAGAAATTAATGCTCCTTTACTTCTGAACACAAAAAAATTATTTATACATAAATATTATTTCAGTGGTTGATGTATTGCTTATATTACAAAATTTATAATTTCTTTTTACACATAAACAGAATTGATCTTCCTAATCTTCCTGATGGTAAGTGACTATAGAAATATTCTCCACACTGAAAGAAAAGGATTGAATTTAATTGATGTGATAAAATTCTTGAATTTATCCATTAAAGTGCTATTTCATTGCAATACCTTGGTGTAAAAATGCTTTGACAAGAAAGTTTCAATTTTCTAAATAAAAGTAAACCATTATTACTAAGTAGACAATCATACTTTCATTGCACAAATATTTGTTTACTTTGAATAAAACATCAAATAAAAGAATGTTAGATGGTGTTTGATCTTCACTATAATTTTCATCCAACCACATCTGTGGGTTTTCATAAAATAAATCTGCTTCATCAACATATCCAGGTTTTGAATTTGGGCTACAGTCCAGAAATCTCATTTCAATATTTTGGTGTATATAACTGGAAAGAAAATCAGCAATTTCATCAAATAAACTCTACCTTCAAATAACATTTCAACTTAATACCTATAGAATGGTGTTGAGTGACAAGGCATGAGAAATAATACACTTGTACTTGCATTATACTTGACATTTTCTTGAATAGCCCTCATTACATCTATTGAGCCACGTTGATGAATAAGGCTCATATAAAGGGCAAAAGGAACATTAGTCAATATTAAGAACACAACAAGGATTTTCATGTTGACGGGAGATGTTTTTCTTGAAAGGGTTTTGTGGTCTTTGTTTGATTTGGAACTTGATAAATAATATAAACCTTGGCCACATATGATCATCGCAATAGGCAGAATAGGAAAAATAAATCTGAATTCTTTATGACCAAGGCAACTGCAACAGAGAATTTAGTAAAACTAAAATTGATCAAATCCAATGAACACATTAATGATTTTTCTTTTTATTTACCTATAAACAGCAACAACAAAGATGATAACTACAAGCCATTTCCAAATAGCCTTTCTTTGATAGTAAACACCAATACCAAATGGTATCAAATGAGTTAATAACACCACTGGTAAGCCTTGAGAGAGATACCTAAAACATTAAGAATACCTGCTAATCACCAGAAAAACTGTCAGCTCAAGATTAAAATCACATTGGAAACTTACCAATGCCAAGAATGACTTCCATAAAATTCAGCAAAATTGTGCATTATGTTAAACTTCAAAAAATTATACTGCACTAGAACAATTTTACCATAGAAATAACTGTCAGCCAACAAGGAAAATGACAAAGAAAATAAGGCAATTGGAGGGGCATATTTAACTATCAGCTCAATTACAGACTTTCTTGTGAGTGCTAAAAACACCACAGGAACCCACAGAATAACAGCAGTAGGTCGAACAAGGCATGAAAGGGAAGCCAACGAAAGCGCTTTGCACATTGCAGAAACAACTTTTTCTTTGCTGGTATTTTGCTGCAATGACAATTCCCAATAATACAATCCAATAGAAAATAAGGATGCTTCCATTGAGTTGGTCAAAGTACGAGTGCAACAATAAAACATGAACCAGGAAGTCAGATGACAGAAAAGAACCCAACATGCAACCTGGTAACCATACAAAAATCGAGCAAGTTTGTAAATGTAGAACTCTCCAATAGCTGCAAGAATGGCTTGTATTATTCTTGGTAAATATATTATAAAATTGAGGTAGTCTATTTTCAAGACATAGAGAACCTTGTATATTGAGCTAAACACAAGAGGGTAAAAGTAACCGCGGATGCCTTCGCGCCATTCCCAAGTCATATAACCATAACTAAAGACAAGTTTGTGGGCAACCTCGGGACCCTGCCAGAATTCATCAGGAACAAACCAAGTTTGTACGAGAAAAACGTTGCAGATGCGATACACAATCAAGCCAAATATTAAACTTTTACTGTTTTCATTTTTTGAAGCGTCTTCGAGAGAAATATGTTGTTCTGTTTCAAACTTTTTTGAGACTTGGTGTCTTCGTCGCAAAACATCGGCCATATTGGATTCATTGCTAGGGGTTCAAGATAAATATCGGCCTAATGGACTTTGAAATATACGAGAAGTCAGCACAAAAATGACCTTTCATGTAGTTTGACAGGAAAATGTTATCATACGGTCACAGCTGGGCGTCAACAGTTGTTCCCTAATTTAGTTAAGCTATTCATTTATGGCAGGCGTGCACAGACCACTGGCACTGAGTTTTGAAGTCATAACATATCGTCTCTCGAGATAAGATCTGTCGTACGTGGTCGTAATTGCAGCTAATTCCTTTTCATACAAACTGCATCCGTTCATTCCAACACATTTGACACATAACCAAACATATATCGGTAGTTCAAACTTTTGGTGTTGCCATATAGTAAAATCCAACGTAAAAATTCCTTGCAACCATTTTACCATTATCTTTTCCCTCATCTTCCCATATAAGTCAAAGCTCGCGCCCGAGCTAAAATCTCAAGTCAGTAAATGTTTAACAAAGAAACTTTTACAGCATACCAGTGAACTTATTATCAACAAAGTTTGGCAAGAGAATGCCATTAATAAGAAAATTGTCATAAAAGGATTTGCTATTAATTTCCGTCATTTAGTAATTATAAGTAGTTCAAATCTACACACCAGCATTACTCCAACGCAAACGTCTTTGTAAGGAAATGATAGCAAGCGTGGGAAAAAAAATGAATGACCTTCAGAAAAGTGATACAAAACCTTCTTACAAGATGACAGTAGAAGATTTTGTGGATTTTGAAGAGAACCAAAACGTAATCTCAAACAGACGAGTCGACCCAGGTTGGTTATCTACAAACTCAGAGATCAGTCCTTTCAGCCTTTCACGACAACATAATTTCCTGGGAATTATCGATTTCCGGTACGGATCAACCAATAAAAAACAATCCCGTGATGGGGAACGTGTGGGGACTTCAAATAGCCACAGTGTCAAGAGTTGTGTCATAACTCATTAAGTGATAGGGAGTCTTGCTGAAGACAAAATCAGAGCGTGTCCGGTCTCAAGGAAAGGAACGATCACATTGAGTTAAAATGACATCAATTTTTAAAAGGACAAGACGTATGCGTATACGTATTCGCAGTAAGAGCTCCAAAAACGGCAGTGTTGAAAGTGTGGGACGTAGCAGCAGCAATTCAGACGACGGCAGAGCATCTTTATCTGAGCATAATTCCACAATGGTCGAGGAAGACGCGAGGATAGAAAAATTTCTATACAAACTGCGAGAAGCATACACATGGAGAGAACGCTATGGTTCAAATAGTGAAGAACTTCATGATTCAGTACAGAATATCATAGAACATTCAACACATTTACAATCACAGCTAGCTTCTGATGGCCGCTATGATGACGCAGAGAGGGTTGCAAAGTATATCAACGACATACAGCACATCTGGGGGAAAGAATTACTGCAACAATTAAACCTCAAACAATTTAACCGTGAAATAATAGAACTGCCACCGTTGAGGATAATTTCATCGCAATATTTTCAACCAGAGATCGCCTGCAAAAACAATCAGAAATTAAAGATATTCACATTCACAATCACAGAACTATCTACGGGGAATTTAGGATTCAAATACTATCTTGTGTATAACAGACATGATACTGAGTACTACATGTTGGAACTGATGACGAGCAAAGGAGTTTATCCCATAAAAATGTATGGAGTTATAAGTCCCAGTTATTGGTCTGTAAGAGAGGACGTGCTGTACGATATTTCACGACAAACAGGGGGATATTTAGGCAAGAATCTTATTGCTAAGTTACCAACCAGAGTTTAAGGGAAAATTTCAAGTTTTCTAATTATGTAAATACTCTAAATATATTTATATGAAATAAACGTCTAGGTTTTGCGTCTTAACGTACATATTGGTATAATATACTAAGGTTTATTTAAAAATAAAGTTAGATAGAACGATAACGATCGTCTATAGAAAAAAATTTTTGGGCATGAAGGCAAGATTATTTCTCGTGTGAATCCACATATTTTCTAATTATTACTTACATAATTTAAGAAGTAGAAAAGTATCACAAATCAACATGAGGTATGAAATACAGACATCAATACAAATTAACAAAGTCGTTCATAAATTTTATGACAAACTCCATAGCGTTGGAGTTAAGTGTTTTGCCCCGAGGGTATGAAATGTGTATAAATTTTCTGTCAAAGCGAGCGTTAAATTTTTTTTACAAGACACTCTTTCAAAAAAAAATAATAAATAGCTAAGTTTGGTGAGAAAATTTTGGGTACGAATGACACCAAACTCTTTTCTTACAAATATATTAGTATTGAAGAATGTAAAATTAAATAGTTTCAGCAGATTTCCGCATTAAAATAAATGTGATCAGCCCCAACGTAGAGCAAATAGTCACATCTTAGTGTTGAAGTCCCACTAATCTGCAATATAAATCAAAAGTTATTAATTGTACGAGCATAGATTTTGAACTAAAATGTCTTCAAGATTGATATTACCACCATGCTTATACTTAAAAATAATATCCTATCTTAAACAGATTGGCTTTAATGGATTAAACTTACAGTAGTACAGCGTTTTAGTATGTGAAAATCCTCGAAAGTATGTAATTTTATGAGACAGTATGTATTTTAAATATTATAAGTCCCTAAACACTAATAACGTAGAGTTATAAATAAAACATATCAAGAAACATTCTCGTCAGAGAAAATTCCAGAGAAAGTTGAAAACCTCTACTGACGTTTGTTGTGATGTAATCACATATTGATAAACGCCAGATGGAAATCTGTTTATGGGTAAATTTATATTATATGTAAAAATATAATGGAGGTTCTATTGAATATCAGCATAAACACACTACATCTGGCGATTTATCTTTCCCTAGATATAGATCATTTGGAATATCACTCCATCAATAACTTGTTGTTTTTTCATTCTCGCGTACATAAATTCTTGTGAAAGTCATTCGCACTGCGCATGATGAAGCATAAGTTAATTTTTTTATATGTTTAGATAAACTATTTTAACCGTTCATTTATTATTTCCATAATTCGCCAACTATACAATTTCCCTTCATTCCAAAAAACAACTTTGTATTATTTCATGTTTTTTTTTTATGTTGTTCCCTTGGATCACAAAAAATTAAGGTGAAGATTGGGAAGTCTTTCCTTATCAAAATTTTCCTGTTAAGTGATAAGACGACGCAATTTAGAGTTCTATTTTGGCACACGTCAATGTAAAAACATCTTTGGTAAAAATCTAATCCTTCTTGAAAGTTAATGTTTATACAATATGAGACACAACAGGATGCAACAGGATAAGTGATTCGTTGTATTCTATAAAACGATTTCAGTACAGAATCTAAAAAACTGAACTTTGCAAATTTCGCATCCAGTGGGAATTTTACATTAATAATACCTCGTTATGTTGAAGAATGAGTAATATAGATTGCGAAACAAAAACGTGACTTAATTTGATCCTCGAACACCTGCAGTGGATCGATCAAACATTTAAAAAAATACGCTTTAGACTTCTTACATATATAAAATAATTCCGGACATCTACAGTCTAGTACTACATAAATCTCCACACTCTCACACACAAACAGTTTAAATTTCATTGCAATCCTCTTAACACCTTGACTTACTTCACCCCCGCCCACCTACATATTGTATACCATTGTATTTGACAAGCTTTGATAAGAACTATGTGTAATAATCACGAAGTTAACGTCTCAGTTCTGCTTCCTACCCAAAATGCTTCGTCCCACAAATTTTATACCCACGTCGAAAACTAAAAATGGGAGAATCGTGATTTATTACTATAATTACTGTATGAAAGTAAAAGATCAATATACGTAAATAAATATGTTTGAAAAAAGTAGGATGAATAAAATTTAAACTGTTCCAAATGTCACATGCAATTGAGATTTTCAATTCCAAAATATCGATGAATATTATTTAATTAAACGAATTATAAAAATTGTTATTACTAAATTGAAAATAAATTATTACGTCAAACAAACTTTAGATGATCATTCAAAGTTAGTTTAAGTTAGTTGTAGAAAATATAACGATTGAGCTTCAAAACAAAAAAAAAAACACGCAGCAAACGAGGTTTATTGTGAATTCAAAATGGAAGGAACGATCGATTTATTACGCAAAAATAAAGCTAATTTGAGTTGAAAAAAATTTTCAGTCGTTTCGTTTATTAGTCTGTCTTATATTCAATTGTTTTACACACTTCCGTGGTTTAATTAACAAAATCACTCGAAGTTATAAACTCTTTTGCTCGATTTTCTACGCTACGCATACAAACTTGGCGATTTCTCAGGCAATTTCTTTGGCTTCGGGCAAATAACCTTCCCAATGTTTCAAAATCTACAAGGAAAAGACAAAATTTTGGTTAACGACAACGAGACAGTTAAGAAAAAATATGATTTAAATTTATTCAGCGTTAATGTAAAGACAAACTTCTTCTTGATTTTCCAATAACGCTTCCAGATACTTAATGATGGCGTCACGGAAATCCTTTCTGCGATTCCGCTAAACAGAAAACAACTAGTCAATGTATGACAGGCAACACCATACATGTCATAACTAACGATCTCACCTCAAATCTCACAAACTCCTTTTTTATAACATTCGATATTTCCTTAAACTCATCTTGACACCTTTCCAGCTTTTTCTCACACTAAAAAATAAAAATAAAAAACACAAATGTAGCAAACTCAGGGAAATGAACTGATGTAACGCGAGAATTTGCAGATTTGCTTTTGATTAACCATATTAAAGAGAGGCTTTTTGATTTATAAGGGATTTTTGAAACAACCAAAAAAATTGTAATCCAATGAATAACACTATGAAGGAAAGAACACATCGTGGAAGAGGTCTCTTCGCTTCGATACTTGAGACAAACCTCATTTACTTCATCTTTGAATTGACTGACGCGATCCGACTTTGACGCAAGTTCAGCTTTTACAAGCGCTTCGCGCTTTTTTGTCAACGTTTGTTGCGCAGTTTGAAGGTTCGTAAAAACACGAAGACGTTGATGAAAGCACATCTGGAAAATATCACATGAGCAGTCAAGGATCTTGAACAATTCGAAAAATACTTAATCAAAGATTTACCTTCACAGAATTAACCAAGCCTAAATAGTCTTTAAGAAGCTCAACAAGAATGAAAAAGTCTGAATCCATCTAGGTTTTTAAGAAAACCAATTTAAATCATGTATAAATTAACAATTTCATGCTAAACACCGTTACCTGGTTTTGAATGACTTTGTCAACTTTTTCCTCTACTTCAGCCAGGATAGACAACGCCCTTTTCAAACCATTATTCTGGTCACTATCACCTATAAGTTTGAAGGAATAACTAATAATTTCCCTAGGATCTCGTTTATTACAGATACAAGATGAAGGACTTACTCAAAATAGCCAGACCATTGGAGCATACAGCTATGGAAGTACTTAACTCTATAGATGAAGACAATTATAAGCTCATTCCTGAAGTCAGCACTATATCAAAAAAAATGTTTTTAACTTACCTTTTCTATTATGAACTAAACTCTCCAAAGACTGGTAAAGTTTCTTCAGTTGAGTTTCGAGATCATCAATTTTGTTATGTTTGTCTTCAAACCACTGTAAGAAAATTATGCATCTTAATAATTATTGATGTCAATAAATAACGATTAGAATGGAAAGCTTTCTTTTGTGTCAGTAATAATGTCAGTTTTACTAACTTGATCAGCCTCCTCAATCTTATTGGTCAAGGTAAATACTGTGTCACCCATATTCTTTACTAAACGTTTTAATCCACCACCACTAAAGGCAGAGGTACCACTTGCTTTAGGAAGCTAGAAAAATAAAGGCATACAAATAAATGAATGTAAACAAGGCTTGAGATGATGTGCAATCACATACACTCTCCATTTCCAGAAACTGTCTAAATTCTGCATCTTCTCGCAATGTCGGATGTGAAGCTGTTCTGTTCAAATATCTATATAATAGATTATTACATTAGAAAACACACATACACCCAAGGCAAATTTCTGTGCAAGCAATAATTTGCAAACATTGGCATTTCTAACACATAAGAAGACCAAGATAGTTTGAATTGTACCATTCAAAGTCATTTTAAACCTTGCTGTCACTGTCTTGTCATACTTCTATTCCCATGAATGATTTATTTTAAGCATAATGATTAAAAGTGCAAAATTATTTATCCAAAAAGAATTTATTGCAAAAGCATTTAAACTTATGATGATTATAGAGAGTTTCAACCTTTCTAATGAAGCTCTACGACGTTCCACAAAGTCAGCTGAAGCTGATTCCTCTTTTCCTAACTTCACCTTTGTCATTCCTAAAGCAACATACCATTAACTTGGTTGAAATCACTGCTTTTTAATGCAAGTGTATGTATGTAGTAATTTACTCCTAAAATAACATAATAATTGCAACAATATCTTTATCTGTAAAACCACTGGTCGATTTGTGACAACTAAGACTTGACTTTTAAAACTAACCAACAACTGACTTTTCTGGAGCAGGAGGAACAATCATTCCCTTTGCCAAATACTTGGCATTCAGTCTTTCATGAAGACCAAGAAAATCACTAAAACGCCGTGATACTACCATCTTAGGGTGTTTAAACTTTGGAAGACTGGTCTGAAATGCAACAATAAAAATGCAACAATAGAAAGGAAATAAAGGTTGATAAAGCCAAGAGTTAAAGGTAGAAGATAAAGGTCAATTCCTGGTTAGTGAAAAGTTAAACATGTTGCTTGAACAAAATGTACTATTTCAATGAACAGTGAATACACACAAGAGCTTCACATTATTTTAGCAAGTAAATAGCTCATTGAAAAAAACAATGAATTATTTATTGTAAAACAATTGTTGCATCCGAAAATAACAGCAAGATTGATGATCATGACAAAACTACAGAGGAAAAATACACACCATAGTGGTAACTTTGTACTGCATAAATGCCCCCATACCATCACCTAAATAATGATAAGTTATAGCTAATATTACAACATAATGGTAGTCACATTTTCTATAAACAAAATTTCTCTCTCAAATTTCTGTCCAACAAATTTCAAGCCCATTCCTAAAATATTGCTAGCACGGAGCCAATCAATTGAAGTACAGTGTTAAGAAACACATGACTAACCAACTTTCTCAGGGTCAGAAACTTTGATTTTAATGTCAAATTCATCAGTTTCTTCAAGTTCTAAATCTTCCTCTTCATTCTTTTCATCCTCATCATCCTATATTAATTTCTTTAGTCAGTTTCATTAGAATTTTCACGTAGAAAGCATTAGAAAAAGTAGTGCATAAAGTCATTTTTCCTCATCATTAGAGATTAATATGGTCTCATTATTGTGCATAGTTACATTACCTCAGCAGTATCAAATGTAACTTTGGAAACTCTGGGCTAAAATATGCATTAAAATGTATTAATGTTCATGATTATCATAAATTCTGAAAATATTTTACTTCAAGACATGCAAGAACATATTTTTAAAAACATAAAATTATATGTTTGTAAATGTAGATTGTCCAGGTTGGTATAGTCCTGAGAAGGACTATTTTTGTTGTTGTTGACTGACGTTTCGACATCCTTAGCGGTAGTCATCTTCAGAGTCAAATGAGGAGTAAATGTCAGGTTAGCCGTATTTGTTATCTGGTTCTTACGCCATTGTATTGTGTGTATAGGAAATGTGTGGGTGTCAATTGTGTATTGTCAATTGTGTGGGTGTCAATTGTGTATTGTGAACAAGATGTAGTTTACAAAATAAACTGCTCCGACTGCCCCGCCTCCTATATCGAGGAAACTGGCAGGAACTTAAACATAAGACTTACTGAAAACAAATGAGCTACTAAGAAACAAGACAAAACTAATTACATTGCCAAACATCACCGAATCACAAAGCACAACATTGACTGGGACTCAGCAAAATGCATTACTTACAGTACTGACTACAGACAACAGCTTACATTAGAAAGTTGGTATACCAACTTGGAACAAACCCCCTGAACAGATCACAGCAATTACCGGCACCTTACAAACGACTTATTCACAATACAAACAAACGATCAACTAAAAACATCACACATAAATCACACATCACAACTAAAAATATTTCACTTCACACTAATTCATAATGACAATACACAATTGACACCCACACATTTCCTGTACACACAATACAATGACGTAAGAACCAGATAACAAATACGGCTAACCTGACATTTACTCCTCATTTGACTCTGAAGATGACTACCGCTAAGGTTGTAGAAACATCAGTCAACAACAACAAAAACAGTCCTTCTCAAGACTATACCAACCTGGATGATCTACATTTACAAACATGTAACGATACTCCCGGGTTCAAACCATTTACTTTATAAAGTTATATGTAAGAAGTTGTTACCATAAGCCCAAATTTTGCATGATTACACAATTGGCAGAAAATGGCCATATAACTACTTGTAAAAGTATTTGACTAGTTATTTGCAATTGTGATAATCCTTGAAAGCCTCTATTTGTTTTAATTTTACATTTTATTTTAAATAAAACTTGACCCAAGTAGTTGGTAGTACAACACCCAGAATGGTTGCAATTAAATCTATTCATTGTCCCGTTTCTTCTTCCACTATACTTACCATAAAACCATTGCCCGGATATGCTTAAAACAAGCTAAAAACCTTACCACTAAGAAAATAGCCACTTTTAAAGCTGTATTAATAGAAATGGGTGAATGAGACAAAACCTGAATTTTTTTGTGAATTATAGTAATTCCATAGTTACAGGGGCTTTTCAACACTTTTCTTAAAAAATGTGTACATTTAATTGCTCACTTATTAACAAACTGTTCGTGTAATTGCAGATTTTCATTTTTATGTCTATATGTCTTTGTCGTGCGAAAGTAACGAACGTAAATCTATACAAGAATTGGTTCTCAGTAGACTCAGTTGTTTTCTGTAACATTAACTTGAGATGCATAACATTTTCAAACTTCGCTAAGTGATGTGAACATGAATTTTTAGTTTTGTTTACTTAAATAATTTCTTCCTTACAAATTACAATTGTTACTGAAGTTAGTACAAACTGACTTTCAACTGAACGTAACCGTGGCAACTTAATTACCTTATCTTTTTCCTTTTCCTTAAGTTCACTATCTTCTTCTTCGAGTTGGCTCTCATTTTCCGACGGTTTTTCCGCCTCATTTTCAGCATTGTCCTCTGAAAGATTTTCATTATCGACGACCGCTTCAATGTTTGTCGTGTCATCATTCTCTTCTTTAGGGCTCTCCTCCTTCAAATTAACCTCAACAGTCTCCTCAACACTATTAACACTTGTGTCTTCTGGAGATTTACTTTTAACAAGTGCTTCATCATCAGAAATTTTTCCGTCTTCTTCAAATAAATCAGGAGGAGGTTCGCGGTTTTCCGCCATGTTGCTCAAGCCACTTGATATGAGAGGAGCAGTCCAGTTTCGTACACAGCTCAATGAGCTCACAATTCAATGACATAGTTCGTGCTGAAAAACGACATTTGGGGGTTGGGGGTGATCTGTTTCATTGGGAGAGCAAGGCTTGCAAGTAATTTTAAAAATACATTTTACAAACTTCTTTATGGTCATTTGAAAAATAAAAATATATGACTTCAAAATAGGAAATGTAATAATTGATACATGTACAAGTATTAGTTGAAATACAATAACGCTTTTCTAAGTCTCATTTAATTTCATTCACTATAATTTACAAAAATTAGACATCCGTCAAGTTGATGCAATTCAATAAAACATTGCAAACAATAGCTGAATTGTAGTTAAAGAACGACTAATTACATTTAAACACAAATGAATTTTGTCAAGTATCATTGAACATTGATGGCGATAAGAAGATGAAACTTTCGAGCTTCAGAAAGGCCATTAATTTCATTCAAAGATATTTCAGATCGCTGTGAGTTTATTACCTTCTCCTTGACGTCTCCTTTACCATCAAAATCAATGTGGCTCTGACTAGCAAATACAGAAGACATTCCTGCATTTCTAAGCTTTCCTTTAAGATAGAGACGATAACGACCAACCCTCAAAGTCTTCTTTGCAAAAACGAAGCTTAATCCATTTTCAATTTTCACAGCAAACAAACTACGATTACCACGAACAATTTCATAATGAAACTTCTTCTGCAAGCTCTCCAAAACTGGTGTTAAGACGAGCAGGTTTTGGAGAGCAGTCGCGTTTTGCTGAATGTCTATATTCAACTTGTGTACAAAGTGAGATGCGCGTCTTCTTCTTCGTCCAGATGACGAAGAGCTGTAAGAATATGTGTAACGATACGGATCTGATTTAGTATATCTTGTTTGAGTGCGACGATATCCCCATTGTGATTTGAACGGAGTTTGTGAGGTATCTTTGTAGTATCTAGATGGGGTAACTTCACGTTGAGTCTTCGGTTTCTCACCAAACTTGTATTTGTTTTGCGTCACAACGCCTTTTAGTCTTTGCTGAGCGTACCTCGCTATACAATGACTACGAGCATAGAAAAAGAAGTAGTTACTGAATGACAATAAGTATGGTTAACAAAAGCAAAATTTCAACTGAAAATTACCCTCCGCCAACGGCATAAAATCCTGTTGGGCAAGAGCATTGGAAACCACCCCGAATGTTGTGACAACCTGCTGTTGAGCAAGGATTGCGGACACATTCATTCTTATCTGTAAAAATATATATTATGAGATCAATTTGAAAGTTAGAAGATGAACACGAAAAAAAGAAACGATTACAAACCAATGCAGGTCATGCTAGATTGATCCAGTAGATATCCACGCGGACAATAACATCGATATCCACCTTGAATGTTGAAACATTTTGTACGACCGCATTTATTTGCACCTGTAGTACATTCATTCACATCTAACGATAGAAAGTTTCATTGTCAGAAAACGTCAAAATCCACACATTTTAGCGTTGTTCTTCAATCTAAACAACTTTACCGATGCACTGATTCCAGTATAATTGTCTTACAAAGCCACTGGGACATCCACACCTGTATCCACCATTGATGTTCACACATGTACCTTGACAACTTCGGACGTTGCACTCGTTAAGATCTGCGTAAATGAAGTTTTCTCGTCATGAAATCATTGAAGAGCAAGTATTTTACAAAAAAAAACCCACAAAAACAAAAACAACACCGAACAGCAACATACCAACACAGGTCTTAGTCTGAGAGTTATATCTATAACCATGTCGACATAAACATGTATACGATCCATCTTGATTGACACAAGAACCGAAACGACAGACATTTCGGCGATCACATTCGTTTATGTCTAGAAAAAATATAATATTAACTTAAAACCTCCGGGTCTCTTTGATTGGGAGTTATTGCAAGTAACCTCACCTACACATGACGTCCCCTGCCATTGATATCCCTGTCGACATGAACATCTGTAACTTCCCAAGGTGTTAACACATTGTTGAGGACAAACAGAAGAGTTTCGACACTCGTTTATGTCTAAAGGAACATTTCATAAAATTATAGATAAAGTGAAGAGAGACTGGGAATGAAGCGCAATGAGACCTTGACATCTGCCAGATATTTCTTCATAACCAGAAGGACATTTACATCTATAACTTCCAGGTGTGTTTATGCATTCAGTACGACATGGTTTCGGTATTCTATGACATTCATTGATGTCTGAAAGAAATTGAAATCATGACAGCAAATTATTTGAATGGTTTTTCAAGGATAAAACTTGACGTTAACACTCACCTACACAACTTTTTCCATCTCGCCTAAGCTTGTATCCCTGGTGACACATACAACGATACGAGTCGGCAGTGTTGATGCATTTCCCATTGGGACACAACCCGAATATCATTTTGCATTCGTCCATCGCTTAAAACCAATCAAAAAAGACAAGTAAGTAAGATATTTGGAGCTAAGAAAAAGACGAAAGTTATCGACGAAAACTTACTTTTCTGAAACGGAACACACAGTCTCCTGTGTTCAACTAAAGTAGAAAAAAAAGAGCGTTCATATCTCCTTTTTAAACTCGACCTGTGAGTGCATAGTTTATTTTGAACTGACCTGTATTTTTTCGAGGACATATTGTACACTGACTACCCCAAGCTATTCCTGCAGTACAACAGCAATCACTCTTTGTCACTAGTATCATTATCTTTGTTGATGCCTTGCATAATCCGTTATCAACTTGAGCAAAACATAAGCCACGAGTAAGATCTACAAAAACAGAATTACAATTACAGCAAATACTAGTCGGGCGTCATATTACAAACGGTTGAAAGTTTACCCTCGCAACTTCTGCCATCAGATGTCCGCTTATATCCTTCATTGCAGTCGCAGATATAACTACCGGGGGTATTGCGACAATTGCCATCACGACAACGACTCGAGCCTTCTCTACATTCATTGATGTCTTAAACATATTCACCAAAATGTCAAACCTAAGTATCTACTTACAGTAAACGTTTACAACACTTACCAATGCAACTTCCGCCAGCAGAACGCCGGAAACCCTCGGGACAAATGCATTTAAAACCACCATGGAAATTTTTACAAACATAACGGCAGTTGTGTGTTCCGGTTTTGCACTCGTCCACGTCTAAAAAAATTTTCTCCATACATAACAGTATTCAAATAAAATTATATGAAATAACAGTGGAAAACTTTGATGCTTTTAAAACAACTATGGTTAAATTTCTTACGCGTACGTCTAGGTGACAAAAAAGAACTAAACTTGACAATACCTATACAATGTCTCTTGTTTGTATGAAGTTTGTATCCTCGAGGACAGATGCATTGATATGAGCCAGCATTATTAACACAACGGAATGCACAGAGGTTTCTTGTCTCAGAACATTCATCAATATCTTTAAACCAAAAATAAAACAAAGCCAAAGAGTTAAGCATTCACAAAGTTAAAACACATTTTGAAAAAATGCGAATATAATACCTTCACATGTGGGTGAGAAACGACCACGTTTGAATCCAGAAGCGCAATCACAAGAATAACTGCCAAGCTGGTTGTTACATGTACCATTACCACAGATCCCTGGTTTCGCACATTCATCAATGTCTAAATATGAAATGTCGTCAATAGGGTGTCAATAATACTGTCATGATTCATCTTTATCATAGAAACCTTCACAATTTCTTCCAAATTCATCGAGCTGATAGCCGGCAAAACATTCACAGCGGAAGCTGCCATCGTTGTTAACGCAACGACCATTAGCACACAGACGATCGTATTCGCATTCGTTGACATCTAAAAAAACATTGGGGGGGTTGGGGGTTGGAGAGAGTTAAAAATCAATACAAAGGAAAGAGATGACATGTACTCACCATCGACTGTATTGTTCTTTACGGCATATCCATGACCTTTACTACAAAGTAAACTGAATGCCTCTAAAAAGAACAATTATTACATGATGAAGGAGACAAAATGCCGTAAAGTTAAGAAATGGAAGCGAAACTTATCAAACCTGTTTGTTCGACAGGGCATATGTCACATGGATCACCCCAACCTGCTCCACGTGTACAGCAACAAACTTGCTTTGTTGACAAAATCATCCTGGGATTGCTACAACCACGGTCGTCGTAATCATTAAAACAATACCCTTTGCGCATGTCTACAATTGAAATTATTGTGAGGTAAACGTAGGTAAAAATCATCAACATCAAAAACAGGAGCTTAATAAGATATTACTGACCAACACACATTTTGCCATAGTTAGCCACTTCATAACCAACAGGACAAACACACTCGAAGCTTCCAGCCGTATTCACGCAATTACCATCCATTTGACAAAGATTGGGGTCATCATCACATTCGTTGATGTCTGAGAGGAAGATGTCGAGATAGTTCAGTGAAAAAACGTCCAACTTTTTAATGTCAACTTAGGCAGGGATGCATCCGGGATGATTTTTTTGAGTGGGTCGTATTCAGGTTTTGTTCTAGTATCAACAAACATACCAATACAAGAATCTCCAGAGGGATTCAAAGAAAATCCATCCCGACATTCACATATTGAGCCGCCAAGAGTGTTGGTACAGGTGCCGTTCAAACAAAAATTTTCTATCTCCAGACATTCATTCCTATCTTAAAATAGAAGAAAACAAAGAATAAATCAATATTCCGTAAATTAATTTTATCTGATTACAAACAGTCTATATGTTATAAATGAAAAGTTTTCTTGCAAATACCTCGACAGTGTTTTTCTGTTGCGTTTAACACGTATCCAACATTGCAAAGACAAGTGAAACCACCAAATTCATTCTTACACACTCCATTTCGACAAATCTGAGTTCCTGATTCAGCACACTCATCGATATCTATGAAAGAATATATCTATATGAAGTAAAATGATGTAATATATCAGCGTTGATAAGCCTTCCTGCACTGACCTTGGCAGGCATGTCTGGAGTCTTCCCGAAATCCTTCATCACACTGACAGGAATATGAACCAGGAGTATTCACGCATGTGCCATTCTGACATTTACTTATGCCATTAAAGCACTCGTCAACATCTAAATAAGAAATAATTCTTTGGAAGACGACAATTAAACATAAAATAACAATATCCCCTTGTACATGTTTTTGTTAACTACAATCAAAAACAAGCAAATCAATACCTGCACAAGCTTTGCCTGTTCTGATTGGCTGATAACCCTGGTCGCATTCACATCTGTAACCACCATCTTCATTGATACAATTACCATTGACGCAAGTATCGTTAAGATGACATTCATTGTGGTCTATAGACAGCGTTGTATAATTAAAAAACTCAGAAGAGAAGATTTTGCAAAAAATGAACTTCGTGGCTCACCAACACAGTTGACACCTGTTTCATCAACTACATAACCCACTTCACAACTACACATGAAACTGCCAAAGGTATTCTTACACTCCCCACCAAAACAAGGATTGAGTAAACATTCGTTTTGATCTAGAAAGAAAGAAAATACAATTGCTATATGTTACACAACAAAACAATAACGAGCTCGTGCGAAATTACGGAACAAAATTTTGACCTTCACATCGGGGATTTCCATTCTTGACAGCGAAACCTTTTTCACAGTCACATTCATATGAAGCATAAGTATTGCGACATGTTCCCATACCACAAGGATTTCTAAGAAATGAACATTCATCCACGTCTACAAGCAAAATATTGTCCATGAAATAGAGCAGCAAATAAAACAGATGAATTAAGGAAGTAAATGTCGTTACCAGTGATGGGAATCACCCCTGGAGTTCCACCAGGAGGAAAAGCAGTGCCACCAATACCTCTAATTGGTGTAGGAGTAGGTCTTACAATGGCGCACAATGCATAGTATTCATCTAAAGAATAAAGGGATAGAAAATACTTCCATTAAAAAATAAGTAAAATAACAAATCGGTAATAATTTCTTACCAGTAAGAGGTAATGGACAGAGTTTGCACATATCAGGAGGACCGTAAGCTGTTCCCTTGCTACAGCAACATTCTGTTCGTGTAATAGGACGATATGTTATTGATTCATTACACGAAGGACCTGGAAACAAACTTTCCACGTTGCTCAAGTCTTGTTTGTCTCCGAAACAAAGCTGTGGACGCTCATCTACGAAAAGAAAAAGACGCGATGATTAATGGCGATAGCAAAAAAAATGACAAACGAAGGTTTTAAAAGAGCGATAGCGGACGAAGAAGATAAACACAACACAAAAAGAAAGTTCCTCCAATGGTAAATTATTATATTTTCATACGATAATCAGAGCAATCCTTAGACTGCTTTACACTATGACTTTTACCAACGAATAATGTAGCTGAATAGTCAGTGAAACTGTTGATATCATATTTTAATGCTAATTTGAAAATTACGTGCTTTTGAATTCAACAGACGAAACCGCTTTTTTCACATGACATTTGGAAAGTTACCTAAAGTCTTAGAAATGCTAATTATATTATCTACTATTCCCTAATTGAAAATTTATAACAATTAATATATCTATGGAGGAACTTTCTTTTCTTTGATGTGTTTGGCTCTAGACCAACGCAATCGCTAAAAAATTGTCAAATAAAATCACTCGTAGCTCATAAACTGACTTCAGTGATGTAAACAAACTTAATGAAACCATAATTCAAAGCAGAAAGAAAGACAACCGTAGAAAGAACGAATGAGAAAATGATGTGATCAAGATGTATCGTAATTTCATAGAACATTCTAAATTTTACCAATGCAAACAGTTCCAATCATTGCTTCTCCTGGAGGACATTGACATTCGTAACTTCCTTCGTTGTTTATACATACTCCAGTAAAGCCACATATGAATCTGTCAATCTCACATTCATTAATATCTACATGAAACCAAAGGATAAATCAAAATAAAACTAGAAATTCAAGGATACCTTAAAAAACCTTGCCTTTAGATTCGTAAACTGAATCAACCATAAAATATTTCATACATATCTCCATTAACTATTAAGACACATTTAATTTTGATTCATGTATCATGAGGCAAACATCCATTGATTCAATGGCAAAAAAATTTCAACAAAATCTTAGTGTCTATAGTTTAGGCGAAAGAATTTTTTTCTTTCTGTTCACGGTGTAATGTCTATATACTTTGCTTTTACGCATGGTGGCCTGGTGTTGCAAAAACCCGCTGTAAATTACGTTCAAATGACGGTAATAGTCATCAAAAGACTTTTGTGTACAGTATCACATTCGTTAACTATGCGTTTCAAATCAACTTAGCAATTTTACAAACGATACGATGTTCGTGTATAAAGGAATGCGTATCTGAAAGCATGCGTATGCACGGAGAACACAAATTTCAGATATCTCGAAAATGTCCACACTTGACCCCAAAAAATTTAATGCCGTCTGATGTATAGTTGTCATATTAGTCACTCAACATATAATAAATTAACAATACTTCAAAACTAAGAGCAAGCCTCATATAAAGATATGCCTGGAATTAAAAACATATTGTTATAAATGGTACTCCTGTATACCTTCACAAACGCCAATTTCATGGTTGTATTCAAAACCTTTTGAACAAGTGCACATGAAACTTCCTAGCGTGTTGGTGCACGTCCCATCAACGCAAATTCTCGGGAACTTGCACTCATCAATATCAATGAGCGATGTTGTGTTAGGATCGACAATATATCCGCCAACACTAGGACAGAGATGCCTGTATTCATCTAGAAGTTATCAAGTTATCATTAATTTTCGTGACTACTTCCTGACACAGTACTAAATATATGAATCAGCGAAGAATGACAATGAAATCAGAATAGATATCATAATTTGTTCAATAGCGTACCAGTGCCATTTTTTGGACATTCTTCACAATCATTCCATGTTGTACCAACAGAACAACAACAAATGCTGCGTAAAACGCTGTCTGTGATAAGATAACTGCAAGAATCGGTTTCGCTATCTTTCACCAAGTGACAATTTCCTTTCCGAGTATCTATAACAAACAATACCAAAATTAATGCAAAAATAGGGGTGCCTGAAAGGGCGTGACGACCACGATGTGAGTGGGAGTGGGGGGCAGCACTATGTATCCTTGGTAAAAAATGCTAAAAATGTAAGTTAAATTTTGTCAAATGATTTCATATTATAAATGGACAAACATTTTTTAATAGTCATTTATCCAAGTCGTTTATTGCAAATAGCTCTGGGTTCTCTGTATCTAAATACTGGGCAAAAGTTGGTCAATATCATTGTAACCACTCATTCTCATACCCCCAATTGACTGTCCTTTGCCACGCCACTAGCAACCCTACAAGGACGTTTGCTGTCTTTTGATAGGTTAATACATATTTTGTGACTCCGAGTATCGAAAGTTTGTTCCACAAATAAGAACTCACCGATGCAAGCCGTGTTCGTGGGATTTGGCACAAAATCTTCATCGCACTCGCAACGGTATTTTCCCATTTCGTTAACACATCGACCATTGAGGCACATTCCGGACTCTTGGCATTCGTTAGTGTCTGAATATAATTGAAAGAATATCTTAAGACTAATGTGAAAAAACACAAACTTAACAAAAACGAGTGAATAGGAGAAAGAATAAAACGTTCAACCTGTGCAATTATTATTGTAGCGATTTAATTGAAATCCTTTATCACAAATACATTGAAATGATCCTGGGATATTTTCACACCGTCCATGATGACAGAATTCTTTCATCACTTCACATTCATCCAGATCTAGATAAGAAATGATAGCATATTGCTGTCTGTAAAGTAGTAAAAACTCAAAAAAAAATTCTTGGTTTTCAACAGTTCTCTTAAGAAACTACTCAATTGTCATTCACAATGACGAGCACGCTGTTCAGAGCAATATTCAAGTTTGTTACCACAACTAAATCATATTTTTTTTTCACAATTTTCTTTTTACTTGCCTTCACATCCTTTTTCATTAAAAGTTTGCAAATACCCAAAATCACAATCGCATTGATAGGATCCAGGAAGGTTGAGACATTTCCCATTCGCGCAAACATTGTCAAGAATACGACATTCATCGACATCTTTACACGCGCCATCACTGGCCAGAAAATATCCCTGACGACATTCACATGAGTAACTGCCATCGGTGTTTCGACATTGCGAATTATTACCGCAAATATTTCGTAGTTCTGACTCACGACATTCGTCCACGTCTGGGGAAAGAAATGCTTTTTTAAGACCGAAGCAAATCAAATAAAAAAGAAAAGTTGAAGAGAACGTGACATACCACGACAAATGTTTGCTATTTTTCTAAAGCCATTGAGACAAGAGCAGCTGTAAGATCCAATCGTGTTCATACAAAACGAGTTTCTTCCACAATCGTTTATCTCATCACTCTCGCACTCGTTTACATCTGTACGTATTATAGAGAGCAAAACAAGGAGTTTTTCTTCATAAACAATAATGTTTGCATCAGTATGAAAGATTGCACGGTTGAAATATTGTTCTTTAGATGGAATGTATGTAAAAAAATTCCACTAACCAGAACAAACAGCGACAGAAGTAGTTTCATCAATGAAAAATCCCCGAGGACAAATACATTGATAAGATCCGAGTAAATTTTGACATTGCCCATTGCGACATAAATTCGGGTCCGTTATGCATTCATCGATATCTATGACGTCAAAGAAGAAATTTTTTTACATAGAGTAGAACTCGGAAGAAAACTATCATTGTGCAATATCATCCTACCAATACAAGATTTGCGGTCTTCAGACAAAGCGTAAGCATCTGAACAAATGCACTCGTGTCCAGCATGAACATTCTGACATTTGTTACCAATACCACAAATATTTGGAGTTTCAACACATTCATCGATATCTACGAAGGGAAGAGAGGTACAGTTCAACAACAACAGAGAATATTTATAAGAGAAGATGCAGGATTACCGCCACAAGTTCGTTCATCGAGTCGTAATCTCATTCCTGGGGGACACGAACAACGATAACTTCCAATTGTGTTCTCGCACGTTGCTTCACATTGTCCATTTTCTGTTTCACACTCATTCACATCTACAGGAAAAAAGTAATTCCTCATTCAAGGATCAAAAACGTGGACGTAAGAAACCTAATGGTAACGTACCTATACAACTTTTCATATCATCACTCGAGACGAATCCAGGAAAACATGCACATTGATAGCCACCCATAAAGTTTTGGCAGTTGCCGTTCGGACAAATGAATGAATTCTCAGCACATTCATTAATATCTGACAGTTAACGGCAATAGAATACGTAATCAGTTTGGAGTTCAAGAGTTTTAGATTTGAAGGTATAAAAACTATGCCTTGCAACACTACCTTGACACATCAATCCACTAGAGTCCATTCGCTTTCCTGTAGGACACTCGCACTTGAAGCTACCAATAGTATTTACACAAGTACCCCCTTGACAAGGGTTCGGTAAATCATCACATTCATTCACATCTAAATGAAAGTGGCAGTAATTACAGCTTTATATGAATGAAACAGCCCTGTTCATCCTGTTTGAAGAGAGCCAATTTACAAATAAATGTAAGAACTAGAAAAATCTTATAGATGAATGGTGTTAATAGGCAAATTTTAAATGTATCAGCATTTTTTTAATTAATATTCTCGGGAAGGTTATTGTACTTCAAGAGCAAAATATAAACCTTGCGCTCTCTAAATTTACTTAAGATAATCGCAATGGATGATCATTGATCTCGTTTTCCTTAATTGACTTAGATTATAGAATAAACAGATGTTTACATAAATAGTATTCGTTTGTAGCTTCGGACCTTTTTTTAGCAAACTCTCACTAACATAAAACTCTGACTCATTGGATGACGTCATTAATATCCACACGTGCATCGTTTCATGTCATCACTCTTGAAAGATCATTTATATTTTTTTACTAACCAATACAGACTTCCATCATCATCGGTGCATTCTTGAATCCTTCTCGACAATTACATCGGAATCCACCAGCCGTGTTAATGCATGTTCCATTACCGCATAAATCCGGAGTAATCTGACATTCGTTGATATCTAGTAAAGTTAACAAGGTTGATCATAACGTAAGTACACGAAGTACCTATATGTACCTGGGAAAATATCCAAGTACCTGTGCAATTTTTGCCGGTTTGATCAAGAGCAAAACCTGATCGACATTCACATAGGAAACTGCCACTTGTATCAATGCATTCACCGTTTATACAAATATCAGGAAATACAGTGCACTCGTCAAACACTAAAAAGGTTACACACATTTATAAATACAGAAATATTATGATGTGATGACTTCCACTTTACCTGTGAGAGTAGTTTGCCGACACAGTTCGTTGAACTCCCCTAAAAGACGAAAACTACAATAAATGCTCATTATACATCGGTTCACTGACAACAAAAAATCAACTTACTGCTATTTCTTAGAGGACATTCTTGACAGGGTCTGCCCCAGGCTGCACCAACTGAGCAACAGCAGATATCTTTCTTGTATAACCCACTGACCGGTTGAGTACATTGATCACGTGTCACGGCTTGATAGCACACGCCATCTCGCAGATCTAAATACATATTCAAAATGCGTTGTGATATTTTACAAACTTTGTGAATGATGCAATTCTATTCAATTACGGAGACTAATGGTGAAATTACTGTTGATGAAACATCATGTCACGATGGGATTAGTGAGAAGTACGTACCAAGACAGACACTTTTACTTTCATCCAAAGTCAATCCTTCAGAGCAAACACATTGATAGCTTCCAGGAGTGTTTAAACATCGTCCATTGCGGCATATACCTGGGAACGCTTGACATTCGTCAATATCTGCATAATAATGAAGTACAATTTAAACAAAAAAAAACAACCTTAATCACTATACTCGACATAAAAAGACGACTTACCGACACAAGTAAAATTGTCATATAAAAACCCACTACGACATCTTTTACCTATATAATCCATGACTATACATTAATGTAGTTCAGAGAAAAATGAAATATACTGAAGTTAATAGGACAATGAAGAAAATCATACCAGTATATTTATAAGTAAGGAAAATAACTAATGATCCATGCACGTCGTATTGAACCATGCATGTCCTATTGATCGATGCACGTCTTATGAATCGGTGCACGTCTTACTCATCCATGCACGTCCTATTGAACCATGCATGTCCTATTGATCGATACACGTCATACTCATCCATGCACGTCCTATTGAACCTGGCATGTCCAATTGATCCATGCACGTCTTATGAATCGGTGCACGTCCTACTGATCCATGCACGTCCTATTGATCCATACACGTCCTAATGATTCATGGACGTCCAATGGATCCATGCACGTCCTACTAATCCATGCTCGTCCTATGGATCCATAAACGTCCTATTGATCATACAAGTCCTATAAAACGGTGCACGTCCTATTGATCAATGCACATCTTCAAAAGTAGGATTATTTTACCGATGGTGTCACATTTCTGACAAGGACTACCCCAGCCTTTTCCAAGGGTTTGACAACACACTTCGCGAGTAACATCACCATTAACATTGTCTTCACAGACATTAGTGTCACTTATGAATCTCCAACATTTTCCCTTACGTAAATCTAAGAAACGATTTAATGAATTCATTATTTTACCTTAAATTGTTTTGCAAGAAAATACAGCGGCTACTTTTGCCGTACATACCATGCTGGACTTTTATTGCTAAATTCTGTTACTTTTTTAATATGATTCTAACCCAAAATGGTTAATATTTACTGTTATGTCTTCTGCTTTTATAAATAATCGTTCTGAATAACTAGAACCAGATTAACAAATGCCCAATAATTCGAAAGCATCTCCTAAACATTTTATTGCCACTATTCTACATAAACAATACAATGTCCGACCATTTGATTGTCCGAATTTTGTAATTTCATGTCGCATTTTTGACACGTGTGTGTGTACCGTCGGAAAGGTGGATTGTTTAATATATTAGTATTTAGTATTGGTTTATCACAACTGTTGCCAATGAGGAGCAAGGCAGAAAACAGATTGTCAATTTTAATATTAAAGCCAAAAAGATAGTTTTCAAAAAAGCCACAAGCGCGGTTTGCTTTCACAATGTATATTAAGCGAGTGACGTTTCGTCTTGATTCAAGTAGGAAAAATGACACCCTCCTGCACACCATCTAGCCATAAATTAGGATGCACATAAATCGGCACCTCTTCCCTAAATCAATACCTAGATTTGAATAATCCCTACCTCGACAATAGCGACCATTGGAATCCAAAGTGAATCCTTGTGGACAACGACAAAGGAAGCTACCGATCGTGTTCACACAAGTGCCATCAACACATTGTCCCTTGTTGCTGCATTCGTTCACGTCTAACGATGAAACATAACAAGAAGACAGTGCTCATGAAACACATATATAAAAAGTTATATCATAACAAAGTATACTATTAAAAATATGATGTAAAAACTTGTCATCATTTTTATCCACCTTCGCATCCTCTGGTTCTTGAATCAAATACAAAACCTGCAGGACATACACAACGATAGCTACCAGGTGAATTTTCACATCGGCCACGATTGCAAAGTGACGGATTTTCACGACATTCGTTAATCTCTTCATAAAAATGAAAAACAGTATGTTTAAATTAATGCAAACAACGTTACTGTTCAATCTTCTCTAACACGCGTGAGAAAGTCATTCATAAAAAATTCACGCACTCACCATTACATGTCTTGCTGTCAGTTGTTCTTCTGTAGCCGACGTTACAATCACAAGAATAATCCCCGTTTGTGTTCCGACATTGTCCATTTTCACACAACACCGTTTGTGAGCCGACATTATTTGAACATTCATCAACATCTACAACAATTAAACAAGATATATGGAGGAGAAACAATGGCAGTCTTCTTGCACGTTGTCGTAGTCCGTACCTTTTCCACCACTATCTTTACCGGCACCATTTACGCATACCTTTGTGTACTCATCTATGAAAGACAAATTACTATGACAAAAAGAACGAAAATGCAAATATACAGCTGAGGCTGACTTGAAAGCATTTTCTATTGGATGGTAAACTTTAAAAGTGTATGAAAGCAGTTTTGTTCGTCATAGCCAAATTATTCATCTTTGAATTAACGTTTTGTTATGTATGTATATATACTGTTCAGTTCAAACCTAACTATATTGCTTTTTAAAATATTTTTATAAAAATTGAAAAAATGTAATATTCTAAGGCAAACGCTACTTAGGCTTCGAGCAACCGACCCAAGAATATATTGCTGGGGAGGGTTGCACAAATTGTGGATAGAGTTATCCATTGGATAGCATATTTTTTAAACGGTCAAAAAACTCACTAAAAACGAAGAATATCAGGTTTGAACTGCGCAATCGTTGAAATAAAGCATTGGTTCTAAGATTACAAAATTTCTCTGTGGTAACGAAAACACAAGCACCTTTTTTACAAGTTTGAAAATTTTACCATCCAATGGATTACGCTATCGAAGCTTCGTGCAACAGGCCCCTGGTGAATAAAATCATACCAGTGTCAGGTACGGGACAAGCCATACAGGGACTTCCCCATGCCCGGCGGCTCTCGCCAGTATTATCTTTACCACAACAGCATTGAGAGATGGTTAATGATCTAAATAACGCCTGACTACAAACATTGTTATCATATTTTGCGTAGCACATCGATACCATAGTATCTACAAAAAAAATGATGAAAAATATTATAGTTGGACAAAACTCGTAGTTGAAAAGTAAATTTTTACATTTGTTTTGAATAATTGACAAATATACCTAGACACATGTGTTTATCTGTAGATGTAGTGTAGCCAGTATTACATCTACATTCATAGTCGCCAGCAGTATTGATACAGCGGCCATTCATGCAAACGTCAGCAATAGTGGTGCATTCGTCATTGTCTACAAAACAAAAACACGTCTACTTAATGAAGTTTTGTCGGGAAATTTTGTCGCAATGCGAAGCATCTTTTCTATGTAAACAAAAGATTAGGTGGCAGTATCAGTACTTATTCAAAAATGGGCGTGTTTGTTTATGCTTGACATAAAATCACTTATGAAAATATGGATAAAAATTTTCCCATGAGTTTAGGTCGATACAACAACAAGCATTAAAGCCACCCTGGGAAAACAGTTAAAATCCATACGAAAACAACCATTAAAGCCACCCTGGAAAACAGTTAAAATCCATACGAAAACAACCATTAAAGCCACCCTTGGAAAACATTTAAGTCCATACAACAACAACCACTAATTGCCATCAAGTTCTTGTAAACAAAATGCATTCATAGCCCCTCCTAAAAATTTTTAGAGAAATCTTTCATATACGTACCAATACAAGATTTTTTATCGTCACTCAAAGTAAATCCTTGATTACAAGTACAACGCCATGCACCCTTTGTGTTTATGCAACGACCGTTGGAACATTTCGATGATTCTTCACATTCATTACGGTCTGAAATTGAGAAGAAATAAACTAATTTCCTGTGAAGAGTATCCAAATTCTTTTATAATAATATTATCATAAACAACACTGTCAAGACGAACGACTATACTAACCAACACAGCTTTTCTTATCGCTGGATGTAATGTAGCCCGCAGCACATTGACAGCGGTATCCTCCAATCTCGTTGATACACATACCATTCTCACAAACATTGCTGTCCTCTTGACACTCATCAACGTCTAAAAGAGCGACCACACATTTTCATAAAAGTTCTACAACTTATTATGAAATATTGTATTGTCCTTACCCTCACATTTCCCCGTTGTATCATTAAAGCCACTAACACAGCGACACTTGATGACACCATCTACCCTAACACATTCACCATTATCACATCGCTGACCGACACGAGAGCACACACCTACAAAAATCACGAGATTTGTCATCTTCCGAGCAACCTGAAAGCAAAGAGAAAGTGACGTACCAGATGGTGTAGAGGACACTGGAGGAGAAGGTGTTGGAGAGTCAGGATTGGTTAGTCCCAAAGGAGGGGTACTGATACGGACACTAGTACGGGTGCATCTCAATCTGTCAAACGGGTCGGGAACAAAACCTAGTTTGCAATCACACCTGAAGCTACCAGGTGTGTTATAACATAAAGCGTTTGTGCAGATCAAGCCGCCACCATCACATTCATCTACATCTAGAATATCGACAGGATGTTTATGATCATTACATTTCTTTCAGTTTTCACTTAAAAAAAAAAATATAATCAAGCATCGTACCAACACAAAGTTTCTGGTCAGGATCATAGTTATAACCAATAGCACAAACACAGGTAAGACCAGATTCTGTCGTCCTACATTCACCGATATTCCCACCACAAACATCGCCTTCAAAACTACACTCGCCTGTAAATGGTTAAGGAAACCGTAAAATAATGCCAAAATTCAGTTTTTCTATACTGCTTGGCTTAACTAATAATGAGCATTAAAATTATGATAATAGTTTCAACACAGTGTAGATTGAAATTCCTCAGTACAACGTAATGTAAAGAAAACATTACCCAAATTTCCACACAAAGTATCATATTCACCTATAAGAGAATAACGAGTAAACAATGATCAAGCTATAAAAATGATGACCATGCTTATGCAAACGAATTTCTGTTATAAAATCACAAATCCTTACTGGAATCTTGTAAAGGGCAGGTTAAACAATTGGAGCTCCAACCAGCACCAGCAACTTCACCACAACAACACGAGGACTTTGTAAGATTGTTCGACAACGGTAAAATACAATTGTCGCTAAGAATTTGCCTGAAGCACAAGTCTTTACGAACAGCGGGGGTTACAGTAGGTTCTGTAAGTGAATGATGCAAGGAAATTTCGTTAAACCGTAGCATCCATAAAATCCTTTACTTAAACGACTGTTTGAGAAACACACATCGAAACATCCCCCGAACATACATCATCTTGGGAAATCTGGATTAAATTATTTTAGTTTACACCCAATTTTCAAGAGTTCAGGTGATCATTAATCTACTTACTAACACATCTCTTTAGTTGATCATTAAACGTGAATCCAGAAGCGCATTTTCCACAGCGATAACTACCAACAGTGTTTATACATTTTACATTAGCTGGACAGACGCCAGGTACTGCTTTACATTCATCAATATCTATAAGATCATCACATAACGCTAGAACAACACTACGAAAAATATATCACGTTTGTTCCTAATGTATTCCCTTTACCTAAACATTCTCGTGTGGCGAAATTAGGTACATATCCGATAGCACAGGGAGCTAGATAAATGTAGAATGAATTACTTTGACTATGCGCAGTTAATCTGGAAAATCCAGTAATACAGATTGAAACAGATCGTTTAATCACCTGGTTTATCCGGGCATGCTTCACATGGTTGTCCCCAGGCTTTTCCAACAGTTGCGCAACACATCTCCTTCGTGCAGAGCAGGGTCGTTATTTGCCCACTGCATTTCGAATCTTTAATTTCTTTGAAACAAGGTCCTTGACGTAAATCTAAAATATGTCACAAAAGCATGTTGATGCATTACTTCATCATGAGCTATATACGACAACTGACGAAGAAAAAACTCACCGGACTGACATTCCGGACCAGCAAAACCAGGAGGACAAGCACAAGTATTTGGACGAATACATTCGCCTCCATTTAGACAAGGTTTATCACAGGTAGCTGTAAATTTAAAATATGCCTATGCAGTTTACTCTTTTTTTAGTGTTCTTTAAAAAAGAAACAATGAGACGCACGATTTTCACAAAATCTTCCTTCATATCCTTGAACACAGATACATTTATCATCCTTACAGGTACCACCATTCAAACAAAAGGCTTTACATCCTATATATATATACATATATGTATAAAACTTTGTTTTGAGACACAAGTAAAGGGCTGTGAAGCAACAAAAAACAACCTATGACGTATTGTCATCACTAATACCTGTCTGAGTGCATTGAGATGCAGTCTGTCCATCCTCACATAGACAAAGATTTGGACTAACACAGATTCCTGTACCACAATTCACGTTACAGATCGCTATGAAATGACAAAGAATAAAAGCGAGTTAAAATCCACGTAGAAGATCGATAATCACACATTTGAAAGTATTGAAATTAAAAAGAAACAATTTGAATGCCGAAGATACAAACAACAAATCTGTCGACACAATGATGTATTCACTAGATAACTGTCAACAGTCAATTTGTCGAGAGATATTCCAGATGGCTCATTAGAAATTAAACTTCTGTATATTTTGGCAAAAAGAGAGTATAACAGCTTCATGGGCTATAGAGGTTAAGCCAAACTGGCCTCAGACTGTTCGAAATGAGAATTTTTTCTCTGACTGCAGAGTTAAGTCATGAAATATTGAGAATGCTGAATGATGTCTCGCTGAGTTGATCGTTCAAATTATGTGATGAATGCAGTAAACCATTGAGCTTGCGGTCAATTAACTTGGAAAAACGTCGCAAGCGTCTACCGAGCCCTTAAAATGATGTTTTCATAATTTCTAAAAAAAACTTAAGTAAACGTCACTTAAAAGTTTGCTCTTGGTGGAGTATGTCAAACGCATTAATATTGATGATGACGTGTTTAGGAATGACCGCCATATAAACACTGATGATCATTGGGTGCAAATCAATGTAACAATTAATACAATACATGAATAGAGAAACACATGTGTCCAATGTAATACTATCTCATACCTAGCCTGAGCACATCTTATACAAATACAACATACATACAGATACTTTAACATTCAAGGTCACCACAAACTTACGTAAAATACAGAGTCCTTGGCCAGAGCGACCGCGTTGTGCTGACTGCCATCCCGAGCAACACTGCGAGCCACACACATTTGGACTAAGAGATTAAAAATACATACATCCGTTCATCAATCAGTCAAAAAAATAAATACTACGACATTTTTTTAAAGGATCTAGTCGAGAAGAGAAGATAAATTTGAACAAAATAACAATGAATATTATACCTATGTGGGATAATGGATGGGTTGATTACTTTAGAGGGTTAGAGTCTAAGATTCTTTAGAAAATCGCATGCTTTGAAACTGGGAAAATCCTGCATGATAGATAAAAATCTTAAGTTTTATTTATCTTATTAGAAAATCTCACTCCCACAGAGGGTCGCTTATTCTACTTCAATCACACGAAATCTTTAGTGATATAGGAAATGAATGCACCCAAAGTTTACCATAAGTTGCATAGGTTAAATTACAATGGAGACTCACAAAAAGAAAGCTATTTTTCGCAGTTCTATTTGAATTGAAAATATAGCGTTATCACACATTCTTCGCTCAATTTAATCATTTCCAGCATCAACTCCTGCTGTGTGGCATGTATGAGAATAAAGTAATCTGTTATATACATACTCGTCTTACTTAAGAAATGAAGTGTTACTGTACGATGGTGTATCTTTTGGAATGATTACTGTGTCAAGCTAAAGATTGTTAACTTACCCAGAACGTCGTATCCTGTGCGCCTTTTTAGTCGATATAGCAGGGATGACAGAGACACTTAATATCAGCAGTATAAATAGACGCAACACCTTTGCGCAAACCATTTTCAAACTCCCCGCGCTTCGCTGCACAAAGAAAGAAATCTTCTAGGCGAGAAATATGGCGCTAAGCTCTGAAAATCTTTTCTAGGGATGATATTTTGCAACCTCTGTCTGGAACAGCTTGTTCAGAACCAAAACGTTTTTGTGTCTTTGATGAGTCAATGCATTCAATGCGCCTTTGAACCTGCGCAAATAAAATGAATGATATATGATAACTTGGTCGTCTCTAGATTTTGGTGCTCTTCACGATCTATAATACAAGCAACAAGAAAATTCACGGATGGAGCTTAAAGTTCGTTCCTCAACTGAACAAGGTAATCATCTACTGATTATAACTATGTAGTAGTTTAACCATTATGAAATATGACACGTGATTAAAGGAAATGCTTGTCTCATTTAAACATCTGGTTTATACAAATATAAGGATGAGATTACGCTTCTGAGATATTGCGATACACATCTTAAGAATAAGAATAAGGTATTGTTCTTTTAAAGCTATCACAAAAATCCATGGACTACATTCAAAAAACACAACAGTGTACATTATATGTACTTCACATGTTCATTATACTCAATTAGCACTCTGAAGCATTTTAATGAAGAGAGAACACTTTCAACGCATTCCTGGTGTATTTTAAGTCTAGATGAATAGCTTAAGCTGTTGAAATATACAGAGCTGTGAAAATAATACCAATTTATACAAAACTTGATGTAAGCATGCTAAATAAAATCTACTCATATTTTTTTTCATATAGTTTAAAAAATGGTGTATTCATATCCTCTTAAATATGCAGAGGAAATTTACAGTATGGCAATTACCCGATAATTAAGTACGGATATATTTAGGTTCTTTGAATTTATTCAGTGAGTGACATGATGGTTTATCTCCAAAGAAGCTGAAGATTATTTTCCAAATTGCTTATCCAAAGCAACACACAATTGTTATTCTTCAGATAACTTTCACTAAATTTTATATTCCAAAATTGTAAATTCATGATCATGATCAAAAGTTCCTAACAAATTCTAAAACCAGTGAATTGATAAACGAAGCCTTTTATTGGTTACAAACAAATAAATTATTTAGTTGCTGGGGTAAATTTTCAAATTCAGTGTATACCATTGAGCTTTGTGACATAAAAAAATATTTATAAAGATCTTGATGAAACAATATTCACAACTGACCATAAGATAACCACCTACAGCAATCAACAGATATTTCAATCAAATCAAGGGGGGTGAAGTCCACTCATTTCGCATGTAGAGAAAGTGGCTTCCATATGAAACTTACATATAGTATATTTACTTTTAGCTGCTCATCGACAAAATGATTTGGTCGTTGGTTCAAACTGTTGTTTATATAAAAATGTCTGCTACAGAATAGGAAATTCATTCTAAAGTGACGTCTCTGTTGAAAAGAGAATGATATTCAAAGTACTACATCAAAAATTTAAGATAAGCATAGTATATCCATTGTCACATTATTTCCTATCTCTCTTGATTCGGCATGATCAATTTCTATTCGTTTCCTTCCTTATTTTGTCTTTCATCTTTTTGAACATTGTCCTTTACATCCCTGGCTTCGTCGTCATTTTTTTTTGAATATTCAATAATTCCAGGAGCAAATATATAAAAACCACTAAAGATTCCCAAAGTACCAGCGACCAAAATTTGCTGAACAGGAATACGCGAAAATATTAAACCCATGCTTCTCGTTACTTCGCCAGTTCGCCTTGATGGTCACCATTTGTATGACGTCATGTTTTACCCAAAACAAGAGTAATGATTGGCCGTTTTAAAAGGAATGTTGCGAAAGCAAATACATTCTACTCTTTGCCTTTAATCTTGCATGTTAAAAAACATTTTTACACAGAAAAACGTGATTTAATCATCTCTGAAACGGGGATCGAGCTACAATACTTTTGATGAAAGTAATCAAGTATAAGAAGAAATCATAATTTGCAGTTACGTGTAACATGGTGGCGTAGTTCAAGTAGTTAAAAGTCAATCCGGTTGGGATCTTCTTTACGAGAATAACGTTAATGAAAACGTACTGGTTTCCTTTACTGATGATAAGACTGGCTGTTATATTTTTCTGCTAAAACACTTGGAATGCATGTTCGTATTCTAATATTTTGTTGTAATTCATGATACGCACATGTATGATAAAAATACATGGAGTGTGAAGATTCACAGGGTTGTCAAGATGATAGAAAAAAATCCATATCAGAAAAACGGAGAGCGAGTTATTCAGCATTTAATGCTCTTCAACTGAGAAAAGAGTCACAAGTGATGACATTCCCAACAAAAGAAATGGTGTACTATGCCAGTCGCAAGTTACCTTTGGTCTTGCAACCTAAAGACTTTGATCTGGGAAGAATTGACAAAATATTTGCCTCTCAATGGCTTGACGAGAGGAATGTTGTTTTTGGTACCAAGTGCAACAATGTATGTTCCTTTATTGTAAATTATGATTGACACCCATTTGTGCTCTAAAATGTCACTGTTTTCGTTTTTAGTTAAAAATTTTGAACACTTTTTCTGGAGAATACATTACCATACCAATGATACAAGGTCAGACACCATCTTCAGATATGACTCAAAACAGTTGTGGCATCCATAGCATAGAGATAAATCCATCAGGGACCTTGTTGGCAACAGGCGGTCAATGTACCCATGACCTAGCTATTTATAAATTGCCAGAGTTTGATCCTTTATGTTTGGGTGAGGTAGGACAAGGAAAATTGCAATTGTGTTTGTTAAATACATCATTTAGCTATATTGCATGTACATGTTACTTACAGATGCATACCGACTGGATTTTTGGTATAGTGTGGTTGAATGATAAGATAGTTGCCACTGGTAAGTCAGTGCTACTGCATATGTGAAATGCTTTCATTGTAAAATATGCAGTTCATTTTTTTGCAGGCTCTCGAGATGGTTGTCTAGGGATTTGGGATGTGAGTCATGCTGTAAACCTTGAAAAATCATGCAATAATGATATAGAACGGGAAAGGCCAATTGCTTGGCTAAATAGAAAAAAATTAGATAAGCGGTACAGAGCAGTTCAATATAATCCCCAACTAAATGTAAGTAATACAACCTTTGTCTGAAGTCACTTCTTGTTATTTCTTGATTCTAAGCAAGTATGCCAGTAATAAAATTTCTTTGAAACAAGGAGCTGGCCAGTTTATCAACTGAAGCTGTTCTTCATATATGGGATCCATTTAAATTAAAGACAGTAAGTTTAATAAGTATGTCATGATGATGGTATTTCAATTGAATGAATCTTATTTCAACTTTTAAGATCCGCTCTGTGAAATTGCCATATCAGCTAGAAAATGTCTGTTTATCACTTGAACCCCAGCATTGCCTATATGCAGTTGGTTCACAATCACATGTTACCATGCTGGATGGAAGAAGTCCTTCCAATCATCTGTTTTCAGTTGAGTCCATTGATAAGGATGCCGGTATTATATTACAATTCAATGATTTATTCTATTTTCAATGTTCTAAACGTGCCATTTATTTGTATTTTAGGAATTCGCTCTCTATCTTTCCACAATGAATTAGTAACAATTGGTACAGGGTTTGGATCATGCTCATTTCTTGACCTCAAAACTAAACGATTTATACAAACTCAAGAAAAGAATGTTTGCCAACTTAAAGCTAAAGAAGGATTTCGGGTATGTGGCTGTAGATTTCACTTTGGTTTCAATCTCTTAAATTCACTGCTATCATACATGTTTTAGCGTCATGACGAAGTTTACCACACCTTGTTTGGTGAGATGTGTCTTCCAACATCAATTTACACGCATTGTTATGATCAATCTGGTAGTAAACTGTTTACTGGAGGTGGACCTTTAGCTGTAGGTCTCTATGGGAACTATGCTGCCTTGTGGCAATAGTTGCTCCAAGTGTCTTATGAGTCTTAATATGAAGTCATTGAAATATATTTAGTTAAATTTAGCTGAACCAAATCATGTATGAAAAATTCAGAATTGATCAGTCGTGATAGCACTGTTATTTTTCTGGAAAATTAGACTATTTAATATAACAATTAAAAAACACAACTAGTATTCAAGAAATTTTAATAAAATTTATTGAATTGCTTTATCTTTGCCCAAATCCACCAGGACGGAAACCTTGTGTAGCTGTGATTGGTTGTGTTACTTGAAGATTTGCAATGTTTCCAAAGTCCTATTAGCATTTGGAACATGTTTAGTAAACTGGTCAGAGTAAATTATCCTAAAGTGAACTAAACTCACCAAAACCTTCAACATTTCCTTTGTCTCTGGGTCAACCTCAATAATATCTTGCTCAATTGCTGAAACCTCGGGGACATAATTATCTCTTCTTTCTCTCTCTTCCTCTTGAAGTTTGATAGATATTCCTCTCACAGGTCCTCCCTGAATTCTCTTCATTAAATGTGTGACAAACCTAGGATAGTTTTATAATAGGCCATGGAGATTTATTCAACATGTTAGTCTTTAACTTTTGCATGTTTGTTCACTAGTTTGTAAAATTACATTTCACTGGGTTTGTGTTGACAGTTGTGTAGCCTAGGAATAGGTTTGTGTTGACTAGTTGTGTAGTTTGGGTTTGTGTTGACAGTTGTGTAGTTGGTTTGTTGTAGGAGGGAAGAAAGTGCTGAAATTCGTAGAACGTTGCATATGAATGTTGATGGAGTCCGCAAACAAGGTAGACCGAGAAAGAGATGGATGGGATGCTGTGAACAGTGATATGAAGGCGATGGATATAACGAGAGATATGGCGAGAGATAGAGACGTTTGGCGTAGAAAAATTCATGGACCGGTCAACCCCCCTGGCAGGGATTAATACTGGCCGGTATACAAATGTTGTTTGTTGTTGTGTAGCCTAGTGGTAAGTGCGGGGTGTGTATGGCCAACATGCTGGATACAAGTTTGAAACCAACCCCTGCATGTCAGATTTTGTCAAAATGTTTTTGTTGTTCTTAAAAAATAAATATAACAATAACCTTCTATTGGGTTAGGGTTTGGGTCTAGTATACATTTAGTTTAAATAAATTATTAAAATTTTTAAGACATAGATAGCTTTATTGGATGAACAACGTTTGAACAGTTCTGATTTTGGATGAGTATACATGGCCTTTATAATACTTGCACTGAAAAATTGACCACCACATTTCTATCAATCGTTACTCCTTACCCAGCAATTTGATTCCTTAGCCTCTTGCTAGGAATAATAGCGATCTCTTCACATACCCGTTTATTGGTATGGAAGTCCAACGTCAGACGTGTATAGTACTTCTCGATAATCACACGAGCAGCCTTCTTCACTGTTTTCGTCCTAACACGACCCTGGGAAAAGTGCAAGAACTTTTTTTATAGCTAAAACGCTGTAAAATTTAACCATTTACCACTATGTCCCAATAACATTTTTTATATCATTTGAGCAATTCGTTAGTGTCTATCGTAGACAGTAAAATCTTTTGACAACGACATAAAATGTAGTGAATAAATTTTCAATAGACATAAACTCATAGTCATGTTGTGTGAACTTGAGACTCGAACGGACGTGCATATTTCTACTCCTCGTTGATAAATTCTTTCGATTTTGTTAGTCATGAATAAAAATGAAACCATGCAACATACTAGATGAAGATGTTACAGTTCAGATGGGAAATTACAGAAAGGATTGAAATAATATATTTTTAGGGTAAAGAACCTACCATTTTGCTAATCGAAAGAGAACCTTCCCACAATTCAGCGAGACTTTATTGCAAAATTGAGCCAACACGCAAAAGATGTTAGCCAGCGGTTGCATATGTTGCAATCGGTATTTACTTTATCTGACCCTTCCTAAAGTGTATCAATATGATGTTATAAACACATTACAGACGCAGGTCACCTTAGGCTATGATTATTGCTTAGTTATACTTTGACCACGTTAGACATACTTGATTTAAATTTTCAGGCTATCTTTCTAAAATGATAACATCTTATTGTATAAAAGATATTGATGCATATTGACTATATTTTGGTTGGATGTAACAAACTTTGCGAATAATTCCTGATAACAAATTCCATGTTTCAAAGAACAAGATAATCATTTCATAATGTAAAATCACTTTAATAAAATGACATACAGGGAAAACGTATTCTCTGGATATTTACAACATAAAGTATGAGAAACAGGATCAGAACTTTTTTCCAGAATATTCACGAACACTGAAAAATATTGATTTAATAAAATATATAAAACATCTGACAATGCAACCAGCAATTTTTCATGATCTACGATAATAAACTCAATGTATACAAACCATTTTTGCATTAAGTATTGTGCATGATTGATCTGATCTTGATTGCCACTGATAGTTATAATTCGATCATTTGAACCAACCATTGGTTCATCAATCTTAACATTTGCTCCAGTGTCACGTCTTAAAGTAAAAAATAACTTCACAAATAACATGACACACAGAAAAGTACATGTTTTATGTCAACCTTATCCTGTTTATTCTGTTTCCACCGGGACCAATAATAGATCCAGCTAACTAAAATGAAATTACAAAGAGAACAATTCTTCATAAAATGATGAAATATTCCATGTACATAACTACATAGGCTAGCTAACTGTTGAAGAACAATATTTAACTAATATTCAAGTCAAAACTTACATCTTTAGGTATAGTCACTTGTGTAGTTGTAGTGCTTTGATCAAAAGGCGGCACCTGTCCACCACCAGCACTCATATTGAAGTTATCAGCAGAGAACTCACCACCACCCTAGAACAAGTTAAATAATCACTACTAAAGCAAGCCTTTGAATTCTATAAAAATTATCAAGTTTTTTAAGTATCAACACACACCAAAATAGATCTCTTACCCTTACCATTGAGTTGCCACCTCCAAAGATGTTTGGAACACCACCCCCATCCATAGGACCATGTCCAAAGTTAGGACCCCCACCACTACTCATATTTCCCCCACGACCACCAAAACCCCGTCCTCTACCTCTGCTACCCCCTCTACCTCCACGGTTACGATTCCCACGTCCACCAAAACCAAGGGTACCATGGAATGATCTCATTTGACCCGGATCATACAACATGATTTGTCCTTTAGTAGGTGTCTAAATATGAAAAACAAGTTTCATTTATTACTGAAACTTACAGACTTTTCAAAAGTCATTAAAGTACCTCGTTTAAAGTTTCACAAATGCTTTGAACACACTCAATAATATTATCAGGATTGCCTACACAAACATTATGTAATTCAAATTGAGCTTTCAAAAATCAGCCATTTTTCCATGTTTTTATGCAATTTCTGCTAATTTGCCAACTTGCCTTGAATGGCGACGATTCTTTCTGATGAATCAGGGAGGCAATCAGGAAAGACCTAAAGAAGTGTTGATGCAAGAGGAAATCACACAGTTTACAGTTTCAAACAAGGTAATGTGTACTTTCAGCTATAAATACCTTTACGTTTGTCTTTGTCACCTACATAAAATGTTGGAAAATTTTAGTTCACATTATCAACAAATTCATGCATACATCAAAGACAACTGACTTCACGTAGATTTTTGATCTTCGCTCCACCACGACCAATTATACTGCCTGCCTGACTTTGCTGGACCAAGAACTGTATCTCTGGATCATCACGAGGATTATTTCTAAGTTGTGACTAACACATGACTTTAATCAGTATCTCATACCATGAAATCATTTCTGATGAGTGATTTTCTCACCTCACAAATCTTTGGTATACATTCATGTAGAATGGTTAAAGCTGATCCCAAAACTGAGTTAATACTAAGAATGCTAAACAATCAAGATAATAAAATGAGGACTAAAGGTAATGTCAAACTAAAGATCTCTTAAGCCGATTCATGATATTCAACAATAATTGGTGAGTTCAAACATTCATATCATTGACAGTCGTCAAGATACTTGAATAGATAACAAGAGATCTTGGGAAGGTGGGACATACCGCTCTGGGCAACTTGTATCAGGGATATTGACTGTAGCTTTGTACTGTGGGTACACAGTGTTACAAACGGGAACAGATAGGGACGGCATCCATGGGTACACAGTGTTAGAAACGAGAACAGATAGGGACGGCATCCAGGGTTGTCATTCATTCATCCAATTGGTTCAAACAAAGCAAAAATCGCAAGACAGGGCATTAAAGAGAAACAAATTCATTAAGCATAGTGAAATAAAAATTGAAAGTTAAGAACCCATAACAGACATGTAAATGGTAAAAGGTGTACATAAGGGCAAATGAAAAAACAGACCTGTTCTCTTAACCTTTTGATATTCGAGCCACCCTGTGTAAATAAAAATTAAGTAGTTCCATTGCATAGTTTATAAAAAACCAAAAATATCGAAGTATTTACCTTTCCAATGATACCCCCTGCATCCTTGCTATTCACAAGAATGCGAATCATTGTATTTGGTCCATCACCAGCTTCCATGCGTCTTTTTTTTGTAGGTTGCTCATAGGGGTCAGTTTCTTCAACAGAACGCTTTTTTGAAAATCCATCATCATAAGGTTCTTCTGTAAAGCAACACAATATGTCATGTTAAATTACTGTGATAACCAAAAGCAATGCAAAATTTTCTACCTTTTATATTAATCTGGTTTGAATGAACATCAAAGGAGTTGTTGAGTGATGTCTCATTTGCTGCCATGATTAGAAATGCTGCAGCAGAATGGATAGACAAAGATTAGACTCCGAATACTTTATTTTGAACTGCATCTGCTAAAATTACTCTGAAAAAATTTCTTAGTAATTTATGCCATTGTCTACATAAATCGACACTTCCTCGCTCTCGAGGGAGAACACTTTCTACTTGCTAAGCAATTATTACTTAAATTTTTTCCATCAAGTTTTGTTGAAAGCAACTTTAAAAATATTCTCCTCGGAAGACACGACGCCATCACTAGCATCATGCTAGTTACTAGCTACGAATCGTCAAAGCTGGATAAGCCCTGAAACTACGCATAGTTGTTATATTCATAAACTTAAGAGTGTAAATACGATGTACATTGAGGGAATTACCAGGTCAAGAGCCAAGATAGTAATTTTATAAAGAAAATTCTTGCGATATCTTTCTTCTTGGGGAAATTTATTTTATCAGTATTGTAATGCACTCTGGGATACATCTTCAAAATGCATTTTGGGACTGATTGTTCAAATATGATATGGGGTAGGATTAGATTACATAATCCGCTTGGCTTGAGTAATCAAGCAAATTTTCGTAAAATAGTAGCGGATCTAGGGTTAGGCAAAATCAGTTGCTGCCCGCTAAATCTAAATCAGAAATACCTCCATGACTATGCTATTGTAATTCACTTTGCCTAACGCTGGATCTGCCCCTGAATCTAACTACATCGACAAATGAAATCACTTAACAAATCTTTACATTCTTTTATTATTTCATTCTTCCAGAGAAGAGCATGATCGCAGTATTCCTTACATAAAGTCACGTCTTTTCATTTCACTAGAGAGTCTAACGATAACAAAACTATACGTCACAATATCACACACAAACACACTGACTTTCGACTCAAATAACTTTAACTATCGCCAACCTTTTAGTTACTTTGAAAACAAATGTTGAATTTACATCAATACATATTTTACACATCCATTCTACCCATCTAGTTGTCTTTTTCATCAAAGACAGTGAAACGATTAAGATGTGGAGACGAAAACATTTCAAACCACACAAGTAATCTTCAATTCGACTACACGAGGCACACATGGATACCGAAGAGCAAGGAAAGAGTTTCAATTATTTGTGCCAGACCAAAATGGCGTAGGATATATCGAATGACCATGATGAGATTTGTTCTGTGGAACTTTTCCCTGGTTCTGCGTGCCACGGTTTTGATTCAAGTTGTCCAGTTGTTGATGAGATATTGGGTGACTTTGAAATAAAGACGGGGGAGGCTGTGTCGGTGCTAACACGGGCATCAACGGAAATCCAGCGGGATGAGGTTGATGGGCCTGACCAGGTAGTGAGATGTTTAATGGAGGAGTTCCACTCAAATATCCTTTGTCAGTAAACTTAACATGAAAAACAACAACAAAAGTTACGTCTAGATTTATGTAATCATACAAAGATAATTGAGAATTCAATCGACTAACTTGTGTCTTGTAAGGTGAGGATAAATCAGTACCGCTGTTACTCACAGTGTTGCCACTCACTATAAAAATAATAGTCTTTGCATTCCACTATTAAAAAAACCGTAGACTGTCTTTAAATTGTACCTGCATTGGCTTTGCTGGCCGAATGTTGATATCCTTGTTTATTGAATTCGGGAGCATTAGTCAAACCATCGTAACCTTGAGAAATAAACTGTTAGTATGAAAACATTTAATGCGCAAACAGGATTATTCCTTTTGAATGAAAAAGACGCTATCTGTTTTTCAAACTGTTTTAATTTTAAGAGCCTTCGGTTGTCAGTCAGCAATTACAACAATTTAAAAAATTTTTTTCATTCAAAACTGTTAGTACGTAGCTGGGGGTGGAAAAAAGTACAAGAAATCTTTCTAAAAGTTTTCACCTGAAGTGTAATGTGGACCCAACTGACTGGCAAAATTCTGTTGAAATTGTGTCGTTACGCCTGGAGCTTTGGTAGGAAGCTACGGTTAAAGTAAATATTCCACGTTACTTAACCATGTATGTTAGTCACTTGCTTCAGAGAATTGAAAAACATACCTGATACATCTGCGTCGTGTAAGGTGCGGGAGCAAAACCACCAATCATGCCACCACCATGATAGAAAGCCAGGTTACCAGCGTAGCCAAACGGATGAAGCTGAGCATGCGTGTTAATAAATGGACCCTGTTGTCCATGTGGCGTAGGTGTCAGAGAAGAAGGAACTGGTGACGAGGTATCGCTACGGTTATACTTGACATCGGTACCTAAAAAACAACCTTCAAAGTTGGTCTCCTTTTAAAGTGCATTTATTGTCAAAAAAGGTCTATTACACGATAATTGAGCAATGTTGCTTGCAAGTGCTCATACTTTTCATGTCTGTCTAGTGAATTCAGTTCAATTATTTTAAACTGAATTCACTTATTATAAGTGATCTTTTCACTTACTATTCACGTACTTCAATTAATGTAGGTGGGGCAGATTATATTGCATGCCAGCTTTTTGCTAAGGGATAAAGTATTGCCATTGGGCACTTACACCCAAGATATAAATACTGCGTTTCTCAGTATTGTCATCAGTTAAATGTAAAGACGACCTCCAAGCAAATAGTGAAGTTTTAAATACAGTTAAATCAAACTCGTGTTTAAAATCCGTACACGTTTAACAACATCAAAAGTCATTTATTACCTGTGTAGGAATTTTGAACACTGTCACGAGCAGATACGGGAAACTGTTGCATATCATAATAAGGTGGTTGCGGCTAAACGTAAAGATGTTTCACACCGTTATACACATCAAATTTTGGTTGACTTTTAAGAAATAAAAGATGTTTGCTGTGTTTGAGAGCAGATCAGTGCAAGCCCGAGACCGAAGGTCGTGGGTTGCACATGCTCGAGAGTTCTCACAAACGTCTCCGAGGTTTGCATAAGCCTGTGCAAACATGAAAAACATCTTTTATTTCTTTTATAAAATAACAATAATGCGAAACAGACAAATTTAAAGTGAACGTTTAAAAATTTTCCTCTAAAATGTATTCATGATCGATTTGATTGGTTGAGCTCGGATGTGTTTTGCACAGGCTAATGCAAACATAGTTCTAGACCAATCAGCGCACGCGTTTCATTGTGTTTGTTTTATAATATCACATCATACATAAAAACAATTACTTGTATCGTCATCCGCTGTAACATTTGCAAATCATCCGTTAAAGGAAATGCTGCCAAAGGCTGGAATGAAACGAATAAAACATAAGTGACGTGTAATGAACAAAGTTTTCTATTTTTGTGAAATCTTACCGAAAATCCAGGGAATCCCGCGGGTTGCATGCCATACAAAGGCATGACGCCCGGTGGTAAACTGGCTGGTTTTGCTGGGGGAAAATACATAAAAAACGTGATGATGAAAAAATCAAGTACAAAATGTCACACAACATGATTTCCACGATTTTCACACAGGTGCAATGCACGCACACTTTATGCAACACGCTTTAGCCATATAATAAACACACGTTTGACACATATTTTGTGTGAACAGTTATTACACATTTCACACGTACAACTACCTGTAAAGATGCCCCACCGTTTCCATAGTGCAATGCACATATACTTTAACCACCACGCTTTAGCCATATAAAAAGCACACGTTTAACACACGCCTTGTGCACCCATTTACTACATATTTTACACGCACAACTACCTGTAAAGATGTCCCAATATGGCGGCTCAAAACAGTAGTCTGTATAACGAAATGACTTACTGCTGCCGTGGGCAGTAGCACGATTAACATTACTACTGCTGGTTGTTTTTGCTGTTGTTGAAGGTTGAATACCAGAGATTATACCAGGTGGAGGGCCTCCAGATGTCGAAGGACCTGGAGGAGTACCATTATTCAGGTTGACACCTGCAGGAGTTCCGTTTGCCTTGCCTCCATTTGCCTTGCTTCCATTTGACATACCGACACCATATGGCCGAGAACGCAAAGTATTTTGGTCAGAATGATGTAGAATGGGCGCAGGCTACGATGGAGATGAAGATTATCAAGTTACAGCTTTCGTAAGTAAATAATTATGAACAACTGAGAATACGTACTGCTTGTTGGTGAGCCCTGTCATCAAGAGGATTATCCGAGGTAGCAATTGCTTCAATCTGTGATGACAAGGACGTCACACGACTACCGACATCTTCTGTACTGCTCTTGGCAATTGATGACGTCATTGTCGCAGTCATAGGCATCGGAGATGTGGATACATCAACTTTTTTTGTTAATGGAGGCGTCTTGGGCAGCTCTAACTTCTCTTTTTGAGGACTGGTATCCGGAGTCATCTAAATGCACAAATACTTGCTGCAAACAGAAGGAAAAAGATGGATCTCTAAAACATACCCCAGTGAGTTTCGCACCTGAGTCATAGCAGATTTCGTGTTGGGTTGTGCGTAATGTTGTCGGGGTGACATCTCTTCATAGGAACCCGCCATAGAGCTATCTAACGTCAGAGACGTAGTCACCATACTAACCGAATTGGACATCGAAGCTTGTACAGCAGGCGGTGGATGTGCTGTAGGTTCATTTTTATGGCTGCAGATAAAGATGTTCAAAAAAAGCGTGGGATGTAAAGTCGTAAAGTTTTAATAATGAAACTTGAATTTACTTTAAAGACAAGAAATGCACGAAGTCTCAATATAAACACATCTACGGGGAATAAAAGTTTCAAAAATGCCTGCTTTCTTGGCCAAAATGGAACCTTGTCACCTTTCAATTGACGCTTGATTCTATTGACTAACGATTTGAATCACAGCTTTTTGCCTTATCCGAGATTTTTCTCGAAAACCATGGAAAAATTATTACTGAGTGGACAGAATTGTATAGTATTCGTGCAACCGGGGCCCAGACTTCTTTAATAATTTACAGTAAGTGAGTTATTAAAAATAGTTGCAACTTGTCACACCACAAAATAAAAATATAACAGTCATATAAAAAAATTCATTCATTTACCTTAGTTGAGACAGGATAATGCTTTCCTATAAATAAGAGTAGAGTATGGTATTACGAATTAAAAAAAATGAATGCATTCTTCATCATGGTTATACCTCTTGTTGTTTTGTTTGTATTTCATCAGATGGCCTTAAGTTAATTGAGTCACTTGAGGCAAAATCAAGATTTCCAAACTGAAAATTGATAAGCACAATCTTCATATTGATTAAATAGAAGTCAAACAATAAGACTGTTCATCACTAAAAATATTATGTTGAGAGCTATCATTCTTAGTAAGATTGTTGAATAATTAGAAGCATCTTTAAAACAAATCAAATCTTCATTTAACCTGAACATCAATGGCATCTATCTCTGCGTTGTTTCCAGGCATTTCAACAGCTTGTTTAGGAACCTACATTCATTTATAATCAAAGTTTATTACAATAGATAATACAAATTATTTGTTGTAATTAATTCAAAGATTTAAGTTCACAAACAACAAACACATTTCCTTCCAACAATGAAAGTATCAGCGAATGAGAAAGTACAACAGAAATATAATTCAGATTAACTCTTACTTTACCTGTCCTTTAGGAATTCGTTTCAAACGAGTTTTCTGCTGACGTTGAGGCTGCTGCTGATCGGAGTTAGGAAGACTGTGAGCTAGGGTCACCTGCCCAGATGATGAATGTACTCTTGCTTCATTTGTTCCTTGCAAACGATGATTGATTTTTGAAAGACCAGCAGATGCCATAGAGGTTATATTATCATCTCTGGATGAGGTTGTCGAAATATTTGAAGAAAGAGGGAATGAGCTTGATGAATCATGTGTGTAAGGATGGGAAGATACATTTGCAGGGGTAGATATCCGCATCTCTTCAAGATTCCGACTGGTTGATGAAGACTGTGAAGCAAGCTTAGAGCTTAAGATTGCTTCATCGTCACTACACAAAAATAAATTTACAACAGAGGTAAACAACCCATTTATACATCTTCACATGAACAATAATTATAGATCTACCATTCAGGTAAATGATTAACATGATTTGATAAGTTCTCCTTTGACATGTTTTCGTTCTCCCAGGTATCTTTCTCATTATCTGTTGCTGCCCAAGACGGCATGTTTGAACTATCATCAAGTTTCTAGGAGGTAATTACAAAGGCACTTTAAACAAAAACTTGGCCAACACAATATGGGACAAAAATTGGGAAAATATTTCATATGGTTTTTTCCTCAAATGATTTGCACTCTGAAGATGGATTATCTTACCTCATTAACCCAGTCTTCAGCACCCCAATCTTCAGTTGCTCCAACTGGCTCAGATAAACCCCAATCTATGTGAAAATCAATGATGATTCAATGATCATTCATCAATTTACAAAAAATGTGAAAGTGATATACCTAGGTCTTCTTTTGGAGGAGAAGAGTCCCAATCTTGGGTGGATTTCAAGTCTAAAAAGAATACAAATCAAATCAATCCATAGGATCTTGAGATTGACTTTGGGGTGAGAAAATGAAAGAGAAATATTTTTCCATAATATTTTCATGTAAATTTTTTTCTCACCAGAATTCTTAGTCTGTCCATTTATTCGATCAGACCTTGCTTGATTATTGTTGTATCGATCTCCACGGAATGACCCTCTAATACAGAAATTAATTTTTCAAAGCTTCCTCCACAGCAAAGAATAAACAGCCTACTCTCACCTTCCCCCTCGGTTACCCCTAGTTGTGCCTCCACGTCTACCAAAGCCACCTAAAGGTAATAGGAAAAATAAAAATATTGGTATGAGGCTGCTATCCACACTTTGGCACTCAGTTTGATGTAATGAAAGTAACAAAAATGATAACCCCCTACCACGACCAAATCTACGATCACCACGCTCATTTTCTTGATCATTATTGTTCCATCTTTCCCTTTTCTGATCTTGTCTTTCCATACCGTCTACCAAACGATCCAAACGTCCACCTCGTCCACCACGACCATTGCGATTACTACGACCTCTAAAATCATTACGACTTCTTCTATCATCTTGCTGATCACTTCGACGATTTTCTCCTTCTCCCCTTCTATTGCTATTTCTTTGATCAAATGCTTTGTCATTATCACGTTCGCCTTGCCGTTCATCATGCTCATCCCTATTCCTATTTCTTTTGCCACCAACAGGTCTTGGATTCAAAGGTCCATTTTGTCGAACATTGTTACCATCTTGGATTCTATCTGATTGATTTTTGTCTATATGAATGAAAATTTCACATATTTGTGAAGGAGAACAATCAAATCTAATTCTGAGAGAAACTTATTTACTTCGTCGATTGTTGAACTCAGAAGACTCTCTGTTGTCTCTTCTGTCATCCTTTGATGGTGGTTTTTCTTTAATATTCACAGGCGATATTGTATCGGTAGTAAGTACTTTCTTCTTTCGATTATTCAAGGTTATCCATTCACCCTACCGCAAATATCAGACATATTATTTTGCACTGTTTTTATCATAAATACAAAGGTAAAATTCATATGATAAATGAAAAATACCTGGTCATACTTTCCTTCAAGAAGATTGAGAACTGCAGTATCTATATTGTTGTCACAATCATGAAGAGCAATTGCAACTTCGTCATGTGGTTTCTGAGTCAACGCATGAACCTAAAACAGAAAGAATTATTACCACAAATTCCTTTGAAATCATGTCTCTACAAAATAAATTTTACTCGTACCTGCTCAATGCAATCTGTCAACCATTTTGGTTCATCTTGATTCAACAACTTACTAAATCTTACTTGTTCAGCTGTTGGCTACATTCATACAAATTATTAAGCAGTTAGTTTGTCAAATATGATCATATGTATTGCTTTCTTGCTATACAACCTGAAATTTCCCATGAGGCACTTGTTTATCTGTCTTTGATGTTGTATGTTGTCCCCTGTTATTACTAGATGTCCCACCTTTCATCGCAACATATACAGTATAATTACAAACTATATACAAAGTCTCTAAAAAAAAGAAATTATTACAGCAAAAATTGATTGAATCCCACTTGTCCATTAATTGTACATCAGAAAAGTGTTGAAAGGACAAGTGGCCTTTCTCAAGTCAAAACTTCTAAAGCTTTTTTTTCATAATTCAATTGAGTAATGGGTTCCGAGAAATATACTAAAACTACGAAATTATTTTTAACCAGATTCCGTAACGATCAATCAGTTGGTTTCGATGATTTTTGTAAATACAAAATACTAAATTGAAGAATATGTTAAGGATTTCAGGACACAATCCACCTTTTATGAACATAATATCGACGTTTAGAAATCCCCTGTATGAAATTAAGGAATGGGCTTATGTCTATTTTTGTTCGTGAAAAGAAACAATATTACATAGCGTTGATTCCAAATCGAAACAAATATTAAATCATGCTTCCTAGTGTTGGCCAAATATAACAAATAGTTTTGCCATTACAAACGGCAGAGAGCTTATCTTGAAATGATACAGTCATAAATTTACTTATTAAGGATCTAAAAAGTTTTTTAGCAAGATTCCCTTAAAGTAAAAGGCGTAATAATGTAAAGTAAAAGCATAAACATGAAATAATTTGCGGCATGCGTGATTGTGTTAACTTCAGAAGACAATCAAACTTTTTTAGGTCAGCTAGAGAAAAATTTACAGCTAATGCTGACTTTTACTTTTATGAAGAAACGCCTAAGCATGTCATACTTACCTAAAAAACAAAGAGTGGATAGAAAATCCAAAAAAATCAACCCTTTTTGACGAACACCATCAAGTAAAATATGTCGAGAAGACAAAATTGTTTATCACGTGGTTGTAGTCGCGCGGTTAGTTTTAAAAAGCCTGGGAACACAAAACAACAAAATATGCGCATGCGCGTACTTACTAATAGTGGCAGAAATTATTCTGATGAATAATTCATCATGATATTTATTCGTGTTTTTAATTTCAACCTGCAAAAACACAAAGAGGATAAAGTTAAACTGCTTGTATTTCCTATCCCGTAGACAATTTTTTACTGCTGGAATTGAAGAGAAATAAATATAATATATTTATAAATGAGATAAATCAGCTTTTCGTTAAAACATCTTTTAAAGAAAAAAAAAGAAAACGTTAAGGTTGGTAATAAACAATCTGAAATGATCATTGAAATGAACGGTAGCCCAAGTTTATTTAAGCAGCATTTATTTGTGAAAGTTAATCGCAGAAACATTAATCAGAGTATGTTGCCGAGAGAATCAAATCAAACCATACTGAAATATTTTTTTCATTTTACTAGCGCATTTTCTTTCGGTACAACTACAGAGTCATAACGCCATGAAAGTGTTAGCAATTACGCTGATAATGCTAATGATGCTCTCTCAATTTGACGAAATAACTGCAATTCATAATATAACAGAGGCCCTAGAAGCGTTGGCGCCGGTCCCTATCGAAAATTCCGTGGATGATAAACCATCGAAAGATGTCAGTTTTTCTTTAAAGAATCAAGCAAGGATATTGGACATGAAAAAATGGTTTATTGAAGTCATTTTGATATTTCAATATTTTTTAACCAAATGCGAACAGATATCGTAAATATAATGACATGTTTCATATAAAAATTTCTGTAGAATTTGCACCGATAATTTTTCTTGGAAACAAAATGCAACATGAAATCGCAAATTATATACTAAGCTTGATAGAAAATTCATTCAAATACATCAAGGCCAAAGGATGACCTTGAAACCTTAATAAAAGGAAAAGTTTTGGACGTTGGGGCATCATTTTATACCACCTTATAAGGTTGTATTGAACACTTGTAGCGCTACTATCTGGAGTCATTCCCACATGTTGTATCAATGTAGCCGGATAAGTTTTTAAAGGATGTTAAGTTTGGTTTAATTGTCTGGTTGAAAGAGATGAGCTGAAGTTGAATACAGTGCAATTATTGTAACTGTTGTATGTGTCATACAATAAATAAAAATATCTTGATTCGACTTTATGCTTGTTCTGCACGATTCGACTCAATGACTTGTTGCCTGATGCTATATTTTTTTTCTAGAAAAGTTTATGAATAATATAGGTGATCAACAACTTTACTTTATCGCATCATCTTAGTGAGTAATTACATAAAGTATAACATTTGATTGACCGTGGGCTCGCTCGTACGGTAAATTTTAAGATGGCGAACTTTTACAAAATAAGAATTTCTTTATCGTTTTTCCCAAATATCACTCTCCGAAACTCTTTTGAGAGAATTTCAAGGCCATTCTTTCTCAGTTTCAATACTGCAGTGGACACTGACAATGAAAAAAGCGCTAATAAGGAGGTTGAAGTCGTTTCAAAGGTGAAACAAGTAAGTAAAAAGACGATCTTCATCCTTTTATTCCTATATTATTAATCCATTTACGTAGATCTTTTCTCAACCAACAACAAAATTGTGTATTTTCAGAGTGAGTTAGCGACGCTTGCAGGTGTTCCAATGGAGCAATTAAAGACGAGGAAGGTAACAATATTTTCTCCTGCCCAAAATGCTATGCAATCTGGGACATTTAATTCAAAAAATTGGAGGCTTGAGTTTAACACGCAAGAACGCTGGGAGAACCCATTGATGGGTTGGACGTCATCGTAAGTGATTTTCAGAAGAAGAGAGGTATTATTTGTTCAATATGAGTTACTTTAATAATAGTTTGATCATGCCTTTTAAGGGCCGACCCATTGTCCAACATGGTTGTGAATTTTTCCTCAAAACAAGCTGCAATCAACTACATTGAAGCTCAAGGTATGAATCCTGTTTGAAATGGTGAATATTTTATTATTATGCTACAGCTGGTCAATTTTTAACAGGAAATTTTTCTTTGCTGAGTTTTTTATTTTATACATGGCATTTTTCAGGTTGGGATTATGAGGTTGAAGACAAACAGGAAGTGAAAACCATCGCAAAATCCTACGGGAAAAACTTTTCGTGGGCCAAACGTACAAGAGTTTCCACAAAATAAACATTTGAATTACTGTAATTTTTTCAAGCAATATAATATAGTATTGCTGTTTTATCAGAAATGATATAGTTAAATTCATGATCTGTGGCTTTGAAAGTTAGATAATTGGGGGTAGGGGAGTCAATATTTGTATTGATCTCAAACGAACTTATATATGGTAACTTTGATGATCATCCCCAACCCTCTTAATTATCAGGCTGGCAATGTCACTGCAAACAGTGTTTAAAAACAGCTCATTTTTGTATAAATTTTCAAAACTGTGTATTGACTGATTTGCCAAAATTGTAATGTGTAAATTTTGCAAACATTGTTGTTATGCTATATTTGAATGAACCAAAATTTTCTACGGACAGTTTCTCCTACAATCTTGCGCGTTCAATTTCGCTGAAGTTCAATGTTAGTCTCCTTTACAGCGATTTCTTGGTCGAACATGAAAATCTTTTCTATATCGTACGCGATTTTACGAAGGCATGCATACAAACCTCTCGTTTAATTGTGCGAGATTCTATAAGAAATTAACGTAGTCCATTTAAAATAAAAGTAAAACGTACTTAACATATCGCAAAAAAATGTGCAAGGGTAACTAAAATGGTGAAATATCGCTAGTTCACTACAATTTGATACATTTAATTCATTTTAAAAAAATCGCAATACGATATTCTAAAAGGCGAAAATTAATTTACTTGAGTGATGAATATATGTCAGTTACAATTCCAAAATTCCAATAAAATCAATTAAAAAAAATATACATGTACAATAAAAAAATGTTAGGCCCAGCTCAATTGAAACCATTATTAATATTAACATTATTCAAAGACCATGCTTCTAAATTCTACTGATAAAACAGCATAAGCTTCCCAGATGATGTTCGTCAATGTAGTGTCGGCAATCAACGATGAGTGGCTTGAGCAAGATACATTAAACTATGTCACGTCGAACACGTTTTAGCAGACATACGTTTGAAGAATTAGATGTTTTGTAATTCAATGGCATAAAGGCACTAAAGACGTTAAAAGCTCAGCAGAACTAACGACGCAAAATGTTAACGATGCAAAATATTTTCTGTACTTCTAACACTGCACTGGTACTAATACCGTACTTCTAACTTTGTAAAGTTTGAACTCGACGCAACGGTGGTTTAGAAGGTTCTCCAATTCCTGAAAACACATAAAGGACATGTTTGCTACAAACACCAAAACAAGCAATTATTTGAGTTTGAGTCTTCCTTTACACATTTGAGTCTTCCTTTATACATTTGCTAATTGGCAGGTTTTGACGAAGGCAAGGAGTTGTTTTTTAAGGTAATAAAGTAGATGAAAGTCATGAAACTACTTATATTTTTTAATTATATTATCACTTGTATTCCTTCCATCGCCCCACAACAGACAAACAAATAATGCAAACAGCTGCATACCTGCATTGTCTCTCTCCTGCGAGTCACTTCTTGGTGGTACTTTTGGGGGTATATCAATATACAACAAATCAGAATGGATTTCTATACAATATTGTTGCAGGTAAATTAAAAGCAAGAAGGTAAATGGTTTCCAGTTTAACAACTGTACATCTATCATATATCAAACAATATACGTTTTACTGAAACCTGATTAGTAAATACGAGAGCTGTTTACTATCACAGGATATTTACATTCTCCAGAATAAGTTGTGTGAGCGCTGTGCGTAGTTAACACGTAAGCCGGGGGGGAGGCCACTACTCGTTTGGATGAAATCAAAATGGGGGGCAGATCATGTAAAGAAAACTAATCAATGGAGACGACCGTCAATATATTATTCTGTAGTGGAAGCTATTTTACTAAATACACCCTTGCGTATTACTAGTCTTACCTATACTAAAACGAACTGTTTAAAATTGCTCACATTTTTTCGTGTACTCACATGCCTTGGTAAAACTCAATACTTCCTGTAACGCATTATGCGAAAATATTTGCACGAACTTACCAGGATCACAGCTCGTAACATTACTGTTGGCATCTAATGTTACACAAATATACAATGAAATAACTTTTTTTAATGAAACACTCAGAGTTGATATGTACATACCACGTTGGACATTATCACTGGAATACGTAGGGACATTGATGTATTCTGAATGATTCGATGGAGCAGGACCTGACGGGGATATTACTACAAAATGATAAATAAAGATTGGATTTCATGAAAACAGAGAAACCGAAATAACCAAAACTCTGATTTATTTAAAGTTAATTGCTGACTTCATTAACCCAAGCCAAGACAGTTAATGCAAGAAAAAGAAAATGCTTTAAATTATAAAAAAAAAGAAATTCCCATACCATAATCAGTGGAAGTTGTATCTTTACACGTTGGTGCTAAAGTTAAAAAAATTGTATAGATTTATCTATTAAATGTGTATTGAATACCAAAAACATGAATATGAACAAGCATGACAAAACTTTGCACTTACATTTCATATCAATATAACAAACTTCTGTTTCTTCTAAAAAATTGAAGATGTTGCAAACGCTACTTAGTAAATGCTGTAAAACAAGACAGTTTAAAAATGGAAGAGTTACCATCCCGATCATGAATATTGGGAAGAGCTCGAGGACGTCCTAAATGAACACAACAACGAAACTGAAATTTAAAAAATCAAAAAGCGAGATGTGAATCACTTTTTCAAGATAAAAAAAATAAGAACAAACCTTTCATATTCAGATATTGTGGATCTTCATCTTTAAAAAAGGAATTTTTTTAAAATAATATGCACTGCATGAAAGTCAAATGAATTTCAGGCAAAATAAAATTGTGGGCTGGAAAGCCACTGATTTGCCGTAAAATGATTTTTCATCCACAAATACAGGAAATATTCTTATAAAATTGCGATTTTGCACGTTTATTTGAAGCCTCAAAAATGACCATGACGGATGGAATATTATTCATACAGAACTTTGTGTTGTCAGAATGGTAAATAAATTTTGAAAATGTTCAATCAGCGATGCCCACAGGACTTGGTACATGCTACTATTCAATTAGTTGCTATTCAACAAACTTTTCAACTTCAAAATAGTTTTACCAAAAATTCTCACCTGGAATTTGTGGAAGTCCAGGAAGCCCACCATCGTATGATCCTCTATGGTCTAAAAATAATAAAACAATCAAAGTAGCTGGGTCAAATTAGAGCAAAAGTCGATGTTTACACTTGTTGAAAGAATGACATTGTATTTTCACTCACTCATGTTAGAAGGAGGATGTATTAACGGACCTTGAACAGACTGTGACCGACCTACCATTAATAGATATGATTTTTAATATAGAAAGTTTCAAATAGAAACCATTACATTCTAAATGATAAATCAGTCCAAACCTGATGGTCTTATGGGAGCTCTTCTCGGCAGGACCTTAGAAAGGCAGAATATATAAAAATAGCAAATTCAGTATTTTAGAATTTCACTTATTATTGCAAAGATGTGTTGACTTCATGGTTTTTTTGGAATGGAACCCAAAAACTGCTTAGGTTATTTACACTAAATGATAATTTCAACTGTACATAAGAAGATTATATGTAGTCCTGAATTATTATATTTATTAAATATTTGAGAGGTTATTGCCGCCTCTTGCTGGTACCACTGTTGACTCCTATATTTGTTAAGTTTTTTGTGACAAGTTTAACTAAAGAAGCAACAGCAGCAATACAAAAGGTTTTTCATTATTTGAATAAAAATTATGCAAACCCACCTGATTTGGGTGGTTCAAATGGGATCAAAGCAATAGTTTTCTTTTGCGAGGCAATGAAAAAACTAAGAAGATGATGTAGATTGTTGAAGGTTTTCCCCTAGAAATGAAACAAGCCATGTACATTTGAGACATACAAGACGGAGGTAATTTTTAATAAACAGCATTACATCATATCCACTTATAGCAAGGCCTTGATTGCTATTTTTTGTAATTTTGTGGTGACGAATTTTCCCGTTGTGATCTCTAAATACACAAAAAATTGGGAAAAATATTCCTGTGCACAGTAGCGCAATTTAATCAAAATTATCTGTGATTCTATGCACTGTAACTCACTTTAGTGAAATAACATATCCATAAAGATTCCTTTCACACTGTCATAGTAATCTCTAACAATGAAAACACCACTTCTTTCATCAGGTAGAATTCTCTCAACATCCTCACGACGTAGCTCTGGTTGATACCATCTATAAATAAATAACAACAAATAATGAGAATAGTCCAGCACAAAAACTTATAATAGTTTCAATCATTACATATTTGAATTTATTTAAAGTAATCTTAATATCTGGCAGAACATCAAGATTGTCCACAAAAAACCTTTTTTCTCCATCAAAAAGCAATTCTTGTACTCTTTTTTCATCTTCAGACAGAGAGGAGTTATTACAAGTTGCTCGAGAAAAGTTTCGCAAATCTTGTAACTGAAATAATTCATACAAGATATTGGTGTGACCATGTTAAGTACTTTTTAGACATATCTCCATACAAAAAATAAAAACCTCTTTTTCTTGCAGTTTGTAGTCACTGCTGGAGCGATGAGGGTATGCTAAGAAAAGACAATTCCAACAAACTGTTTAGGTTTGGTTTTAAAGTAATAGAGAAAAAATATAATCAACACACTTCTAGATGGTGAATGTGCAGGTCCACTGCCACGTAAAACATTATCTGCTCTTGAAGGCATTTTCCCCTGAAATTATCAACAACAACAATAAATGTAGTACACAAATATGTACATTATGAAATGCAATATTAATGTATATAGCTGACTATACCCTAATTGATTGTTGAAATGCATCGATCCACTGTTCTTTAAGAGCAAGGTTATCAGTCTATAATATTTTACTTATTTAGTATATGTTACATAGTCAGAGTTTTTACAGAACTAATTTTCAAAAGAAATTATTTGAAGCATACTTTCAAATTCAACTTTCCATTTTCTTTAACCAACTTCCATTTTGTATTATCTCTCTTTGATTCAATGTTCGTCCCACTTTCCAGAACGAAACAGCCCACATACTAAAATGAAAATTATGAATATTTCAATTTCCTTAACAATTTGAATAAATATATGTCGATAGATTTTCTTAAGTACTCACATGCTCCTTAATTTGAGTGTTAACATTGTTGAAGAAATGAAGATTCTTTTCTTAAGTTCGCACCAATACTTGATCCACTAAATGATTAATAAAATGAATCATGAACATGTGTAAGCATAAAAACAGTATAAATACTACTTATAAACAATTACGAAGTATGTATGAAATTATTCAAACTATTTGATTTATTTCGACGCACTATCAAAATTCTGCATTAAGCTTTAGTTTTCGAGCAATTTAATAGTGTATGTTGACACATGTAAGAGGTTTTAAATTAATAACTAAACAACTTGAGCATTTTCCTTCCTAAGACTTCAAAACATTGAATTAAAGTGCGAACTTCCGCATCAATATAATAACATAATTCAAGCAATTTAAGCAGTTCCATAAAAGTCTACAAAAAATCAACAAATATAAGACTAGTTAACTACCCGAATGCTTGTGCAATACGTTGCAATTGTGTGCGAGAAAAAAAAATCGCGAAATAATGATTGGAAGATGGTAAAGTTTGCGTCAAGTTGTGCGCAAAATTATTTTGAAATAATACATGATACCAACCTTCTTTTTCCTTAATTTCAATGTAACCGTCTATGTACTTCTCGTTTTCGCCGCCGTCGGATTTGTACAGTTTTTCATAAACACCATCAAAGTACAATAATGCCATATTTACGACACTTCACCACTACACGACACGCAGTCCACAGATTATGAATAAACAATAGCCCAGAATAAAAGATCACTGTTGCAGTCGAGTGCCCCTGACCAAGCTAATCATTTTGATATACACAATGCCAAAATTCCTCCATTTCCAGGTGCTGGTTGGAGGGCCGGATAATCACTGACAATCTTCAAACGTGTGTAAAATTAATAAAGAAAGGAGAAAAAAAATCAACCAATTTACCAGAAGAGTTAATGGTCTTACGATACACCATTGTGATTGCCAAAAGCTAAGAAATGGTTGTTAGTTTGATAGTTTTTTTTAATAATTATTGGTTTCATAAACAGAACGTATATTTTGTAACCATAATTTACGCTCTGTTTATATTATTTTTTAAAAAGGAATAGAGAACTGTTCAAAGTCAGCAAATAAAATTTTCCTTTACAGGAAACAGCACAGATGAAGTGATGTAATGTATATTATCCAAGAGACAAGATTGCTCAGATCTAGCACAAATACTCATTGGCCTATTTCACAACGTCAGATTTTGATTGTTGAAACACAGAAACAGATATGAAAAATTTCGCCCGTGTAACAATAAATGGCAGTGGTAAGTCCATGTCACTAGTCAAAACAATTAAAAATTATACAATTTAATATTAAGAGCAATTATTATAATTTATATGTCAAATAGTTACATGTTTGACATCGTACAATTTACATGGTCAAATGATGCTGGTCCGTAATGTATTGCAATAAATTGTGGTGTGGTGCACAGACAGCATGATGTGATACTAAAAATAATCTGCAGTGCAATAGTGCCATTAGTTTTTTTCATTAAAAACTTGCGAGTTGATCTTTCATAAAGACATTAATTATTTGAGAAAAATTTCCACTTAATTATTTATTAAGATGAATACACAACGACTGCAGGTGAACAAGTGGTTATTTCCTGACTATTATAGGTAGTGAAAACAATTTCACCTGCGTATAAATATATATTTACCCCGCCATAAAAATTAAAGATTATCTATCATTAAGGCAATTTGAAAAATACTAACTGTCGAAATAATATCTGACTGGTGGAGCGGGTAGATCGTTGTCTTCTTCAGAACTGCCGTCCAATGAAAACGAGACAATGAGATCGACGTATTTCTTACCAGGTTCTGGATTCACAAGTTTCAACATTCTGCATTCAAAACAAAACAGCATGGACATGTTGGTGGTTGGGAATCAAGCGACCATTAATGAACATGAACTAAACACAGTAAGCACTTACGTCTGTTTAAGACGTTTGATATGTCCAGGTAATATAGGAATGTACAATACTTTTACACCTACAGATACTAGAGTGACATTAACATTATGTTTGTCCTAGAAAATAAAGCATCATAAATTAATACCAGCATTAATTTATTGGATCTTAGTCAAACGATGAACATATTTTTTAGTGTACCTTGAAATATTTGATGAAATCACGAAGAGTAAGTTGCCGTCCCATGTACTTCCCATCGATCCCAAAGAGTAAAGACAAACCATCCCTATGGAAACAGTCAAGCATTGACGACATAATTGAATGAGCTGTGATAGCATATTTACCACATCATACAAGCTAATAGACAATGCTAAATAGCGAAATCCAATATTACTATGAAAATTTTTCTATGTCCGATTGATTCTTTATATCGTTATTTTTACTTATATGTACATTTTTTGACTCTGAAGATGACTACCGCTAAGGTTGTCGAAACGTCAGTCAACAACAACAAAAACAGTCCTTCTCAGGACTATACCAACCTGGACGATCTACATCTACAAACATGTAACAATACTCCCAGGTTCAAACCATTTACTTTATTATACGTATATGTTATCTTTATACTTATAATTTATTGTAAATCCACACTGCAACATCTTAACCCACCAATCAACGTCCCAAGACATAGGGAAAAATTTTTTTCACGTCATTAAACTCCAATATAGAGTGCTTTTAGGAAATGCTGCAATGCAACGTAGTACGTAGTAGTAACACTTACAAAATGACAGTTTTCACAGCAGGCGCTGGTTGGGAGAAAACAAAAACTGGCAATGCAAGATTAAGAAAGCAATTTCTGTAGTCATCGAAAATACTACGCTTGATAACTTTTATCAGCTCGATTGTCACCTTAATTAAAGAGATTTTACCATACCATTAGCAAAACAGCACTTGAGATAGTAAAGAATCAAGAATCTTGCAGGATACCTACCAAACCTGACACGGCTGCTGTTGTTGTAGCAATAGCCGGCACTATCTTACCAGCAACTTTCTTTGTTATAAAACGATCGGCAGTCTCAATATCATACATGGTCGCACGGAGATTCTACAATACACGACATTAACCAAGTTATCTTGATCATTTATGAAGACCACCACCATCACTTCGTCTTACAGTTCACTGATACTTTATCAATATCATTTTAAAATCATATATATTCACTTACCGAGCAAGAAGTAATATAATCAATATGCCCATTGCTGTCCTCGTCTTTTTCAAACTCTAACGGTGATAAGGTCGCTGAAATAGGGAGAAACAGGCTTTAAAAGTAGAGGGATGTAATAAAATGTGAAGGATAGTATGGATAATTTTGATCAGGTATGCACGATATCACCCAAATCGTACCCAAATGTTTCTATAAAGAATCATATTTTATCTCAGGGAGTATCTTACCATGGTCAAGACCAGGCGCAGAGAGATAATCGACTAAAAATCTGCACGCCTCGAGAACAGCGTCCTCGTCTTCATCTTTCGACTCGTCTGTTTCGTTTTCATTCACTTCAATTGACTATGAATATTACAAAAAATTGCTAAACTCCATCTTAGTGCTGCTCGTACAGCAATCTTCAAGAGATAACGCACTTTGTCAGATGGAATGAATTGAGGAACTTTAACTGTCTCGAGTATCTCGACAATCTTCTCTTTACTTAATTCCTAGGAAAATAACAAAAATAATTACACACTAAACAACAGAATCAAGAAGTTCTACAGTGTTACTGGGTCTTAATCAGGGGTATAAATTTTACAAATTTTAAAGCCACACGCCGTTGTGATGTGAGTGAAATAAAGTTAAAGGAAACAAACAGTAGTGCTCCACCATTCAAAAATTTGTCTGACGTATATCTTCTCACTAGTGTGCTTAACATAAAGAAAGCCAATCAATTACATTTCTTGACCAAAAGTTTGTTTTGTACGACTTTGACACACTTTCGGTGAAATTTAAAGGCTTATTATGTACCTGAGAAGAGTAAGAAATACGATGAACGTCAGCATGAAGTCTAGCTGCACTTGTCACAAACGAGTAATGTCTAAAAATAATTTTTAAGTTTTTGTTGTAAATTTTCTAAAGTAACAATAATTGACACACACATGCAGCAATTAACCCTTAATTATAAAGTTTCCCACTACCCACTCCTCCCTAATTGCCACAAGAAGACCTACAATTCATTGTTGACATCAAAGACAATGGCGGACGGAGGACGTTTGGGAAGTTGCCAAAACAAAGCTAAAGAAACATAAATGTAAAAAAATATCGTTCATCTAAATTAAAAAGAAAGGGGAAAAGAATTAACAAAGAAAAACGTACTGCCATCATTTAATTTTGTATCCTTGGGAAATGCATGCAATAATTGTTTTGCCTGAAAATATATCAAATATATGAATCAAACAGATCCTTTTAATGCAAAAAACGAACGTCTATTTCAACCTTATGATTGTAGTATTTTTCAAACTGTAATCGAGCCTTGCTGACACAATCCTTCCAATGTTGAGGCCACGATTTCAATGTTTTTGCAACCAATATGACGTTGTCCGGTTTATCTCCATCTTTTAGTGACTGGCAAAAAATAAAAGGTTGAAGTTAAAATAAAGATCGTTTAATTTTTCCTCTTCTCTTGTAGGCTTGCATAATCACATAATCCTTGCCTGTAAAAGACTCGAAACTGGGTCATTGTTGGTCCAGAACTTGTTAAACAATTGAGGTTTATGAGAATATCGGCTTTCAAACTGAATAAAGAGAGCCATATCAATTCTCATATAATTTTATCATAAAATTGAAATGCCAGTCAGTGGCGTAGACAGTAAGCAAATTTAGTCTTAAATAAATTCCATTATTTTCCACAAAGTTAGAATATATGTAATGTTTTTGTGTCAGTAAACACGCAAAGCAAAGCATGACCAAATAAACGATCTAGCCACGTCAATGATCTTTGCGAGTTTTTCACAACCTTATTTCTTGCCCATTGAATCGTATGATCAATAACAGCAGGAAAGGATTTTAAGGTACAATAGGGACATCGTGATCTTCCGGATCCCGCTGAAATAAAAAGCAAAATAAAATGTGAACAAAAAAAAACATGAATAAAAAATTGTCATACCTGACTGGAATATGATTCTGTGAGATGAGGCACAACGCACTATAAAAAAACAACGAACTTTATGCGTATAACAAAAACTGGGATATTCTCTAATTTGAGGGAGGCATTCCTTGATTAACATCTTTATAGTTTATACATGACTATATAACCTGTATATGACCTTTAGGACCCATGGTACCAGACTCCAGAAGAGGAATTTGATTTGTCACGCACCGACTACAATATAGATGGGAGAGATGTTATAAATATGCAAGTATTGTAGCAATAAAATAGGGCTGTGCCGAGTCTAGTTTTTCAGCTCTGGCTCCGGCCTCTTGTCAAATCTGAACTCCGGTATCAAACTCCGGCTCTGGCTATTTTATAACTCGAATATCTATTGGGGCTGCTTGATTTTGCAAGTCACTATTTTGCTAAACAGTTTAGGGTGTATTATTAGTAAAATTTGTATATGCAAAGTTAAATTTACGCACAAATTTAAGCATAAAATGTTTTATTTCCATTCAAGTTTTCAATTTTAGCCGATACTTCTCGTTCGTTGATAGAAAAATGTTTTGATGAAATCCTTTTACTGAAGTCTGACAGTATTTTGCAGCACAAACAACTGCTGCAGGAGTTTTGCCGGAAATGAGCAAACTCCGGCTCCGGCAGGCAACAATAGCCGGAGCTCCGTCCTAGCTCCAACCTCCGGTACTCCGGTGCACAGCACTAGAGCATGCGTAGTAAAATAAACCCACTTTTCAAGATCATGGTCATAGCAACGACCAACTGTATGTACTAGCAACGATCATGGAGTAATTACCTCGCTCAGTCACAAATTTTTAGATAAATCATCTGCGCATGCGCAGTTTTCTTGGGCATGCGCACTTGACTAGCTACCCAAGTTCATTGTCATAGCATTGACCAACTGCATTTAATAGCACCAATTTTGAAGTAAATAGCATGCTTAGTAACAGTTTATAAGAGAAATCATCTGCGCATGCGCCTGAGCTTGCGACGCTCTAGTGCTCAACTATCTCGGGATATCGGGTTGCATGAACCAAAAACGGGATTTTTTCTTTTCAAAATTTCTCTTTCTTTAAAAGAATTCTGAATAAAACATATTACAATTGTTACTCCTCACCTGTCAACGTAGCGCCGCGCTTCCACGTTATCCAAAGCATTAACAACAACATCTTTATTTCCGAAAACTCGTCAGTGTAAATTAGCTCTTCAGTTTCTGGTGATACTACGACAAAGAACCGAAACATTATTTCTCCTCCTATAATAAGACATGAATTACATCACATGATCATCAAACCTTTATGTTGATGAGCGTCTATTCTCATCTCAGGATTAATTTCCAGAATGGCTTTCGATGCAGTAAGAGACTTCGATTTCTATAAACAATGCTGTGTGTTAATTACAGTGCTCACAGCAGAGCAGGTGCCCCGATAAACTGCACAAATCAAAATACTGCAAAAGTTAAGGATCGTCTAGGGTACGAAAACATCATACAAGCAATGACAATGACATTTATTTTTCCTGAAAAATCTGCAGATCTTATATCCTTTTCACTTGTGGCTGTCATGAAAATGCATTTTTATGGTACACTTTCCTTTCATATGCTTTATACCTGAATATCACGAGGTCTGAATAGAAACTGACGATTTAAATTGGACTTTTCAATCAAATCATTGTCCGTGATGGTTACCTAGTTAACAATAAAATATTACATATAAAACTATTGCTAAGAATATATACGTCATAATTCCATAATACTAATGTATGTAAATGACGCAGGGTAACAAGGAGTACGAGAGTACAAAATTAGTACAAAATAGTACAAAATTACACAAAAAACCAAGATTAATAAAAGACAAAATGCATAATCATATAAAGAACTCACATTGCCTTTCTTACTTGTTCCTACTCCGATCATTGCGTAATTTTTCAACATTTCACAACCGATCGCCCCACAACCAACCTAAGGAAACAAAATGCCAAAAACGAATGAGGAATGTCAATCTTTCCTTACTTTAAGAAACGTGTCGTGAATCGATGAAACATACCATAAATAGTCGTACGTCTTTGAGATTCTGGAACAGTTTCTCGCCAATACATATTCGTAGTGGATCGTACCTATCTTGTCTGAACAAAGCAGCATAGAGTTAGTTCATACGTGTGTATTTGTAACTTCAAGTCTTTACGGCAGTTACACATTGTTCATCCAAGCCACATAAAGAATAAAATAAGTATATCAAAAGATAAACTAAGTACATCGTAAGATAATCAAGGTACATAGTGGTGTACATAGAAATAAGACCATCTTGTTCACTTACTGAGGATGAAACGCTTCCAAGTGGTCTGTCGCCAGTTCTATGGCGTCCAAATACAGCTGTATAAAAAATGTTTTCAATACAGCGTTAACTTTGCAATCCAAAATAGACAGGAATACTCGTATCTTACCCATTGTTGAAGAGGGGTGAATTTTCCAGTGAGAGATTTTAATACTTCCTGAGCAACAATACCACCTACAGCAGCAGCTAGAGGTGGTAGAAAACCTTGACTGCAGTATGAAATCTTCGTAAAAAGCTTTCTGTCGATCTCGTTGACCTGCGAAAGAAGAAAATTTAACAATAAAACGATTTCACCAGTTCAAAAATATCATCTTATCACCTTTGATTTCATCTGTTTCTCATTTATATCCAATGCAATGTTGATTAATTCCTCTAAATCTTTCTCATCTCTAGAAATATCCATTCATTTTAAAGTTTAGAAAAGAAAAAAAATTACAGATAAACAGCTTGTTTTAATTAAGACATACCTAACACAAGGATATCTTCCTTTCTTTTTCTTCAACGTCTAAGGCTATCATGGCAAGGTGTAATTGAAATGCAGCCTATTGACAAAATCACAAACATAAATAATATAGATTCAAACATCAATTTTCTGTGACCAACACACACATCGCAGTTTTCACCTCCATACCTCCATCTTACAGAGATCTACAAGTAAAATACTAGGTTCTGCAAGCTGATCCTCCAAAGACATCTGAAGAAAAAGCACAAAATCTAGTTTTGCATAGAACATTTGGCTATAATGAGCAATAAAAACCAGGTATATTTACAAAATGATTTGTTTTAGATGTTTTCACTTGTTTGGCAATGCCTCCATGTTGATAACTTTGATGAGAAGATGTGTCACAGATGCTCACTGCATAAGGAGACACAACTAAAATAAAAAGGAAATTCTAAAACTTCATATGAAACAATCAGACTGAAGTTATGGTTCATAAGTTAATAATTGCTTGATGATAGGGTTCAGCTATAGAAATAATTAAATAAAAAATAATTCTACTCTAAATTCTTCAAAGAAAGTTTAAAAGAACCTTTCACAGTTTGAGTTGTATCATTTAAAGATGTCATTCCCACAATTTCTTTCAGTTTAATTTTATCTCCATCTTCCAGTCCATGCATTTCATTATCAATGGTCACTACAACTCCTGGATTTGCCTGATGAAAGGTCAAGGCAATTTAAAATTAAGCTACGGCATTTCAACCTGCAAAAATGTAGTCAACCTTTGCCAGGTTAAGTCACCTTAGATATGTCTGATATAAAGAATTCCTTTGGTTCTTCTCCATTGGTGTCCAAAACTTCAAACTCATCACCAAAATCACAGAAAACATAGGAGAATAACCCCAAAACGTCTGTTGTTATAAACTAAGGAAGTGCAACAAGAATAGTAGAAAATTTTTTAGAAAAACTTAAGATGTTTGATAAATCTATATACTTTGATGGACGGCTCTTGTGAGCGACAAAACTTGTCCAACATCAATGAATTGTCAAGTGATGCTTCGGTGAGGACAATACACTGAGAAAAAAAACAAATTTATGAATGAAATCTTTTTATTATATATATAGTGACATAAATTTTACCTGAAACCGCTTAAGATAATCTAAATTTTCTTCCAATGGCTTTGTATAGACCTTCACTTCGACATATGGGTTGAGTTCAGCAAGTTTGTCACAACTAGCTTCAGCTCTGGCAACAAAAATTTTCATCAAAATTGATCATATGACTATATTTTACAAACAAATGTATGAATATAAAATATCACCCACCTATTCCTAAGTTGCTTGATATCATCTTCTTGTAAGTAAAACTGACTTCCCAAATCAAATGTTGTTGCACTTTTCGTATCATGCAAAGTTATGCTCTATGAGAAGCAAAAATTAGGATTGCACATATAGTTATCTTAATAAAAAATCATCGTATTTTAATTTTTTGACACACCTTCACACCAGCAAGCACAACATTTTTTGCTTAAAAATTTTAAGGATCGTTAATAAAAACACGCATCCTCCTATAGTAAGCTAACAAAACTAAAATACCTATTTCAACTCCTAATCCACCCAAACCACTAACCAAGACGTTGGAAATAGCCATTTTTTCCATGGCTCCATCACCAAGAACATATCGTTGACGGCTTAAAAAGTATCATAAAATAAGGCTGTTAATCACACATTGAATTTCTAGAATAATGTCAATTTATATTAGTCAAAGGAGAGAGTAAAATTATCAATGAAATATCTAGTAAACGTGTACGTACAAATGTACAAATAAATACCTGTACAAAGCATCATCGATCTTAATTTCACCTTTTGAAGTCATTGCATTACTTTGTAAACTGATCGCTTCACGATAAAATTCCAGCGTTGAAGAGGTGAATAAAAAAAATTTGCATTGAACGAAAAGTGCAGGAAGTTAATCTTATCTGCTCATTTCAAAGATAATAGTTCCACTCCACCTACTTATTCCAACCTTCGGTTCCAACTATTCCACACTTTCACTTCATCCCCCGGAAGATGGAAAATACTTAAAATCAATATGGCGGACACACTGAACAATTCGTTGGATTTAGAGCGTTTTAGTCATTTTGCGAGAAACCGGCTTATTGATATTCTTAACAGTGTGAGTTAATACCAATGAAGAGCACTGACGATATATGAAAGAAATTCATCTTTTCCATGTCTTTGTTACCTTATAAAACAACGTGTGATGTTATTGTTATCGAATATTGACAAAAGTATTGATCATAAATCTTCTTGTTTACCTTATATGATAGAATGCTCAGAAACAAGATCTCATCATTGATCAGTCGTTGATGAAACCTCTAGACAGAATAGCAGGCGCAACGTTACTTAAGGTTATAAATCAAAGCATTAAGGAGAAACTGTAGCCAACTGCCGTCTATCTACTCGCCAATCATGATAAGTTTCTGATTATATTTTAGGAAAATGGAGTTGATAAGATTTTCAAACTAGAACGTACAAAACCACCACTTTGCGGTGACAGGTTTAAATTATTTTTAAACTTCATTTTTTTCAAATCTTCAGTGTGTATTTTAAAAATGTAACCGTTTTCACGTAGCCAAATATACCTCGTCCGTCCAACTCTGACGCAAACCAAATATATTGCAGGTTCGTTCACTATTATGAGGCTATTCTTACTGAAAATATTAAAGTCTGACGTTAGGTTTTGTTTTTTAAGATCACATAAATGCGGACAAGAATAGTGGATTATTGCGCAAGTATAAGGTGGTCTACGTTCCCAAAAAGGTTTGTGAAAATATATCTTTTATGATTGTGTTGTTGTGTATTAGATGACTGCTTTTGCTGAATTGATCTACTCATAAAATCCTGTTGATTTATCCAGTTTCATATGTGTGAAATGATCATTGAACAAGAAGGAGTTCATGGAGGTTAAACACGTTTTGCTAGTCGTGATTTTATTTTATGACGACGATGATGAACTACTCTCTTTCTAACAGATGTAGCAATAGAAGAACTGACTGTCGACTTTGTACCTCTTGATAGTGACGTGATATCCATGGAAATTCCAGACTTTTTTAGAGCTTATTTTTTGGTATTTTGAGTAGTGATGAAAATATTGATAGCTAGGTTACTAATATCAACACGTCTAACATACATATTCAAAATGTGCTCAATATAGGATGGTGATCAACATTGGTTAGGAACAATAACTCATGCCATCGTGACGTTGCAGAAACAATATGGAACAATTCCAAATATCTTTGGCATTGGAAACTTTGCTAAGGTACATTGTCAATGGTTGATATATTTCAGTCGTCCTTATTATCTATGGTTCATTTCTTTTCCTTTTAAGTTCTCCTACCTTTTTTATTTCAATCCTTCAACCTGTCTGTGTCTTCATATTTGTTGACGTCCTTCAACCTACCTTTGGTATCATTTCTTTTGACGTTCTCCAACCTGCCTTCGGCTTCATTTTTGTTAACGTTCTCCAATCTGTATTTCATTTTGACTCCATTCCATTCTTACAAACTAATTCTTGTATTTGTTGTCGTTTGTATTTGTTCTAAAAACTCGTTTCTCTTCCATTACACACTTCTTTTCTGTCCTAACTTTCAATATTATACTTTGATTGTACAGTTGGTAAAAAACATGTTGGGTGCATTGACAAAGAAAGGAGAGGACACACCGACAGAAGGTCCTGGCATCGATACTTTAGTTTTGATCGACAGAGGTACACATGTAACTATTTTCTTGATTTAACAACGTGAACTTTATGTGTGCTAACTTCCTTGAATTTTTATTGTTTAATAGATGTTGATTACGTTACGCCCTTGTGTTCTCAAGTGACTTACGAAGGCTTAATTGATGACACCTTTGAAATTAATTCTGGTAAACAATCCACTTCTTAATATGAATTTCGAAATTATGAAGTTACTTTAGCAATCGTTATTGTAATCTTCTTCAATGTAGGCATGGTAACATTTGATAAGACTGTCACAGGAACCGAGAAAACGTTGACAATGCTACTGAACTCAAATGACATGGTTAGACGGTTGATGAAGATAATGACATCATTTATCCTATCGATAGAATCATACATGTATACTTTCCTTAGGTGTATAAAGAGATACGAGATCGCCATTTTACAAATGTGTTTCCATTTTTAAGTTTAAAAGCCAAACAGCTACAAGTTGGATATGACGTAAGACAATGTCTTTATTAGGACTGCGGGAGCAAATATAGCTGCTTCGTATTATTTTGGACTGGGATATTTTCCTGTATATAGAAACGTAATCATCTGTCTTCAGTGGGTGATATGAAACAGTTTGTGTCTAAAGATCTTCGCCAGCTGCAACAACAACACAAGTCCCTTCAAACACGTACGATAAACAGTTGATGAAATGTTTCTTCTCCTTAAGTGTAGGCATTTGATTATTCCGGTTTTTTCATACATAGACATTGGAGCCTGTGAGTCGATTCTCAAACAAAAGAATCTTGAAAAATTCGAAAACCAACTTAGCACAGAGCGAGGTACGAAAGTAGCTACGTTTTGATGAAGAGATCTTGTGTATGTATAGCTACGTTTTGATGAAGAGATCTTGTGTATGTATAGCTACGTTTTGATGAAGAGATCTTGTGTATGTATAGCTACGTTTTGATGAAGAGATCTTGTGTATGTATAGCTACGTTTTGATAAAGAGATCTTGTGTATGTATAGCTACGTTTTGATGAAGAGATCTTGTGTATGTATAGCTACGTTTTGATAAAGAGATCTTGTGTATGTATAGCTACGTTTTGATGAAGAGATCTTGTGTATGTATAGCTACGTTTTGATGAAGAGATCTTGTGTATGTACTTTGGATCTTGTGCAAACACAAGCAGATCGATTACGTAGCATGCGGTTTCTCGATGACTCTTTCAATCAATTGCCTTCTTTTGAAATATTGAGAATAAGCTATTTGCTGCATGGAAATGTTGCTCGTTATTTATTGATGAAATTACCTTTTTTGAGAGTAGATATATTGGAAGGTGTGAATGACAAAGATACCGTAGCGTTCATTGAAGAACTCATTATGAAACAAGTAAACTACGTTCATATGTATCTTAGACATTCTTAGTATAGCCATTAGCATTTTCTGTTTTTCTTCTTTAGCTACCTTTGTATAGAAGTTTACAACTTATGTGTTTAATGTCAGTTACAAGAAGCGGTATGTTAATGGAAAGAACAAAAACTTGCTCGTTACTCCTTGAGTTTAGTCCTCATTCGTTACGTTTCACATTCTAGGACTGGACAGTAAAGTCTATAAATCGTTAAGGCAACAGTTGCTACAGGTACGTATAATAACTTAACGACTTTACAATTTTTAAATTTTTAACGAATCTTATACATTGTTCATGTTATACAGACTTACGGTTATCAGCATCTTGTGAATCTATTTAATCTTAAGAAGCTACGCATATTCACCGAGTACGACGTAAGAAAAGAAAAGTTTTTCAATAGTTGGAAAGTAATTTTTTGATAAACGCGTATGTTCTTGCATGTAGAAACGAAACAACTTCAAGAACCTTTGCAAGAAACTTAATTTGGTGAGTCTCTGTGCAACTCTCATAAATATAAAATGTGTATAGCATATCTTTTATTTATTAAATGTAGATTCCGAAGGTTGTTGAACCTGTTGATCTTAACATTCCTACAGATATGTCTTATGTTTTTGGTGGATCATATGCACCATTAAGTTGTAAACTGGTTGAACAGGTTAGCGTAGATTGTAAATTTGTAGATAATACAGGCGCTAATACTCCTGTTATGACTTATAGGTCTGCAGTCGCGGAGGTTTTCAGGGTCTGGAGGAAATCACCAGAATGATTGGAGAAACATTTCACACAACACAGCGTACTTCTAACCAAGGTAAGATTTGGAAAGAGAACTGACTCGTCCTCTCTATTATTTCTTGTATTTTGTTATTGATTGCAATTCTACGTTAAATCTTTTACCTTGAATCATATCTTTGTCAATGAGGATTACTTTTTGTAGAATCAACTGTGGTGCACAACAAGCAAAGAGTCATTTTAGTATTTTTTATTGGTGGCTGTACCAGCACAGAAATTACATCGCTGAGATTCCTGGCTAAACAAAGAGGTTACTTAAAATTAACCACATGTTTAAATTCAACATGGTTGTATTGCAATGTAAGTATTTTTCATCCCTTAGGCTGGAAAATTATTGTAGCGACAACATCAGTAATGAACTCAAAACGAATGTTGGAGTCGTTAATGGACGTCATGTGATCTCCCTGTTTTGCTCGAGGACTTTTCCATAAACAGACAATCAAAATCAATATACTATAGTTGTAATTAATGTTTCATGTGTAAATGGCAATCATTCATTGAAAGGAATAGAATTTAATAATCATTGAATTATGTGTCTCTTTCTGATGGTCTGTCGTTATCTTTGTAATGAGTCAGAGTCGGTAGTATCCTTCAAGATATGATCACTGAAATCATTACTTAAGCTATTGTCATAGGCATTAGGCTTCTTCTTAAACTTTAAACCAGGTCCCAGGTATGCAACTGGTCCTGGTCCTTCAACTCCCATGTTACTTGGTGGTTTCTTTGAAAAAATCTTTCTTCGGTCAATGGTTAAAGCAAAGTTGTAATTGGTCTCTGTTTTCAACACTTCCTCAATTTTCTCTTCCAAATTATCCATTGTAACGAAGGATTTGCTTTCTTCCTGAAATATCAGTAAAAAGAAAAAAATTACTTAGATTACAATATTATCTGTTTAGTCTTGATATTTGTCTTATACGTACAATAGTTTGAGAACCAACTGTCTGTTTTTCTCCAATTGTTTGGCATCATTTTCTGCTTTTTGCTTCTTATAATAAGTTTCCATCTTTTGCCTCATTTTATCTTGTCTGCCTTTTCTTATAAACCAAAGAAAAGGGTGCATGAGAAAAATACATATTTTGGCTTTGACACATTTATACTCCATAGATTCATGTACCTTGCACTTTCTCGGCCATATTGTACTTTGTGATATTTTCGAAAGCCTTTTTCTGTTGCTCTATGGGAGAAAACTTCCTTTGTTCAAATCATCAATTCTCTGCTTTTCTTTTGTCGTTTTCTCTATCGTATTCTGCGCGAAATGCACTCAGTGTATTCTGGAACTGTTCACGATACTGTTGATATGTTAAAATTTTTTCAACATTCTTTTCTTTTTTTCTCTCTCCTTTGACTGGTTTTTCAACATTCTTATTCACTTGCGCTGAAGCAATACAAAAATTTCTTTGCATGGAACTGAATAACAACTTTGCATTAAGAAATTGTCGACGCCTTATGCTCAACGTTGTTGCCGCCATGTTGTTTGAAATAAACTGGATAATTTTTTCACGAAAAATGATTTTGTCGCGAGAAAATAGACGGTATTGAGCTGTGATGTAAAGTATGGTGAGTTGACAAGAAAACTAGTTTTTGGAAACTGTACACTGCTTTCCCCATGAATAATTGTAAGAGTTGAGGTAAAGACGCATGGGCTATAGAGTAAAGGCAAAATAACACAACTCATGTACAAAATATACACACAACAATAAATGAGACAGCAATGTGGGACTAGCTGTATCTTTACAACAGGAGTACTACATCAAAGTACTAATATGTAGTACTCCTGTTATGAGTATTGGAGGGCGCCGTCAATGAATTAATAGAGTCCACTTTTATTTGAAGATAAATATCGATTGAAATCAATCCGCAGCAGGAACTGTGCCAAATGTGGGCTTGCCTGATGACTCCTTACGCCTGAAAATAACTTCAGAAGCAAAGATGACGTGCGAGCGTAATTCTAAAACACACCAGTAGAAAAATGCCTGAATAAAATATAAGTTCAATAAAACATCTGATTTTTCATACTGTAAACACAACGTACGTACCTTCTTGATGATCTCGATCTGATTATGTTCTCTTTCTGACATCACAGTGGTCACGTGTGAAATGAGCACGGCACAAAACGACTGACAAAGTTCCAGAATCTCGTTCAAACATTGATAAACCTAAAATTACGTCAATGATAGTTCCTAGAAATATTTCCTTCTTTCGAAATCCATCTCAAGAAACGAGAGTTACACCTGTCTTAAAAGTAGGAAAGACTGAGCTTGTAATGTCGTAATGAAGTTATCGTGAGCGATACGCAAAATCTCGAAATTTTTCTCGCTGTTTATCTTCTCAAATAAAATTGAATATTGCGCCTCCAAAACATCAACCTAAACCAAGACAAAACAAAACATGCAACAAACAAAATATTCTCAATTTCCCATGATACCATTAGACGCAGAAAGAGTGCAGACAACAGAGGATGTAGAAGAGAAATAAATTTATGAAACAGTGATAGGGAAAAACAAAAATTGCACCTTAGACTAAGTTTATTCCAATGGCATTTAGAAAGTTAACGTAACCTGAAGGTAATATTGTAGATTGTCGACGAGAAGGTCATTTCCATCCTCAGTAGCCATATATCCTTTGATATCCCTCTTTCTACAGCACGACGTCCCTTGAACATTGTCCATACATTCTGAAGTTCCATCTGCGTTCTCCGTATATTAACCAAAAATAAACAAACCATTGAACCTGAAGAGACATCATAGTAAAATAATTAAACACAGCTTTCGCAAGTTGAAAAAGATTTATACAAGTAAGCTTTTCAAAACATACTAAATAAGTATGCGTGGCCTGAAAGTCTATACGAAACTTTCCAAAACGTGAAACAATATTTGATGAAATGGAAGTACACGTACTTTTCTAGGAAACTAGACGTAAAGACAACGTGCAATGGCCATTGTACGTCATAATGTAATTTTAAGGAATGCCATCCTGTTATCAGGCTACTTTCTATATCAGGTAGAAATCATGGAAAAAATCAAATGAGATGTTTAGTTGTGATAAAGTGCATAATACATTCGTAAGTCATGATACAGTTTTTTTTATCAAGTCTCAATGAAGAATAAGCTAAGTTAATGATTATATAACCTTCTTCTTTTGTCGTTTTGACTCTGGTACTTTAACAGAAAGTGAGAAGAATGAAGTGTCATTCTCTTCATCAGGAAGTATCTTAAATAAAACAATCGCGATCATTCATTGAGTATCCCAAAATGGACTACAGTAAAAATGCTAAGATTACAAACAGTTGTAAGTCTAAATCAATGTACCTTGCGCACGATTTCATCAAAGATTGTTTTGATATCTTCATACAAAAATAAATATCATAGTGAATATAATGATTAAATTTGCACAAATAAAAAGGAAGAAACAGCAAGAGATCTCAATGGATACCAACACTTACTTAGCGCGGTAGTTGACGTCGGTGGCACTTTGAGTAAATCTTTGGATTTCTCTATCAAAGAACGAAACAACTCCCCACGACCAAGAAGATAGAAATCCTTCAACAGCTATAATGAAACGAGAATTTTGCTCATGTCATGTAATCTAAAACTGGTATCAGTCCCCCTGAAACTTCTCCTACCTTAAGATGCTTCAATAACTCCCCTTCTTCGACAACAAGTGACCAAAGATGCTGAAAAAACCAAAGCTCAAAATCATCAACTCCATAACATTCCAGTACTGATCAAAATACCTGGGCAATACTCGATTTAATCCGATCAATCTCTTTTTCAAACGATGGTAGATGAAAGAGAGGCTCTCGTTGTAATTTATTTAAAGATCTCCCGAACTCAATTTCATTTTTCTTCATAACTTCGTCTAGAGAAATGATGGTTTTTTTTAGTAAGTTTTGAAAGTAAAATTGTAAATGTGTCGGACATTTATTGCAGAAATATGATGTAAACTCTAACCACGACGATTATCGAGATTTAGATATCATTGCACTTTCCAGCATTTTCACAGATTCCCCAACAAACAGAATCTAGAGAGAAGCAAATGAATAAAAAAGAAAATCCATTCTGAGCAGTGACGAAACTGCAGTAAATAAAAAACCTTTTCAGCGACGATCGTTGAAATATAATTGGGCAACATTTCTGCATTCAGCATGAAACGATTTTGCGCGGTTTTATCAGGTAGGCCTGGTTTCTCCTAAAGAAATATCAACAGAAGTAGGAGATGGTGAATGACTGGTGTTAAAACTTAAATTCAATTTGTGAACTCAATGCAGCAATCAAAAGCAAGTAAAAGTCGAAGCTGGGATTGTAATTAAACCTATCCAAGATGAACTGGATCAAGATTCATCTTTAAGTACATGATGTGATTTTTCAATTATGGTCAATAATTAACACATGTGATGCGTAAAATACACCTGTGGACAATGTTATATTTACAAAACATTTGATGAAATATTTACATACATCATGTGAAATCTTTTGATCATCTGTTTCAATTTCATCAGCCATCGAATACATGGGAATGACAGATGAAGACTTCATAATGAAAAACTCATCGTAATAATCCAAGAGAAGGCCATGAAGTAGCCATGCACTAAGTTGTTTATACATCACACCATGACACACAAACAACATCCTGAATCAGTAAAAAAAATTGCCTCAGTCACAAGCCTCAAACCTTTCAAAGTGTATGCAGTATTAGTACATATGCTATCAATATATACGAAGAGAGTCAATGGATTATGGACATGTGGTTAACCCTCCCCCCTGTATGGAAATATAATCTTCAAACATTTCATATTCTCTTAAAGTCACATAGCTAATGGGTAAAAATGAAAACCTTTCATAAGCTTCTTTGACAAAAGAATGCCGTTGGCTGAATGGGAATATAAGACAGTCAATATGGCACATCCTTTGGCCTAAAGATGAAAAGGCTTTATTTAATGTCCCATGGTATATATTGTTTTTTAAATTCTAATTTTTTCATGTTAAAAGAAAAACAAATGCACAACCTTTTTCTCTTTAATCTCATCAAGAGTGTTTGTTAGTGCAGGGAATAACAACTGATACTAAGGATAAGAAAAAAACTCAAATTCATTACAAAGGTAAAATTTCAAAATTTTTAATCCAATAATGTCTTGAAATGATGGTACCTTCTCCAGTTTATACTGCAGAAATGTTAATGGAATGTTTCCTTCATTTAAAATCTAAAATAATAGAATTCTAGTTCGGAAAGATTAAGGTGAACACTTTGAGTAATAATTTAGCATACTTCCTGCTCAAGTTCCAATAGTACTTGTCGATAAGGCTTCAATACTTCATTCAAACCACTGCTTAATGCTTGCAAATACAACCCACACACATCATTTCCTTCGTCTGAATATAAAATACAACAGAATTCAATCAAAATGGCTTTCATTTTAACATCTAATTCATTATAGCTCAAAATTAAACAAACCTGATTTAACTCCTGGCAATAAAACATTATGATGCTTAATGAACCTTTCAAATTGCTGAAAATGCCATCCCAACTTGCACAAGTTATTCAATATTTCATTTTCACTAGGGTGCAGGAATGGCAAGTCTTTCACCACCTAAACATCATATTAATAGCAGAAAACTTGAAATGGATTATGAACAAACAGTTCATTCATTAACACGCTAAAACATTTAGAAAAAAATAAATATAACATATTGGCAATGAGTACAACACATCTACATACTTCAAAACTTGAATCATTGTTATCCACAAATATACCACCACTTACACCCGATAATGCAAAGAGTAGCTCATGTAACATGACTTTATGGTTTCAAAGCGACATTTTTCGAATGAATAACAAAATTATCATCACTTTTGTTGAAGTAGACAATTTTCAACTGGCGTCCACCATTTTTAATATGTTAATTGCGCATGTGCGAATTATAGAAAGAAAGTATCCCATAATTGTATGCGAGCGTTTCTTAGGTCTTTCTTCCTTATGTCGGTACTACGTTAGGTTTCATTTGATTCCGGTGACAAAATGAAGGTAATTTTACCTGTTAGAAATTTACTTTTTGTTAAACGATTTTTGAATTTCATATTGTATACGAATTCATATTATATGAAATGAAAAAATCATTCGATGTGTCTTTTGATCTTGATTTTGATGGATTATAACTTTGCACTGCTACTGTTGTTATCATCACTCAGGACAATCGAGTAATTTTTATTCTCATGTTTGTGTTAGAAAGTCTTCAAGCTTACCAAAACTAATATCTCATGTGCACAGGTTTTAGTGAAAAATCCCCAATGTCTTGATATTCATTTACCTTGAAAATCAGCACCTGAAATGCACATCACACAACTGTGTATCTCTTGTCTTTTAGTTGAACATCGCCTATCCTGCTACAGGAGCTCAGAAAATTATTGAAGTTGATGATGACATTAAATTGTAAGAACTTACATCAGTTCATATGTCAGCGTAACACAAATAGTTCATTTAACTGTACAAATGACATTACATAATATAGCCATCGACTGATGTTGGCAAGGAGTGAAACATGTCCTGCATGTGAAATTTTTAACATCAAAGGACAATTCCCTGAGAGAGCAAAGCATTATGTCTTCTATTTAAAGGCCGGCTCACTCGATCCGATTTTTCGGGTCTGACTGGTTTGGTTTTGACGTTTTATTGCTTTTTCAGATGGTCTGATAGTTTTATTGACATTTATGTTTGTTTAGGTATTTATAGTCTTGAGAGCAGCCATTTGTGTTATCCAGTACATTTATTGATGTATTTTCATATTCTTATACTTGTTTTCAAGTCTTTTTCGAATCTAATTTCTCACAACAGCTCAAATTTGGGAAGTATAGATGAAAAAAAGCTTGAGAATTCCATCTGATTTTTGAGACTGATGGATTCGACTGTCAGAGGCTCACTTTCTACATGTTCACACAGTCTTTTTTTGGGATCCGACAAAATCAGATCTGACAAATCGGACTGTGTGAACGGGTAATAATACAAATAGTAAGGTTAAGATGCATAAGGTCAATGTCACATGATCAAAAAAATGTGTTGACTGCTAAGACTGGCCAGACTGCAACGTTTGCATAGTGCCTCCACGATCTTGGATGTACAATTTTGAGGAAAATAGGAATTTCTGTGAGAAAATTTGAAATCTCATTTGTGCAAATTACAGACTTTCCAGTCTGGCAGACTGGCACTGTAGTATGTCAGAATTTAAGCTTGCAATCATTAAAGTACAAAATTTGTTTATTTTTCAGGCGAAACTTCTATGAAAAGCGTATGGCTCAGGAAGTGAATGCCGAGTGCTTAGGAGATGAATGGAAGGTAGCTCAAAGATTATTGAAAATATTTGAAACTTTTTCTGACAAGTTTTTCTGTAGGGTTATGTTGTTCGTATCAGCGGAGGAAATGATAAGCAAGGTTTCCCCATGAAGCAAGGTGTAATGACCAATGGCAGGGTGCGTCTTCTTTTGTCTAAAGGCCAGTCATGTTATAGGCCAAGGAAAACTGGTGAGCGAAAAAGGAAATCTGTACGTGGCTGTATTGTGGATTCCCAGTTGAGTGTGCTCAATCTAGTGATTGTCAAAAAAGGCGAGCAAGAAATTCCAGGTGTGACTGATCGTGTTGTGCCAAGGAGATTGGGTCCTAAACGAGCCAACAAGATCAGAAAGTTGTTCAATCTGAGTAAAGAAGATGATGTCCGACAGTATGTGATCCGTCGACCACTTCCTGTTAAAGAAGGAAAGAAGCAACAGTCAAAGGCACCAAAGATACAGAGATTGGTGACACCGCAGAGATTGCAACGGCGAAGACGTTTGATGGCGGATAAACGAAAGCGTGCCCAGAAAAATAGAGAGGAACAAGCTGAATATCATAAGTTGTTAGCTAAACGGGCCAAGGAATCACGAGAGAAGCGCCAAGAATTGCTGGCCAAGAGACGACAATCTAGTGTAAGGGAATCTAAGAGTGAAAAATAATCTGTAGATCGCATATATATATTTGTGAATAAAACACAGATTAAACAACTTATTTGTGTTGCATTGTGTTTGGTTGGGTTTTTGCGAATTTGTTCGAACAAAAAAGTACCTTGTCATCAAAGTTACGTAATCTGTTCGAGTTTGTAATATTTTCATGCACAATTGCACTGTAAACCTCACAACATTGTCGGAAACCTTGAACGACTGACAATCGTTCAGCTGTCACGTGTCAAAGAAACTAGGAGAGTTCAGTTATGCTAAGAAATGATTGATCAAAAATGGAAGCTTATTTAAAATATTTCAATTTTGATCGCTTGGTATCTTATGGTAACAACGGTACCGGCAGCTTTATAGCTAACATGGTCCTGCAATACCACATTCATGACTTTGTCACAGACGAAATCTATAAAAGTTTCATTTTGTGATTTTATGACTTTAATTCAGCTTGATAATGCTTCGTAATCTACACATGTGTCTTGTGTAACGATTTTTAAGAAAAATAAAGCTCGCAATGCATGTAACAGAGCTGTGAAAATCACATTCCGTATTGTCCTTCGATATAACTTTCATATGAAAATTCAATCACTGTGATCATAACGTCAAGGGTAAAGAGTGAGGTGTATACAATGTATTGTTGTCTCCACCCACATTGATAATTTATCGATAGGAATGATATAGACGGTTGGAAAAATTGTAGGGACACTTAGAGCAAGCCATGCAAGGTATACAATTTTTGTCTGAACAGATATTTCGTGCTGATTAGAAGATCATAGAGATAAAGCGATAGGGACAGATCACTGCTCCTGCGTCATTGGTCCAAGTGATGACGTCAATAAATTTTTTAAATGTAAGGGATGATTCCTAATACATAAGACGAAAGATTCCAGGTTAGTGAATTTCGTTTAACCACGAATCTACCACGACTGTATTTCACGGTTTGCCTATATGGTGAGGTTTCTGTAGTATATGGGGAGAACGATGTGCCATATCGCCAATAATCTTGGGGCGATGTGGGCGATAGGAATGTTTGTCATTTATGGTTCATATAAAGAGCCTTTAATAGGTTCTTATCAGAAAATAACTACCTATGTTTGTACTTGGAATACGGCTAAATATCACGATATCAGTCATCAAAACATTGTTCATCATTATTTGAAATAAGCCATGTGAATATGAAATATTATTTCATAATGAATCAAAGAGGAAGACAAAGAGAAGCTGGTATTAGATCATTTACATTCATTTGATTCCTCTGCCTTCTGTATCTGGAACATTTTCAATTCGATACGGTTTGCTTATTAGGTGCTTTGTTCAGTGCGTATTAGTGAAGTGAAAGGATAATGCTCATTTGAATGGACCAACCTGGCGCCCTGCAGCTACGTTCGCATGAGAACTGAGTACAACCACGTCACCCGTGTAACAAGATTAAATTAAGTTGATTATCAAAGGTGCTCAACAAAACTGAAGTGCTCTGCATAGGCACAACTAATCTCAGCTGCACATTTATTAATTCTGCAATCTTCACGACAGAATGGAGCGATTTCCAGCAATAGCAGGTACATTACATACATCTTTTTATAATATCACATTAATAAGTGAATAATAATAGCAACATCGCATGACACGTTTGGTCAAACAGAGTAGCGAGCGTAATGAAAGTCATCGACTGTTTCATCAACGGCACATATTTTTCTAATTCTTCATTGTCTTGGGTGAAAACTGATGTGAAACAGTGATGAAAGCCAAATGATCTTGTAAATTAGAACACTTTTATAGATGTGTTACGTGAATAACTATTTTTGTGTTTCAAAAGTACTAAACCGCGGGATTGATCTATTTTTAAAATCTTCCGAAATAATTCCTACTTGATAGAGTTACAACTGGACTCGGTTAGCAAAAAAACGGTTAAATAAGTGCTCACGCTTTATTCACGTGCATAGTCTGGTAGTTTCCAGGGCGCTCGATCTTGCACCTTTCGTGACAAATTAAATTTACCCTGAAAGAACTTTTTAATGTTAGGTTATTAAACCATTTAATCTCGTAATTATATCTGATTGGATATAATTAATAAGAGCATTATGTTGAGCTTTAGTTCGCTTGAACACCCATCATCTGATGCAAAACTAAAATTTTTTTAGAGAACATTCTAGTCAGAGTAAGGTTGCTTGCTCTCTTCAAATTTTCTCGACATGAAATGCTATGATCACAATTTCAAGCTGTTTTTATAGTAAAACATTCTATTTATCGTTGCCAGCATCGTGCGATCACTCACGCCAATGACGCCATTACGACTGGCTATTCAAGTCAGACAAGACAACAATTGTTTGAACAATTTCAACTACACTTGTCACAAACGTTTCAGCTTAAATACATCCTAAATGCTAGTTTCCATAAGCCTCTAACCACGCAAAGCCTTCAGAGTTCCACAACATGAACTCTTAGTAAATAAATGTTGATTTGTTGACTTGAAAGAAATTGCTTTGAAAAAAATTCACTATCCCTTTCAATCAAAGACGCTCACTCTAACTAAAATCTTTGGAATTTTATTGTTATTTGAAAATGAAACTGCAATATATAATGCATGCTTTGGGGGAGTCACATATGATAATTGATAAACTTCATTTGTGGCAGAATGCCTTATTTTGAAAAAAAAATCGAAGGAACCAAACTTACTGGACATGCAGTATAATAAATGTATATTATATTTTAAATGCCATGTTTATCGTCTTTGTATATGGTGTATATATGTGAGACTAGTCAAAAACATTTATAAGCTGCCTTATGTTCATGAAAAAAACAAACCATACACACACAATATTTAAAGGCTCGCTGAAAAAATTCTAGATTACTCATATATATATATATACATTTATACTTTTCATCAAAGAATTTGGCGGACATAAAAGAATTCCATAGGGCAACTAATGAAATAGAGAAGGCACGATGCATGAAACAGGCTTCGATAAAAAAACCCTGCGGACACCTGCCGAAAGTAATATGATGGTATAAGGGTTAGATAAGATACAAGTCTGACTGGTAAACACCAAGTAATGTAAAGATGTTTAGCTTAAGAATGACTGTTTATTTTAAGCCTTTTTTGAGTCATCTATAATAAAGAACCTAAGGAGGGACTGGACTGTATTCGAGAGCGAGCAAAGACTATTGGGATAGAATGATTCGACGTTTTTATAAGACATGACCTAATAGAAACTCGTGCAAAATTACATCAATAAAAGCGTTTCTTGCAAAAGTGACTCTAGACTTACAGATGTTGAGTAATATAAAACCAAAACTCTTTGATGATTCACTTCACTGACTAAAATAACTCTTCAATACCTTAGAAATTATAAATTGATGAGTTGTTTATTGAGACAGGCAAACGAACGGAAACCTTTTTGGTAAAATTACACACAAATAGCGTGCATTATTCCGTGCAAAAATTCAAACTTTGCTGGGGAGAACTTTGAGTAAACTATACCTTTGTTTTGAAATTCCATTATCATACTAGCATCTTCGTTACGCCACTTGGTGAGGCGACAATTATAGAAAGAAAATTGTTCCAACACACGCAAGCACAGCGAGTTCGCTCATGAAATATGGGAACAAATGGTAGCGCTATGTCATTTTAGAACAAACTCTCTATTGACTTTGCCAAAAAATATTTAGAAAGTGAAATAAGAAGATAGATAGGGCGAATTCGTATGTTTAATTTGATTTACAAGGTTGTACATAAAAGTTAGAAAAAAACTCTGCTTGAAGCAAGCCTAAATTCAGCACTAGCCTGATTTCTCAGTTATTTTCGATTTCTTCGTTAGTAACAACTAACTAGCAATCAATGTAATTGTGGTACACACTACTAAAAAACTTCGTTTAATAGTCTCACATCATCCCCCGCATGTCAAACTTGCCGTGCATCTAATATTAAATACCGGAGGTTAAAATTATAAGGATTAGATACAGTTTCTGCAGTTAATATAAACTATTCCATATTATTCCAACTGTTGAAGTGTTTGCATGTGGGTGGGCAAGACGATACATGATCGATAATGTTTCCAATTTACTAAAATCGGACTACTTAAGTTATATAAACAGTAGTATTGTAGTCAGAATTATAAATTTCTGTAGGTTCTAAACATTTTAAAGGAAAGTATATAATTCTTTTATCCAGTTAGATTGTTATATAACTCACGACAACAAACGAATACATACCGACTGTATCACTATGAAATCATGCAATTATTTACCACCTCCACTAACTATAACATTGTGTTGTTTACAAACAAACAAAGTTTAATATTTCCGTACTCATTTACCTATCATGATGGTATCATGCAGTTCCCAATATGGTAAACGTTTACCTTAAATCCCTAATACCATTGCTTCTTGTTACATTGTTCTGCCATGACAACAACAAATTATTTTTTATTGTCTTAAAATATTCACATGTTGCCGTACTGTTGCCGTTTAAAGCGTTTCACTATTAATCTAAGTTTCAAAAGAGATGTATGATGGTAAAAATATTTAACTCAGGCCCCGTTCACACGACATAAAAGTGTGTCTTAGTCCATAACTCTAATGCAGGTATGATGAGGTCAAGAATATCTACTAAGTACAAAAGTTTGAAAGATATTGAGATCGTAAAAGAACCATAGTTGATGAACTGGATCATATGCTAGAACATGATAAACTTTACACGTATTTTCAACCTTTTGAGAAAAGGAATAAGACAGTATGCCTGCCATGCTATGTTAGTCTTTGGAAAGTTAGAGTTTTTTGCCCTTGGCTGAACTTTATAAGGTGTGACAAACGACAGGACTAGAACCACTTGTATTAAATGTAACATTGTTATGACATCTTCATGATATTCAACATCTGTCGCTAGTTGGAAGCATTTAATCTTGTTTATCATGCAAAGGTCAATTGATTAGAAATATACTTGCAAATTTGTAAATTCAATTATAAGTTCAGTCATTTTTTACTAGTATCTGAGAAAGTTCTACACAATACGACTGACTAAAGAATTTTTTGACTTTTTTTTTGTCAGAGAACGTCATGATTAGGTAAAAAAAAAGGTGAAAACCTTTCCGATAACATCTTGTAATACCAAGCATTAAAATACCTGTTTAAAGTTGTCACGATTAAATTACGTACAAACATAGTGCATTTAACAAATAATAATCAATCCAACAGAACACGATACAATGAACTACATATTCGTCACTTTGTGGTGAAATTTTTTTTGAAAATGAATGGTCTTCAAGCCATCCATTTAATCTACTTGGCCAAAAGTAATTAGTTCAAAAACCATCATCATTTCACTAATAGAGGTTTAATCATTTTTTTAACACTGTATTTGTTTCAAATATAAGCAGGAGATAAATGAGTTATAATAAATGTCATTGAACGGATTGAAACATTGTCGAACAATAGTAATTCAATATATTTAAGATCCAGTTATTATCATTGCGTGACAGGAAAATAATGTACCCGTTACGTGTACTGATTTATCGTCAAGCATTTATTTAGGTATTTAAATAACAAAGATTTCAGACGGTAATATTGAAAGCGTGTCATAACAATCTGTTAGGGGGGCACATGTGACGTCATCAATGTCCTTAGCGCATTAAACGTCATTTACAGAGCCACTTGAATGTTTGAAGTTCGTCCTTATTTGTCTAAATATAGCGTAAGTAAATACAAGTCCTTGTTCATTTCATTACACGTTGTGACTGTACTAAATCACATAGATTAAAACGATAAATTAATGATACAGAAATCGTCATTTTATCTTTAGTTGATTTTAACTTTACTGCTCTTTCCAGTAAAACAATTTATTTCTGACATCAACTGTATGAAAATGTTGGGTATTTTGATTTCATCAATGTAAAATACTTAAACAATGGTCCATAAATGGAATACCAACTACCTTAGAAGGTTATTGGACTATGTTCAAGCATTAGAGCTGAAAGAGAACTATTAAAAGTTAAGATGAAAGTTATATTCGCTCAACTACACCGAACTACTCAGGACTTGCCGCTAATCGATGTTTTACTACAAATGCTGAGGAAAGTGTGTAATTTGATTCACATATACATCCGTTACTATGTATCTCCGCTCTTCATGTCGTGACAAAACAAAGTGGTTTCCACCCTTTCAATTGTCAATCAAAGTTGCCGACGCTTAAGCGCAACACTGCTAATTTCTTTTATATAATAAACAATAAACTAGAGCTGTGATTGGCTAAAGGAGATATAAGGGTAGAGTACATATAGGCAAACTGCCATAGTTATTCGTGTCATAGCTGATTTGTAAAACCAAGGGAACAGGTGCCAAAATTATTCTCCACGCATTGAGCATAGAAAGCAAGCAAATATGAAACGCAAAATGGCAACTGGTATGTGCAACGTTAAGAAAAGTTAACTAAAAACCACGATCACTAAATGTTTGTGTTACATAATTGTCATTAACACCTTCGTGCAAAATCTCTAAAAACTATTTGTTGACATTTTCAAACACAAACGATGTAAAGAAATAGTGGCATTAACTGTACAAACCATGGTTGTATTGTTAACCAAGAGTAATGTTGACATAGTTATACCATTTGTTTATTAATTATAGACACTTTGTAATGATTGCAGTGATATCGTATATTACGGCAAAGTTTTACATGATAGCATTAAAAACAAATATAACAAATTGCTGTAGGCGTCATCTTGTAATACGTCAAACTGTGATATAATTAACCTCGTAAGGAAGACTACTATAGAAATGGTATAATCGTTGATGTCCGTTTTATTCGGGAGTCAATAAGCAAGACGAGCCATGTATGACCTTTTTGTTTTTTCAAAGTATGTCTTTCTACCGGATACAAAAATATTTGTATTAGAGAATCGTGAGATTTTGGCAGCATTTCTCTTACATGGCACAAAAATATTACTGGCTTTGGAAATTCTGTGTGTTATAAATTAAAAGATGCGACAAAAGGTCTCTAAGAGGTCTTTAAACAACAGGAATTTGAAAATGTCGCATAAAAACCTTTTGTCATGGTAGGCTATGAAAACAGTAAATAAGAAATATTGTTATCGTTGCTAACATGTCCTTCACAATAGAAAAGGAAGAAATTCAAAACTACATTTAGATCACTGAAATCTAGGCCAAATAACCAATATGGAAAATCAGAGAACAAAAGCAATTATATCACTTAACACATTGTTCATTGCTTTTCACAGGTCAAGGTAAAATCAACCAGCTTGGTGGGGTGTTTATTAACGGGCGCCCGTTACCCAACACCACAAGATTACGTATTATTGAACTAGCACACATGGGTGTACGTCCCTGTGACATAAGTCGACAGCTTCGTGTCTCTCATGGTTGTGTAAGCAAAATCTTATCACGCTACCAAGAAACTGGTTCAATTCAACCAGGAACGAGTGGAAGCCCAAAACCACGAGTTATCACAAAGGACATAGAGATGAAGATAGATGAGTACCGGACAATGTATCCCGGAATGTTTTCTTGGGAAATACGCGAGCGATTGTTGTTGGATAAGTACTGCAGCCGGGAAACCCTTCCATCTCTGAGCTCCATAAGTCGTATGATGAAGAGCAAATTAAGATCAGAGAGCTTAGACAGCGGGATGCATTCTTACAGTGAGAACGAAGAGGAGGAAAGAGAACATAAGGTGGTAGAAGAGGAACATGAGGGACATCGCAGCGAAGATAGAGAGAGCGTGTCTTCGGAGCAATATGATCCGCAAATCAAAAGAGAGAAGATGGAAGATTCAGAATATATAGATGAAGGAAATGATTCAGGTATGAATAAGGAGAGAATACTATTTAAGGAGAGAAAATAATATCAATCTCCTCTTGTAATATAGTCTAAATTAAGTAATATTTACCATCAATGTCCCACCCCGTTGAAGCGAAAATAGATAGCAAATCATATTTGAGAGACGTCTAAAGAGACTGAAAGAACTCGTTCAAACTTTGCGTGACAAGTACTTTGCATTCACTGAGTGCTACCTCTCATACAGAGACGTCAATATCACATTAGACTTAAGTGACTTATAGCCTTTATGATTACGTTAATGTTCTTCAAGGTGAGCAAAGCAAAGACAAAACGTTGTCCTTGGTGATATGTTCACGAAGTTGATTAAAAAAATTATTTGTACTCATACCTGTGACTGTATGTAGATGAATAAAAATCAGCTCACAAACCTCCAGCATTCTCATTTAAGATGCGAGAGAAAAAATGATTGCGTGAAATCAGTACTTAACCCACTGTTTTAAGTTACCCAAAATAATCTTTAAACTGTAATTACCACACCTTCCTATTTGGCAATTATTTCCGTTTGTCATACATGGCAAGTGTCTTTCACGATGAATAGAACTTCAAATGAAAACCGCCTTCTCAAGGCAAGGAAAAGTATCTCTTTGATCACCATGACGACCTTTCACCACATAATGTTTAAAGAGAATCATAGGAAGGTCACGACTCTGATCGGCCTTTCGATATTCAATTAGTCACTCGCTATTTTAGCATTTTTCTAGAAAAGAAAAAGGGTGTTCAAAAAACTTTCTGTGAGGGCCTTTTTCTTCATCAACTGATGTTGACTATCCCCTCACGGAACATCACATATTAAGTATTAATTTGCTGTTAAAGGAAATTTTCCGAATATTTTTTCACTTTATGTCTGCCGTCATTACTATAGGCTACACATAACGTTCAAATGACATTACCTAATACATTTTGTTTTCGCTCTTAGATTCCAGTTACTACGGTGAAGGTAATTTGGGCATTTCATTCCATCCTGAGCATCTTATCTTGAAGCAAAAACAACGTCGATCCAGAACTAAGTTTACGTCCAATCAACTTGACGAGTTGGAGAAAGCTTTTCAGAAAACGCATTATCCTGACGTGTACACGAGAGAAGAGTTGGCACAAAGAATCAACCTTTCTGAAGCCAGAATACAGGTATATCAAGAGTTTTATCAATGTTTAAAATGGCAACCAAAAAACGTTTTCGTGTCGTGAAACAAAAACGGATCTTAAATTATTTTGTTCTATCCTCTGCCAATCGGCTAACGTGTTCCTCAATTATTTTTCAACTAGGTGTGGTTTTCCAACAGACGTGCTAGATTAAGAAAACAAGAGCTTCCGAAGAGTTCTCAAGTTCCTCCAACATCAACAATTATCCCTTCCAGACCGATACCCTTTCCTACGTTCTACTATTATTCCTATCCATCTATACCACCATATCCTATTCCCTCCTATCCACGTGGAGCCATGTGCAACTGTGGTTATCCCTGCAGTAGCAGCACTGCTCATGGTGAAACAGCCAAGTGAGTTTCCATTGTAGCTATGCAACGTAACAATGATTCATTGCAGTAAAATGTTTAGCAAGGAAGTTCTGTGAATGTCGTGGCTTCCCCATTATCAGTGATGACGAACATCAACCTTTTGCAATATTGATGGATTACTGTCCAAAAAGACTTCATTGATTAATTTGTAACATAAATAATTGTAAATAACATTTGGAGCTGGCTCTCTCTAAGGCAAATGGAATGAGATTTAAATTATTACTAATTTACATTATTGGAGTTCTAACTTCATCCATCATCGCATTCATTAACATGAAATTTTGGTAGTTCATTATAACTACGTTATGTACCATTTGAACTGTTCGTTTTTCAAACAGAAGAAAAATTTTCAAACAAAATGCAAATAAATTGCAATTGTGAAGAACTTGTAGGCGTTAAAATGCATATGTAATCATATGTATCTTTGTACATAATCAATTAATAAAAACTTTACAGCCTAAATGTACAACATTTTTATGAGGAATGATTAAATGTGGGTTGCATTACTGTAGTCTATGGGTAAAGTCATTCTATTGATATTTGTACAACCCATAATTATAGCCTTGTGAAATCAATGAATGTTTACAGAATTTTGATAGAGAATAAATCCTAGGACATGAAACTATTTAATTGTGCATCTAATAATAAGCTTGCTTTTGAATTGCTCATGTTCATGAAATATTGATCATGATTGTTGACAATAGTATGTCAGTTTTGGAAGGTACAAGATGAAGAATGCTTAGCATTTGCCAACAAGAACTCTCCAGACTTGCTAATTTTACATTCCTCAGAAAGTAAAACAGGATTGAAAATTGTGTATAGTTATTGGATTTGTCTTAACATGCACCATCCAATCCAGGTTCACTTTGATTTGCTATTAACTGATCAGATTTTGTTGAAACATCGCGACAGAGGAATTGCCTAATGAGTTCGTTCACCCTCTGGCTACATTCTAGCATTACCATGTGTCCTACATCATCCAAAACTTCCAGGGTTGAGCCATAAATAGTCTGAAATGTTTCATGAATAAGTCTACAGCTTATTGTGAATGGCCCAAACTCACAAAATAATGCTCTTAACCTGATTCATATGCATCTCCTCTTCCATGGTAACTAGCTTGTCATTGTTTCCATAGATCAATAAAGTGGGCACCATTATATCTGAGTGAAGTTGTTCATCCCCTTCATTCCATCTCTAAATTAAAAAAAAAGAATGCATGATCTTGAAAGTAAATTATCAAGATTAAAATTCATTTGAATGTGTCTAAGTTCCTTGGAACAAAACTAGATTATTTCATTATCCTGAATATGCACTTTCTTGAGACATGATTCTTACCTGACCAACCATTATGGCACGTAAAACATGAGTAGGAGCTTTAAAAGCTTGATATAAATGAATTTTATCTTGAGATGAACGACCATGAAAACTCATTCTAAAACAAATTATGTGATATTTATTCACAATCCGAGGCAAAATTAAGTTTACAGCCAAAGGCTAACACATAATTATGATGAATAAGATAAATTAAAAAAAGACATTGATAACTACCTTTGAAATCTCCATATTACACATGATTTAAGACATGCAAGGATTATTGAAGGTAGACAGAAGAAGTGGCATGGTGGTGGATTCAATGGTATTGGTCCACCACCACTGATTAGGATCATTTTGAAACTTGGCGTGGCTTGAAGCAATCTTTGCACAAAATGAGCAGCTGGAAGATCAAAGATTCCCATAACATTACCTTTTTAGAAAATGGAAATAACAGATTAGCATATACACTCACCCATATGAATGTCCAACAAGGATGTTCTTCTTTTCATTTCGAAAGCGATCAAATACAGCAAACATATCATAGGAGAGTTCGGTGAATGTATAGAAGGCTGAGTTCTGTGGAGTTGCACTGCCACCATGTCCTAATATATCAGGGGCAACAACCCTATATCCCAAGTTTGAAAAATACTCCACTTGTTCATTCCATATAGCAGAACTTCCACCAACACCATGAATGAAAAACACCACAAGGTGGCAAGTCCTTTCGTTTGACAATTGATAACCATTAACTTGGGATGTCGGAAGGTTTTCACGACCACAACCTTCAGACACAATACACAATTTTGGATTGCGGACAACGACATGTAACCATCGCCCTCGCGGACCTCAATGTTCTGGTTTACAGTTTCAGCATGCACACGGTTTGCCTTAGGCCAAGAGCAACACATTTGGCTTTTCCGAGCTAATACACACTTCTCATTCTTTGTCATAAATGTTCGGATATACGCGTTTAATTTGATTCACTTGAAAGTGACACAGACCAAAGCATAATTTTAGAAAAATGTTCGATTTTTTTTGTGCCATAACGAATTCTTCCAAACACAAACATTGTTATTATGTGGTATCTAAGCGACATCAATCATAAATATTATAATTTATGTTAACGCATTTGTCGCATCAAATTTATTTTACTAATTCTCTTGATTATTACATTTCGGAGTGGATGGAGTCTGGATGGAGTGGATAGGGAATTCAACCCCAAAATCATACATTCCTTGCTGCAAGTCCCAGACAAGGCCACCCTTTTTTTTTGATGAAGGAAACCGGCGTATTGAGCAATTTTTCAATATTTCACCGGAGGGAAGTCCTCAGAAATCAAATAAGCTATAGGAAAGCCTGTCGGAAGTCTCTTTGGATGCTCATTACTTGTTCCGATCACCTTATCTATATTTACCAGTTATTTTACAAAAATGATATTAACTCATTACAGGCCTTATTTATGTTTACAGAATAATTTAGACTGTGTTTGTTTTAACAAGATTGTCGAAATAGGTGATCAAAGTGCATCTCTATTGAAGAGCAAAAAATTTTGAATCGCCATTTTTAAGTCGCTTGCAGCCGCTGCGTATTTCCCTTTCTAACGAGCTAAACAATCGTTTTAAACGATTGTACGAACCAAATAGGTACAGACTGAAGACATGGGACTTGATTTCCGGAGACGAACAAAGCTGAACGAATTATTCCACATTGGTCCTGATGAAGAAAGCCAGAGCCATTAGATACACACGACTTTCATCAATACCCCTTTCCTATCGTTCTTCCATCGCCACTGGAGTAAGGTTAATTTTATCTAAAGTATTAAAATTTTCTCAAGGGCATACACAATTTTCTTATCCACAAACGAGACATTGTATTCTATATGAAAAATTACATATATTGCTCAATAACATATCCATGGACATAAAGATATCATTGTATGCACCTTAGAAACTAAAAGTTAAAATAACAGAACAGACCACAAAGTTGTTTTAAGTTCATTATATTTCAGCAAACACAAAAGTGCTCTCACTCGTTCAAGAGAACACTTATATGATTGTGTTGAAATGCATCATGGTAATCTTTTTCTTGTTGTTCTCGTTTGTATCGTCATTTTTTTTTTCAATCACACTCCCATTATTCATCCACTAAGAAGTCGTTCCACTGCCGCATTCACATCTCCTCCACTGGCAATTAAAGCTGAGGAAGAGAAGAATGGTTAAATTCGTCGAATCACTCGAACTGACAGTCTGAAGCTAAACATGTAAGTATTAATTATGAACATGTAGGTATTAATTATAAACATGTAGGTATTAATTATAAACATGTAGGTATTAATTATAAACATGTAAGTATTAATTATAAACATGTAGGTATTAATTATAAACATGTAGGTATTAATTATAAACATGCAGGTATTAATTATAAACATGTAGGTATTAATAAAAGCAAGAGGAATTCTATACTACCTTGGAGATTTCTCTCGTGATCAGAAAATCCCATTGACGTGAGTTGTTCCAATTGTGCACGAAATCTTTGTTCTGGGGAGGTGCTTGTCTATAACACAGACATTTTCAATCATCTTTAAGAAAAATGTCTCGGGGGAAAAGTCAAAAAACAAGGATGTGAATCAATTTCAAGGATGAATTTGGGGAGGGGGGAGGGGTGCGGAATAATGACAATTTTCCAACGAAATCTAATTGACCAAACAATTAACCAAAAGTATTTGTGATTAGCGTTTGCAAAGCAAACCTCGAAAAAACTCCTCGTCAAAATAAACAGGTTAAAGAATTTAACAAAAAAATCTGACACGGTACGACAACAAGAAGGCAGCGAAATCTTCTCACTCGTACCAAGCCCTCGTGGATCTATCCCTGCTCCATTTACGTACCTGGCCCATTGTGGAAAGAAATTGATTCATTAATTGATTCATAACTGCATCTGAACCGGCTACAAATCAATGAGAAATAACGTTCAATTTAGGTAGCAAGACAACAAGACAAGCATCATCAAAATGCAGTATAACAAAGCTAGCTCATTTTTTACTTCTACAATATTTTTGGGCTCATTCAAAGCAGAAAAAGATCAGAAATAATTTTGTAAATAAATGAATGATTATACAGAAAAATTTGCATTGTAGGAGTAAACGTTCGGGGACAACCAAATACTAAAATACAGAGGTTATTCATACAGGGTGTTTGTGCATTTCCTGAAGTATTAGTAGTTGTTGTTGTTGAAGGAGTCGTAGGATTTGTCGTTGAGGACGTTCCAGTGTTGACACCAGGTGTAGGAACTGTTCCAGAAAACAATCCTGGAGCTTCTGTTTGAAGACTCTGCATTCCTTGCTGTACTTGCATCATGGCCTGGAGAGCGCGAGGATTGGACATGAGCTGCTGAAATCTCGGATCTTGCATCTGCTGCATCATCATTGGAAGATTGGATGTAACCTATATAAATGAACAAATTTAACGTGATTAAATTAAAAAGATAACAACGTTGAAATGCGTGATCACTTGCCTGCTGTTGTAGTTGAGGATTTCCTGCAAACATTGGGTTGGTACGAAGCATCTAAATATAAAAAACGTCCATGAGATTTTGACACATCCTTAGATAAAAATTTCAAAACTAGAAGTCAATTCTACACCAGTAGAAGATTCGTACTGAGCTTATAAGTTCTGGATTTTGTGCCATTTGATTCATCATATTCTGGAAATAAGGTGACGACATCATATTCTGCATTAATTCAGGATTTTGTGTCATCTGATCCAGAACACTCTGCATTCCTGGAGTTTGAAACATTAATGCAGCTGGTGATGCATTAGCACTAGAAAGTATAATTACACGCATATTTTCATAATTGTTACCATGAATACAATGGATGAAAAACAACAGTGAAAATATTGACATAACATGTACATGGTATGTATATCTACGTACCTTGTTGTAGTGGTTGAGCCTGCAGTTGTAGAGCCAGTAGTAGTTGTGGTGGCTGTAAATGGTCGAGGAGAAGAACGACTGCCAGCAGATGATTGCCATGGATTTGGTAAAGGAGCTGTATTTTCTGTTCCTGCCTGCGGATCGCTATTTGGTGTTTCAGCAGCGTTCCCTTGTCTACCATTGGTGGTTGCCCCTCCCAACAAAGCTGAGAAAGGGTTGTTTTGGGCATTTTGAAACTAAATAGGATAAGAAAATTGAAAAAATGACTAAGTAAATGTGGTTTTGTTTCACTTTTTTGAAGTAAATGACATCTCGATAATCCATGAATAAAACGCTCTAGTACGCATCACATGAAATTTGTATACTTGTTTATTACCTGCTCTGTAGCTGCATTCATCATGGGCTCTTGAATATCAGTGTACATTCGCCTTAATGCATTGAATCCTCCAGGCAAACTCTGGTAAGTGAAATATCCAATGTTATAAACGATTTACAGTAATTAAATGTTCTTTGTTGCATTCTCACTAACTTCTAAATTACTCAAAGCTCTGTCTTGATTTCTCATCATTTCTTGCATTACTGCGGGGTTCCTTGCCATTTCTAGAGTCTAAATCATTCATAAAATGAATGCATTGCACAATGGGAGCTTCTCTCGAAGTTCTCTTACCTGTCTCATTAAATCTGGGTTATTCAAAACGTGTGAAATTTCAGGACTTCTCTGAAAAAGACATTAGTCGTACTTAGAAATAAAAACTAACATATACAATGCTTATATTCTCCTTTTTGTCACCTATCAATTGCCATCAAGTGCCTAGCACGTAAGCTGTTTGAAATAAAGACTTAAAAATCACAGAGTTGATAAAAATGTTACATGAAATGATTCATTGAAAAGTACAGCAGAAAAAGCAAAATAATTTATACATCACTCTCAAAATAATTTATACAGCACCCTCTGTATATCAGGCTCTTAGACACGCACAACAAAAGAACTTTAATATGATAAAATTATCATATACCTCTACAAGTTGCTGCATTTGTGGATTACTCATTATCATCTGTTGAATCAATTCTGGGTTAGACATCATGCTCTATAAAATTGTTGACATTATCAAAAGTTAAAGGTAAACACTTCGCCGTAAGTGCTCAAACAAAACACATTTGTGCTTTACTTGAAACAATGGGCTCTCCATCATTTGCTGCATCATTTCTGGATTGTTCATTAACTTAAATGGAAAATAAATATAAAATGAAAAAAATATAAACTGATAGTTACATTCAGAAGGTTTATAACAAAGAATATATTTGCTACAAGACTACCAGATACAATAAAAAAAAACTTCAAACACAATGAGAAAAACAAACCTGTTGCTGCATTTGATTCATATCACCTGAAAAACAATTCCTAACAATCAGCAAACATAAATTGCATATGTTATTAATTGATGATATATAATTCACAATTGTACCTAGACCAGATGGTAAGCCACCAAACAAAGGTGGAATGGTTGTAGAACTATTTGAGGATTGTCTTCCTGTAGTGTTTTGAGGCGAGGACTGTGTTGGCTAAAGAAACATGACAAAATTAAAGAAGAACAGTTCATACTGTCACTATATTCCCTAATGTTGTGAGTTTAAATGTAGAAGAATGATATTTTTAGGGCTACCAAAACACATAGTCATTGAAATTTTGTTAATGTAACTAATATTTAAAAAAAAATAGGAAAATTAGAGAATAGACAAGGCAAATTTGTTTATTACCCACTAGGCTTAAACAGACTTGATAGAAACCATAATCATTAGACATGTACAAGTTGTGGAAAACCTAACACATACATGTGTGTTGATTTGATTGTAATCAAATTTACAGCAGCAAACACACCATTTCTATCAGTTTGGCTTTTAACGTTACTGGGGTTAACAAGTTACATTTCAAACACCAAAACATTTTTGAACACCTAAGATACAAGTTCAAAGTCCACAAACAACATGGAATTTTTTGCTGTCTCGATGATTTCACAAACAAACATGTTTAATTAGTGCCAATAGCAATAAACCCAAAATCCCTCCCTCAAGTTGTTTTTGCATCGGCCTCATCCCCCTTCTATGACATGAAAGAAATGTATTAATGACCATATGAGTCATACATACAGTGTTATAAAGAAAAAATAGCTCATTTTCCTTAGTTCATAAATAAACATTGATAAAGACCTGTCTAGTAGCATGTTCAGCAGCTTGTTGTTGAGCCTAAAATGAAAAAAGTTTTCTTGATGTACACGTTTAACGAGGGTTGTCATGTTGAATAAATCTATCATTGTTTAAAATTTATATTTCATTCAACATGCTCTGTGCCTTTCAAAAATCAAAAAAACATTGTGTGCAACCTACATGAAAAACTGTGTTTACTTATCAATATTTTGGAGAACATACTCTGTTTGCCGACTTTATTACCAAGTGTACAGTTAGGCCATCTTTAATCCCTAAAAAGCATTAATTTTTTCTTTGGCTCCAATACTTTTCAAAAAATCACATGACTAGCACCTGAGTCTCAGGGGTTAAATGAATGTGGGGAAAAAACTACAACATACAATGAAGGAGAATAAATAAGTGAAAAACAGCAAGTTTCATTTTGAACAAATAATTTCACTTCAGTTTTGAGAAAAGATAAAATAAAATTTTTCATCAATTTAAAATCATCTTTACACAAATATGAAATGAAAATACCCTCCTTAACACTTTTTTGTTTATGATATTTAGGAGATCAGCGGCATTATTAAAGATGTACCCTAAAAGCTCTCAAAAACCATCTATGATTTCATTTTGTACTTTTAAAATACAAAAAAACGCTTGGGCTGTTAGCAGAGCTTATATTAGGAAACAAAACAAGCGATAGTGTCAAAATTATTTGTTACCATAACTTTCGAGATTTTCTTCATCTTTTAGAATCTTTCCAGCAAATATAAGACATAACTGTGCAATCGGCGTGTCATTGAATTTCGGGGAAATTTTTTCTTTGAACTAATCAAAAATACGGGTAGATTCTTTAATCTTCTGAACATTTATTTCATAAAATTGAAGTACAATATCATTTATACCTCTCCAATAGTAGCATTTGGCTCGATTTCTATTGTTTCCTTAGTATTTGTTGTTTTTACAACTATTTTTATTTGATTCTCTTCGTCCGCCATCTTCTTTTCGTAATGTTGAATAGAATTATCTTGCCGTATCTTGCCGTATCATGCCGTATCATGCCGTAATTTACCGTGAGACTATCACCCGATTGGTTATATAAATAACGCCATACCCTATCCGGACATTTTATAGCAAACACAGCTAGTAATCTAGTATGGTTATAAACCATAAAATTATTTAATGGAATTACTGTCTTATTTTGCAATTCTGCTTGAATGTTAACTACGACAATTTTTTTCTACCAGGTATTACCATGTTCTGCAGGATAAATATGGACAAATACCACAAATACTAAGCCTTGACCCGGGGGGGTATGAAAATTTTTTTATTTGAATTAACGTTAAGTTAATTCAAATAAAATTAAGACGTTAAGAATAATTAACGTCCTAAACAAATGAAAAGAATTTCAGGTGAAATATGACTTAATTGCATCGATGGATGAATGAATTTGGGAAGGTTCAACCATCAACTATGTAAAGCTGTTTTTATAATCACGGTGAAAATATGTCGAGAAGGTCTCCGCCTGTAGTTACCGGAATAAGTCCAAAGGAAGGCAAACCAGGAACGAAGGTTGTTATAAGAGGAGAAAATTTTGGAAGCAAGCCTGCAGATCTTACAGGTATAGAGTCAAGAAGTTGTTATTGATTTTCGTTCATAGCTTTGCATTGAATTTTAAGATATTGCAGCCCCCCCGTTCACTATTTTATTTGTTAACAATTTGACATGTACAACATAAGAGTCTGAGACAAACACTTCCTTTTCTTATTCTAAAGTCTAATAATGAGTGCTTCTTCTAAACAATAAATTTTAGCCTTAGTACATTCAACTTCTATTTTATGATGAATATAAACTGTTGATAGATAAGTTTCACCCACACTTTGCAGGGCTAACAATATGCGGTGTGAACTGTTTGTTATCTGCTGAATGGAAATCTCCAAGTAAAGTAATAGCACGAACTGGACAAGGTGATGGAAAAGGAGATGTGATAATCACAACAAAAACTGGTGGAGTTGGAAGCTGTACTGTACGGTTTAATGCTATCCCTTTTAATCCAGGTATGAATGTAATCTAGAATCTTATCACCATCATAAGCAATTTGCTCTGTTACAATATTGTTATGGTAAGTATACCACAACCATCATAACAATTTGAAGCTTCTATAGCCCAGCTCAAATTTTCATTTGGAAGAAACCAGATGACCAAACAAAGGATCCATAACTTACCAATAATAAAATACTTTTGTAACATTTGCAAGTAACTTTTTACTTGCTGTGTTTGATTCGTCATTTTGTACAACAAGGCAAAGTATTCGACAATTGCCCAAAGTATACAAATTTTCTGTTTCTGATATATTGCAGATTGTTTTTGACGTGTGTTTTAGGTCCACTTGAAGAATCTGCCATTTGGATTGATGAAATTCCTCTTGAAGAAATGCATAGAGCAAATCATGGTCATTCAATCACACAAATTTCTGGTTATCAAGATCCATTGGGCATTACAAAAGATATCAGGTAGTTAAACCTCAATGAGTTAATTGATTTGTATTTGTCTTTGACTATAGAGACACATTGTAATGTTCTTTTATGTATAGAAAAAGGCAGGTAGAAGATAGTATTGATGAATTTTATCCTGAAGGTAATTTATTTATTTAATTTAATAGACCTTGAAATATTCATTTGAGTGAATATATTGAAATATCAGCAATGAGATAAAATCTAAATTCTTAGGTTCAGAAGATACATTGAGTGTTGATTTTATACCAGCAGCATTTTTGATCAGAAAACACTGTGATGTGAGGTATAAAGTTTTACACACCACCGTGCAAATTTCACATGTTGCTTTTCAACAGCATTCAAATACAAATACTAGATTTGAACAACTCAAAGATGGCCTTCAGCATCTAAAGAAGGAAGAATCAAGACGAGCTACAGGACCTTTAGCATTCGTAAAGGACAACATAACCACATTTATGGATGCTGAGGAAACGCTTACCGGTACTTCAACATTTTGGTGGTTTCATGATATGACTGTTTTTCACTATTCTTATGAACACCCGTTGTAGCTGTTCAAAGAGAAATGCTGAAAGATCAAAGTGGAAGCAAAGGTGGCTCTCTTGCTGAGGCATTGGGATCTTGCCTGCAAAGTAAGTACAGTACTATGGTCATTTTTTCACTTTAACATTGTAAATCAATTTTTTTAATTGTTTTTTTTTGAATAGATGCCAGTACTCATGCTGATGCTTTATTCCAAGATGTCTTGAGACGTAAAGATGATGCTGATACAATGAGAAATGCATTGAGTGTTTTACATCGTTTTAGATCTATATTCAGTTTACCTCAGATCATTGAGAAAAATATCAGCCAGGTTGTTTGTGTTTGGATATTGAACTCGAGAATATGTAGTGAATCTTACATAAATATTTAACTTTCAAGGGTGACTATGAGATGGTTGTGAATGATTATTCAAAGGCCAAATCACTTGTGTCAGATAATGCTCCACTTGTATTTAAAAAAGGTAATAAAACACACAGCTAAATATATTTAATAATTTCATTTATTTCATTCTCGTCTTTTTTTCTTGCCTTAAGTATTGAATGAAGTTGAGAGCAAAGTCGAGAAATTTCGCAATCAGTTGCGCACTCAACTGTCAAATCTTCCAATAGCTCTTAAAGACATGAGACGATACATCAAGTATGAACTGTTTGAAACGTATTTGCCACGGTGTGCTGTTATACGTTTTTACCATTTTCAATTCATATATATTTTAGGTACGTTATTGGATTGGATTCACCTGGTGATATAGCTTGGGAATGCTTAGAAAATCAACATAAATGGTTGTTAGGATTACTTGATAATTGTCGTGAAGATCATCTTCGTAAAAGTAAGAAATTGTTTTCATACCAGTACCGCGGAGCATGAGAGCTTCGAAGCTATAGCCCCCCCCCCCTCCCAATAATTTTGCTGCCCTTTTGAATTTTAAAAATTTTTCCCATATCCCCCTTAGTTATTTTCACGTGACAGTGGCTGATAGCTCGCCCCATTCTCCGCAATTCCGGTGTACTTGATTGGTTATTTTAATTTCTGCCGCTCGATAAATTCATGAAAATTATTTTGTGTTAAGAATCACGTGGTTCAGGTGCATTGTCATTAACATCATATTATAGTCCAAGACGGGAGTCGTTGGAAAACTATCTAGGTGAGCATATTTCCTTCATTCATTCAGATGTTTATCAGTCCTTGGTTTCACAAACTTCTTAAAACGATGTTTATTTTAAAGTTCGTTTTACAGATTTACTCGAGATTAATTTGAATGTTTGAGACGATAAGAGATATATCTGAAATCGCTCATCTGTGGCCGGTTGAAGCCTTGATAGCGCTATCCATTGGATAGTGAAATTTTCAAACGTATGAAAAGGGTGTTTTTCTTACGATAATGAAACTTTGTAATCGTGGGAACAATATTTTATTTCAGTGATTGCTCTCTTCAAATCGTATATTTTTTCCTTTTAAGAGATTTTTTAAACGTTCGAAAACGTTTGCTATCTTTTGGATAGCGCTATCTAGCCTTCGTACAAGTCGTCTATATATGTAATTTGAAATTTGTTTAGGTTGGGGGACTAGAGCCCACGCTCCTCCTCGTGCAGTTATCTATGTGGACGAGCTTTCTGATATATTGAGTGAAAGCTTACCTGATCTTTGGAAACTCGGCAATGAGTACTTGAATGGTAGTCTGTTTAAAAAGGTGAGAGTGAATGTAAATGCTTTTTCGACGATAGGGATGTGTTTTTTTAGATCCTGTTTTCTTCTTTAGGAGAACACAGATACTGATAAGCCATCATTTGTTCCGGCTGCTGAGCGAAATCATGAATTTCAAGTGTGACTTGATGAATTACTCTTTCTTCGAAATAATCTTTTATATCGTTCTATATATACGTACATTAATGACATTTCATTGTTTCTTTTTCTTTAAGGGGATGGTTCGTGACATAACGAAACGATATTCGACATTTCTTGAGGAAGTATTTGTTGGAGTTTATAAACCTGACCACGATAAGAACACGGAATGGAAATCTCGTAGGGACGAGATCACTCCTTGGTTACCGAAATGTGTAAAATTTGTTCGGTAAGACGATAGATTTGTTGCAGATGTTGTAGCTACTTATTAAAATTTTTATGGAGACTCAGCTATCGATGCTTAAGAATTCTCGCCATGTAAACTTTTCATATAGACGTTGTTACTCCACATTGAAAACGCAATGTGGTAAAAGTTCCTTCGAAGCACTCAAGTTAGTCCAGTCATCTTTAGAAGATCTTCAGTTCTTGTCAACTCGATGTCTCATGGAGAATTCTGTGGAAGGTGAAGATCTTTACTCTTGATGTCGTGTACATTTATTGCGATCAAATAAATCTGTTGATAGCAACGATGTTTCTCTGTCCATATCTCATTTATCTTAGAAATAAGAAATCTCTATAAGAATGAAGATTGGACTAAAGAGGCTATAAGCAATGGCTGTGTTATAACGATTTTGGTCGGTTCATTGAATTTCTCGTTTGTGGTACCTTTATTCGCCACGTAATCAATTTTTCTTCTTTTGCAGCCCATCACATTTGAAACTATTGCAATTGATATGCTGCATGTGTTGAAAGATGTTATTGGGGAGGCGACATTTGGCGGAGAGAAGGGTGATGAGATTCAGAAAGAAATTAACGAATTATTTTATAAAATGCTCCAGGTCTCTGTGCTATCACGATAGCAAATTCATTTACTCGGCTCTTTGTTATCAAGAAAATATGCCGATTTTATTATATTTACTCGATTTTCAGGCAGCAATTGAAAGTCTTGAGCATCTTGGTTTCCCATCAGACGAAGAACTTGATAAAATATCAGTGTATGTTCGGAGAATACCACGGAAATTTTTGATTGCCTTACTTCCACTTTGTATTCAGTATCTTTTCATTCTTTTCTTTTGTCTTCAGATCAAGTCGTCATCATTATGGAAGTTTTGATTCCCATGAAGATGTCAACTCGGTTTCTTCAATCAATTCTCCCGCAAGGGTAAAAATTTATTAAATATTGAAGAATTACGACGGCTATTTTATGCAATGGAAGCTTGATTTGATATAAACTACTGAAATGTTGCAGGATGAACGATTCCTGATTGTTCTCAGTTGTTGTTCGTATCTACGGGATAATGTTTTACCCAAAATTGTGTCTAATTATCAAAGCAATGGTCATGCAGGACTAGAAAATTTACTTCCGGTAAGCTATGTTTCCAGGAATTTCCATGATTGAATTCCAACTACTTGATATTAGTGCAAAGTGTCCATGGAAACTTTACTGCATTGTGATGAGTGGTGAAAATTACAATAATGCATACATAATGTAAAGTTTTCGTGGAGGGGGGGGGGGGGGGTGAATGTAATTTATAAAGTGAATGGTTTGAGCCCGGGAGTATCGTTTCTTGTTTGTAAATGTAGATCGTCCATGTTTGTTAGTAAAGTCCTGAGAAGGACTGTTGGTGTTGATGTTGACTGACGTTTTGAATTGAATTATATTGTGAGGGTGCTGTTGATAAGCTAGTAGTTTCATAAATTTATTTTCAATTCAGTGTTCTATCCAAAATGAATTAAAATTGCATAAGAGGTTTGTAAGGTTTGTTAGAGGTTTTCAAGGCTAAGTTAAAACTTGCGCTCAATTACATATTTCAATATTTAACAAGACAATGAAAGCAGATATTTTGACATGAAATTGACATGAATGTTTTGTTCGTGATAACTTTGTTCATCGACAGTGTTTTTTTGAAACTTTGCACTGTACATGTCCTCTCCATTTTTTTTTTTGTAGTCATTTAAATGTGAAATTATGAAACTTGAAGATAGGATATTTAATGCTTATGTCGAATTAAAAAGTGAACCGCTGGTCAGTAGAATAAAGACCGGAATGTTTGCTGGGGACTTCAATTGGGGTCGCTGTAAAAAGCCGGATGACGTAAGAGATTACGTAAAGGTTGTTATTCTCGAGTTGATTGTTATACATGCCCAGGTTCGTGTCAATTTTACTATTGGTTCTCAAAAAGTAAAATAAGTCATACCCATCTCCTGTATGCATTTTCTAGGTTTTTTCAAGCTCTGCTTCGTTCGTGCCCAGGGTACTTTCGCGATTGACCGAGATACTAACGGAGACTGTGTATAAGTTGTTCAAGAACGCCAAAGGCAAATATTCTACTAATGGTATCATCCAGGTAAGTTTGGTACAATATTTAGAACAAACATTAGCGTCACTGCAATGAGATTTTTTGTGTATTGCATGTATGTGATTAAGTAATCGTAGTCAGCCAAATGCATTTAGTTGACCAATACTATTTCTCATGAGGTGGCTCATCGCAGCTTTTAATCTGAAATACATCATCAAGTTGTACAGCTTATTATTCCTGCTATTTATGTCTTGTACTGCGGTCTGCTAAGGCTAGCGTCGACATTATATTTTTTATCTTAGGCACGTTTGGAGCTCACTTCATTGAGAGAAGCGTTGCAAAACTGGTTAACAGACAAATCAAGGTAACATTGATTAAAACAGATAAATCAGGATAACATTAATTTAACATAGATGAGTCAGCGTCAAGTGCAAAATAAAATTATTATTAGTGTAGATTGATTCGTCACTGCTAGAAACATTCCTTTTACTACATGGACCACGCAGTGAGGGTGAGGGGACTGCTTTCAACACGAGCAAGCAATTTATAGCGTAAAATTTTAGGTCGTTGCATGTAGAGTACGTTCTCGTTCTATTCTGAACCCCAAAGTTTTGAACAGTTTCCGCGATCACTGCATTAGCCTCAATTTAGTAACGTTTGTCGCTATTCTCCTTTTTAATGTTGAATTTTGTCGTCCATTGTGTCGCAGATCGTTTTTAGAAAATACTTACAAATGTATTCCAGCTATAAGTAAAGAAGATCATCAAAGGTATTGTTGAATTTTCTTTAATATGTGTATTTTTCTTAAGGCAATATTTCTTCTAGAGCTCACTCTTGTTTTTTATCGACATTTTAGAGAAATCGAAAAACTTTTGAAAGAGTTCAAAGCTAGAAGTAATTTTCAGTTGCTCTGTTTTGATGAGAGTGGCAGTGTTGAAACGAAATCTTGACTTCACGAAATCTGTCCTGATTTTTCGCCCATTTCATTTGCAAATTGTACTAGATTCATTTTTCAAATTGTGTAGATAAGTTATTTGTGAGAATATTTTTGTACTTCATAGATACAAACAAACAAAATGAATTAATATTTTACTCAAAATGAACTAAATTATCAGTGATGTATATAATAATTCAATTAATGTTAGTCTCTTTCGTATTAATTACATGAAAAAGAGGCCTTGACCGCAGAATATGCAGATTCATAATAATCATAAGGAATTTTTGCAACTAAACAAAAATGTTTGGAAACTAATCTTAGTGTAGTCATTTTTGGCAAATAATGCCTTCAATCGTTCGTTTTCCTCCATATGTGATTGTTGTCGCTTTAGGTTTTACGATAACTTTGTTTCTTGTGTACAATAGTCGACAAAGAAACGATTATCTTGAAAGAAAAGTTGGACTTCTTCAGGTTAGAAAATGTAAATAGTTTATTGTTTCTGTCAGACATATGTAAATGAAAAAGAGGGAAATTGAACTTGATGCGTGCATGGCAAGAAAACTATTAAAAATTATGTTTTGCTCATGCTTAACGTGATTGTTGACTTTTTGTTAAAGTTATCTTTATCTGAAAGTAAAGAAAAGAACAACGTGAAAGTAAAGGATGCAATTGAGAAGATAAAGAAGAAGGAGTTGGAAATGAAGAAATTGCAGCAGGAAAGTGCCAGGAAACTTGGTGAATTGCGAGCCAAAATACGTTTACTGTTAAAAGCAAATGTAAAAGAGATAAAAAATCTTCATGAGTCAAGTGTGAGTGTTACATGGTCAACATCAGTCAACCACATGCAGTGCCCTTATACTGTTTAGTGATAGTAGACTTTTTAATCAACTTGTATTGTCATGTAGGATAGTAGCAAAGCAGAAATATCAAAACTTGCCATCTTAGTAGAGCAATCAAGGGGTAGATTTGGCAAATTATCAGGTATATTCTTTTGAAACTGTTTATCTCTTTATTTGTATTGACTCTTCGATTTGTTGTGTTTCAGAAAAAGCTGATCGTCTAATATTGGAGCATACAAAACTAAAAAATGAAAAAACTAATTTGCAGGAAATGATTGAAAAACTGCAAAATGAAGTGTATGTTTTTTCAATTTGTCAAGAAATAAGTGCATACTGTTCATACAGTAGATTTGCACGTTTTTAGGGGGGAAAAGCAGGCTGAAAAAGAAGAAATCAATGAGCAACTGGCAAGTGCTAGGAAGGAAAATATAAATCTTTTGAGCAAAGTGAATGACTTGAAAAAAAAGAATGATATTATACAACAAGCAATAAAACAAAAGATAAAAGGTAGACTTAAGTTCTGTTTTTGTTTTTTTTTCATATTTCTGTTGATAGGCATTGGCAAATTGATGTTTATAGTAGGTAGCATTTTTTTTCTAACATTGGCAAATTGACTTTAGAAAGTTATGAGAAAAACAGGTTGATGAAGTCAGTACCAATAAAAGAAAATCGTAATAGGACATTGATATTTACAAATACATGGCAAGAATCTACTAAGGGTATTCAACTGCATGATGGGAACACAATTGATCGCGTAACCTGATTTCAATACATTGAACAAAAATATTTATTTAAAATGAAAGTATTTATGTTCTTCCTGATGGTGCACATAGAAATCTATGTGATATGGTTGTGAAGGAGTCTCAAATGTCTGATGGGTCAAAAAAAAAATATTGGGAATACATGGAGTACATTAAAACCTCAAATCAGGTTTGCCTATATTTGGGCATTGATAGAGAAGATTTATGATCAAATAAAAAGTAGGCAGTAGGTAAAGAAAAAGCATTGGCATCAATATACAACAACAAAATGTACAATTTCTAGTCAAATCAAATCAGAGAGTAGGGAAATAAGCAATTATTACAAGCTCAACAGATTTAGAATACTGAAAACATGTTGAAGTTTTTTAACTTGAAGCTGTGAAAATAGTAAATAAATTATAATTGAAAATGTTACAGAAGAATGTGTGTGTGCAACTTTCTAGTGGGAAAAATTCACTATTACAAACTACTGTCTAAAACATATTACAACAATGTTACCCAACATTTGCTATCTACTTTGTCTCTTGAACAGCTTTAATTTGTTGTTATTAATAATTACATAACATCTTTATCTTGTTCTGTCCTGGAGTGCAATGGCGAAAGGACTGTATTCCTTGTCATTGATCTGTTGAATATGTTGGACATAGAGTTTGTTTGAGAAGGTGTACTACTATCCATCTATAAAAACAAAAGCAATCCATTTCAATAAACAACCTTGTATGTATATGAGAACATCAAGTCAAACTTGAAAGCATAAACATGCCATCATTACCTTGATTAAGCCTTGTGAATTTTCTAAGTGTGAGAGACTTTCTTCGCCGGTTGGGAAACTGACGATGGTGGAAAGGTGTATTGTACGCTATCAAATTTATTCGTTTCCTTTATATGATCTCTTGTTTGAAAGTTTTGACCTGGTTTAGATATATATGGGCCTGAATTATCATTTGGGGGTGTCAATTTTGATAGCTCCCTCTGACCATTCAGCTGATCATGAAGGTTTTTCAGTCGATGATAGATATATAATTAGTCTTTAGAATATAATTAATGTTATATTCAAATAAAATCCTTCTGATTATGATAGATATATCTTTAGAATATAATTAATGTTATATTCAAATAAAATCAGTCATCTGAAATACCCCTTGCTCTATTTGTGATTTATCATCCTTACATTGTTGTCTAGCACATTGAAAGAAAGTCAGCTTACATACATTCTGATACTAAATTCATGTAAATACATACAATTGTTCCATCAATCCTTCAACTTTCTCTTTAAACTGGATATTTTCTTCTTTATTCTTGTTACAAACAACTAGGGTCTTGTTAACCTTCCCTGATACAATATTTTATAAGTGGTTCATTTTCATGCACAAAGAGCAAAGCAAATCATGGTTATATAGGTACCTTGCACAGTTCTGACAGAAGAAATTGCAGAATCATAATTGGCTTTAAGCTTAGACAACTGCTTTTCATCTTCATCCTAAAATGCAACATTTGGAAGTTGATCTTTCAATCTCAAGTGATTGTTAGAGCCTAAATCTGTATCAAGGAATTTACTTACGGCGGATTTCTGTAAACTATGCAATTCCATTTCTTTTTTATCGAACGATCGCTGCAACTCATCATAATCCTTCGATAATTTTTCGTGCTTTTCAGTTTTATCTTCAAGATCGCTATTTAACTTCATTTTCTCTTTGCGTACGTTGCTATACTTCGCTTCACTTTTTTCTCCATCAACATAACATTGGTTCAATTTTTTGTACAGAAAGGCTTTTCTTCTCACAAGATCTTTCTTTAATTTGTTTTCTTTATAGAGCTGGTAGGATAGGACTACAATAACTGCTAACAGAACAATGATAATATATTTTGTTCTTTTATTATCAGGCATTTTAGTATGAACATTGGGATCCATTTCTATAGAAGGTGATCAAGTAGAGTTTACATCAAACGTCATTTAACATGTGTCGACGTGGAAGGAAGTGTATGTCGCTCATGTCGCTCTGCAAAAGTGCAAAAGAATGAGACCTAACTTGCACCCCTAACATCTTGAATTATTAATTATGTATATATATGTAAATAGATGCAATTAGAAAAACGTTAAGTTAGTTGTCACACAGTCTAAGGGAAATAAAACGAGTTGAAATCGTTGAACAGATATTAATATGTATATGTAGCTTGATCAGCATCGATGTGTTAATTAGATTTGACGTGAGAAGTATCAAAATGCAAGAGAGAGGTCAAACATAGTTACAACACTTCGAAAAGTCTGCCAGCAATTTGTTACTCAGCTGTCCAGTTTCTCCTGAAATAATCAAGATTGAATACTATTACATATCCTTTCTTTCCAGTTGTGGATGATGTTTCAATTATGAAAATTAATTTTTGCTTAAATGTTTTCATCAAAAACCTTCCAACATCTTTCTTATCGATTAAGTACACTGTCCGCCTTGTACGTGAAAATGGATAGTGGAATGGTATGCGCTTCGAGTTCTTACCTGAAATAAGTATATAAAATGAACGTGTCACAATTTCAAAGCGAGGAAGGGTTTATTTTAACGTGTGACACATGCTTAAAAGCATTGGATTTCACAGATTCACAATTCTCACAGATTCACAACGCCTATGGCTCAGTTTACTCATACAATCCTTCACATGAAGAAAAGAACAATGCTTTTTGCAAAAAGCATGACCACACTTCAATGTTTTATTATTTGCTGTGACAAAGCAAAAGAAATTTGTATTCTTTTCTACAACTTTTCTGTTTGCATATTCATACTGCTAACTTTTACTGCTAATAAAACTTATTGACTTTGTTGCTGTAAGAGCTGGGAACTTCGCCTATTGTGAAATGTTTTTTCATTATTCATTTAATTGATTACTATATTTTGGAAAAATGCAGCTATGACCTATTGTTGGATGTATCAAAATCGTGGAAAATAAAAACAAGTTGCTCTGTTGTGCAAGTTACAAGTGTATAAGATACTGCCAAGTGTCTGTTTTTGAGCGAGAGCACAATCATTTGAAAAGTAATGATTATCAATTTTCGGTAACTTGACTAGATTTCTACAACTGAATTTTCTGATATTTCGGAGTTATTTATTGCCTCCTGGAAAGCAGGCACCCATTGATCGAGAAGCTCCAGATGTCTTGGTGTTGTCGTTAGTTGAATTTGTGCTTCTCTGTTGTGCAACATTATTTTCACACGATGAAGCTAAGTTGTTTTTGCAGCAATGATTTGCAGTATCTTCGAGGGTGCCTGTTTTTTCAGTACGTTCATTATCTTTAGTGTTTTTTGTTGTATTTGAAACTTCTCCATCATTTGAATCCGAAGTGTTGTTCTCTTTTTCACGATTGGGGACCAAAGAAGGTGTTGACGATCGGTGCGATTCGTGATGATTTATCCCTTCGGAGCTCTCGTCTTCACTTGTGACAGGAGGCACACGATCATTTTTGTTGCCCTTGTTGCTAGGTTTATTATCCTTTGATGTCAATTTACATTCTCTCTCAGAATCTTTACACTTTTTTTCCATGGAAATTCCGAGTTGCTAATTGATCTTTGATGAATTTTGAAATTAAACCTGCTGTTGATTCACCTTTGCGACCTGCGATGAAAAATTCGCGGCCTTTGATATGAATGTCAAATAAAAATTTTGGATTAATGTGAAGATCACTCCAGTCATTGGGTGATTTTGCCAGTGATATTAAGGAACATGTTTTCAACAGTAATTGTTTGAATTAATTCAATTCGTGATGAATGAGAAATCGACAAAACTTTAAGCGACTGAAGTGCAGTTGTCTTAAAAAATAAATATGAACATTTTAATAACTCTCTTGTTTAACAAATCTCTGCAGTCATCATCCTTCTATTTCGGTTCATAATTTTATTTAATTCATCAAATTTAATGTCATATAGTTTCACTGTTAACGTTTTCCCTTCCATTTTGTGTGACTGGCTTGCAGCACTAGCTGCAACTGAAAAAGAAATTTTGCATTAGTGAAAGTGCTTCATATTTAAGTTCAATGACTCAAATTCGAATTTATTTTTATGCATGTTTATCAAGAAAAGCGTCAACTTTCCATCGTCGTCGTTTTACGTCTTGTTTTTGTGGTACACATTTGATTGGGTTATTTTTACAAAATTTTGCATCTTTGCGTACCATGAATGGAAAAAGCAAAACTTTTTGCGAATTTGATTTTATTTGGTCTGCGATGTAGTCGGTTGGCGTTGAAACGTGATTTCGTTTTTGCTTAAGAAAATGACAGACTTCATTACGATGTTCACATAATGATGCTGACAAACCTCCATTTTCTTTAAAAATTACGGTTGCTTCGTTCTTTGCAGGTCCTAGCCTAACCTCTTCTATTTCACCTCCTCCATTTCTCTTCTTTTGAAAATGTATGGCTATTGTATATTCTGTTACTCCATCTGGAAGTCCTTCTACCTTTACTACACAGCCTGGTTTTTCGTCTATTATAAGATTGACTTGAAGTTGTTTTCCCTGAAATTGTCGCTTTTTGTTGGCAAACTTTTGAGCGACTAAAACAAGAAAGTTGTGAGAAGAATGAGTAAAAACTGTTATTCATTAGATATGGTATAATTATCGCGTTAGAAAAGATTAATAATGTTCACCTCATTCTTTTGTACAATCGAAACTTCAAAATACGTGCAAAGCAATTTTATTGGTAAGATTGCATACTGTTTGAAAATGATTAATAATAGCATTGCAATGAATGTATTTTTATTACCCTAAATATGCGGATGCCATAAGCAGGTTTAAGAAATTATTGATCTTTCTCAGTCCTATATACTGAATTAAGATGGTATTATACCTTGAACATCCTCAAACACAACAAAAGCTTTTCCTCCCTCCAAATTAACTTGTTCAACCTTTCCTCCATCATTTCTCTTCTTTTGACAGTAAATGTAAACCGTATTTATTTTGATTTCTTTATGAAAGCCAGATATTAAAACTTTTCGACTCATATTTAACTTTTTCTGAAGTTCATCTAAGTCCTGTGCAGAAACGCGTTCAACTTTCAAACACTTATCCTTTGTTTCTTTCTCTTTGTTCAGGATTCGATCTATTGCTAATCAAGAAGGAATGCATAAATATATTTACTGACATGATTAGGGCTACTTCTGCATGCAATTTTGTTCGCATGATAGTTGTAGTTCCGAAACATCTTTTAGTAGAAATAATAAAATGCGCTTATGATCCAGGGACTAAACTATGCACCACAAACCATCTGTATTTTTTAAAAGAATCATCCCCTTGTCTCGTGATAATAATGTCACTTTCTCAATTTCTTCGCCACCATGTTTTCCTCTCTTAAAGATATGACGCACTTTATCTTCGTCAAAGTCGTCAGAAAGATGAGACACAATTAGCGTTCGTTCATACTACCAATAGACAAGCAAATTTATTAGATTTATTGCCCCAATTGCACTTTCTACTTTCAGCTTCGTTTTTTATTACTTTCATAATTTCCTTGATTATTTAATTGTAACAACATTGCTACGTACCTCTTCAGCCTTTTCAACATTCATCGTTTCAGTGTTATAGGCCGTATTCTATGGTGGATTATTGTTCAGGTTGAGATGCAGAAATTCATGACTAAGTAAAAACAACATAGATGTACTGATATGTACTCACTGTCTATCTTAGTTAGAATGGTCGTTTTCTATCAAAAATACTAACATGTGTTACCTCAAAATGAACGTATTACAGCGCACCGAATGACCTCAGATATTCATATAATCAAAATAAAGCTTACTTTTCGGTGCTTCAAGTGAAAGTGATAATATCATAGGTATTTTCATATGCATTGTTTGTTTTGTTAATTAAGATGTTTGATTATGTTAATCTATATTTAAGTTGAGTTTAATGTCGGAAGTGAAAATGAAATCTTGTATATATTACCAGGTCATTTCAATGCGGAAATTAAATTATCGCTTTATTTACTTTTCGTTGGAATCAAAGTGTATGCAGTTTCATAATCGAAATCGAGAGAGATATCTCTGTTGATGTACGAGAAGTTCTTCAGTTTCCTTAAGTGTGCTGTATATTTCAATTCAAGAAATCATGTATCATGGTGCCGTACAATTTTGATGAAAAGAAAACGCTAAGAATCTCTGGTGTTTCAGAGCTCTTGCATGATGAGATTGTTAAGGCATTACAGGGGACAAACTCAACTGGGTTTACTGGCGATGTTGAGAAAACGTTTGTCCTGAAGGAGAAGACTACGTTCTTGTTGAATTTTTGAAAATATTCAAGGTTATTTCACGAAAATTTTGTTTTGTATTTTAGTAATGCGCACCAAATGTGATAATATATCTTTGCATTTGCATTCTGTAGTTTCTGACGTCAATGCTCCTCAAAGTAACCATACTTCTCTCACTGTCGAAAAATTGAAATCCAAATCAGTAAGTGATTACTTCTTTTTCACTGATATATATATAGTTCATATGCATTCCACAAACGTAAAGATGGGAAGGTGACATGCACATCACTGGAGTCATATTGTAAATCAATCCATGTTTTCATAGCTTTATTACATTTTTAATAGGACGATAACTCTCCCAGCAGTGTTTCAAAAGTTTTGCATGTAGACAATGACAACTTGGGCTCTCCAGAAAAAGGTCTGGTTGAATCTTTCACAGTAAACTCGTTATTCTTACCTGTTTGTAAATGTAAATCGTCCAGGTTGGTATATCCAGAAGGACTGTTTTTGATGTTGTTGACTGATGTTTCGACAACCTAGCGGTAGTCATCTTCAGAGTCAAATGGACGATCTACATTTACAAACATGTAACATTCACCAGGTTCAAACCATTTACTATTAAATATCGTTGATTACTTACGTTACATTATAATGTACCACCATGACATTTGTGTATTTCAGTAATGACAACTTGGGCTCCCAAAAAAGGTCTTGTTAAATCTTGAAACTCGTTAATATATCCACTATGAAATTTGTGTATTTCAGTAATGTGCACCAAATGTGATAATATATCTTTGCGTTTGCATTCTGCAGTTTCTGACGTCAATGCTCCTCAAAGTAACCATACTTCTCCCACTGTCGATAAATTGAAATCCAAATCAGTAAGTGATTACTTTTTTTCACTGATATATATATAGTTTATATGCATTCTACAAACGTAAATATGAGAAGATGGCATGCACATCGCTGGAGTCATATTCTAAATCAATCCATGTTTTCATAGCTTTATTATTTTTTTTAATAGGACGATAACTCTCCCAGCACTGTTTCAGAAGTTTTGCATGTAGGCAATGACAACTTGGGCTCTCAAGAAAAAGGTCTTGTTGAATCTTTCACTGTAACTTCGTTTTTCTTACGTTACATTATGATGTACCACTATGACTACATCCAAAATCTTGAAAATGTATCGAAAAAGATCGAATATAAAGTAAAACCACAAAATGAGAAACTCATGAAGATTATTCCATTAGAAAATATTGATGAACAAAAATATCTATCGGCCATAAATAATTTTATCGATTTCTATCAAAAAAATCACGAAAAGATGATGCATTTAGAAATTGATAAGAAGGACTTTGCGAATGAAATTCGACTGAAGCAATTTTTGATTATTGATTCTTTTCCTGATAAAACAGTTCTCTTTGGAAGAGAAAAACATATCAAAGAAGCAGAAGAATTTTTGAAAAGGCAGAACAAAAGTTCAACATCTCGAAATCAAGATACGCCAAATGTTTACCCTTCTACTCCCAGTAGTTCACCTTGCCCATCAAGTTCTAAAGTGAACCAAAAATCTCAAGCTGACGTCCATTATGTTGTCGTTTACAAAAACGCAAAAATTTCTGTTTATCAAAACGACATCACAAAAGAAGTCGTTGATGTCATCGTAAATCCAGCAAACGAGGATTTAAATCACAACGGAGGTGCAGCAAAAGCAATTGTAGATGCTGGAGGATTGATTATCCAAATGGAAAGTACTGAAATCATGAAAAAGCGTAGATCCCGTTTGAAACCAGGCGATGTTGAAATAACAGAATCTGGAAAGTTGCCCTGTACTAGTATTATTCACGCCGTAGGTCCAAGATGGCACAATTTCAATGATAAAAACAAAGCCAAGCATTATTTGAGTGTTGCCATTGAAAAATGTTTAATATCTGCAAATAATCGAGGTTTAAGCAGTATTACCATACCAGCCATAAGTTCAGGTATATTTGGTGTTCCTGTGAAAATATGTGCTGAGGTACTTTTTGACGCCGTGATAAATTTTTTAAATACATCTTCACCTGGTCTTCTTAAAGATATCCGTTTTGTAAATATTGACGAGATGACTACAAGTGTGTTTATGGAAGAATTGAAAAAACGGTTTTCTAGAGCAGTAGAACGTAAAGAGGTTTTTTTTCATAAAAGTATGTCCGGGTCAAATGAAATGTCAAAGGAGCTTGAGCTGTTTACTCAAAGTTATAATTCAAATGGAAAATTTCAACATTCGAAAAATGGCAAAAGAACTGAATATCAAGGAGGTCACGACTCACGTGTTGTTACAAAAGGTATCTAATTAAGACGTTGATTAAGTATACATTGTAAAACTTATTATTATTTCAAAAATGCTCTATCGATTTAATGTTTTGATTTTGCAAATACTATTTTTTCTTACAGGAAATGGAATTCTGGAATCAAATCTTGATCCAAATGCTCAGTCGTTTAGTCCTCCAAAAGGCAATAGTTGCAGAATATCTCATGTCAATAATTCTAAAGTTGTGAAGGCAAATGCTCTGACAAGCAAGATACACAATGGTATGTTTCTTTTCTCAGAGTGCGATGGAATATTCCTAATCATTTATCATAATTTATTTCAAACACATGAATTAGATTTATGGAAAGTTAATTTTCTCCACTTGTAGGTGAAAGTACAGTCCATGATCCTTTATGTGTTCAACAACACAAATCTTCTTCAGAAGATGAAAAAAACCATATGTCTGTCGAGATTGAAGAAAGAAGACACTTGAAAAATGTGGTCATTCATTTTGTGCGAGTTGCATTGAAGAGGCATTTAAACATGACAAAAAATGTCCCATTTGCTTCTATGTGTACGGTGTTATCATTGGTGATCAACCTGAAGGAAAAATGACTTACAGTTTTTCCAATAAATCTTTGCCTGGTTACCCTTCTTGTGGGATTATTTATATAAAATATAGTTTTCCACAAGGTACTCAAGGTAAAGACCATCCTAATCCAGGCAAGCCATATCAAGGAACAACACGACATGCATATCTTCCTGACAATGAAGAAGGAAACAAAGTACTTAGATTACTTCAAAAAGCTTTCAAGCAAAAACTGACCTTTACCATTGGACGGTCGTCAACAACTGGTGCAGAAGGTGTTATAACTTGGAATGACATTCATCATAAAACTAACGTGAATGGAGGCTCATCAGCGTAAGTGAAGATTGAAATATTCGTTCCCATCGACATGAAATTAAAATCCATAATTGTCTTGTTGTGAACAATGTTGACTTTTTATCTCATATTTAGATATGGTTACCCTGATCCAACATATCTTAGACGAGTCCAGGAAGAATTGGCTGCCAAAGGAATTGTTTAAGATTTTGGAAAATTGTTGATGAGTAGTGGTTCAGAGATTTATAATACTTAAAATAGTATTGAAACAAAAATCAAAATTTGTTAAATTTTCTGCTTAGATTATTTAACTTTTGCTTAGAAACAAATGTTTACTAAGAAAGATACGTCTGTTGTTAATATCGTTTTATTTTAATCCAATAAGTTTTTATTCATAGTTTCTAAACATTTGTACAATTCGTTACCATGTAAAATCAGATTTTGTGTTATGATATTATAAATTTGGAAATTGTCGATTCATGGATTTAGTCATTTTAGTACATATTAACTCTTGTTTCAAGATCAATGTCTCGTGACATTATTTTGTTATAAGGTGAAATAACTTTGGAAGTTAAATTGAAACATGCTTCAATGTACAGAGAATAGTCATGATATTTTATAATTCAGACTTGCTGTTCTTTCGTTTTGTTTGCTGAAAAAGCCTCGAAAAACAGTTTAAGTGCTAGGATGCCTTAGCTTTATCACTGACTACATCTTTGAGTTGCATTTAAAAATTCTAGTGAATTTTAGCAATGTTTAAATCTCTGAAGTAAAAATATTAACAATGTTTTGTGATCAAACCTTCTGTTTTATGTTGAAGAATTATATCGGACTTGTTTCTACGTCCATATTTGTTATTAAGGCAACAATGTCAACGTAAACTTTGCTTCAGGAAAGTGAAACAGCTATACGTCAATTCCAATATTCTTTTCACTGTATTGTCAATTTATCGCGAGCTTAACGTAGTTATGCTATTAGTGTATGGATTTGAATGTTAACGAGCTTGTACTTCTTTAGATTTGAAAGGTTATTGGCCCGTCCACGCATATCTAATCAAATCTGAAGGTTGCAGAATAGTTTTTCAGACCATTCAATAAAACCGTGTTAACTTGTGCGACTACTGAATTACCTAATAAACCTATATACATATAATTGATATAAGTAAATATAGTGCCGGTCGAACTAGTGTCAATTAATGTGAATGGAGCTCATAGTGATCTTGATTTAATTAAAGGCGAAAATGCTTTCATCGCTTTGTAGTTTGTGAAAATTTAAAAAAATTTGACATGAGTTGATTATTTAATTTTGTAGTGAAAGCTGTTTTAAAGTCGATTCACCACTTTTGTTTCTCAATATCAAAATGTAATTGTAAAAGATGTGTCTGGACTTCCTGAGTATTACTTTTAAATATGTATATTTACGACAAATTGAACTTTTTTCAATATGTACTTAGATACTTTTTAGCAAGTCAAATGGTCCATCACAGCAAATGAAAGGAATCACTTTGACTGTCGAACTTTCCTTGTTTAAGACACCGTGCTGTTGTGCTTTTCCTAAAAGAAAACAGATTTTACTTTCAAAGTGAAAATGAAAGGAAATTCTATTTTCATATAGCATGGCTTTGATTAATTTTGATAAAAATAAATGCTTGATTGCCCACAACTTTTCTGGTGTATTTTTTGCAAAGCAGTGGCTTGTGAAAACACGAATGAGAAAGCTTGAGCTAAGGATATTTTCAACAGGAAACCAACTCTACTGGGTTCAGGCTGTTAAAATTCACTTTCAAAAGAAACAATGTTGAGCAGAATCTTTGTGTGTCCTGGAGGAAAGAGATGCAACCCATGTACCATCTGTCTAGTTGAGTTTATATCAGAAAATATTTGAACCGAGGTTATTACGAAATTTTATTATTATTATTGATTTTACTTATTGAGCGATGAAACATAACATCATGCATATCTTGTTACGTTTGCATTCTGCAATGGCAAGTTGTGCGATACATGCTTCAAATTAATGAAATACTACTCTCAGATCTATTCAAAAATCACTTTGAAATCGACGTAAAAGTCGATTTTATTCATCGGATTTGTCACTGAAATGTATAAGGTCGGAATTTGTTTCAGCACATGCTGGTGCAGTAAATTGTTCAAGGAGCAAAGTAGCAGATGGTTAGTACGAGAAATCAACTAGCATCGTGAAATATCGTTCATCTGTAGTTCTGATGTGTGCAATGATGGTGTAGGATGTTAGTTTATTTTTCTGCTTTAATATTTGAAAAGTGACTAATTTCCATGGAAAATTTTGCACTGTTTCAAAACTTTGGTGACACTTTCGTTGATGTTTCTACCCTAAGAAAATTGATTAACGTTCTTCACTTATTTTTTTAGATTTGAAAATCAGTAAATGTTTCAAAATTTCATAGACAATGTCTTCATTCAAGGAATGTATCATATTCGATGAAAAGAAACGGTATCTCTTTCATAGGCTGATGTGAATTGAAATCAATAATGTTTACTGGCAAGAGAATTTAGTAACAATATTTCAAAGGAAAAGGTTTTTCATTTTCTGATCGCAAACTTCAAGCAGCATGGTAACTTACTGTGCAACAGAAGGAAACAATATATATACTGTTCATTTATTGCGAAATGGCAATATGAACAATCATTGTTTCGACCAACTCAAATTATCGCATGGAACAATCTAGTCAATTATAAACTCGTCAACTTGAGTTCTTATCAAAAGATTTTGGTAAATCTTTCACTGTAAGCTCATCATTTTACATGGTGATATTATTTGATTATCGTGCAAATTATACAGTTTAAGTTATTGCACTTTATTGTTTGAAAATCATGATTACTCTTTTCGTTTTGTACAAATTTCAACTTATGTGTTTTGATCTGTAGTTTTATAATATATTTTACTAGGAAATCTGATGAAAATTCTAGTCACTAGTTCAAAAATATTGGCAGGAATGACATCATTTGCGTTATTGTGAATTTTCATTTGCATCAAGTTGCTACCCTAAGACAAACTTCTTTCACTACGTTCTTAAATTTCATATTTCCATCAAATATATCATATTTTTAGAACGATTATGAAAATCCCAGTCATATTGTAAATTCCAGTTTTACTGTTTCGGAAAGTTTTGCATGTAGACAATGACAACTTGGGCTCTCTAGAAAAAGATCTTGTTGAGTATTTCACAGTAAACTCGTTATTCTTACGTTACATTATGATGTACCACTATGACATGATCCAAAATCTTGAAAATGTATCGAAAAAGATCGAATACAAAGTCAAACCACAAAATGAGAAACTCATGAAGATTATTCCATTAGAAAATGTTGATGAACAAAAATACCAATCAGCCATAAATGATTTCGTCTCTTTCTATCAAAGAATACACGAAAAGATGAGGCATTTCGAAATTGATAAAAACGAATTTGTGAATGAAATTCCAATGAAGCATTTTTTGATTGTTGATTCATTTCCTGATAAAACAATTCTTTATGGAAGAGAAACTGATATCAAAGAAGCAGAAGAATTTTTGAAAAGGCCGAACAAAAGTTTGACATCTCAAAATCAAGACACGCCAAATGTTTACCCTTCTACTCCTAGTAAGTTAGCTTGCCCATCAAGTCCTAAAGTGAACCAAAAATCTCAAGCTGACGTCCATTCTGTTGTCGTTTACCAAAACGCAAAAATTTCTGTTTATCAAAACGACATCACAAAAGAGGTGGTTGATGTCATCGTAAATCCAGCAAACGAGGATTTAAATCACAACGAAGGTGCAGCAAAAGCAATTGTAGATGCTGGAGGATTGATTATCCAAATGGAAAGTATTAGAATCATGAATAAACGTGGATCAAGTTTGAAACCAGGCGATATTGAAATAACAGGATCTGGGAAGTTGACTTGTAAATATATTATTCACGCTGTGGGTCCAAGATGGCACAATTTTAATGATAAAAATAAAGCCAAACGTTATTTGAGTGTTGCCGTTGAAAAATGTTTAATAACTGCAAATAATCGAGGCTTAAGAAGTATCGCCATACCAGTCATAACTTCAGGTACATTTGGTGTTCCTGTGACAATATGTGCTGAGGTACTTTTTGACGCCGTGATAAATTTTTTGAAAAAATCTTCATCTGGTGGTCCTCTTAAAGATATCCGTTTTGTAAATATTGACGACATGACTACAAGTGTGTTTGTGAAAGAATTGAAAAAACGGTTTTCTGGAGCAGTAGAACGTAAAGAGGTTTTTTTTCATAAAAGTATGTCCGGGTCAAATGAAATGTCAAAGGAGCTTGAGCTGTTTACTCAAAGTTTAAATTCCAATGGAAAATTTCAATATTCGAAAAATGGCAAAAGAACTGAATATCAAGGAGGTCACAACTCACGTGTTGTTACAAAAGGTATCTAATTAAGACGTTGAATTAGTAAACATTGTGAAACTTATTATTATTTCAAAAATGCTCTATCGATTTAATGTTTTAATTTTGCAAATGCTATTTTTTCTTACAGGAAATGGAATTCTGGTGTCAAATCTTGATCCAAATGCTCAGTCTTATAGTCCTCCCAAATCCAATAGTTGCAGAATATCTCATGTCAATAATTCTAAAGTTGTGAAAGCAAATGCTCCGAGAAGCAAGATACACGATGGTATGTTTCTTTTCTCAGAGCGCGATGGAATATTCCTAATTCATTTATCATCATTTATTTCAAACACATGAATTATATTTATGGAAAGTAAATTTTCTTCACTTGTAGGTGAAAGTACAGTCCTTGATCCTTTATATGTTCAACAACACAAATCTTCTTATAAGAAGGAAGAAAAATGTACAATATGTCTGTCGGAGATTAGAAAAATAAAGACACTTGAAAAATGTGGTCATTCATTTTGTACAAGCTGCATTGAAGAGGCATTTAAACATAACAAAAAATGTCCATTTGCTCCTATGTGTACGGTGTTATCATTGGTGATCAACCTGAAGGAACGATGACTTCCAGTGTTTTAACAAAATCTTTGCCTGGTTACCCTTCTTGTGGGACCATTTATATAAAATATAGTTTTCCACAAGGTATTCAAGGTAAAGAACATCCTAATCCAGGCAAGCCATATCAAGGAACAACACGACATGCATATCTTCCCTGCAATGACGAAGGAAAAAAAGTACTTAAATTACTTCAAAAAGCTTTCAAGCAAAAACTGACCTTTACTATTGGACGGTCGTCAACAACTGGTGTAGAAGATGTTATAACTTGGAATGACATTCATCATAAAAGTAACATGAATGGAGGCCCATCAGCGTAAGTATTGATTGAAATATTTGTTCTCATCGACATGAAATTAAAATCTATAATTGTCTTGTTGTGAACAATGTTGACTTCAATTTCTATTTAGAAATGGTTACCCTGATCCAACATATCTTAAACGAGTCCAGGAAGAATTGGCTTCCAAAGGAATTTTTGAATAAAAGATATTGGAGAAATTGTTAATGAGTTGTGGTTCTGGAATTTGAGATTCACATTTTCTGCTTTTACACAGATTTTTGTTGTGATTTAACTTTTCCTTTAGAAAAAAATGAGTGTTTTCTTAAAATGTTTATGAACAGTACATATAAAGATTTGTTGTTAATATCGTTTTATTTTTGTTTTTTTTTCAGTCATCCGTTTTTATAAATAATACAACAGATTTATTCATAGTTTCTAAACTTTCTGTATTGTACGAATTCGTTACATGCATGTATCATTTAATCAGTTATTTTGCTGTTATGTCGCCATATTATAAATAAAGTTGGAAATTGTCGATTTGTTATTGATTTCATCACGGATTTAGTCATTTTTAGTAACATATTAACTCTTGTTTCAAGTCATCAATGTCTCGTGACATTATTTTGTTATAAGAAACAAGTGAAATAACTTGTGGAAGTTGAACATTGTGAAACGTTGTAAAATAATTTTGGATGTTTATGCCAAATTATCGTTTTGTTAAGTCTTCAACAAGCTTCTAATGTTGTTTTTTGATAGTCATGATCCATCTTATAACTAAGACTTGCTGTTTTTTTCGTTTTGTTTGCTGAAAAACCTTCTTAGAAAAGACAGGATTAAGGTGCTAGGGATACGCCTTAGCTTTGCAAAGGATCAAATCAGAGATAACAAAATGTATACTATTCAGAGCTGTATGTTAACCTGTCATGGATGAACTTGGTGTTGAGACTTTAGAAAGCTTGAGGTTGCTGTTGCTTTATATTTTGAGTATGGAAATTTATATTTTTACCTTAGAGTAGAAATATGCACAAATGCTTGTTTTAATGGCTGCCGTTTTATATTTTTTCACCTTTGACTTACAGGACTCAAATGTGATCACTGACTTTACATCTTTTTCTTTGAGTTGTATTAATGAAAATTCTAGTGAATTTTCAGCAATGTTTAAATCGTCTGACAAATGTATTGGTGAGACAAATGGTCTGACAAATGTTTAAATCGTCTGACAAATGTTTAAATCGTTTGACAACTGTTTAAATCGTCTGACAAATGTATAAATGTAATCGTGTATCGTAAGTAAACTCAGTCAATACAAGCTTCAGTATTGAAAGTGAAACAGCATAGTTAATTTACGTCAATTCCAAGAAAATCACAGCAGGTTGCCTGAAATATGTTTCACTTACTTTCACTATAACTTGTCAACAAAACCTTTATCGCGAGTTTAACGTAGTTGAGCTGATTTTAATGTATTGATGGATGGAGAGAATTGAATGTTAACGAAACATTTGCTTGTATCTTCCTACAACATATTCATTTGGAAAATATCCACTTTTTGAAAGGTACTGTGCACTGTGGCCCGTCCACGCATATCTAATTACAAAACAAGCTCTGAAGATCTGCGGTAGGCACCAGATTTTATCTGTTTTACATTTTAAAACGAAGCTTTTCTAAGTAGATTTTGCAGACCATTTCGTTTTAAAATCAAAACCGTGGACTTTAACAAGTCGTGTAAAGAACCCGACTACAAATAGAAATGAATGATCAGGTATTAAATAAAACCTATAGCTTTCGATTTTGGTAAATATCATGAATGAGCATTGTAAACGAATAATGTTCCTAGATGTCTGCATTGTCTTTAAAGAATGAAAGAACAATTTTGGTGTCTGGTTTACCTGATAGTGCGACAAGCAAACGGGTGACGATGCACTTTCAAAAGACAAAAAATGGTGGGGGAGATATTAAGGAAGTGAAGATGCTTGGTCAGGGGAATGCAAGAGTTACTTTTGTGGATCGTACAGGTAATTTGTGAAAATATTCTTTGGAGTATTTATGCTAAAATTTGAGATGTGTTAATTGATATCCTTACTGTTCATATTTTGTAGTGGCAAAGCGTGTTTTAGAAGTCGAACAAATCTTTGAAGCTACCATTTTGAATGTACAATTGGAAGAAAATGAATTATTTCAAAATGTGGAAATTGGCAAAAGAAAGGTTCTTGTGTCTGGCCTTCCTGAGGATATTACAGAAAATGCTGTTAAAATTCACTTTCAAAAGAAAAGAAACAGTGGTGGAGATGTCGAAAAAGTGAATTTACTGAAAGATGGTTTTGCTGAAATTGTTTTCGAAAAAGCTGAAGGTGAGAGAAATTTTCACAGATGCATCTCGAGGAGTTGAGGTAGTAGCGTATTAAGTTTCTCTCGCGTCTATAGTTGCCAGTCAAGTGGTCCGTACACAGCAAATAATGAAGAGAATCACTTTGACTGTCGAACTTATAAAAAATGAAACATTCCAAAAAGAAAAAATTGATGTTTTCAGAGATACATCTTGAGACAGTAGTGTACCATATTTTTCTCACGTCTAGTTGCCAGTCAGGTGGTTCATACTCAGCAAATAATGAAAGGAAAGATTTTGAACGTCGAACTTATGGAAAATGAAACATTTGAAAGGGAAGAAAATGATGTTTACGAGGAAACGTCAGACAAGATTTCTCGTTCAGTTGTTGTGTCTTCTCTTCCTGAAGGAGTTAAAAAAAACAATCTCCATATTCATTTTCAGAAGAAAAAAAATGGAGGAGGGGATATTTCTGAAGTTCAAATTTTTCCTGATAAAAATCAAGCCCTTGTTGTGTTTGATGATATTCAAGGTTTGTTTTGCAAACAATAATCCAATAAATAAATGCTTTGATTGCCTCACAACTTTACATAAAAACATGAACGTTGTATGTTTTTGCATTTTATATATTCTTGCAGTGGCAAGGAGGGTTGTGAAAACTGAGCAAACAATTTGTGGAAAGGTTCTAAAGCTTGAGCTTCAAAGTGATATTTTATCCAAAACAAATGCAGAAACCTCGGAAGAAAATGTGGAAGAAAGGGTTCTTGTATCTGGCCTTCCGGAGGATGTTACAGAAAATGCTGTTAAAATTCACTTTCAAAAGAAAAAAAATGGTGGTGGTGACATTAAAGAAGTGAATTTGCTTAAAAATGGTTTTGCTGAAATTGTTTTCGAAAAAGCTGAAGGTGAGAGAAATTTTCAGAGATGCCATCTTGGGTACAGTAATGTGCCATATGAATGTACCATATTTTTCTCACGTCTAGTTGCCAGTCAGGTGGTTCATACTCAGCAAATAATGAAAGGAAAGATTTTGAACGTCGAACTTATGGAAAATGAAACATTTGAAAGGGAAGAAAATGATGTTTACGAGGAAACGTCAGACAAGATTTCTCGTTCAGTTGTTGTGTCTTCTCTTCCTGTCGGAGTTAAAAAAAACAATCTCCATATTCATTTTCAGAAGAAAAAAAATGGAGGAGGGGGTATTTCTGAGGTTCATATTTTTCCTGATAAAAATCAAGCCCTTGTTGTGTTTGATGATATTCAAGGTTTGTTTTGCAAACAATAATCCAATAAGTAAATGCTTTGATTGCCCCACAACTTTACATAAAAACATGAACGTTGTATATTTTTGCATTTTATATATTCTTGCAGTGGCAAGGAGGGTTGTGAAAACTGAGCAAACAATTTCTGGAAAGGTTCTAAAGCTTGAGCTTCAAAGTGATATTTTATCCAAAACAAATGCAGAAACCTCGGAAGAAAATGTGGAAGAAAGGGTTCTTGTATCTGGCCTTCCGGAGGATGTTACAGTAAATGCTGTTAAAATTCACTTTCAAAAGAAACGAAATGGTGGTGGTGACATTAAAGAGTGAATTTGCTTAAAATGGTTTTGCTGAAATTGTTTTGAGAAAGCTGAAGGTGAGAGAAATTTTCAGAGATGCATCTTGGGACAGTAGTGTGCCATATAATGTACCATATTTTTCTCACGTCTAGTTGCCAGTCAGGTGGTTCATACTCAGCAAATAATGAAAGGAAAGACTTTGAACGTCGAACTTATGGAAAATGAAACATTTGAAAGGGAAAAAATGATGTTTACGAGGAAACGTGTGACAAGAATTCTCGTTCAGTTGTTGTGTCTTCTCTTCCTGAAGGACTTAAGGAACACGAGCTTCATATTCACTTTCAGAAGCAAAAAAACGGTGGTGGTGATATTTCTGAAGTTCATATTTTTCCTGATAAAAATCAAGCATTTGTTGTGTTTGATGATATTCAAGGTTTGTTTTGCAAAAAGAAATAAATATTTTGAGTCGCTAAAAACTTTCATAAATCATGAATGTTAATCATGACTTATGCATTTTATATATTCTTGCAGTGGCAAGAAGAGTTGTGAAAACCGAACAAAGAATACATGGAAATATTCTTAATCTCGAACTCCAAAATGATTTTTTATCAAAAACAAATGAAATAACTACAAAAGAAAGAACGATCATTATCTCAGATCTACCAAACGATTTCACTGAAAATGATGTAAAATTTCACTTTGAAAAGAAACAACATGTCGACGAAGACCTGGGAAGGAAAGTCGAAGTTTTATTTATCGGAAGCACGGCATTAGTTGTATTTGAAAATGGTGAAGGTGCGTTGTTTGTTAGATAAAAAGAAGTAGCGAATATATTATCTTTACTGGTTGCACTATTTTTCCTGAATTTGTTTCAGTCTTTTTAATTTATAACAGAGGCCAAAAAAGCTGCTGAAACTGCACAAATCGTGAGAGGGGAGACGCTTGACGTAAATCTGTTCAAGGAGCAAAATTTAGCAGATGAGTTGATTAAAAAATATGATCAGAATAGCCATGAAACGATGACATCAACACATAGCATTGAAAAAGAAACAAAAAGTGAAATATCTTATGATTCATCTGGGGATCACTTAAATAACGAAAAAGAAGCTGAGAATTTGAATGGTGCTAAATACTGGAAGAGTGGTGTAACAAATAATGTTAGTTTATTTTTCTGTTTTAATATTTGATGGATAATTTATGAGTTGTATTTTTCTGTGTTTTAGATAAATCCAGTATTTTCCGAAGTTTGTGCCACAATTCGTCCCGACTTGCTACACACTGCTTCACAAGAATATTGGAGGAAATTCTTTGAAGTGATTCAAAAATCGTCCTCAATAACATGGTCTCATGGAGTGTTTGGTGTTTATTTAAAGGGAAGTCTTGATGATGTCGTAAAGGCAGGAGAGTTGCTTTTATTACATTGGCAGAAGAAGTTTGAAAATGGTACTAATGACAATACTGACGTTCCACAAGAAACAGTCGTCAGCGTTGACAACAAAAGCCAAAGAAATCAAGACGAACTTCAAACAAGGTCTAATTTCTCAATACATCAGAAAGAGTTGAAATATGAAAAGGAAACTCCGCAACAAATGCAATCTCTTCCAGGAACTTATTCTGAAAATTCAACTTTCCATCACCCCCAAAGAATTCTAAACTCTGGAAATCCTTTTTTTCTTGGCATGAGTGGTTTTCAGAACTTCCCACCTATAGTTACCCCTAACAAACTTGTCTCAATGGATAAAAAGAATGAAGCACTACACTCCAAGGTAGATGAAGACAACAAGAATACAGCTGGCTCATATGGCGAAACAAAATATGAGGAGGGAAGCAGAAAAATATCTAATGCATCGATTGCAAACACTGAAGAGCGTCTTTCTAATTTTACAAAACATTCTGAGTCTTCAAACACATCGAGCAATCACACTAAACAATCTAAATCATTTGGCATACAAAGTAATATTCCATCGACAGTCCAGGTAGACGCTAAACCTCATACAGATTGTGTTGAAGAAAATTCAACCACTTCTTCTGAAAGCGAATCAGATTTCGGAAGTGATCCATCATCTACAAATGAAATTTCATTAAAGAGTCAAGAAAAGGAAAATTTTAGTTCATGCGAGAGTCTTCAGGATTCGATGCAAAATAGCAATAATTCTTCCAAGGAGCATGCCTCTTCCTTGTCACCTGAAACATCTGTTGTTGCTCCAGAAAATCGAAAAATAGCTGCTAATTTTTTGCATTCTAAGAATACTCAGTAAAAGGAATCAATTGAGAAACGCTGTCTGTCGAGTAAATTAAACCTTTACTCATAAAATTTGATGATAAAGACGATTGGAAGATCCAACGATGAAGTGAAATATCATTCGATATTTTGCAAATGAACATCAGAAAAATCATGTGTTTGTTTATATAAAGTTTTTTTTTGAGTTTGAGTCAGGCGTGTGCAATTTTTAGATTCCTGCAGTTTCGCCCTTTCCATGATTCCCACCAAAGAATAATTGCAATAAAGGCCTTAGATCTCGATAAGTATTTTTTTACCATAGTGTGAAAAATCAATGCTTTAATATGATAGAGCAAAGAAAAAATAAGCATGTAGTATAAGCAGATATGAGTTTGAAACTTAAGTCTCCTCTCCCCCATTTCCCTTGTTCCCTTATTTTGCATGATCATTTATCCTTTTCTTCGTATAATCATGCAACGTATATTCTCAATATATTAGCTTTCATTTGTAAGTAAATTAGCATTACCGTAGGACAGGGGTCTCCAAACTACGGCCCGCGGGCCAGATGCGGCCCGTCGGGCCTCTCAATCCGGCCCACAGAGGCACTTAAGAAAAAAATATAAACAAAATAAACTTTTTGCAGAAAGTTCACGTTATGATGCAAGCCAACTTGCAAGAGTGGCTTACGTCAATTTTTGTCCCAACTTCCTACTTCTGTTTCAAGCACATTGCGAAATTTAAAAAGCTGAAGGATAACGTGGATTAATGTTTTAAATATAATTATTTAAAACATGATAATGCAACTTGGTCAAGTTCTGCGTGCGACTGATAAAATCTTCAGTATTTGCATATGTATCATTTTGTTTTATTATTTGAAGTATGTAAATATTATTCATATTTAGTTGAATTAAATATCAAAAGTGAAATTGGCAACAGATCAATATTTAATCTTGTCCTACATATATATGATAATTTGGTATCTCTGAAAATGATCTATATATAAAAAAATGTTTTAATGTAAGTTTAAATAGTTTTTTCAGCAAATGAAAAATTGCTGTATTTATGTTTTCCTTGAAGACACATGCTGAGCTTTTCTTAGAATCAATTTGCAGTTTCATAATTGAAATCGATAGAGAAACGTATATTGACGTTAGTGGTTCTAAGTATTCTTAAGTTTGATGTATACATTTTAATTTAACAAATCATATAGCATGGCGTCGTACGATTTTAATGAAAAGAAAGCACCGAGAGTCTTCGACTTTTCAAACCATTGACTAACTCCATTGGGTTTTATGGTAATGTTGACGAATTTATGTTTGTCTTTGTTTTTTCAATCTAAAATAGAAATTCAAAACGGTAAATTAATTTGTCAATTGCTTTGTGAATTGAGTACTTATAGTCGATCAATCATCAAACGTAGAGATGCAAATGTATGTCATCATTGGAGTTAGTAATTGTGAATCTTAGTAAGTTAAGGTTGACATTTATATTGGAGAAAATCGGTGAAAGGGGTTTCACCATTTTTATTTGTACTTATTAATATCTTATTCATGTTCTCATCACAGTTTTATCATCTCTTACAAGGTTTATGAAAACTCAAGCAAAATTTGAAAAATTTGGAAGATGGACAACTCAAAATTCCTTACGCTTTTTTATTAACAGAACCTCAGTCAAATCGTAATAATATGGGGCTTTCCATTGGTAAAACTTATTTCAAAATGAAAGGGACTTTGAAATTTGTGTTTTCAAATTTGTGGACAATATTTTATTGCTGTTTCCTTGTGTGCCATGATCGCCTACTACATACTTATCAACTGTACAGTCCGGTCAACTTGAAATCCGATGAAAAAGATCTTGGTGAAACCATTACTATAAGTTGGTTATACTTACGTTATATTATGACTTATCACTATGAGATCATTCAAAATCTTGAAAATGTATCGAAAGAGATTACATTTGAAGTCAAATCACCCAGTGAACGATTCATGACGATTATTCCATTAGACAATGTTGATCAGCCAGAATTCCAAAACGCCATCAAAGTTTTTGTCTCTTTCTATCAAAAAAACCACGAGGATATGAAGCAGTATGAAATTGATAAAAAGGATTTTATGCATGAAATTCCTACAAAGTTTTTCTTGATTGTCGATTCACTGCCTGATAAAATAATTCTTTTTGGAAAGAATGCTGATATTGAAAACGCTGCTAAATTTTTAAAAAGTAGAAATAAAAGTTTGAATTTTGAAAATCCAGCCACATCCAATAATTGTTTTTCTACTTCCAGTAGATCCTTCAATTCAGCTAATACTACTTTCTACAGAAAGAACGAAAAATCTCGCGACCGTTCTGTTTTCTGTTATCAGAAGACAAAAATTTCTGTTTATCAAAACGACATCACAAAAGAAGTGGTTGATGTCATCGTAAATCCAGCAAACGAGTATTTAGATCATAGTGGAGGTGCAGCAAAAGCAATTGTAGATGCTGGAGGTTGGATTATCCAAACGGAAAGTAATTATATCATGGAAAATCGTCAGTCAAGTTTGAAACCAGGAGATGTTGAAATGACAGGATCTGGAAATTTGCCCTGTCATTATATTATTCACGCTGTAGGTCCACGATGGCTGGATTTCAATGATAAAAATGAAGCCAAACATTTTTTGAGTGTTGCTATTGATAAATGTTTGACAACAGCAAATAATCAAGGCTTAACAAGCATCGCCATACCAGCCATAAGTTCAGGTATTTTTGGTGTTCCTGTAACTGTATGTGCTGAGGTACTTTTTGACTCTGTGATAAAATTTGTAAAAAACTCTCCAGCTAGTGGTGCACTTAAAGATATCCGTTTCGTAAATATTGACGAGACAACGTCAAGTGTGTTTTTGAAAGAACTGAATAAGCGATTTCCTCGAGGGAATGTTGACAGTGATATGTTTCCTTGTACACCTGAAGGTAAAGTTGATAACTTCACTACAAACATACAGTATTTTTAAAGAATTTTAATTTTTTGTCGTTTTAATAGGAAAGAGCAGCGACTCTGTAAATGTTTTACCCATATCTTCTTCCATGAAAGACGAGCAATGCACCATTTGTCTGTCGGAGTTTGAAGAAAAGAAGACACTTGAAATATGTGGTCATTCATTTTGTACAAGCTGCATTGAAGAGGCATTTAAACATAACAAAAAATGTCCCGTGTGCTCCTATGTGTACGGTGTTATCATCGGTGATCAACCAGAAGGAACGATATCTTTCACTCTTTTCTCTCAACCTTTGCCTGGTTACCCTTCATGTAAAACCATTTGTATAAAATATAGTTTTCCACAAGGTATTCAGGGTAAAGAACATCCTAATCCAGGCAAGCCATATCAAGGAACAACACGACATGCGTATCTTCCTGACAATAAAGACGGAAACAAAGTGCTTAGATTACTCCAAAAAGCTTTCGAGCAAAAACTGACCTTTACTATTGGACGGTCGTCAACAACTGGTGCAGAAGGTGTTATAACTTGGAATGACATTCATCATAAAACTAACATGAATGGAGGCCCATCAGCGTAAGTGAATATTGAAATATTCATTTCACTCCAATTAATCATTAATATTTTTCTAATTGCCTTGTTCAATCGTCTGACTTTTCACTTCATATTTAGATATGGTTACCCTGATCCAACATACCTTAAACGGGTCCAGGAAGAATTGGCTTCCAAAGGAATTGTTGAATAATATACGGACAATGTTTCAAGAATTTTATAGCCTTTATTTGGTTAGCCTTTGTGAAGAACATCGTTACATTTTCCATTTAGTTTTATGTACACACATTCAATGTTTGTACAGATTTTTTGTAATCAACTGTTGCTTCGGGGGGGGGGTTGGGGGACCGAGCACTTTAATCCAATGAAATAGCTTCAATGTAATAAGAATGGTTGTTAGTATTGTTTCTTTAATGCGTTTAATCTTTTTAATTTATCATGTCATAGCTACTGAAAAACATATTTTTATCTTGGCTTATTAACACGTGACAATGTAGACATTTGTTGTAATTAAATCAGTGATCATATGTCACTATGTTTTAAATGTATATGGAAATTGCCAATTTGTTTTTGATTCACATTTTTGTATTTCTTGCGCAATTGTCTTTTGGTGTCTTCGATTGAGCTTTCTCTAAATTTAAACCAAAGCGGCTTTGCTGTTTGTCGTTATAAAGACTGTTTTTTAAATGCCTTGCAGTTACTCAATCTTAGTATACTTTGAAGTAGATAATTTCTTATCTACAATTACTGAATATAGCTACAACATTAGTATACGTATATACCTCTTTAGATGTAGTTGTTAAAATACATATCGTTTCAATGCTTTCAAATTCTATTCCAGCATTATCTATAATCCGTGTTAGACATTTTTTGGAGATTAAAGGTTCGCTTGTGCAACTACAAAATTAATATATGTTAATAATAAAGTGTCGAGCTTTCTTCATGAAGGTGGATCTTATAATATCTTTTGCATTTGCATATTTATCAATTATTTATTGTTTAAAATGCTTGAATAGCATTTAATTCAATCTACAAGTACTCACATTTTGTCTCTCAGTATGTAATTAAGTCGATATCTTTAAAAGTATTCTGTTCATTTACAACAAAGAACTTTTTAATACGTAAATACTTTTTATCGCTGCCTTTGTGACTTTTCCTTGAAGACACATGCTGGGCTTTTCCTAAAATCAGAGTTAATTACATTGGAGTGAAAATGAAAGAAAGTCCTTAGACTAACTTCTGCTAGCTTAAACAAAGTTTGTATTCAATCTTACTCTACTTATCGTATATATTGCATGGCGTCGTTTACTTTTGATGAAAATAAAACGCTGATAATCTCTGGTGTTTCACAGCTCTTGCATGATGAAATTAAGACATTACAAGTGACTAACTCCAATGGGTCTCATGGCGATATTGAACGAGTTTATGTTTGTCCAGAAGGAAAAGACCATATTCTTGTTGAGTTTGATGAAAATATTTCAGGTTATCACGGAATTTTATTATTTTCTTTGTATTGATTTCAGCATTGAGAACAACATAATATCATATCTTGACGTTCGCATTATGTAGATTCTGACGTTCACAATAAGCTTCAAATTAATGGTACTTCTCTCGCTGTTCAAAAATGGAAATCTAAATCGGTAAGCACATTTTTGATTGCTTTTCCTGAGTTATATATATAGTTCATGCATTTTTCAAACGTAGAAAAACGATACATGTAAAAAACAATTAAATAACTGCAGTTAGTGTGAATTTGTGCAAACTATTTAAAAATTCATGTTTCCTTTAGTTCTTTCACATTTTTCAGACTAAAGAAAATTCTAGCACTGTTTCAAAAGTTTGGAAGGTAGGCGACGAGACTTCTTTCGATCCGTCAAATGTTAGGAAAATGTCACCTTTCTTTGAGGAAACGAAAGTAAAAGTTAAAAAGGCTTATGTTAAAAAAAATAAAGGCTGCCATGAATTTGATAAAATTTTTAAAGAAGAAGATGTCGAATTTTCCAAAAAAGGCAATATTAAAGGGGCTTGGAATTCTGTTTATACAGCAATGAAGAAGATTTGCAACTATCAACATTGTGTTGACCAATCAAATAATCCCATGGAGCAAGCTGACCAATCCGATAATCTCGTCAACTTGAGTTCCAATGAAAAAGATTTTGGTAAATCTTTCACTGTAAGCTCATCATTTTTATATGGTGATATTATTTGAGTTGTTGAAAATCGATGATATTTTTTCATATATATTTTTTGTACAAATTTAAGTTTCCTTTTTAATCAGTTTTATATACATATCATTTTTTACTAGGCTAATAAAAATTCTAGCACTGTTTCAAACGTGTTGAACGTAGATGACGAGACCTTTGATCCTTCAAATGATGCAAAAATGGCACCTTTCTTTGGGTACACGAAGGTCAAGGTTGAACAGTTTTATGTAGAAAAAATCGAAACATGCAAGATGTTTGTTAAATTTTTTAAACAAAAAAATGTTGAATTTTCCAAAAAAAAACTTAGAGGATCTTTGACTTCTGTTTATGCAGCGATGAAGAAAATATACATGTACTTTCAGAAGCGCGAAAGCCGCGATGAAAAACCTAGTTCTGACCAATCAAAAGATTCCATGACACGAACTAGCCAGTCAACTAATCTTGGTGAAACTATTACTATAAGTTGGTTATACTTACGTTACATTATGACTTATAACTATGAGATAATCAAAAGTCTTGAAAATGTATCGAAAGAGATTACATTTAAAGTCAAATCACCCAGTGAGCGATTCATGACGATTATTTCATCAGACAAAGTTGATCAGCCAGAATTCCAAAACGCCATCAATTCTTTTGCCTCTTTCTATCAAAAAAACCACGAGAATATGAAGCAGTATGAAATTGATAAAAAGGATTTTATGCATGAAATTCCTATGAAGTTTTTCTTGATTGTCGACTCACTGCCTGATAAAATAATTCTTTTTGGAAAGAAGGCTGATATTGAGAACGCTGTCAAATTTTTAAAAATGAAAAATGAAAGCTCAAAATTAGAAAACTTTGCACTTTCTGCTCCCAGTAATTTACGCAGCCAATCAAGTCCAAGAGTAAAGCGAAAATCCCACATTGACGTTTGTTCTGCAGTTGTTTATCAAAAGACAAAAATTTCTGTTTATCAAAACGACATCACAAAAGAAGTCGTTGATGTCATCGTAAATCCAGCAAACGAGTATCTAGATCATAGCGGAGGAGCAGCAAAAGCAATTGTAAATGCTGGAGGATGGATTATACAAAATGAAAGTAATTATATCATGAAACAACGTGGATCATGTTTGAAACCAGGAGATGTTATAATGACAGGATATGGGAAGTTGACCTGTAAATATATTATTCACGCTGTAGGTCCAAGATGGCTCAATTTCAATGATAAAAATGAAGCCGGCCATTATTTGTATGCTGCTATTTATAAGTGTTTAACAGCTGCAAATAATCAAGGGTCAAGAAGTATCGCCATACCAGCCATAAGTGCAGGTATATTTGGTGTTCCTGTGACTGTATGTGCTGAGGTACTTTTTGATGCTGTGATAAATTTTTTGAAAAAATCTCCACATGGTGGTCCTCTTAAAGATATCCGTTTTGTAAATATTGACGAGGTGACTTCAAACGTGTTTGTAAGGGAACTGAAAAGACAGTTCCCTGGAGCAGTTGAACGGAACGAGGTTTACTTTCATGGGACTGTTTGCAAGTTCGATAAAACATCAAATGATGTTAACAGAAAAGATTTTGAAGCATTTAATCAAAGCATTAATTCAAATGCAAAACACCAGCAATCTAAAGGCTTGACTCGTTCGCGTGTTCAACATATTGGAAATGGAAGTTACAGCTCGCCCAATGTTGTTCATAAAGGTGTGTGTTTAAAATTTTGAAGTAATAACCTTTTGATTTTGCTGTTACAACATATTTTCACAAAATATATTTACATTCGTAAAATACTATCTTTTCTTACAGGGAGTGAAAGTCATAAATCGAAACGTAAAGTTGATGCTGAAATCACCGAAAATGTTCAATTTCCATCTAAAAATTTTGAGACATCGCAAATCAACAATTTTAAAGCTTTAAAAGAGAATGGTGACAGAAGTAAGAAATACGATGGTAGCTATGTTTCTTTGTAACAGATATCTTCATTCATAATCGCATGCACACTTATCTAAAAAATTTATTTTTCATCAAATTAGAAAAGAACAGCGACCCTGTAAATGTTCAACGCACATCTTCTTTCACGAAGGATGAAAAATGAACCATTTGTCTGTCTGTGTTTAAAAAAAAGAAGACACTTGAAAAATGTGGTCATTCATTTTGTACAAGTTGCATTGAAGAGGCATTTAAACATAACAAAAAATGTCCCGTGTGCTCCTATGTGTACGGTGTTATCATTGGTGATCAACCAGACGGAACAATGACTTACAGTTTTTCAAATAAATCTTTGCCTGGTTACCCTTCTTGTGGGACCATTTCTATAAAATATAGTTTTCCACACGGTATTCAAGGTAAAGAACATCCTAATCCAGGCAAGCCATATGAAGGAACAACACGACGTGCATATCTTCCTGACAATGAAGAAGGAAACAAAGTGCTTACATTACTTCAAAAAGCTTTCGAGCAAAAACTGACCTTTACTATTGGACGGTCGTCAACAACTGGTGTAGAAGGTGTTATAACTTGGAATGACATTCATCATAAAACTAACATGAATGGAGGCCCATCAGCGTAAGTATTGATTGAAATATTCGTTCCCATCGACATGAAATTAAAATCCATAATTGTCGTGTTGTGAACAATGTTGTCTTTTCACTTTCTATTTAGATATGGTTACCCTGATCCAACATATCTTATACGAGTCCAGGAAGAATTAGCTTCCAAAGGAATTATTGAAGAAACAGGCGAAATGGTTTAAGAATCAAGAATTAAAGTCCTTAGTTGGTCAGAAGCATATGTAAAGAAAGTCGTCTACATTTTAATCAATTTAGTTTTCGCTAACATTCAATCTTCCATATAGATTTTTGTTGAAATGAATTGTTGCTTCTGGGGTACTTCTGGGTAGAGGGGGACCGGTGAGCACTTTAATTAAATGAAACAGCTTCAATGTACAGGGAATAGTTGCTAGTTTCTTTTTCTTTTAGTTCGTTTATGCTGCATGTCTTTCTTCAATATCAATTTATCTAATCTTATTAAACTGAAGAAAACATTGCTGTTTCAGTTTTAAAGACTGCGTTATTTTAGTCCGAGTTTTTTAATACTTTGAAGTGGCTATACCATAATTTCTTTTCTATACATGTATTGAATAGCTAAAACATTAGTGTATATCAGCACTTCTTTAGATTTGATTATTATAATCTATATAGGTTAGAATAGTTTTTTCTCAATAAAAGTTAACTTGTGCAACTGCTGAATTACCTATTGAGCCTGGTACATTTGACTGATATAAGTAAATATAGTGCCGGTCGAGCTGGTGTCAATTAATGTGAATAGAGCTCATAATATCTTGATTTAATTGGCGTTTTATCGCTTTACTTTGTGATTTACAAATACATGATTATTATTTAATTTAAATGAAACTGAATATTCACATTTTGGGTCTCAATATCTGTAATTATAAAGGATGTAGATATTTTTAAATATGTATATTTACGACAAAGAGCTTTTTTTAACACGTACTTAGATACTTTTTAGCAAGTCAAATATCGCTGCCTTCACTTTTCCTTGAAGACACCTGCTGGGCTTTTCCTAAAATCAGATTTTGAAAGTGAAAATGAAAGGAAAACCTTAAATTATTCTATTATCACATAATATGGCTTCGTTAATTTTTGATAAAAGTAAAACGTTGATAGTTTCTGGTGTTTCAAAGCTCTTGCACAATGAGATTGCTAAGGCATTACAACAGGCCAACTCTACTGGGTTCAGGGGCAATGTTGAGAGAATCTTTGTGTGTCCTGGAGGAAAAGACCATGCTCTGGTTGAGTTTAATGAAAATATTCCAGGTTATGACGAAATTTTATTATTATTTTATTGATTTTATTATTGAGCGATAAACATAACATCATGCATATCTTGACGTTTGCATTCCGTAGATTCTGACATTGGCGATACGCTTCAAATTAATGCTACTACTCTCACTATTCAAAAATCGAAATCGGTAAGCGATCATATTTGTCACTGAAATGTATAAGGTCGGCGCACATGCTGGGCAGTAAATTCCTGTAGCACGGTTAGTACGAGAAATCACTTCGTGCGTGTAGTTCATGTGCAATGATGAGGCTCTTGAAAAGTGACTAATTTCCATGGCAGAGGTGACACTTTCGTTGATGTTGAAAATTGATGAACGTTCTTCACTTTTTCTAGATTTTCAAAAATTAAAATTTCATAATTCCATCTGTTTATAATATTTTTTCTAGGCTGATGTGAAGAAAAATAATGTTAGCAAGGAATTCAGTAAAATATTTCAAAAGGAAAAGGTTTCATTTTCTGATCGCAAACTTCAAGATGCATGGAATTCTGTTCATGCAACGATGGAGAAAATTTATTGTCATTTATTGCGCAATGGCAATCGTCAACAACATTGTTTCGACCAATCAAATTATCGCATGGAACAATCTAGCCAATCCTATAACCTCGTCAACTTGAGTTCTTATCAAAAAGATTTTGGTAAATCTTTCACTGTAAGCTCATCATTTTTACATGGTGATATTATTTGAGTTATCGTGCAAATTATACAGTTTAAGTTGTTGACTTTATTGTTGAAAATCGATGATACTCTTTCGTTTTTTGTAGAAATTTCAACTTCGTGTTTTTATCAGTTCTATTTATAACATTTTTTACCAGGCTGATGAAAATTCTTGCACTGTTTCAAAACTTTGGAGGAATGACATCATTTGCGTTATTGTGAATTTTCATTTTCTTAAGTTTCTACCCTAAGACGAACTTCTTTCACTGTGTCATTAAATTTCATATTTCCATTAGCTCTATTAATTTTTAGAACGATTATGAAAATTCCAGTATTGTTTCCAGTACTGTTTCGAAAGTTTGGCATGTAGACAATGACAACTTGGGCTCTCCAGAAAAAGGTCTTGTTGAATCTTTCACTGTAAACTCGTTATTCTTACGTTACATTATGACGTATCACTATGAGATTATTCAAAATCTTGAAAGTGTATCGAAAAAGATCGAATATCAAGTCAAACCACAAAATGAGACACTCATGAAGATTATTCTATTAGAAAATGTTGATGAACGAAAATATATATCGGCCATAAATGATTTTATCGATTTCTATCAAAAACATCACGAAAAGATGGTGCATTTTGAAATTGATAAAAAGGACTTTGTGAATGAAATTCCACTGAAGCACTTTTTGATTGTTGATTCACTTCCTGATAAGACAGTTCTTTTTGGAAAAGAAACTGATATCAAAGAAGCAGAAGAATTTTTGAAAAGGCAGAACAAAAGTTTCAAATCTCAAAATCAAGACACGCCAAATGTTTACCCTTCCACTCCTAGTAAGTTACCTTGCCCATCAAGTCCTAAAGTAAACCAAAAATCTCAGGCTGAAGTACAATCTGTTGTCGTCTACCAAAACGCAAAAATTTCTGTTTATCAAAACAACATCACAAAAGAGCTGGTTGATGTCATCGTAAATCCAGCAAACGAGGATTTAAATCACTACGGAGGTGCAGCAAAAGCAATTGTAGATGCTGGAGGATTCATTATTCAAATAGAAAGTGATGAAATCATTAGAAAACGTGGATCAAGTTTGAAACCAGGAGACGTTAAAATAACAGGACCAGGAAAGTTGCACTGTAATTATATTTTCACGCTGTAGGTCCAAGATGGGTGAATTTCAATGACAAAGTAAAGCCAAACATTTTTTGACTATTGCTATTGATAAATGTTTGATAACTGCAAACAATAACGGCTTAACAAGCATCGCCATACCAGCCATAAGTTCAGGTATTTTTGGTGTTCCTGTGACTGTATGTGCTGAGGTACTTTTTGACTCTGTGATAAAATTTGTAAAAAACTCTCCAGCTAGTGGTGCACTTAAAGATATCCGTTTTGTAAATATTGACGAGATGACTACAAGTGTGTTTGTGGAAGAACTGAAAAAACGGTTTTCTGGAGCAGTAGAACGTAAAAAAGTTTTTTTTCATAAAAGTATGTCCGAGTCAAATGAATTGTCAAAGGAGCTTGAGCTGTTTACTCAAAGTTATAATTCCAATGGAAAATTTCAACGTTCGAAAAATGTCAAAAGAACTGAATATCAAGAAGGTCACGACTCACGTGTTGTTACAAAAGGTATCTAATTAAGACATTGAATAAGTAAACATTGTAAAACTTATTATTATTTCAAAAATGCTCTATCGATTTAATGTTTTAATTTTACAAATGCTATTTTTTCTTACAGGAAATGGAATTCTGGTATCAAATCTTGATACAAATCCTCAGTCGTTTAGTCCTCCCAAATCCAATAGTTGCAGAATACCTCATGTCAATAATTCTAAAGTTGTGAAAGCAAATGCTCTGCGAAGCAAGATACACGATGGTATGTTTCTCTTCTCATAGTGCGATGGAATATTCTAATTCATTTATCATAATTTATTTCAAACACATGAATTATATTTATGCAAAGTTAATTTTTTCCACTTGTAGGTGAAAGTACAGTCCTTGATCCTTTATGTGTTCAACAACACAAATCTTCTGATGAGAAGGATGAAATATGTACAATATGTCTGTCGGAGATTGGAGAAAAGAAGACACTTGAAAAATGTGGTCATTCCTTTTGTGCAAGTTGCATTGAAGAGGCATTTAAACATATCAAAAAATGTCCCAATTGCTCCTATGTGTACGGTGTTATCATTGGTGATCAACCTGAAGGAAAAATGACTTTCAGTGTTTCCAATAAATCTTTGCCTGGTTACCCTTCTTGTGGGATTATTTATATAAAATATAGTTTTCCACAAGGTATTCAAGGTAAAGAACATCCTAATCCAGGCAAGCCATATCAAGGAACAACACGACATGCATATCTTCCTGACAATGAAGAAGGAAACAAAGTGCTTAGATTACTCCAAAAAGCTTTCAAGCAAAAACTTACCTTTACCATTGGACGGTCGTCAACAACTGGTGCAGAAGATGTTATAACTTGGAATGACATTCATCATAAAACTAACGTGAATGGAGGCCCATCAGCGTAAGTATTGATTGAAATATTCGTTCCCATCGACATGAAATTAAAATCCATAATTGTCTTGATGTGAACAATGTTGACTTTTCACTTTCTATTTAGAAACGGTTACCCTGATCCAACATATCTTAAACGAGTCCAGGAAGAATTGGCTTCCAAAGGAATTGTTGAATAAAAGATATTGAAGAAATTGTTGATGAGTTGTTGTTCTGGAATTTGAGATTTACATTTTCTGCTTTTACACAGACTTTTGTTGTGATTTAACTTTTGCTTTAGAAAAAATGAGCGTTTTCTTAAAATGTTTATGAACAGTACATATAAAGATCAGTTGTTAATATCGTTTTATTTTTGTTTTTTTTTCAGTCATCCATTTTTATAAATAATACATCACATTTATTCATCGTTTCTAAACTTTTGATTTTGTACGAATTCGTTACCTGCATGTATCATTTAATCAGTTATTTTGCTGTTATGTCGTCATATTTTAAAAAAAGTTGGAAATTGTCGATTTGTTATTGATTTCATCATAGATTTAGTCATTTTTAGGAACATTTCAACTCTTGTTTCAAGTCATCAATGTCTCATCACATTAGTTTGTTATAGGAAGCAAGTGAAATAATTTGTGGAAGTTGAACATTGTGAAGCATTGTAAAATAATTTTAGAAGTTTATGCCAAATTATCGTTTTGTTAAGTCATCAACAAGCTTATATTAATGTTTTTTGATAGTCATAATCCATCTTATAATTCAGACTTCCTGTTTTTTTCGTTTTGTTTGCTGAAAAACCTTCTTAGAAAAGACAGGATTAAGGTGCTAGGGATACGCCTTAGCTTTGCAAAGGATCAAATCAGAGATAACAAAATGTATACTATTCAAAGCTGTATGTTAACCTGTCATGGATGAGCTTGGTGTTGAGACTTTAGAAATCTTGAGTTTGCTATTGCTTTATATTTTGAGTATGGAAATTTATATTTTTACCTTATAGTAGTAATATGCACAATTGCTTGTTTTAATGGCTGCCGTTTTATATTTTTTTCACCTTTGACTTGCAGGACTCAATTATGATCACTGACTTTACATCTTTTTCTTTGAGTTGCAATAATAAAAATTCTAGTGAATTTTCAGCAATGTTTAAATCGTCTGACAAATGTATTGGTGACAAATATGGATCACAATGATGAACAAATTTGTGATCAAATTTTCTGTTTCTTTCTTTATGTTGAAAGAATTATATCGGACTTGTTTCTACGCAATTTTTTCCATATTTGCTAATATTAAGGCAACAATGTCATCGTAAGTAAACTCAGTCAATACAAGCTTCCGTATTGAAAGCGAAACAGCATAGTTAATTTACGTCAATTCCAAGAAGATCACAGCAGATTGTCTGAAATATGTTTCACTTTCTTTCACTATAACCTGTCAACAAAACCTTTATCGCGAGTCTAACGTAGTCTATGCTGACTTTAATGTATTGATCGATAGAGAGAATTGAATGTTAACGAAACATTTGCTTGTATCTTCCCACAACATATTCATTTGGAAAATATCCAATTTTTGAAAGGTACTGTGCACTGTGGCCCGTCCACGCATATCTAATTACAAAACAAGCTCTGAAGATTTGCGGTGGGCATCAGATTTTATCTGTTTTACTTTTAAAACAAAGCTTTTCTAAGTAGATTTTGCAGACCATTCCGTTTTGAAAGAAAAACCGTGGACTTCAACAAGTCGTGTAAAGAACCCGACTACAAACAGAAATGAATGATCAGGTATTAAATACAACCTATAGCTTTCGATCTTGGTAAATATCATGAATGAGCATTGTAAACGAATAATTTTCTTAGATGTCTGCATTGTCTTTACAGAATGAAGGATCAATTTTGGTGTCTGGTTTACCTGATAGTGCGACAAGCAACCGGGTGACGATGCATTTTCAAAAGAGAAAAAATGGTGGGGGAGATATTAAGGAAGTGAAGATGCTTGGTCAGGGGAATGCAAGAGTTACTTTTGAGGATCGTACAGGCAATTTGTGAAAATATTCTTTGGAGTAATTATGCTAAAATTTGAGATGTGTTAATTGATATCCTTACTGTTCATATTTTGTAGTGGCAAAGCGTGTTTTAGAAGTCAAACAAATCTTTGAATCTACCACTTTGAATGTACAATTGGAAGAAAATGAATTATTTCAGAATTTGGAAATAGGCAAAAGAAAGGTTTTTGTGTATGGACTTCCTGAGGATATTACAGAAAATGCTGTTAAAATTCACTTTCAAAAGAAAAGAAATGGTGGGGGTGACATTAAAGAAGTGAATTTGCTTAAAAATGGTTTTGCTGAAATTGTTTTCGAAAAAGCTGAAGGTGAGAGAAATTTTTACAGATGCGTCTCGAGGAGTTGAGGTAGTAGCGTATTAAGTTTCTCTTGCGTCTATAGTTGCCAGTCAAGTGGTCCATACACAGCAAATAATGAAGAGAATCACTTTGACTGTCGAACTTATAAAAAATGAAACATTCCAAAAAGAAAAATTGATGTTTTCAGAGACACATCTTGAGACAGTAGTGTACCATATTTTTCTCACGTCTAGTTGCCAGTCAGGTGGTTCATACTCAGCAAATAATGAAAGGAAAGACTTTGAACGTCAAACGTATGGAAAATGAAACATTTGAAAGGGAAGAAAATGATGTTTACGAGGAAACGTCAGACAAGATTTCTCGTTCAGTTGTTGTGTCTTCTCTTCCTGTCGGAGTTAAAAAAAACAATCTCCATATTCACTTTCAGAAGAAAAAAAATGGAGGAGGGGGTGTTTCTGAAGTGCAAATTTTTCCTGATAAAAATCAAGCCCTTGTTGTGTTTGATGATATTCAAGGTTTGTTTTGCAAACAACAATCCAAGAAATAAATGCTTTGATTGCCCCACAACTTTACATAAAACATGAACATTGTATATTTTGCATTTTATATATTCTTGCAGTGGCAAGGAGGGTTGTGAAAACTGAGCAAACAATTTGTGGAAAGGTTCTAAAGCTTGAGCTTCAAAGTGATATTTTATCCAAAACAAATGCAGAAACCTCGGAAGAAAATGTGGGAAAAAAGGTTCTCGTGTCTTGCCTTCCGGAGGATGTTACAGAAAATGCTGTTAAAATTCACTTTCAAAAGAAACGAAATGGTGGTGGTGACATTAAAGAAGCGAATATGCTTAAAAATGGTTTTGCTGAAATTGTATTTGAGAAAGCTGAAGGTGAGAGAAATTTTCAGAGATGCATCTTGGGACAGTAGTGTGCCATATAATGTACCATATTTTTCTCACGTCTAGTTGCCAGTCAGGTGGTTCATACTCAGCAAATAATGAAAGGAAAGATTTTGAACGTCGAACTTATGGAAAATGAAACATTTGAAAGGGAAGAAAATGATGTTTACGAGGAAACGTCAGACAAGATTTCTCGTTCAGTTGTTGTGTCTTCTCTTCCTGTCGGAGTTAAAAAAAACAATCTCTATATTCATTTTCAGAAGAAAAAAAATGGAGGAGGGGATATTTCTGAAGTTCATATTTTTCCTGATAAAAATCAAGCCCTTGTTGTGTTTGATGATATTCAAGGTTTGTTTTGCAAACAATAATCCAAGAAATAAATGCTTTGATTGCCACACGACTTTACATAAAAACATGAACGTTGTATATTTTTGCATTTTATATATTCTTGCAGTGGCAAGGAGGGTTGTGAAAACTGAGCAAACAATTTGTGGAAAGGTTCTAAAGCTTGAGCTTCAAAGGGATATTTTATCCAAAACAAATGCAGAAACCTCGGAAGAAAATGTGGAAGAAAGGGTTCTTGTATCTGGCCTTCCGGAGGATGTTACAGTAAATGCTGTTAAAATTCACTTTCAAAAGAAACGAAATGGTGGTGGTGACATTAAAGAAGTGAATTTGCTTAAAAATGGTTTTGCTGAAATTGTTTTTGAGAAAGCTGAAGGTGAGAGAACTTTTCAGAGATGCATCTTGGGACAGTAGTGTGCCATATAATGTACCATATTTTTCTCACGTCTAGTTGCCAGTCAGGTGGTTCATACTCAGCAAATAATGAAAGGAAAGACTTTGAACGTCGAACTTATGGAAAATGAAACATTTGAAAGGGAAGAAAATGATGTTTACGAGGAAACGTGTGACAAGAATTCTCGTTCAGTTGTTGTGTCTTCTCTTCCTGAAGGACTTAAGGAACACGAGCTTCATATTCACTTTCAGAAGCAAAAAAACGGCGGTGGTGATATTTCTGAAGTTCATATTTTTCCTGATAAAAATCAAGCATTTGTTGTGTTTGATGATATTCAAGGTTTGTTTTGCAAAAAAGAAATAAATATTTTGAGTCGCTAAAAACTTTCATAAATCATGAATGTTAATCATGACTTATGCATTTTATATATTCTTGCAGTGGCAAGAAGGGTTGTGAAAACCGAACAAAGAATACATGGAAATATTCTTAATCTCGAACTCCAAAATGATTTTTTATCAAAAACAAATGAAATAACTACAAAAGAAAGAACGATCATTATCTCAGATCTACCAAACGATTTCACCGAAAATGATGTAAAATTTCACTTTGAGAAAAAACAACATGTCGACGAAGACCTGGGAAGGAAAGTCGAAGTTTTATTATCGGAAGCACGGCATTAGTTGTATTTGAAAATGGTGAAGGTGCGTTGTTTGTTAGATAAAAAGAAGTAGCGAATATATTATCTTTACTAGTTGCACTATTTTTCCTGAATTTGTTTCAGTCTTTTTAATTTATAACAGACGCCAAAAAAGCTGCTGAAACTCCACAAATCGTGAGAGGGGAGACGCTTGACGTAAATCTGTTCAAGGAGCAAAATTTAGCAGATGAATTGATTAAAAAATATGATCAGAATAGCCATGAAACGATGACATCAACACATAGCATTGAAAAAGAAAAAAAAAGTGAAATATCTTATGATTCATCTGGGGATCACTTAAATAACGAAAAAGATTCTGAGAATTTGAATGGTGCTAAATATTGGAAGAGTGGTGTAACAAATAATGTTAGTTTATTTTTCTGTTTTAATATTTGATGGATAATTCATGAGTTGTATTTTTCTGTGTTGTAGATAAATCCTGTATTTTCCGAAGTTTGTGCCACAATTTGTCCCGACTTGCTACACACCGCTTCACAAAAATACTGGGGGGAAGTCTTTGAAGTGATTCAAAAATCGTCTTCAATAACATGGTCTCATGGAATGTTTGGTGTTTATTTAAAGGGAAGTCTTGATGATGTCGTAAAAGCAGGAGAGTTGCTTTTATTACATTGGCAGAAGAAGTTTGAAAATGTTACTAGTGACAATACTGACGTTCCGCAAGAAACAGTCGTCAGCGTTGACAACAAAAGCCAAGGAAATGAAGACGAACTTCAAGCAAGGTCTAATTTCTCAATACATCAGAAAGAGTTGAAAGATGAAAAAGAAGTTCCGCAGCAACAGCAATCTGTTCCAGGAACTTATTCTGAAAATTCAACTTTCCATCACCCCCAAAGAGTTCCTAACTCTGAAAATCCATTTTTTCTTAAGATGAGTGGTTTTCAGAACTTCCCACCTATAGTTACCACTAACAAACTTGTCTCAACGGATAAAAAGAATGAAGCACTACACTCCAAGGTAGATGAAGACAACAAGAATACAGGTGGCTCACATGACGAAACAAAATATGAGGAGGGAAGTCGAAAAATATCTAATGCATCGATTGCAAACACTGAAGATCATCTTTCTAATGATACAAAACATTCTGAGTCTTCAAACAAATCGAGCAATCACACTAAACAATCTAAATCATTTTGCATACAAAGTAATCTTTCATCGGCAGTCCAGGTAGACGCAAAACCTGAGACAGATTGTGTTGAAGAAAATTCAACCCCTTCTTCTGAAAGTGAATCAAATTTCCGAAGTGATCCATCATCTATAGATGAAGTTCCATCAAAGAGTCAAAAAAAGGAAATATTTATTTCAAGCGAGAGTCTTCAGGATTCGATGCAAAATAGCAATAATTCTTCCAAGGAGCATGCCTCTTCCTTGTCACCTGAAACATCTGTTGTTGCTCCAGAAAATCGAAAAATAGCTGCTACTTTTTTGCATTCTAAGAATACTCAGTAAAAGGAATCAATTGAGAAACGCTGTCTATCGAGTAAATTAAACCTTTACTCATAAAATTTGATGATAAAGACGATTGGAAGATCCAACGATGAAGTGAAATATCATTCGATATTTTGCAAATGAACATCAGAAAAATCATGTGTTTGTTTATATAAAGCTTTTTTTTTGTGTTTGAGTCAGGCGTATGCAGTTTTTAGATTCCTGTAGTTTCGCCTTTTCCATGATTCCCACCAAAGAATAATTGCAATAAAGGCCTTAGATCTCGATAAGTATTTTTTTACCATAGTGTGAAAAATCAATGCTTTAATATGATAGAGCAAAGAAAAAATAAGCATGTAGTATAAGCAGATATGAGTTTGAAACTTAAGTCTCCTCTCCCCCATTTCCCTTATTCCCTTATTTTGCATGATCATTTATCCTTTTCTTCGTATAATCATGCAACGTATATTCTCAATATATTAGCTTTCATTTGTAAGTAAATTAGCATTACCGTAGGACAATCTTACTCTCCTAACATGGCACACAACTATAAAATATCAATAGAAAATATTTGTCACCATATATTATAAGAAAACTAGAAATAAACAAGTTTTGCTTAATCGAAAGTTGATGTTGATAACAAGTCGTTTCATCCTATTTTTGGTTCATCCCTCGCCAGTCTTATATACATCTTCAACAAATTTATAGCTACTTTTTAAAGCCGTTATTGCAATAGTTTTTAATTGTGACAAACTTAGGCTTTAAAGCATCTTTTGCTTTGCTTCTCTGATTTTCAGTGTTTTACTTCAGTCTTTAATTTCTGACTATTTCTTCATCTGGGAACATTGTACAAAATATGGTATCTGATCCATTCACATCTAATGTGTGGAACTGTTTATGTTTTGTGGAACATTAACTGCAATATTTTATTTCTACATTATCAAATAACTACAACAATATACTTCGTATCTTTTTAGTTTTGATTGTTTTTGCAATTTCATTTTATAGTGCCTTGAATTTCAATTACGGCACAATTTGACAAGATTATAAAATGACATTAGTCTTTTATACCGAGAATTTGCTATATGTGCATGACCTCAAAATTAATGTTTTAAATATAATTATTTAAAACATGATAATGCAACTTGGTCAAGTTCTGCGTGCGACTGATAAAATCTTCAGTATTTGCATATGTGTCATTTTGTTTTATTATTTGAAGTATGTAAATATTATTCATATTTAGTTGAATTAAATATCAAAAGTGAAATTGGCAACAGATCAATATTTAATCTTGTCCTACATATATATGATAATTTGGTATCTCTGAAAATGATCTATATATAAAAAAATGTTTTAATGTAAGTTTAAATAGTTTTTTCAGCAAGTGAAAAATTGCTGTATTTATGTTTTCCTTGAAGACACATGCTGAGCTTTTCTTAGAATCAATTTGCAGTTTCATAATTGAAATCGATAGAGAAACGTATATTGACGTTAGTGGCTCTAAGTATTCTTAAGTTTGATGTATATTTTAATTTAACAAATCATATAGCATGGCGTCCTACAATTTTAATGGAAAGAAAGCACCGAGAGTCTTCGACTTTTCAAACCATTGACTAACTCCATTGGGTTTTATGGTAATGTTGACGAATTTATGTTTGTCTTTGTTTTTTCAATCTAAAATAGAAATTCAAAACGGTAAATTAATTTGTCAATTGCTTTGTGAATTGAGTACTTATAGTCGATCAAACGTAGAGATGCAAATGTATGTCATCATTGGAGTTAGTAGTTGGGAATCTTAGTAAGTTAAGGTTGACATTTTATTGGGAAAATCGGTGAATTAAGGGCTTTCACCATTTTTATTTCTACTTATTAATATCTTATTCATATTCCCATCAGTTTTATCATCTTTACCAGGCTTATGAAAACTCCAGCAAAATTTGAAAAATTTGGAAGGTGAACAACTCGAAATTCTTTACGCTCAGTAAAATTGTAATAAAATGGGGCTTTCCTTTGCTAAAACTATATTTCACGAGACACCTTTTCGTTACTATTTACTTGTGTGCCATGATCAACTACCACCAGCTGATCAACTGTACAGTCCCGTCAACTTGAAATCCGATGAAAAAGTTCTAAGTGAAACTTACACGATAAGCTCGTTATTCTTACGTTACATTATGACGTATCACTATGAGATTATTCAAAATCTTGAAAGTGTATCGAAAGAGATTACATATGAAGTCAAATCACCCAGTGAGCGGCTCATGAAGATTATTTCATTAGACAAAGTTGATGGGCAAGAATTCTACAAGGCCATCGACGTTTTTGTGTCTTTCTATCAAGTAAACTACGATCAAATGACGAAACACGAAATACTCGGTCCATTACTGAATGATAAAGAAGATTACGTGTATGAAATTGCTATGAAATTTTTCTTGATTGTCGATTCACTGTCTGACAAAAAAATTCTTTTTGGAAAGAAAACTGATATTGAGAACGCTGCTAAACTTTTAAAAAGGAGAAATATAAGTTTGAATTTTGACAATCCAGCCACATCAAATGATTGTTTTTCTACTTCCAGTAAATCCTCCAATTCAGCTAATACCACTTTCTACAGAAAGAACGAAAAATCTCGGTACCGTTCTGTTGTCTATCATCAAAGGACAAAAATTTCTGTTTATCAAAACGACATCACAAAAGAAGTCGTTGATGTCATCGTAAATCCAGCAAACGAGTATTTAGATCATAGTGGAGGTGCAGCAAAAGCAATTGTAGATGCTGGAGGTTGGATTATCCAAACGGAAAGTAATTATATCATGGAAAATCGTCAGTCAAGTTTGAAACCAGGAGATGTTGAAATGACAGGATCTGGAAATTTGCCCTGTGATTATATTATTCACGCTGTAGGTCCAAGATGGCTGAATTTCAATGATAAAAATGAAGCCAAACATTTTTTGAGTGTTGCTATTGATAAATGTTTGACAACAGCAAATAATCAAGGCTTAACAAGCATCGCCATACCAGCCATAAGTTCAGGTATTTTTGGTGTTCCTGTAACTGTATGTGCTGAGGTACTTTTTGATGCTGTGATAAAATTTGTAAAAAACTCTCCAGCTAGTGGTGCACTTAAAGATATCCGTCTCGTAAATATTGACGAGGCAACCTCAAGTGTGTTTTTGAAAGAACTGAATAAGCGATTTCCTGGAGGGAATGTTGACAGTGATATGTTTCCTTGTACACCTGAAGGTAAAGTTGATAACTTCACTACAAACATATAGTATTTTTAAAGAATGGTAATTTTTTGTCGCTTTAATAGGAAAGAGCAGCGACCCTGTAAATGTTTTACCTATATCTTCTTCCATGAGAGACGAGCAATGCACCATTTGTCTGTCGGAGTTTGAAGAAAGAAGACACTTGAAAAATGTGGTCATTCATTTTGTACAAGCTGCATTGAAGAGGCATTTAAACATAATAAAAATGTCCCGTTTGCTCCTATGTGTACGGTGTTATCATTGGTGATCAACCAGAAGGAACGATGTCTTTCACTCTTTTCTCTCAACCTTTGCCTGGTTACCCTTCATGTAAAACCATTTGTATAACATATAGTTTTCCACAAGGTATTCAAGGTAAAGAACATCCTAATCCAGGCAAACCATACCAAGGAACAACACGACGTGCATATCTTCCTGACAATAATGAAGGAAACAAAGTGCTTAGATTACTTAAAAAAGCTTTCCATCAAAAACTTACCTTTACTATTGGACGGTCGTCAACAACTGGAGTAGAAGATGTTATAACTTGGAATGACATTCATCATAAAACTAACATGAATGGAGGCCCATCAGCGTAAGTGAATATTGAAATATTCATTTCTCTCGATTAATCATTAATATTTTTCTAATTGCCTTGTTCAATCGTATGACTTTTCACTTCATATTTAGATATGGTTACCCTGATCCAACATACCTTAAACGGGTCCAGGAAGAATTGGCTGCCAAAGGAATTGTTGAATAATATACGGACAATGTTTCAAGAATTTTATAGTCTTTATTTGGTTAGCCTTTGTGATAAACATCGTTACATTTTCCATTTAGTTTTATGTACACACATTTAATGTTTATACAGATTTTTTTGTAATCAACTGTTGCTTCAAGGGGGTTGGGGGATCGAGCACTTTAATCCAATGAAATAGCTTCAATGTAATAAGAATGGTTGTTAGTATTGTTTCTTTAATGCGTTTAATATTTTTAATTTATTATGTCATAGCTACTGAAAAACATATTTTTTATCTTGGCTCATTAACATGTGACAATGTAAACATTTGTTGTAATATTAAATCAGTGATCATATGTCACTATGTTTTAAATGTATATGGAAATTACCAATTTGTTATTGATTCACATTTTTGTATTTCTTGCGCAATTGTCTTTAGGTGTCTTCGATTAAGCTTTCTCTAAATTTAAACCAAAGCGGCTTTGATGTTTGTTGTTATAAATACTGTTTTTTAAATCCCTTGCAGTTACTCCATCTTAGTATACTTTGAGGTAGATAATTTCTTATCTACAATTACTGAATATAGTTACAACATTAGTATACGTATATACCTCTTTAGATGTAGTTGTTAAAATACATATCGTTTCAATGCTTTCAAATTCTATTCCAGCATTGTCTATAATCCGTGTTAGACATTTTTTGGAGATTAAAGGTTCACTTGTGCAACTACAAAATTAATATATGCGAATAATAAAGTGTCGAGCTTTCTTTATGAAGGTGGATCTTATAATATCTTTTGCATTTGCATATTTATCAATTATTTGTTGTTTAAAATGCTTGAATATCATTTAATTCAATCTACAAGTACTCACATTTTGTCTCTCAGTATGTAATTAAGTCGATATCTTTAAAAGTATTCTGTTCATTTACAACAAAGAACTTTTTAATACGTAAATACTTTTTATCGCTGCCTTTGTGACTTTTCCTTGAAGACACATGCTGGGCTTTTCCTAAAATCAGAGTTAATTACATTGGAGTGAAAATGAAAGAAAAACCTTAGATTAACTTCTGCTAGCTTAAACAAAGTTTGTATTCAATCTTATTCTACTTATCGTATATATTGCATGGCGTCGTTTACTTTTGATGAGAATAAAACGCTGATAATCTCTGGTGTTTCAAAGCTCTTGTATGATGAAGTTGTTAAGGCATTACAAGTGACTAACTCCAATGGGTTTCATGGCGATATTGAACGAGTTTATGTTTGTCCAGAAGGAAAAGACCATATTCTTGTTGAGTTTGATGAAAATATTTCAGGTTATCACGGAATTTTATTATTTTCTTTGTATTGATTTCAGCATTAAGAACAACATAATATCATATCTTGACGTTTGCATTATGTAGATTCTGACGTTCACAATAAGCTTCAAATTAATGGTACTTCTCTCGCTGTTCAAAAATGGAAATCTAAATCGGTAAGCACATTTTTTGATTGCTTTTCCCTGAGTTATATATATAGTTCATGCATTTTTCAAACGTAGAAAAACGATACATGTAAAAAACAATTAAATAACTGCAGTTAGTGTGAATTTGTGCAAACTATTTAAAAATTCATGTTTCCTTTAGTTCTTTCACATTTTTCAGGGTAATGAAAATTCTAGCACTGTTTCAAAAGTTTGGAAGGTAGGCGACGAGACTTCTTTCGATCCGTCAAATGTTAGGAAAATGTCACCTTTCTTTGAGGAAACGAAAGTAAAAGTTAAAAAGGCTTATGTTAAAGAAAATAAAGGCTGCCATGAATTTGATAAAATTTTTAAAGAAGAAGATGTTGAATTTTCCAAAAAAGGCAATATTAAAGGGGCTTGGAATTCTGTTTATACAGCAATGAAGAAGATTTGCAACTATCAACATTGTGTTGACCAATCAAATAATCCCATGGAGCAAGCTGACCAATCCGATAATCTCGTCAACTTGAGTTCCAATGACAAAGATTTTGGTAAATCTTTCACTGTAAGCTCATCATTTTTATATGGTGATATTATTTGAGTTGTTCAAAATCGATGATATTTTTTCATATATATTTTTTGTACAAATTTAAGTTTCCTTTTTAATCAGTTTTATATACATATCATTTTTTACTAGGCTAATAAAAATTCTAGCATTGTTTCAAACGTGTTGAACGTAGATGACGAGACCTTTGATCCTTCAAATGATGTAAAAATGGCACCTTTCTTTGGGTACACGAAGGTCAAGGTTGAACAGTTTTATGTAGAAAAAATCGAAACATGCAAGATGTTTGTTAAATTTTTTAAAGAAAAAAATGTTGAATTTTCAAAAAAAAAACTTAGAGGATCTTTGACTTCTGTTTATGCAGCGATGAAGAAAATATACATGTACTTTCAGAAGCGTGAAAGCCGCGATGAACAACCTAGTTATGACCAATCAAAAGATTCCATGACACGAACTAGCCAGTCAACTAATCTTGGTGAAACTATTACTATAAGTTGGTTATACTTACGTTACATTATGACTTATAACTATGAGATAATCAAAAGTCTTGAAAATGTATCGGAAGAAATTACATTTAAAGTCAAATCACCCAGTGAGCGATTGATGACGATTATTTCATCAGACAAAGTTGATCAGCCAGAATTCCAAAACGCCATCAATTTTTTTGCCTCTTTCTATCAAAAAAACCACGAGAATATGAAGCAGTATGAAATTGATAAAAAGGATTTTATGCATGAAATTCCTATGAAGTTTTTCTTGATTGTCGACTCACTGCCTGATAAAATAATTCTTTACGGAAAGAAGGCTGATATTGAGAACGCTGTCAAATTTTTGAAAATGAAAAATGGAAGTTCAAAATCAGAAAACTTTGCATTTTCTGCTCCCAGTAATTTACGCAGCCAATCAAGTCCAAGAGTAAAGCGAAAATCCCACGTTGACGTTTATTCTGCAGTTGTTTATCAAAAGACAAAAATTTCTGTTTATCAAAACGACATCACAAAAGAAGTCGTTGATGTCATCGTAAATCCAGCAAACGAGTATCTAGATCATAGTGGAGGAGCAGCAAAAGCAATTGTAAATGCCGGAGGATGGATTATACAAAATGAAAGTAATTATATCATGAAACAACGTGGATCATGTTTGAAACCAGGAGATGTTATAATGACAGGATCTGGGAAGTTGACCTGTAAATATATTATTCACGCTGTAGGTCCAAGATGGCTCAATTTCAATGATAAAAATGAAGCCGGCCATTATTTGTATGCTGCTATTTATAAGTGTTTAACAGCTGCAAATAATCAAGGCTCAAGAAGTATCGCCATACCAGCCATAAGTGCAGGTATATTTGGTGTTCCTGTGACTGTATGTGCTAACGTACTTTTTGATGCTGTGATAAATTTTTTGAAAAAATCTCCACATGGTGGTCCTCTTAAAGATATCCGTTTTGTAAATATTGACGAGGTGACTTCAAACGTGTTCGTGAGGGAACTGAAAAGACAGTTCCCTGGAGCAGTTGAACGGAACGAGGTTTACTTTGATGGAACTGTTTCTAAGTTCGATAAAACATCAAATGATGTTAACAGAAAAGACTTTGGACCATTTAATCAAAGGTTTAATTCAAATGCAAGACACCAGCAAGCGGAAGGCTCGAATCGTTCGCGTGTTCAACATATTGGAAATGGAAGTTACAGCTCGCCCAACGTTGCTCATAAAGGTGTGTGTTTAAAATTTTGAAGTAATAAACTTTTGATTTTGCTGTTACAATATATTTTCACAGAATATATTTACATTCGTAAAATACTATCTTTTTATACAGGGAGTGAAAGTCATAAATCGAAACGTAAAGTTGATGCTGAAATTACCGAAAATGTTCAATTTCCATGTAAAAATTCTGAGACATCGCAAATGAACAATTTTAAAGCTTTAAAAGGGAATGGGGACAGAAGTAAGAAATATGATGGTAGCCATGTTACTTTGTAACAGATATCTTCATTCACAATCGCATGCAAACTTATCTAAAAATTCATTTTTCATTAAATTAGAAAAAAGCAGCGACCCTGTAAGTGTTCAACGCACATCTTCTTTCACGAAGGATGAAAAATGCACCATTTGTCTGTCGGAGTTTAAAAAAAAGAAGACACTTGAAAAATGTGGTCATTCATTTTGTACAAGCTGCATTGAAGAGGCATTTAAACATAACAAAAAATGTCCCGTGTGCTCTTATGTGTACGGTGTTATCATTGGTGATCAACCTGAAGGAAAAATGACTTACAGTTTTTCAAATAAATCTTTGCCAGGTTACCCTTCTTGTGGGACCATTTCTATAAAATATAATTTTCCACAAGGTATTCAAGGTAAAGAACATCCTAATCCAGGCAAGCCATATCAAGGAACAACACGACGTGCATATCTTCCTGAAAGTAAAGAAGGAAACAAAGTGCTTAGATTACTCCAAAAAGCTTTCCAGCAAAAACTGATTTTTACTATTGGACGGTCGTCAACAACTGGTGCAGAAGATGTTATAACTTGGAATGACATTCATCATAAAACTAACGTGAATGGAGGCCCATCAGCGTAAGTGAAGATCGAAATATTCGTTCCCATCGACATGAAATTAAAATCCATAATTGTCTTGTTGTGAACAATGTTGACTTTTCACTTTATATTTAGATATGGTTATCCTGATCCAACATATCTTCAACGAGTCCAGGAAGAATTGGCTTCCAAAGGAATTGTTGAATAATGACAGTTGATAAAACACTGGAAATGGTTCAACAACTGTAGAATTAAAGTCTTTTCTTTGTTAGAAGCGCGTACCGAAAAAGTAGTTTAAATTAATTTTACATTTTTTCATTATTCTAATTTAAGCAATTCTATGTACACACGTACGATTCAGAAATTGAAATGGTTTCTGTTGTGAATATTTGTTACTTCTGGGAGAAAATGAGACACTTTTATAAGTGAAATAGGTGAACACTACCTAGCTAACATCGTGTTGTAAATTGTTATTTTTGTTATTTTTCATTCAATATTTATCTTTCAGTATTCCAAAAAATGTGTGATTATAGCTAATTGTTACTCAATATATGAGTAGCTTGAACCAATGGAACTTTTAAGTTGGCATTACTCGTTGTGGACTAATTTTATACTCATGTTCTTGAATACTCGCTAGTCAAATTTCTTATTTTATCTAAAATAACTTTTGGAGTTAAAATAATGAATTATCGTTTTGTTAAATCTGCAACGAGCCGTTCATGTTGTTTTCGGATCATCTTGAGTTCAGCCATAAAAACTCTGTTCATTACATCCATCTTATCATCAAAGTGTTGTTTCTTAAAAGCAAAACAAAAAAAATGTGATGTTGAAGTGAAAACAATTCTATAAAAATATTTTTTTACCTCATCACAAGAATCAAACACTAAACCAGTTCTAGAAATGAAATAATGTGGACTGGAACACAAAATTGTAGATCCTTCCTCAAAAATGTCAATTTTCCTGCTATTCTTACGGGAACATGCCAAATATTCGTAAGCAAAATCGTCTCTTTTTTTAACTTCTTCACGTTGATCTGATTTCTTTATTCCAAGAGATTTTAGAAACAGACGATTTATCAACATTTTGTTCCATCTGACTTTTGGCGTAGACTCCTGCCAGTACTTTATATCTTTCAAACTGTTTGCAACATTTTTCATGGACGCATTTCCATCGCAGGAGCTTATTTCATTATTTGATACTTCAGTTTTATAAAGCGTTGCATATTTATGATCATTAATGCTATTTAAATCAGTGTTGATCCATTTCGTTTGAATTACGTTTTGACAGAATTGTTGGGATAACTTGCTTTGAAAAGGTTCTCTCTTCGTTTTGCAGGCCAAAAAACTTTCTTTCGTATCATGTTCTCCTTGGTAGGCACAAAATGGAGTCCATTCTTCCTGAAGCAGAAAAAAGAGTGGATACGCCGATGGATTGTGGATACGGTGCTTAGCTTTAAGTATTTATAAAATCTCCATGATAACAAAAAAAATCCTTTGTTTCTTTAACAAGTACAAAATTTTATTGAAGATATTTAACCTGCTGCAGCGCTCCTATTTCGAAAGATGACAGAACGGAAAAAAAGAATTTTTCATACAAGAAGATACTTCAGCGAAAATTTTACTACTTTGCTTCTACCCATAGGAAGGAGAACGACATTATTCAGAATCTCCTGAATGAATGAATATATTCATAGACACAACTATTATTCACATGCTGTTGATACTTTTAAAATATTTTAACAGAGCTTGTGTCATGTTAATACCTGAGTTACTTGATTGAATTGTTGTTGCTTCGAGAAGCTGATCATTTCAAATAATTTTGAGTAAATATAAAATTGCTTTGTAACATGACAAATGACGAAAAAATAATTGTACTTGCAATTAAAATTTCATTTATTCATGTTTAGGGAATAATTTTTGATATTGATCGGGTGAAAGTCAAACTTTCCACCAATAACAAAGTCGATTGTTAACAACTCACACTCCAGTTCATAGTAATAATTCAAAGGTCAGTTTAAATCAATTGGGCAGCCATATTGACATATTTCATTAAAAATTTGTGAAGTTATTTGGTTCTGCAGAAGAACATGTTTCTCTCAAACGTATGTCGTGTGGCACCACTCCTTCGTAAAATAAGGATTGTATCAGGTATGTTGTTAAATTACTGTAAACATCGAGTAAAAGATTATGTTTTATGTTTTGACGTAAGCATTTAATCAAGTTAAAGTGGTTATGTGAATGTTTTATGTTGTCATGTTGAAAGGCACAACTTCAAGATTGATGTCAAGCAAGCCTGTAGAATCTGCTGAAGCATTTGATGCAAGATGGGAAGCTTACTTTAACAGGTTTGCGTACAATATAATGGAGTATTTTACTGAATGCAATTCAATTTCAATTCATCGGTTGAACAACTGGATTTTCTTTTTTGTAAAGGAACGACATTGATGATTGGGAAATTCGCAAAGGTGTCAACGAGCTCTATGGGCATGATCTTGTTCCTGAGCCCAGAATTGTCAATGCTATGTTAAGAGCTTGTCGTAGATTGGATGATTTTGGTATGGCTGTACGTGTTCTGGAGATCATTAAGCTAAAATGTGACCAAAGTGGTGATAAAGAAGTTTATGATTACATTATTCAGAGCTGTAAGCCTGTCATGGATGAGCTTGGTGTCGAGACAGTTGAAAACTTGGGTTTGACAAAAAGTTAAACATTGATATATTTGGAGTATGTAAATGTAAATTTTTACTTCAAAAGTATTCACAAATGCTAGAATTAATTGTTGTTACAACCTTTACAGTTATACGACTCAATTGTAATTTTACATTGTTTTGTTTGAAATACATGAATAAAGTTCTAATTGATCTTGAGCTGTGTGTTGATAATCTTTTGAAAAAAATGGCAACAAAATGATAACAAAATGTATGGCATAAGTACTGAGTCAGGTGAATCAAAAAGTGATGAATTTTTTTCTATTTTTCTTCTATTAATGAATACAATCCAATAAAAAGGTGGAAGGAGAGAGAGAGAGAGAGAGTAGAATCATGAGTGTGTTGATGGGGGAGAGGGCTCATTGCCTTGTTGAAAGTCTTGTCTAAATGTGCAGTTTTGGAACTTTTCTTGTGGTAATGTAAATCAGAGTGGCCCTTATCAAAATTATGGCAATACTTTCTTAATGTTGATAGAATTAAAAATATTTAAAAAACAAATCACTTGTAATGAAGACGAAGAATTACTAATCTTGTGATTATTTTCTCCGGTAATTCTCATGGTCGACTAATTTTCGTAAAACTTGATGTATATTGTATAAGGTATATCCAATATGGCGGCTCAAATGTTCAATTTGACCACAAGGTTAAGTATTAGTTCTGTACATGTTTGTCTTATCCTAGGATATGGCTTTTTATTCTCATTGTTTGTTTATAAGTTTGAGTGCACACGTAGGTGAATATAATAATGCATTCGTAAAATTTAGCTCTATTTAGGTTGCATTGCTTGCATGTTAATCATGTATGTATGAGAAAAATGATGAACTTTAGATACTAGAAAAAATTAGAAAGAACTTTATATTGCTTTTATAAACGAGAATTGATTCAAATTTTAAATAATTCTAAAAGATTAAAAAATGGTGTGAGCCTTATCAATGATTTGGATGCAGCAAGATTTCCATTGCTACTTTCTCGGATCATTGGAAAATTTACAACAAAGGTAATATAGTATGATGCAAGATCTATGTGTTGTTATTTTTGGATTATGGATAAGGTTTCATTATGTTTCTGTCTTACAGGGCGAGAAAATATTTTCTGAGGATGAACACACAAAACTTTGCAATGCATTCAAGGTTGACAGCAATAATTTGCAGAGTATTTTGGATACGTCAGTATTTATTCTAGAACAAGCGGCCTATCACACTGCAAAACCAGCCAACCTTGCACAACAGTTAAAGAACATCCAGCTCGTGGATGACAAGGCAAACAGACCTGTTTATTTACGATTTTTTTATAGAAGGTAATTAGATAATGATTGTTAATGAAATAATATGGTCTTGCAGGTGGAGATGTTTGTTAATGTTTGGAAAAATCATGGTAAGAATGTCAATGAAGAACTAAAACAGAGAAGTATTGCACCCAAACAGGTGATTTTTAATGGTGGTTATTGATCTGAATTTTTTAAAGTGCTACAACCAAACCAATATCTTTTAGTTAGAGAGTGTTAAATGGAGATTGAACTTGCAGATGGCTGAAGCATCACGAGTAAATTGAAACAACCCAGTGCTGTTGTACAATTGGGTTTGAAGGAAATCAGGTATTATCTTGTAATCTGAAACAAATTTTAGTTGCATTTCATGTGAAACAATTTATTCTGTATTTTTGTGTAGGAGTCAGACAATCTTTTGTTAGAATTCACTCATGAGGAGCTCTACTCATTTTATGATCAGCTTGAACAGATCAAGAGTCAATTAGATGCTTTAAGATAGCATGAAATGATTAAGACAACTTTTTTGAACTGAGTTTCCTTTATTGGGAATTCACAGGAGAAAATAAATAATTGATTTAGTAAATTAGATTATCAATAGTTTTATCATGAGATAATCAAATTCTATTTTGTATAAAGTTTCTGATTTTTGCTGTTGCTATGACAGTTGCTGTCTGTTGCTATGGATATCAAATATGGCGGAAAAGGTGATTTATGACAAAAAATAAAAGATGAACTCTATAACGGGACCTCATGATGACCCGATAGAAGTGGGGAGACTTCTTGTGAAAGTGCGTTTTGCATCCTCCTTTAAATAGTCGAAATAATGCTTAATTATGAATTTTGTTGGTTGTTATTTTACAGTTTATATTTTTTGACTTTTCTGTTATAGTATGCATTGTATGCTATATAATCGTTTTTCATGTTTTTGTCTAGGTGCAAGATGAATTACGGCATGTTCGTGAGCAAATAAACAATGCTGTGGAGGGCAAGAGTATAGAAAAATTAGACTTGAAGAATATTGAAAAAGCAATTGAAAGAACTGAGCTTGGGATCAAGGTACATTTTGCCATGGACAAATACGCTCGTCTGTACTTTTATATGTTTTTGTAAATGTGTCTGGCTTGCTTCCTCAAATGTAGAGCAAAGCATCAAAACTGGTACAAGTATCCAACAATCAAGTTCTTACTCTACCATCCCTGGAACAAACCATTACAAAGAAGAAAGTTGAAGAAAATCACGATGAAAAACCCAGTGCCTGCCTGAAGAAGCCTAATGAAATACAAACAAAGCTCAGGTTCCGCTTTTTCTTTTGCAATAACTGTGACAATACTATCATCAATCTAATGAAACATGCATTTTTCAGCCCAAACAACGGTCTTCTTCAGCCAATCATTGTTGCAAAAAGTGGAGGGAAACCAGCACCAAATGTACCATCTCCTGGGCAACAGGTTGATGATAGCCTTTAACTGAAGCTTACTTTTCAAATGCATTAACAAACTCAATGATTTAGATCAAAGATTTGCGAACACTCCAGATGCTCACAAGGCCAGAACACCCAATATCAAGAGATATCTTGAAAGACAAGTATGGTGTAGCCCTGCCACAGATCCATGAAAAGTCAGAAACTGGTGTGGTAAAGCAAAAAATTGTTACTGGTTGTACAGTTGAACCATTGGCTTCATTGCCTCGCTCTAATAGAATAGATCCTTCAGTAAGTCAGTTTTTCACGTTATACAATTGTTTGATGACTTTTAGTTCTTTTGAATTTTTGTTTAATTGAACACAATATATTTTTCAGCGTACACCACCGCCTGTGTCCGAGGATGATGCAAAAAAAGGAATTTTGAGTTTGCTAGAGCGAGGTCTTATACCCGTATGTACTTGTGATTGTGATTGTTTGACATTCACATTTTGAATTATTTCAATGGATGATATTAATGACAGATGCTGTTTTTAATTATTTAGCCTGCAGCAGAGCTTTCACTTGAACCTTCTCCTGTACGGCATCATCAAGCAGTGGTAAGGGGTGATAGACAAGGATAATTTATATCACAATCATAAATGGAGCTATCAGCATGAATGATTTTGTGTTGATTACAGTTACATGACCCTAAAGATCAGTTTAAGAAAAGATTTACTGGATTACATGATGAATATTATGGTGAAAATTGATTTAATTTTACATTCAGCCTATAATCTTGAATTAATTTGCACACATACTCTGTTCATTTATATTTTATTTGTTGTAGTTGGAGGATATAACATTGCTGCTGTAAAGGTGAGATGCTTAATAAAACAAAAAGAGTACTACCCCCTGTCAAAGATGATATGGTTATTACAAAGAACAGCAGCATACCCCCTGTCATAGATGATATGGTTACTACAAAGAACAGCAGCTACTTTTCAACTTGCTACTTTATATGCTTAGATAGACAACGATAATGCTTTGATTGCGAAGGAAACATCTCTTGCGGAAAAGAAGAAAAAGAAAATCGACCAATTTCAAAATGTTCACCAGGTTTTGATTTGCATAAAGTTGTCAGACTCTGTCATGATATTTACACATGCTACATAAGTGAATTTATAATGTATTTACACAGGGTTCTACTGATCACTCTTTGCTGCCGACATCAGTCAGAGATATCGACCTCATTTTTCCAGTAAGATCCATAAGACACGCGCAAAGTCCGTGTGGATGATTAGGTCGTGGAATTATTATATATTTATAAAATTTATTTTTCAAGCATTCTGTCCCTCTTCCCTCACCTTCAAACGAGGTGAAAAGTGCACATAAATTTGTAATCCAAAATGGAAAAGTGCGATCAACTTCTCAGGTACTTCTTTTACAACACAGAATGTCCGCTGATCCTTATCTGATTCATCCACGTGGTCTTTTCTTTGTAGGATTTTATGGATTTTAAACGTCATTATTGTCTATCTTGGGGCAGGTAAAAGATATCACCAAGCATGGGCTTAGGAAGATCGATAAATAAGGGGGGGAGGGTACTTATTAAATTCATTGCTCTTAACGGATTATACCATGTGTATGTGAACATGAGCCCCCCCTCCCTAATTATAGATCTTCCTACGCCCATACTGCCATGTGAACGAAGCATTGCAACTCACATCATCTTTCTTTTTATATCTTTAGTATTGTAACCTTAATAGTGAAGCTTGAAGGATCATGCGTGATTATTCTATACCGTTAGCGATTATCGATGCTGATAGGTTTGTGGTTTGTGGCTTCCAGACAAAATTTATTATTTACTTTAAAATCTTTTGTTATCAGGTTAGCTGATCTGGCATTGGTGTTTGAACTGGAGGAAAGACCTCAGTTAAGCGTATGTAGCTAGTATTTTGTATCGTGTTTTAATGCCTTGCGTAGTGTGAACCTTTGTGATCATTCGTTGTTTCGATATATTTCAGCATTTTCTGACGTGCATTTATAATTGTGAAGATGTTGAAAGGGCAATAAGAACACCTGTAAGAATGCGACATCTTGTATCTCATAGAGAAAACCTTTCCGTAACAGTGGCATGCATAAATCTTGTGTAGGGTCGTCGTTATTTTGCACAGGATGGTGAAAAAATGGCTGCTATAAAAATCCAGGTGACATTTATCCTTTGTTACTCTGTCTTGCAGCTACACCATTGAACTACTTAACACCCTCACAATCTTTTAGTCTTCTTGGCGACGTTTTCGTGATCGTAAGGCTTACCTAGAATATCGCAGGAAACAGTGGGCGGCTGGTGTCATTGCCATATCGTGGATCATGAACTGTAAACTGTCCATGATAAGGAAACAGTTGAAACATCTTCGACAAACTCAAGTGGAGAAATTCAAACTGAGATCAAGAGTACGCCATCTATATTGATTTATCATTTTTTTTAAACGTGTTTTAGTCGTGCAAGCAACTTTTTCATGTTCTAGATTTTTCGTTCAAGATGGAGTAAAATCAAGGAATCCAGAAGAGTTGTTGTCCACATTCCTTCATTAGGTACTTTACACATGTCGTTGAATGCCGAAAAGAATCAAAACGAAACTTTGAAATTTTATTTTTAGGATACCCGCAACATATTCGAAATAATCTAACAGATCTACCAATGTTACAAAACTTGCAAATGGCAAGGCTGTGTGATATTTCAGGTAATAGTTGCTTTCGGTGAATTTTTTATAAAGGGTTTTCGATTTAGTCAAATCATGTATTTGCGCTGCAGATGCTAGGCAAGATGTGATCTATGTTAGTCCCGTTGAAATTACCGAAGACGTTCATCAGTATTACTCCAAACTTCTTGCAATGAAAGCCAAAAGTGATGATGATCCTCAAGATGAAAATATTGCTAACAGATATAAGATCGTTGTGCCTGAAACTTTGGACCGATTTCCCGTTCGTATACAATATCGATTGAGCATCACAATCTTCCTCAATTGCACCTTTTAAAATCGTTTTTATTATTCTGTAGAACCACAACATGTGTCTCGCCTCTTTACTTAAATACAGCCCCAAAACAATTCAAAGGTAGGTCGTTTTTCACTTGTAATAATCTTTGCTAAAAATTGTCAGTCTGTGAATTGTTTCGTTCATACATATCGTTTTCTGTATAATATATTTTGCTCAGAATCAAAGCATTAATCAAAGGACGAGATGCTTACATTGTTCCGGGTGTTCTCCATCAGGATGATCTCTATATTTCCGATCTCTTAGGTAATGTGCGGTTTCTTGAGATGATTGATGACAATAATTTGAAGAGAAGATCCATTTTCTCTTTGTACTTCTTAACCAATATTATTTATTACTGTTAGAAATTACGTACCTCGCATTCTGTCTTATTTAGATCTACCTATCCTAAGCCCAGATCCTGAGATAGCTCATCTTTACTCATCGAAGTCAGGCACAAAAAGAATATTCATCGCTGCAAATGCGGATTTTCCACCTAGTGAATTTGATATTTACAGTTTACCTCAGGTCTGTTTATAACAGCGTTCGAATGTAATTTGTTTTTTATTGTACAATTTCAAACTCGTCGGCATTATCCTATTTATGTAGTTAAAAACAATAGTTTGTATTCAAATTATATGCTAGAAAATTGTATTGTAAGAGAAGTGATAATTTATTTCATGATAATTGTGACGTTTTACTCAACATTTAATTACATAGTGTCTACTAGTTTATTCAATTTATTAAAGTCAGTTTTCTATGTTAAACTCGTATAACCTAATTGGTGGAAGTGGGGTTTAATTTAGGCTGTAGAAATGGTTTGAATAATTAATTGTTATGATTGTAGAAACTTTATTCAATTTCTATTTAGCTTCACGAATGTTTGGCTCAGTTAGTAACAGAGAATCTGCATATAAAAAGATGGCTTTTCAAAATGGATGACGAATTCGCAGCACGGGGAACAGGTAAATTTAACTATCAACTATTTTATCACATACTGACGTCACACCATTTATACGTTGAAAAATCGCTTGTGTTTCCATATTTCTTCTTCACTTTTTTAAGCTTATTGCGACGTCACACCGCACTTAAGTTGTTACGTTGCTGCAATCAAAGAAAGCCAGCGGTACGGTGAGAAGTGGGGCAAGAAATGGGCCCACGAGCCAACGATGGTTAAGATCATTTCTGAGATTCCTAAAATACTCTCACAGCATGCTTCGCCCGTTATCAAAGATGGGTACGCTAATTGGGAGAAGTTTTTAGAAGTTTTTCTCCAAACAGGTGACACACAAGGACGTTGTGAATTTGCTACATGTAACAGACTGCTGTATTCTAATTGCTTTATACATAGGCGGTATTATCGAAGCTTGTCCACCAAGTGACAGTGTAACTGCTTTGACTACAGATTTGTTGATAGAACCAGATGGAAACATGTCCGTATTAAGTACCAGTGATCAAGTATGAAAATTTCTTCTTTATATACATTTCATTGCTTTCATGTTGCTGTCTGTTCTTACAAAGTTTTATGATGTTCAAGATCCACGCTACTTCTGCTTATCAATGTTGGGGTAACTCTTTTCCCCAAGCGTCAGTTGATCCTCGTGTGCTCATGGAGAAAGCCATTGCAATAGCTAATGTGTGTCGTCAACGAGATATCATTGGTTATATTTCTATAGACTTTGTTACCTTCATTGACCCTGATACGGTAGAACTTGCCTACTTGATAAATCGTTTGTTTGTGAATAATTCGATTTTCTGAAGGATTTATGTTTCTAGATGGAGCAGATATTGTGGGTTGTGGATCTCAACTTAACTCACAGTGATAGCTTAGCGCAAATGAAACTTATAAAATATGTGACAAACGGTAGTTTTGATTGTGAACGGAGTACGTTTCAAGTACCTGTAAAGGTGAAGAAATCTGAATCTGCGCTTGCAGTTTCACGAAAACGTAAAAGTATTGCACCGGTTGAGGTTTGGAAAAGCAATCTGATAGCTGTTGTTTTTAATGGTAAAATCAAGACATTTATTATTGTATTTATGTCTGTCTTACAGCCTCCTCCAAATCCTTACCGTTACGCGATATTCAGTTCACGACTTAAGCACAGCAACCTGAGTGTTATACATTACAGTGTCTTCTTTCAAATGTGCCGTGCTCATGGTATTGGCTTTGATATGAAGGTATTAAATGTCATTTTTCTTTTTGCATGTCATGGATTATCATTTTATTTTCGAGGTATTGTGGGAGGCATTTTGGGGAGCAGCTATGTTTTATGTCCTTGTAGGAAAAAGCAGGCACGATATTTTGTTTGGTTGATAGTAAAAAGAAAGAGTTTTTTACTATGATGTAAGTAAGCATGTAGCTACACAACATAATGTGAAGTTTTGTTTCAAACTTTCGATGGTTCTCTACTTTCTTACTATTTCGGTTTATTTCAGGGTAATAAGTGATGAACTTCAAGGATCACTTTCCACATTCGCACGAAATCTCTCCGTGATACACCAAGAAATATCCTCACCAAATATGCAAGGAAGAAGTAACTTCCAAGTTAGTCGTTGAATCATCGTAGAGATGAGTTGATTTTGATAAAGCTGATGTATTTTTATCGTTAAATCGTAATGGATCTTGCTCAGATGAAAAAGTTTCCGATAATAATACGTAGTTTTGCTTTCTAGTTATCAATTTATACGTGAATAAATTATGTAGGAGGCGGTTGATGATATTGAGGAGATTTTAGCAACAACAGAAGAGAACGTGAAGCTAAATCGTACTGGAAAGACGCCTCAACTTCAAGCTCCTAGACCAAAAGAATTACAAAAAATTTTGACGAAGCATCAAAACAGTGTAGCTAAAGCGTTAAACGCTGTGGGTAATGAGGCAACAGAAAAAGGAAGCACATATTCGACTGATGAAATTAATCAAAGGTCAGTTATGTTTGTCGTGTTTTTTTTAAAACACTTTGCATTGCCATGTTATTCTTGATTCATGGAAATCTTTTAGCATGTGTTGTGCAGCACCACAATCGCAATTGCAACAGCTCTCGTCCACTTCCATTGACATCAATCCACCTCCACCTTCTCCTGGAAGTAATTGCAATCACACAAACTTGGAAAAGAATAACGACGACACTTTGTCCTGATTTAGTTAGTCAAATCTCGTCGGTATGAATAATAGGGTGATGTTGCTGATGTGGCGTTACTTTCTTTTTGTCATGTCTATTTGCTTCTCTATTATAAAGAAACTACCACCAAAAAGTTGGTATTTTACTTTTATGAAGACTAGCAATCGAATCGTGCCCAATAAACTTCTTACTATTATCACGCTCTTGAATCAATAGCAGACAACTTTTACGTTATAGGACAAAATCTTTTAAGATCTTGACAAGATCTTGCCATATTTTGCAAGATATAGCATGAGTAAAATCTTGCAAGATCTTGACAAGATCTTACCTAAAATCTTTCAAGATCTGAGTAAAGTCTAAATACAATTGTCGATCCATGCCTCCCGATGCCCCGAGATATTTGAGCACTAGAGCGTTTCATGTTTGTTAGGGAACCAGATAATCCTGTCGGCCATAAAGCCCATAGATGGTTTGCTTGTGATACATGAGAAACAGTAAATGAGAGAGTTAAATCAGAAAGATATGAACCAATAAAAATAGTATAAATCATAAGTGTCAGAAAAAGAAGAGAGTTAATTGAAACATTCCTTAGTTTATTTTATAAACAAAAAGATAAAATTCGAAAGCAAAAAAACCCCGTTTTCGGGCCATGCTTCCCGATACCTTGTTAATCTTAAGGCACTAGAACGCCGCATGTTAACGTTTCGGTAGGAGATTTCGCCCCCTCCACGCTATCCTACTTGGGAGATGCAATAGCAAGCTTCCGCCCATCAGACCCCGAGATCACCTGCGATAGGCTTTGCCCGGGGTACGCAGGGAGAGTGTGGTCGCCACCGAAGTGTGGGCCCCTAAGCCCACATAATACTATATCGCACCCAGCTTCCACTGCTAGTTGACATCTACTATATGAAGTTTTAGCTTTATATATATATACAAAAAGTCAAAGGCTTACGAAAGTTGTGGTATTATTAAAGTCACTACTGCGCATGCTCAGATTATTTCTTTGATAATTTGCGACTAAGTTAGTTGTTGCCATGACTATGAACAATTAGTCGAGTTTACTGCGCATCCTTGAGCGCATGTGCAGATGATATTTCAGTTAAATTGCCAGTAAGCATGCTATTTACTTCAAAATTGGTGCTAGTGAATGCAGTTGGTCGTTGCCATGACTATTAACTTGGACAGCTAGTCAATTCGACTGTGCATGCTCAAGGACATTGCGCATGCGCTGATGATTTCTCTATTTAATTGTTACTAGGCATGCTATTTACATACTATTTACAACAGTAAAGTCTTGCATAAAATCTTTCACGATCTTGCAAAAATAAAATCTTGCCAGATTTTGCCATGACATGGTAACTTCTTGCACGGTCTTAGGACGATCTTTGTAGGATCATGGTAAGAAATATAAAGATCATAAAAATTTTTTATCAGATTTAGGCTAATTTATTTTCACTTTTCCCGCTATTGTCGAATTGTTCTTTTTTTGTGCTATTTCCTGTCGACGCCACACCCGATTCGTGTAAATGGCTGTCAATTATATAAACTAAATTAAAATTGGCGAAATAATAACAACTAAAACAACCTTTTGGGCCAAATACCCATATGAAACAATAAAATAATAAAGAAAATGGACGAAAGCAAGGAGTGTGATAAGACTATTTATTCACTTCAACAAAGTTGGTAAAAATGGAAGAAAACAAGAAGTATGACGAAGTCGTTCTTTCGAAAATCAGAAAAGACCCAGTTGCATTTGATTTACAAATCAGCTTATTTATGTCTGCTTTGAAGAATTATCGCCATGATAGTCTTCTTAGACCGTTTCCTTCTAGCTTCATTAAGGAAAATCAAGAAAAAGATGTCAATGAGTTGGTGAGTTCTGCTCGTACAAAGAAATATGCGATTACGTGTTATGTATACACACTGTTACAATAACAAATAATTATAACATTTTTCTTTTGCTCTTTTTAGAGAAATGTGGCGAATGAAATACCAGCTATTAAAGTATTAAGTGAAAATAAGAATAATATTTGTAATGATGTTTGGCAGCTGCTTGATTGGATAACTAACAGCAGAAATTTTATAATTCAACAGGTTCCTATGGAAAGCAAGGTTTAGTAAATTTTTCTAGGTAATTTGCAAAAACCTCAAGCTAGACGTGTAAAATTTTTGTCATAATCAGGGATTTAGGTTTTGAAACATAAATGTTTATTAATGTTTTGTGTTAGATTTAATTGTGAAGTAATGAATGTTAAACTGCTTTAGTTTCAAGAGATAACAAACAAGACAGAAAATTCCAAAACCTTTCATAAACCTTCACATATATTTGAAGTGATGTATGAGGAAAGTGCCAATAGAAAGTTTCATGAAATTGCTGGAAACATGGAAGTACTTTATGGTTATCATGGAAGTCGAGTGGAAAATTTCCATTCCATTTTGCATAACGGACTTCATGCTCATTTGAATAAGGTTTATAGATAACAAAATCCTTTTAATGCAAGCATGGTTTTGCGGCAGTATGTTTTGTATTTTTTAGGTATCACTCTTTGGAGAAGGAACTTACCTCTCAAGTGATCTTAATGTTAGCATACTCTATAGTAAATTTGGGGAAGGCTGGAGGCATAGTTTATTGGGAAAAAAGATAAGCTGCATTGCAGTTTGTGAATTTGTTGATCATCCAGATGTGAAGAGATCAGTTCAAAGTCCAGGTCACAGTGTCAATCTAGAGTCCCAAATAGTTTAAGTGGTGATGTTCCAGAAAAGTATTTTGTTGTCACAAATAATCAGTTAGTTCGAGTGAAGTACTTAATGGTTTATCGCTCCAGCTATGGACAGTGAGTTCAATTACAAATTTCTTTCGTATTGTAACTTGTGTTATTCACTAAAAAAACTATAAAATTTCTTAGTCTCTATAAATGTTGTTTTAAACTGTGTTAACATCATTCAGGAGCATCTGTCATTCATTTTGGATATTCCAACATCCTCTTGCATCATTGGTCATCATCTACATCTTGTGCCTTCTTTTTTTGGGCCTCTCAAGATCAAATATATTTGAAAATTTTTATAAACATTTGAGAAAGTCTTAACTACACCTAAGAGGTTAAGGTGAGGTGTATTTAAGAATGTGAATTTTTTTTGAAATTCTTCATCTGATTTTAGTTGAATTTATTTAGTGAGAATGAGGTGGATGGATTCCTCTGTACAAAGAATAAACAATTGCAGATTAAGATGTGAAATTTGGGATCATTGTACCTGGTCCATGGATGAATATCAATGAACACTTGTCATGTAAAACATCCCATGGAGCATCCATCAGAATTCCATCATTCATTGCACTTTTTTAAAACATGATAAAAAAACAATGCACTCTGTATATAGCATTATGTGAAAATCTACACAATTTGCCGTTTGTTCATGGAATCATGGAAATATTGACGGCAAGATTATGGATTTTGAAAATTGTAATATATACCCGAAATTTGCATTTGTCATTTTGACGTATGTTTTTCTATGACCCACAAAAATATCCATACCCCTCTGATATCACCCAACTGTAACAACTTTGAATCCTGTTCCAAAAAAAAGCACAATTTATTGATTTTTCTCTTTATTTATTTGTGCTGCTCTGTTTTTTTGTTGGAAGAAAGATACATTATATTTGTGACATGAAGGTCCAAGTTCTGGTAGCGCTATTGCACGTTAGTATTTCGTTTGCCTCAAAGAAAATTACAACATCGACGACGTCCAATGCCCCAACGAATGCCGGCAAAAATTTAACGCCTTCTAGTACGAAACCTAGAACAGAAGAGCCATCAGGCAAGTCGATAAACAATGCTACTGACTCAACGACTCAGCCAAACACATCGAAACCTACATCAGCTATTTCATCAACTTCGCAATCGACGAAAACAAAACAATCTCCATCGACAAGTACGAGCGAAACGAATAAAACATCTGCAAAACCTGCAATGCCGTGTGAAAATAGAAATCAGTCCTGTTCAATGTGCATTAAAGGCGATGATTGTGTCTACTGCAGCTCGGATAAGTCATGTTATAAGAAACAAAAGCTTATTCCCACTGGATGTAAAAGCAATAAATGGTATTGGGGTCAATGTACAATCCCTGGTACGTGACTTCAGTTTGATGAGTTTAGGCCAGTTTCAAACGTCGAATTTTACATGAGCCGAATAGATTTAAAGCAAAAGATAATAAGGAATTTTATCTCATTTTCTATTGTCTTTAATGCATTCGACTCGTGTAAAATGCGACGTTTGAAACGGGCCTTAGATTTTAAATGATATATTCTCATGTTTTGTCCTCACTTTGTGTAGGTAACGTTTTGATAATTGTTTTCCCTGTTGTTGGTGGAGTGTTGATCATCATGCTTTCCTGTTGTGTTTATTGTTGCTGTTGTAAACGTTGCTCTCGCAAGAAAGTTACACGCGAGGAGAGTAAGAGCAAACAGCGACGATTGGATCGTGAAAATAGGAGTGCTCAAAGAAAAATGAACAGAAGTGAACGTCATAATGCTATACGCATGAAGTATGGTCTTCTACAAAATGTTAACGATGACGAAGACACCATTGCTTAACAGTTCTAAGTAAATTAGGATTTACCAATTAAAAACTGAAAGATGAATAGTTTATATTGAATTAACGCTTGATAATATGATAATGTTGTGTTTTTGTTTTAAAAGCTTCAGCGCAGATAATTATGCGCGAGTTTAACAACATCCTCTGTAGCTTTCAAAGACCCTCTTGTCATAAAGGCTTTTTGTAATTGACTAAATTATGCATCGTTTCTGTGATTATATGTTCGACTGCTATCTTTCTTTTTTTGTCAACCAAAGATCATACCTTGTGATCGTGAGATATAGTAAGGTCATTAAATGATTTTGGTTTGTCTGGATTTATCACTTATGGGTATCGTATGAATGTGATCTGCGTTTGCTGTGTGTACATATACTTATATATTTATGAGTCTTCACCACAAGTAATGAAATATCGCTTCCAGCGTCTGTTCTGTCGGTAATGTTCCAATGATTCATTTTATTCTTTTTGAAGTATATTATGTAAAAACAATTTATGTATCTTGGTATCGTTAACTATGTCATTTCCTTCTAGGAAGACGCCTTTCCTTTTCTTGGTTGTGGTCTTAATTTATTTAAAGACCTTGTCTGTATTACTTACAAAGCCTCCAGTTAAAGAAGAACATCTCACTCAATTTTTTTTCCAAAAATTACCAGACTCACTACTGACGAAGGAGACTTTAAATAAGGCAAGAGGGAAAGTCTTAAGCATTAAATATAAGGTTATAAATTCCACAGCCTCTGGTAAAATCGCTTTGAACTTGACGTTAAATATAGACAAAGCTTATTATCCGAAATCGGTTCAACTAGTTACCACTCCATCCCCGTATTACGAGCATCATCCAAAAAGATTTGCGTATGTCATTGGAAGGTATTGGGAACAGATGTCACAGAGCATGCGCGCATTTTTGTCCTTAGTCTTACAGGCCTCCGGTCGGAGTGTTGTCGCACCTATGGTGAAGGATTCTCGATTTCAAGCGAATGGCTTACCACTTGGGTACTATTTTGATAGGAAATATATACGTGATATCTTGAATTCATATGGATATAATGATCTGTCAGATAAAGATACATTCCAAGTGGAATGCTCTCCAAATGATCTCAACTACACCACGGTACATTTTTTGTACGAACAAAAGAAAGCAGCGACCTATACTAAAAATCTTTTTCAACTTGACGACGCCACGTATGCTAAAATGAGCGTTGATGCTGGTAGAACAGGCTGGACAAGTTGTCCTTTCATACAACGTTTAACTAAACAAAATCCAAACTCCAAGATGTATTGTGTCAACACCTCGATAATAACGGACTGGTCCGTATTTGAAACTGATGTCATTAGATCAGCAAAATGTCTCAGTATCGTTGTTTGGCGAGGAATCGGCGACTCTTTTCGCTCTCGTTTCAAGGAAACTGGCTTTCGACTACGGTCTAGCAATTTCTTTCACTCCTTAAAACCCAGCCCGTTGGTCATTGAAACCGTGAAGAACTTTCGCCGTCTGTATCTAGGAAGTAGATATCTTGCGGTGCATATACGTGGTGAGCACATAGCAATAGCGCATGGTATTGCCCCCTTGAAGCAATGTATTCATTTCATGGGGTATGTTTTAAAGAGAATGAAAACTTTTACGATATCCATAAAGTGTTCGTTGCAACTGACATGTCAAAATATGGTTCGAAATCATGGAAATCTGATGTAAAACTTGATGTTGTCACTGAAGAAACATTAAAGGCGTTGCAGGAGCTAGCCTTAAATACAACAAATGGAATCTCTTTTGACATGTACGCTGATAAAGAAGGGTCGGTGGATCGTGGGCTCGTTGCCTTGATTGAGGTGAATTTAGTAGCGCAAGCCCAAGGACTACTTACGATAGGTTATTCTTCATTTCATCATTGGTTATCTACGAAGTTTTTGGACTTCCATCGCAATGATCCAGAAAGAGATTGGTCCTTTCTTAAGATTTGCTTCAATGACTATTGAAAGTCCTGTACAAAGAGCTGCATGGCACTTCAAAAACTCTGTTTATGTCTTTTCACATTTTACCAAGAAGTAAAAGATATATTTAATCTTTTCATGTCTTTTGGATCAGCTTTATTCATTTCAATGTGTATGAAGGCAGTCACCTGTCGGTGCCAAAACATTTTCAGAAAGTTAGACGAGTGTGGTTAATCTTAATTCGCCTGTTATAAAGCTGATATTTCGTCAAGCAAGTGCCAATACCGATATGTTAAAACAAATAATCCAAAACTATAGTTCTTCACTGTACATGGCAATAGGGAACATTGTGGCAGACTTAGGGCCTGCTCTCTTATGGGGTAAATGCTCCAGTAGTTATATGTATTTAAAAAATGCAGTTCATTAATTTGACTTGTGTAGTTCATTAATTTCTAGTGACCTCTTACAGCCTTAGGCAAACAATCTATGTTCATACTTCTCATTTGTCATTGTGAATTTTTTTAATTTTATCTTCCCGTTGAAGTTTCCACCCTGTTTCAAACAGTGGTAAAACCAGTCAAATCTATTACTCCTACAATGCAGATTTTTCAGCAAAATTCATTTCTTTGGAAAATGAAATGATTCAGTCATTGAACACAAAAATATTTGGGTTGTTAGAGAAAAAACGGGCTGCCTTCGCTGTACTGCTTTGAAAATCCACGTTATAACGTGGGTTATTTTGAAATAACGACATAAAACCAGTCACGCTGAGATGCACTTCAACAGAGACTTCTTAATTTGAATTACCACGTATAAACATTGCTGAGATGAGTATATACTTAACTTGATGATTTACTTAAGAATTTGCCACGAACCGAATTTTACAACGTCATAGAATTATACATCATAATTCCAAATCATCATGTTTTGATAAAATGAGCCATTTGAATTTATGGAAATTGACCTAGGCATATATTATGATACATGTTAATGGTATTATATTTATCTCAAGAATTTGGACTTAGTAGTTGAGGCGACTTAGTAAATCTTGTATGGGCTGGACGTCCTCTCTTCTTCAAAACAGTAAGTGGCAAGATATTTCTTTTAATGTTTTACTTTTATTGTTGATGTATGTATAAACAAAATACTCTTACAATATGTCCATACACAAAGTTCAAGTTATGTATATCTTAATTACTAAGAAAGTTGTTTGAATTATCTTAGGTTCATTAAGTCGATCATCAAATGTTGAGATTCTATCCTTGTTAATGCCTCATGGTTAAAGAGCGAATGCCACGAATCCATCTACTAAGAAATGGCCAATTTAGGTGAGGAAGAAATTATATTAACCTGATTATATGATAAGTGCTGTGTCGTCAAAGTTGTTGTTTTTTGGGTTTTTTTGAGTAGTTGATAACTTTCATTCCTTGATCTAATCATGGCGCTTTGTGATATAGAACCGGCGTTGTTAAACAAAATTTAAAGCATGATCTTCTAGTCAAATGAATGAATTGCAGTTTCTAATACCATCAAGACTTTAATGTAGTAAAATATAAATACGATTTCTGTATCACAATGCATATTAATCACTTTGGTATACGTGGCGGGGCGTTTGCATCTTGCTCGATTATTGACTTTTTGAGGAGCATAAAGCTTAAATTTCGTTGAAGTAGAAATTATTATTATTTATTTCGTATTATTTCTCTCTCCTCATGAGAGATCTGCCTTCTTCAAGTTGTGTAACAATGATATTTTTACCATTACGATATCAGCATAACAATAGCTGCTAATCTCAATGGCAATGTAGAAAATAAAGAATTTATAACACGATGAGGCGGATTTTGGATCAAACTAGATTAAAGACTTTCTTCTAAGAGTGCAAATTTTCTATGATCAATAATATTTATGACGTACCAACATATTTTTTGGAAGTGCATAATTATTATATAAACGCATGGCGCTATTTCAGTAGGGGAAATCTAGCTCCTGAGCTGACCGTGTCATTGCGAGCCGCCACCAATGGCCGTCACTAGGAAGGTCTGGGTGCATGCTCTCTAAGAAAAGATACGATCTTTGACACGGTCAGCAACACTTATTTACCTTAAATGGTACAGGCTCATAATGGTAGTTAAACCAATCAAAATGCTGAAATGGTATCATCTGATACTGTTGTGCAATATTTCTGACGCGGTTGATCAATATGCATTGTGCAGTTTAGATACTTCGAGTCATGACCAGTCGTGACATATTAATTATGAAAATATATATATTACGGCGGGTAGTTCCATTTCTATCGGCGAACAAAGCGCCATAATGGTGTTAATGAATAAAAATAATTGAAATAAAGTTAATTGACGAAATCCTTATTGGTCATATTTCATCGAATGAAGCTCGATACAGCGTTCCTAAACGCTGAAGTGAGGTATATGGTATTTTATCAACTGAAATACATTTCATTTTTTTTTCACTTTGAAGAAATTTTTACCGTGTCAACTGAAACGGTGGACATGGTCTAGATCCGCAACTGAATTTATTCATTTCTACTTTCTATTCAGGTCATGGACACGATTTCGTTTGTGCATATTTATTCTTGTGGTGTTCTTTCTCACCAATATTGCATTTGGAATCATGTGGCTCTATCGTGAACCAGTCGTCCAAGAATCGCTGGCGAAGAAGAAAAATGACATTTACAAGAATGCCGTGGAGTCTCACCCTCCTCGTCTAGATATACTCACGGAATTCAAAGGGACATCAGAAGAGCTCTGTTCAAAGCTAAGAAGTGGTTACAGAGGTATAACATCGGTGGAATATTCAGATTCAGGAAACTCGGAAGAAGACACTATAGTATTTACTTATCTGAAGACATCATTTCCTAAAGAAATTGATTTTTCAAAACTGAAACCTAAGAATGAGGTTTTTACAAAAGGAAATGGCTATGTGGAGGTTTATGACCGTTACTGGGAACAATTAACGATGAATTTGCGTAGCTTTATAGCTTTGGCAGGTCAAGCAAAGATCGGAGGAAAAAGAGTTGTTGAACCCAAGGTGAAGAGTTCTGTATTTGGAGACAGAAATGGCATGCCTTTAGGGACCTATTTCTACATGAAGCACTTCAATGAGATATTAGCTGCCAGTAACTATGCAACCATAGCCACGCATGACGAATACCGGGCTGAATGTCCATCGGATGACCCTGAACACGTGAACATTCATTTTCTTTATTCACAGAAAGGTGAAAGCTTTACTAGAGCAAAACTGAAATTAAATGACAAGGAGTATGATGAAATAAGCGCAAAAGCGAGAAAAACAGGCTGGACGGTCTGTCCGAAGCTGAAGAATTTCATTCAAGACTATTCAAAGGGAAAGCAAATTTGTGTTAATACAGAGATGTATAAAAACTGGACAAAATTGGAGAAAGACGTCATTCGAGGTGCAAAATGTGTAACAATTGGTCATTGGCGGGGAATCGGTGGAAATTATCGCACACACTTTAGTGAACAGAATTTTAAGATAAAGGCTCGAGATATTCAGTATGCTTTAAAAGTACCTTCGAGTATCTTAAATGAGGCAAATGAATTTGAAAATAGTAAGATCCGTGGACAATATATCGCAGTTCAGGTACGCGGTGAACGTGTTGTTATTCCTCATGATCTTCCAAGACTTCGTAGCTGTTTGCGTCTTCTTTCTGAGACCGTAAATGCACTAAAAAAGTTGAATGATATTGATAAAGTCTTCGTTGCATCAGATATGTCCTCTTATGGATCAGGATCATGGGAAGATTCCCTCAAAAAAGAATTGCATAACGAGAACACCTTGAGTGATATTCATGACTTTCTCATATCAAGTATCGACGGCATTGAATACAAGCCGACACGGAAAAATTTGGATCAAGGTGTCGTAGCACTCACTGAAATGACTATTATATCTCGAGGACGGTATCTCTTGACGATAGGCAGCGGTTCTTTTCAAGAATGGACAAAAGCTAAATTTCTCGAGCATCATCGACATGACACGACTAACTGGTCTCTTATAACCATGTGTTCAAAATAAAATCAAAAACACAGGTAACAAAAATGTTTCTTGCAGATATATGGTTCAAGGATGTGTCGAATAAGTATATGATGTTAAGAGATATACATTGATAAAATATTTTTTATGTTATATAGTGGTTTAAATATTCAAGTTTTTTGCAATTACAGGTGTTGTAAAAATTTCATTAATCAAAAAATCATAATAATGTTTGAATTAAAATTATAATAATAATTGTTCTAATGTAGTGTGTCTTAGTGACGTTTATTTTTGCAGTTCAATTCAATCATTTATTGCATGCAACTGCGCATGAGCTGATGTATTTAAAAGAAATTTAATCAATTTGTCTGCGATGTAAGACTAAAACGTCAGATTATATTTGTCTATACTGACGTTAGACAAAAGCCATTCAAAAATAAAAAATTCACGTTTGGCAAATTAATTAATCCAATTTGCAAAGTTAGTAACGTGACTAGTCTAACTTTGATAATTAGCAACGTGACCTGTCTAATTTTGATAATTATCAATGTGACTAGTCTAACTTTGATAATTAGCAACGTGACTGGTCTAAATTTGATAATTAGCAACGTGACTGGTCTAACTTTGATAATAATTAAAAATGAAATCTGCTTGAAGGACCATCAGTTATTAACAACGCAAATAATTTCTCTAACTATGTCGTAGGGTATTCAATCGTCTATTGAATACGGGGTGTGTTGTGGATGGAGGTCTACCTAAATCTCGAAGAAGCTACAGTGTCTCCTTCATCTATGATAGTTCTTGGCAAAATTATGTACTGGTAGTCTGAAAGAAATACCTAAAATAACATAAGAATGTCATCGTGTGATAAGCCAAGCTCAAAATGGCGATTTGTAATGAAAATTTTTTTCAATGTAGTCTACTATTGAGTACACTACCTTAATTGTTTGCCGTTGACAAATATAAATAAATCATTCTTCAAAGTTTATAAATACAAAATTTGTATTAAAAAACATCTTGCAGAATAAATAGTATTGACAAAATTTGTTTTCTATATGTATTTTTTTATTTTCATGTAATCTACCAAAGATTCAGTGCTTGCCAATTGGGAAAGCGCAGAATTATGACAAGATTTTAACTTTACAGGATCCAAGTCTGGCGAGCAACTGGACTGATGATAAATATGAAGCAATCCTGGATCTGGTACTCTAAGAATGTCATATTTTCTAATTGTTAAAAACTTTTTGTATAAGAGAACATCTTCCATTCCCCAGCCTTTGATTTTTAAGTCAAAACCACCAATTGTGTTCATATCTTTACCATAGACGCACATTATGCCAAAACCATACTGTCTCCAAAAACCGTTGTTCCCTTTAAAATCATTGGGGTAGAAAATCTCATTCTCTTGTCTCTTTTTGAATCTTTCCTCCTGCTTACTCTTTGTTAACAAGTTTTGGTTAAACTGACTGAATACTATTGGATAAAAGACACGCTTTCCCAGAGCTGTGTTGAGTCGGCATCTTTGTAGGAATTCCTTATCAAAAGCGAGATCGACATCACAAAAGAATAGCAACGAGTCATCACTAAACTGCGCAACTCCAAGCTGCAGTGCCAGACCTCTTGAAAAGTTTCCGTCCACGGTTTTCCATTTGACTTCAAATCGAGGATACGTGTTGATATAACTTTGCAAAATTTGTTTGTGTTTTGTGGGGTTTCCTTTCTCATGAAAATATACGATTAAAAGTTTTACATTTTCGTTTGTAAGAAGAACCGTTCTTTCAAAATTAGCTAGATATCTTGTAAAGGCCTCCAGCCTTCCAGCAAGTGGCAAAATTATATTCACTGTTGGTAGATCTCTCGTGCTTGTGGGAAGTGACGTATAGATCATATTACCAAAGGGATTTTGTACATGTGCTTGATATTGCACGTTTATAGGTAGCTTGCGTTTGTTGAAGGCAATATGTTGATACGTTGCCATGCGCAAGTCGAATATGTATTGCAAGCCTTGAGTTGGTGATAGTCGAACGTAGCCTAGATTCATTTTAGAAAGAACTAATTCTCGATGAATTACATTTCTTGCTTCTAGGTTTATTTTAGCCAATGTTTGACGTAAAACTGAGTTAATGCTTTTTTTGATCGAATACGCAATTGGCATTTTTGAGCTGGATTCGATGCTGTATAAATTTTTCGGACTGAAAAGTTCCCATGTCAGTGTGCTGTTTAAACGCACATGTTGATTCAAATCTCTTTTGCTGCGTACCTTTACGATGCTTTTCTTTGCTAAACCATTTTCACGTAACGTATTTAGATTCTGTAAAGTGTTTATCTTCATAGCAGTGGTATGTTGAACTTCAAGCAATTTTTGTATTGAGAAGTGCAGGTGTATGCGGTACATGTACGCAGGGTTCTTCATAGGATGCAAGGTGATAGCGTTTTCTATTGCGTTCGTTTCCAGATCCCAATGGAATGCGTTTGTTTTGATCTGATTATGGTAAAATGTCCATTGCATCTGGAAGTAGTGGGTACAGGCTAAGTTGATGTTAATCATAATTAAAGTGTTAAAACATTACATTATTCTATTATTTATTAAATTGGTAGTACATCTCATTTTACATGCGCAGCGACCACTTATATTGTAAATTTTGTTCTGACAGAATTTTACATATTTTTTTCTAGATCAGTAAATGTAACTGAGTTTATTGCTCACCTCAAATGCCCATGTACAAGAAACACCGACATGTCTTTTAATGCATCTGCCAATTTCGACATCTTCATGATTCGACAACATGTTCTTCAAGCAATACTCCAAATGCGGACCCAGTTTTTTCAACAAACTCTTACTCATCACCATTCCTGGTCCACCCATACAGAAATTATCACTAGGCCCAAGGCCCAGGCGTCCTCGTTCCCTTGGCAAACCTTGACCTGCTTGTCCAATGTATAAATCCATCGAGCTGTCAAAACCACGCAACATTTTTTCTAACTTATTTGTTCGCACGTACACATCGTCGTCACATCGCATGAACCAATCATAGTCGTCGATAAAGTTATCATACATGTGTTTAAGCATCATGAATGATTTGCGTTGAGGTGGATAACTATCGTCTACATCCTTTAGGGCTACAACAGGTAGGGAACTCGGCGTTGTACTGCTATTGGTTTCATTCCCAGCAAAAAATGTCACTCTACCTGGAACGTTTTTACCCCAAGAATTATAAACAACTGTTGCTCTTGTGTCTAGAAACTTTTGCGCAGTCATAACACCGATATATATCAACTGTTTGGTAGTAAATTCATCAGCTAGCTGACGTGGCCGCTCAAACATTGCGTCTTCGTCAAACACAATCCGTTTGATTGTCACACACCGATTTACTGCCGTGCGATAATCAAATGAAATTTGCAGCCAATTTGATACATGAAATCCAGTCAAAGATCCAAGAGCAAATATTATAATTCTGCTACAAAATGCGCGATTGCTTGCCAGAAATCTTTTGATTCCCATGTTTACTTTCTTCAAACCGCGCATCGATGTATTCACAACTTTTGAAACGTATTAAATTTCAAGCGCATTTCTGTGACTCATCGCAAAGTGTCTTTGGCGTGTACACTTTTTCTTCGTCTTCATAATGTTGCGCGAAGCAAGATTTCATATAACTTATTGTGGGATTTTGATGGCTGCTTAATTTTAGCCTTGATGCTTTCCAAGTATGTCACAGCGTAAATGACAGATCGCAGGTGGTTCCTCATGTGTCCATTCTTGATCGCTACGGGTCAACCGTCAATATAGTGCTTGTTAGACTCGAGGCTAGACTATCTAGTTTCTTTTTCTTTTGACTGTATATTAACGATGAGCCGTTTGGCTTCGGGATAAACCACGCCTTTTTTATAGAACTAGTATTTGCAAGTTTTACATAAAGTTGATGTTAAAGCGAGTTGTGGAATTTTCATTTTAATATATTTTTGGAGACTTGAACTGGGTTTTGGCAATTAAGTGTTCCCATGGCATTATCTCGACAGAAAGAAGATGTTTGCCAAGGGAACGAATATTAATATTGCACTCTCGTTTTTTTTTCACAGTTCTGTAGAGATCTATATTAACGTTATGAACCAATCAATTTAATCATCAATTATATATATATTGTCAATTGTCAATAATTATTATTTAGATTTTTAACTTTTTCTGTCTTTATAAGAGAAGGTTTCAATCTCTTTATCATTTCTCGACAATATTAGTAGGTATACACTATAGCATAAAAGTTAAAATGAATGGCAATCTGTTTCGAAATTCCAACTGCATACCGTTCATATTGCATATAAATTTCTCTCTCCAAATAAATTAGTTCAATTCAGTAGATATCACCCAATATCACCCCATTATCACCCATATATCACACACATCACTGGTACAAATTTTATATTTTAGCGCGCAAAGCCTCAAGGTAAGGAGAATGATTGTGCCGCCATATTTAATTTTTTCTTTTTTCAAGAAAGCAAATTTTTAGTAAAATGACCGTGTTGCAAGGAGTAAAAGTCCTTGAATTTGCTGGTCTAGCTCCAGTTCCATATGCCGGAATGATCTTAGCAGATTTTGGTGCCTCAGTAACTCGTATTGATCGTCTACACTCAATTGGTCTCGAAACTTTTGACGCTCTCGGTCGTTCAAAGCGCTCTGTTTCTATTGACTTAAAACAAAAGAAAGGAATCGAAATAGTCAAAAGATTATCTTTGAATTCTGACGTCATCATTGAACCTTATCGACCGGGCGTAATGGAAAAATTGGGACTTGGACCAAACACTTTGATGAAGGACAATCCAAGACTAATATATGCAAGATTAACAGGTGATTACATCTTGCCCAACTACCCGTTGTTATTGTTCTAGTTAATTAACTTTCAATTTTTTTCAATAAAAACTTGTGCAGGTAGTATACAATTCAAACAACTGCTTTTGTCTTTTCTAGGTTTTGGTCAAAAGGGCCCATTTAGTTCAAGAGCTGGTCATGATATTAACTATTCTGGTTTATCTGGAATTCTTTCAATGCTTGGTCGCCATGGTGACAAACCTTTAGCACCATTAAACATTCTTGCAGATTTGGCTGGTGGAGGGTTGACCTGTTGCCTTGGAATTTTGTTGGCTTTATTTGAGCGAACCAAATCTGGGAAAGGTCAAATTATAGATTCATCCATGGTACTTAATAGTGTTATTAGTTCTATTTGAAAATAATTAATCCATAGGAAACAAGTTACTGAGTATAATATTTTAGGAAATATGGTTTTTAGGTCCATGGGTCTGCCTATTTGTCAACATTTTTTCATAAAACAGTCAATTTTGGTATATGGTCTGGGGAACGTGGTACGAACGTGCTTGATGGTGGTGCTCCATTTTATGATACTTATGAAACATCAGACGGTAAATATGTAGCTGTTGGGGCCTTGGAGCCACAGTTTTATCAGCTTCTTGTTAAAGGTATTACCCATTAAACTAGTTGGTGTTTTAGATGTTTATACAAATTCACAATTTAACGGACACTTCCTTGATTTTATTTTGAGGTTTGAATTTGGATAAAGAATTTCCAGATCAAATGGACACGAGTAGCTGGCAAAACATGAGATCAAGATTTACTGAAAAATTTTCATCCAAAACTCGTGATGAATGGTGTGAGATATTTGATGGTACGGATGCTTGTGTTTCTCCTGTACTAAGTCTATCTGAAGCACCAAAGCATCAACAAAATGTTGCAAATGATGTGTTCATTGCAAATTCTAATGGTATGTTGGAACCAAGTCCTGCACCTAAATTGTCAAGGACACCTGGTCATGTGGTGTCTTTAAAGCAACCAAGTCTTGGACAAGATACATGTGAAGCTCTCAAGGAGTGTGGTTATTCCTTGGAGGATATTGCTGAGCTGAAAAGAGAAGCTGTGATTCATTGTGGAGTTATGAAATCTTCATTATAATTGCTAAAGGTAAGTGAGTATTGTCAATACATGTATGTGATTCTTCGTAGTAAGTAGTCATGTTGAAAAAGCTTACTTAACATTCGAAATTTCCCTTCAATATAATGTAGAGGAAAGTTTCTTTCTTTGTTCCCTTCAATATAATGTAGAGGAAAATTTCTTTCTTTGTTATAAATTGGTTGCTATGCTTTTAATGAACAATGAAGTTAATGTATTCTTATTTTTGTTGACATATGAGTAGGATAGATTTCCCTGCCACATGAATACATCAGCTACAAGCAATGGCATCACCAGCTTGAAGTGTTTGGGGAGGAGGAGATAATATTCATATATGCATTTTATAATCCCCAATTTCAAAGGAACTTACGAGAGTGAAACATGTTTATATAAATATTGCCTCCCCCTCCAAGTATTGAACTGGCTATACCACCGGCTACGAGAAAACAAATATGTAAAATTTGTTAATCTACATCTTACTAGAATACTGAACTTAACCCTAATTCTAACCTGACATAATCTTATCATGATGCTGTTATGTATTTGCGCAGGTAACCACACAACCTGTGATTTTATAAAGTGTTGCCTTTTTTTATACACCCTGTATAACTGTGCCCAATATTGATTTGTGAATTGTAATAACAATGATATTTTCAAGTTATATTTTCTCTCAATGAAAACCAACAATCCTAAATTTACTAATTTACATAACTTTTACGCATTATTTCACACAAAGTCTTTGTTCCATCGTAGCGCTGTCAACGTCGTTTACACATTAAGTATGTATCAAAATGATGGATTTCACATTTGATGCCATGTCTTTTCATATTTTACCACATTATGACGCGTTTAAAGCCACCGCTTCGAAGTCCAAAGACATATTACATGGACGTATTCAAAGCTTTACTACTTGGTGTCCTTATTGGACTGATATTATCGTGCATGTTGCGAGAAATCATAGTTAATACCCCAAACAACGTTGTAAATTGTGAGACACACAGTCAAACACGGAAGACAAGATCCTTGTCGAAAGAACCAATGAAAAGACCTACGAACTTAGCGCTGGAATTGAAGAAACCGAAATATTTTTTACTTATTGGTATTATGACTGCTGAGCGTTATATCACGACTAGAGCCAAGACTATTATTGAATCATGGGGAAATATGAGTTCAGATTCGGTCAAAGTCCTATTTTTTTTAGGGGAAATGGGAAATAGTAGTTTAGATTTCGATGTAGTTCGTCTTTCAGGTGTTGATGATTCCTATCCACCGGTGAATAAATCTTTCATGATGTTGAAGTATATTTATGTGAATTATATCGGCGATTTTCATTGGTTCATACGTGCTGATGATGACGTCTACATGCGAAGCGATAAGCTGGTGGAACTACTTCACCAGTTTGACAGTTCACAGAATATATTGTTGGGTTACGCTGGCCAGGGAAAATTTGAAGAGAAAGGTAAACTCGGTTTGAAAGATGGTGAAAATTTCTGCATTGGTGGTGTTGGAGTTATCATGAGTGAAAGTGTTGTCAGGAATGTCGCACCATATTTGTCTATATGTTTAAATGAAACTGCAAGCGCACACGAGGATTCTGAATTAGAAAGATGTATACGTAAATATGTTGGTGTAATGTGTCCCTGGGCTAAAGAGGTGTGCTTGATTTTAAATAGAATAAGGCATTGCTTTATTGAATTTTTTCGCCGTCCGGATTGGTAATGATCCTATTGTTTTTCTATTGCAGAGTCAACATCTGTTTACTCAAATTTTTAAAAGACCGGAGAGGATTTTTGGGGATAGTTTGAGTAAAAGTCCCTTCAGGAATGCACTAAGTGTCCATCCAATCAAGGAGAGATCTTATATGCTTCATACACACCATTATTTTCTCACCAAATATCTTCTCGATGTTCAACATCGTGCTGCTGTTTTGAATCATAGATTCTCTAAGATCCGCAAAATCTCTCAATATCCCAGGAACAACACTGCATACCTTCGAAGGTCCAACTTTGACGGCTTGATGTTTGTCAATAATAGTTTGCCATGGGAATTTTCCGATTATATGCATGTTTATGGCTTAAGTGAGGAACCGCTAGCGTGGGTCAGTGGTCCATTACAGAGTGGCAGAAAAAATATCATTATTGGTGTGATGGAAACTATAAATGATATGGCTCGCCAATTGCAGGAATTGCCTGAAGATTTCAAGAAGGTTCACACTATGTGGCAACGTAATCATCCCACTTTTGGTTTACAATATACAATGGGTTTGGAAACATTATTGAGAAGCAGTGATGCCAGTAAAACTTTCCTTCCCCGTCGTACTCAGCGTAATATGCATTTTCAACAACGTTACGGACCGTTGTTAGCGAACATCTTGACTAAAAGTTCTGACTTGTCTTCTGAGGTTTTTCTACATTTCATTGTTCCGCTAGCTGGACGTTTCGATACTTTCATTCAATTTCTGAGCAGCTTTAAGAAATCATTCCTGAAGCCAAGACTCTCTGTTAGCCTTCTCGTCGTATATTTCCCTGACGTTTCTTCGCCAGCAAGACACAAAAGAATTTTTGCCGAATTTAAAGCCAGTCACGCGGGCTTTGATCTTTCTTGGTCTGAACTACGTGGTGATTTCTCCCGAGCACGAGCTTTGGAGTTTGGGGCGAGCTATTACCAGAATAATTCCCTTCTCTTTTTTGCGGACGTGGATCTGACATTTGATAAAGAATTCTTTTACCGTTGTCAAGCCGGTAGTATCCCTGGAAAGCGAGCGTACTTTCCCATGATGTTCAGTCAATTCAATCCTGATATTTTAAATTATAATTCATCTGTTCACCGCCGAATAAAGAGATCCCAGGTCGCATTTCCTTCTGGCTTTGCACGCCTACAAGGGGTGTGGCGAAAATACAGCTTTGGACCAGCATGTGTGTATTCAAAGGACTATTTCGCTGTTGGTGGGTTTAACACCTCTATACAAGGATGGGGCGTCGAGGATTTGGATTTCTTTGATAAATGCTTGCGTCACGATTTGGAGGTTTTACGCGCGCCCGACTTGGGTCTGGTACACACGTATCACGTGCAGTCGAATTGTAAGGATCCTAGAATGAACAGTGAGCAAGCGCAGATGTGCGAGATGTCGAAAAGACAGAATATAGCGTCAGAAGCTTCTTTGGTGGACTATATGTTAGATAAAGCTTATTTATAATAAACTATTCATTTTAAATAGTATTTGATAATAGTCAATTATATTTTATACAATATTGATCAACACAAACAGTTCTCTATGTTGTTAGTCTTGCTGTTTTACACTAAATTTGTTGATCTTGTGTTAGGTTCTCCCATTTAAGTACATCTTCGTTGACAGTACATTGATTAGGTTTTAGTTTCTTCCATTTAAGAACATCTTCGTTGACAGTACATTGATCAAGTGTAAGGTTCTCCCATTTAAGTACATCTTCGTTGACAATACATTGATCAGGTGTTAGGTTCTCCCATTTAAGTACATAATTGTGGACAACGAAGATGTACTTAATTGGGAGAACCTAACACCTGATCAATGTGTTGTCAACGAAGATGTACTTAACTTTGGAGAACCAAACGTCTGATCAATGTATTGTCATGCGAGGGATCAGTTTTCAGAATACGATAATTATTTTTATCATTACTTTTAAGTGGGTGACCATGGTAATGGTTTAAAATGGAGGAAATATGAACAAAGCTCAGTTAGATATAAAGACATAATGTAAAGCAATCGTTCACTAACATGACTGAAGACAACGAGAGTTAGATTGAAAGTGAAGCGAAGATGTTGCACACGGAAAGAACAATTCACTGAATTTGAATAGCAAACAGACTAGCTCAGGAACACAACGGCTGCCTGCTTAAAGTAGGAACTCCGAATTTCAAACAAATATGCACAACTTGTGCATGCTAAATATGTATGCTAAGTAATATGTTTTCACAATTAAAAACGCTCGTAAAAAATCAGTTCCTACCAGATATGAATGATTCAACGAGTTTCACGATTGGGTAAATCAGACAAATTGAGACAATATAGATGAATTGCCTTGTTTACGTTTTGCTGGCAGGCAGATTTTCGTCGAGTATTTTTAGACAAACCGAACAACAATGTTTAACCTCTCTTGGGATCAATCTGCCTGCCAGCAAAACGTAAACATGGGAAGTCATCTATACTATACAGGGTGTATCGAAAAAAGAAAGACTTGTAGAAATATCTACTTGTTAAAATTTCAAAGCCTGATCACTATGCTAATCCCACAAGAAAATGTGCGAAACGTTTCGTATTTTTCATTCATAGGATGAAGGGTACATTTTTCTCACTTTTTGTAAACTAGGTGCTAAATTATAACCATTTTTTTCTAAAGTTTACATTGCTCTTGCTCACATGTTTATGTTGGATATATGTTGGGTAATGCTGTAATAGATCATAAATATAGAAATTCAACTCGTCAATCCATGTATGAAGTCTGTTTCCTGACTTTGATGAGTAAGTCTTGATGGGAAGTTAATTCTAACTAATACATCTCCTATGAATATACTTATATCTTAGCATTTTATAACGCATATAACTCGCGAAAAGTTTTTTTATGTCATATGGTGTGACCTCTGTGTACTACACAAATTAAAAGAATTGTTTGATTGTGTCCACAAGACGTAAGACTTAATATATTCACTTAAATAAAGTATTGATTGACTCAGGGTCCCTGGTGGGGATTGAATCCAGTTGGACTCCCTGTGTCGTCATTTGCACTGGCAGCAGGAATGTGTGACGCGATTGCCATAAATGGTAATAGTATTTTAAGATAATGACACATGTTCAGACTTTTTACGTGGAATTTTTTCATTTTTTGAATTTCTTAAGAGTCAACACGACCCTCTCTTGTAATACTTCACTGTTTAGCTTTTTCGTGAGAATCCTCACTTTTCATTACATAGAACGTTTACCAAGCGTAAACAGACCACAATTCTTTATTAATATTCTTATCACTTTTTTGATGAAGATTCTATGGAATTAGTTGTTTACCATACATCACAATTTCTCATACGAGTAAATCCTCAGTTTCTTATTAACAAAAAAAGTTGTAGATATTGTGCTGGTATGTAGAAAAAAAGCAAACTAACACATATTTGAAATGACTGCTTAAAGATTCAAAGCGCAATCACTATCATCTTTAAACTCTTTAGCTGTGCTCTTTAGTCCACAAGGACAATTTTGCAGATCTTAAATAATTTCCGGTGTGTCTGGTTGCGCGATAATAGCTAGACAATGTGCTGATGCGTGCAGCGAATGACGCGTTTGATAACAATCACGCGGTAGATATTGGTGTAACCTAAATACCGTTCACTCCATTCAAATGCTTCATGCTACGAAGCATTCCAGCCCTGCAGGTACTCTGATAAAACATTGAAAACTAATGTAGTTCAATCATTAAATCGACAGAAATTTGCAGTCAGACTTCAGTAAAAAAAGAGGAGGTATGTTATTGTGCTTGGAGAAATAGTGTAGCGTTTTCTAAGTGTCGTATTATGATGTAAATATTGTTAGAAAGATTTAAAAAGTGGATGTCATTTTAACTATGTAGGCGACACTTAAATGCAAACTGTATTTATTCCTTGGAGAAGTTAGTGTTTGAATCCAATAGTACGTTTCACTGTCATGTAAACAGTCTTTCATCCATATTCCCGTTTAGATTTGGGCATGTGTAATAATGACGTCAGCATGCACGTTTTCACTCTTGTTTCTGACAATACAATTAGTTACCTGTTCTGTTTAGAATGACCAACTAACAAGTCTATACCAGTTTATACGTTTAAAATCTTTTCATAGTTGTAGTTAGCTTTGTTTAACCATTGTCCACACGAAGCACGAATAATGCTGGAGGGGAAATGTTCTAGCTTATCAAAAAGATATGCGTTATATCGTCCGAATAAATAATTTTTACTCGTAATGGAAATCCTAATCTCGTAAGCTCTTTTACTTATTAAAATAAAATCATCGTCAGCAACTAAATTTTTTTTCTATGACAAGATTTTTATGAAGAGTTTTGAAGACTGTCTTGTTTAAACATGAATCACATCCGTCAATTATTTTAAATGTTGTGTGTTTTTACTCGTGCCTAATATCGTGTGATAATGGCTGTTAACACAGCTTAAAATAGTTTATCGATAGGACTTGTTTGTCTGTCTATATTGCTTATAAGAAGGAATTATTTTTGAACTATGACGATTCAATTAAAAAAAAGTTTGGCTTAAATTCAGTTCTCTGTTTGCACAATGATAAGTGAAGTAAGTTCACAAGGAATTAAAGTGCGATTAAAAACATGAGCGAAGTAATCCACGAGTTCAGCTGATAAGCTAAGCATTAAAAAATATTAGCTACCAAAAAGTAATCAAGATTAAAATATCTCCTTGCATGACCATTTTTTGAACACAACTAATATGACAAGACAGTGATTTCATTTGACAAGGCGAGGAAATGTGTGTGTGCGAGTTGTTAAAGAATCTTTGTTCAGGAATGTTTACATAAGAAGTTTCTAGCTCATATGTGTAAGAAACTTTATCCTCGTTAGTAACGGTGTTTGACGAAATCAAGAGACGAAATCTGTATACTCCATTACTCTTTCCTTAGCTTATACACATATGATCTTATTCAAAGGTAATTGTCACTAATCAGAGCACACCATATGGAAAATATACATTTGGTTGAAGTCACATAGTTTTTCGAGCGTGAAAGAAACTGCATCTCTTTGTAATGTTACGAACGATAATATTTTCCTCATTGATTGATTTGACTAAGAAGTTCCATGTGTGTTGTCATGATGAATGGCGATTTTGATAGTTTATGTCACAGCTGAAGCACTTGCACAACATGTGGTTCGTCTCTATTGATAAGGTCACCATATTGTTCAATTATATTTAATTAGGACGTGCGTTCTTTCATACAGAGATCAACATGTCTGCTGTGCGTATGGATAGTTCTATCACGCTGACAACGTCCTTAAAGGGACCAATATCATCATCAAAATTAGCTGTTGGCTCTGAAATTTTACAAAATGTGAATTATAAAACTTGTAAGAACACCGTGTATCCTCTACCACATTGTATTGTGCTGCGGAGACTCGAGGTCACGGCGTCAAATACCTCAAATCTTCTCGAGTCTGCCCTCGTCAGTGAGGAGGCTATTGCTCTGATGGTGAAAGAACTTAATCTGGAAAGTCTAAAAGAGTTGCCGGAATTACGCATTGAGTTTGCAGATTGGGCTTCTGGTATATCTGCTTTGGGGAGTTGTTAAATTTGTGTTTGTATGCCATTAAATGCACGGTGTGAAAGATGATGAACTCAAAGTGAGTGGTACGATAGCGATGCCATCGTATGGTATGTATGTATACGAAACCATGTACGAAACCAACGTCAGCTGACCAAGCTGTAGTGCGCCCACGTTCCGGACTCAACCACTGTAATGAATACTATCCTTCATCAAAGTGATAGGTGCTTAACAGTTCAATGAAAATAGTTATCCATAAAAGAAATAATGTTAAATTAAAATTAATGTATCCCAATATGTGCTCGCAGTTCGCTTTTTTTTATTACCATTTTTTTCAATTCTTACATTCTTGTGAAACAGTAGCAAGAACTACGATAAAGGTTATGCTAATAGCCACGAGAAAGATTACAAACATAACACGATCGACTATCATTGCAGCTAACTTCCAGTGTTCAGTGGTCGTTTCAAATGTTTGTTGAAACGATGCTTCTCCACGTAATTTTCCCCAACCTATACGGCTTCTGCTTTCACGCTGCTCATTTTTACTGAACGGGACTTTTTCTGCTATTTCTTGGTGAATCAAATCAGATTTATGTCCGGGCGCCTTCGTGTTGATGCCCAGGAGCTTTCTTGCCAATTCAGTAACAAGCCATCTGACCCACGGGGACATTTTGTACCATTTGGGATCAGTGTAGTACAAGCTGAGGGTGTAGCAGACAGCTATGAGACCGAGGGTCTCCTCAATCATACATGCAAAATAAAATATTCCCAACAATGGAATGGAGTCTGAATTTGGTGGAACTTTGTCGGCGACAATAAACATAAAGACTGTCATTGCAAGGATGATGGTGATCGATAGTGATACACGTTCACCTGAAAGACAAATAAAATTTTGATTTTGATTGTAGAAAATCTGACAGATGTATTCAGATGTTATCATGATAACTCGTGTTCATCAAAGTTCGGAGAAATGTGGAATTTTATAGTTTTGTCAGTCACAATTCCAAAGTCATCATGTCTACATTGTCTGATTATAAAGTGAATGGTTTGAACACGGATACATCAAAATATTTTTGTAAATTTTCATACCCTTCAGGTTAGTGCAGCCCTCAATACTAACCTCACTACTGCTGTGGATGTTAAAGTGTCAGTCAAAATTAACATTAACATTCCTTCTCTGGACTGCACTAACCTGGACTATCAATATCTTCAAACATGCAGTTACCTGACTCTGGTGGTAGGCAAAACGATAATATTGTCAGAACTGTGATGCAAATACATGGCATAATTAAGTTGAACACATAGGACAGCGGTTTTCTCTCGATCCTAAGCGTGTAAGTGAGGTCAACATAAGGTTCTTCGCAGCATGCGTAGTAAAGTATGTTCTTCTTCACGGGAAACTCCATTACGCACCATTCAGCACTTGTCTTGAATGAACCTAATGAATGATTTAAAGTTAATTTTCTTATTGTTAGTTGCCTTTACTCATATAGATTACAGCCATGATGAATTCAAATTATCAACTTCAGTAACTTTAGAAAAATTCCTTTTGTCCTTCTACGGTTTTCATGCCACCGGGGACGTGACACTTTTGTCATTTTTAAAATTCAATCGACTTTTACCTAAATCGGCACTTGCTGCCTCTGGAATGATGTCCAGTCTTGTTCCATCATAGGTCCATGAACCAAGTTTTACGACACATGCTTGTTGATCGAAAGGAAAGTTGCGTACATCTATCTTGCAGTGACTCTCGAAATTGATCGGAGTGTACCATTGATGGTGGCCTGAAGAATTCACGATTATTCTTGTCTTAGCTTCATCTAGATGACCACCACTTTTTTCACTAGCGACACTAAAAAAGCAAATCAAGTTTGTGCAATGAAAACGCAAACAGGTACATTTTGTCAACACTTCTTGGCTGATTGAACAAAATGAAATTGGCTTGTTATATCGCAAGAAGATGGAGCAACTTTTTCGAAGCTTGACGACAACAATTTTCATCATCCTTGTCGGAACAAATTTTGACACTGAAGCTGCTGTAAGAAGATTGTAAAAAGTTGTTTCAAGTTGCATGTTTGTATGTTCATAGGTGTGTAAATACTTGAATGTGTATTTGCTGTGTGTGAAATGTACCATGCTGTTTGTGTTGCTTATTGCATTGAACATTAAATTCATTTTAATTTTGAACGAAAATTTTTTGGAAAAATGCAGATCAAATTACACGTCAGAAAATTGATTGTTGAAGGAATGTATGAGATGTGATATAGCGCCAGCATACATTAAAAAATTTGCCAGACAACGAACATTTCAACTATAAAAGTCTTAATCATTTAGATGTGTAGTTTTTATTGTTTCTTTCAGCTCAACAGTGCACGTTTTGTACATTTTTCAAATGAAGATAAAAATAACTCAAATAAATCTTTCATTAGCATTTCATGGTGGAAAAACATGGTATAGTTGACTTGTCAATGCTTAACCTGGCTGTAAAATTATGTTGATATTGTAATTGACATGGTTATAACAAGCTAGTTTAATATGGTGGTAATATTGTGGTACTTTGTAGTACCATGGTGGTGACATGGTGGTAACATTTTCTACACATCGTAGTTAACATAGTTATAACATGGTAGTTAACATTGTGGTAATATTGTAGTAACTTGATGGTACCATTGTCATAACACGATGGTAACATTGAAGTAACATGAACACATATTTTCTAATTTCATACATGACAAACCTGTCATACAAGACCACGTCTGGTTTCCACACACGCGAAGAATAAATATTTACATGTGTAATGTTCATGAATTGATTTGGATTCCATGAGAAACTTGGATTGTTCCAAGACTATGAACAAAAGACATACTCCTGCAAGAACTCGACAAGACATAGGAAAGAAACTCGACTTGAAAAGACCGACACTGTTACAAACCTGTCTGACAAACACACTGGTTGTTAATATTTGTTGTTTTTCGTTCTGAAAAAATACATTTCCTATATGTTAGAAGTAGAATAGTTGAACCATCAAAACATGTGAGATATTTGTCGATATTTCCACAAGAACTTTTCGTAAATATTTTCAGAATTTCATAATAGTCTTACCACGTCTATAATTTGATTTAATGTCAAACCAAACTTTACTTGAACAGGGCCGTTCACTCTGGGTAATACATCTGGATGTGGAGCTTTGTCAAGTAACATTTTCAACAATCGTTCTTCTTCGTTGTAAAATGCTTTTACGTATGCAATGACTAGGAAAACTGTTGAAAAATTCATCATTAAAAATATCTCTATGTATTTACATAGAAAACATCTTGCCAAAACAAAAAATTACCCAAATCGTAAGTATGATCACGACTAAATCCTTTATTTGTAGGATCGATGAAACAACTGCTTACCTTCAAAAATTTGTGTAAACCCGAATAATGAAAAGACATTCATCGTGAACGCAATAGAGAAGTATTTTAATGCAAGTCGAATGTTATTTCAGATTAAATCGTGCACACCTTGGTTATTGGCAGACAGGGTATTGACAAGAAGTGTTAAAAATAATATCCATTAGTTAATTGTGTTAAAATTCTATGATACGTGGGTCAGATTTATAATCCATTAGTATCTACATAATATTTTTTGTGTTTGCTTTTAGTACTGTTGCATATTCACATAAAAATAACACAAAAGCACATAGAAAAAGCAGCGTTAAAAAAACGATGGATTGGAAAGTCCCTTCTTGTTTTTGAAAGTCCCTTTTTAGTTTGACAGTGAGGTGGTATTTTTTGGAGAGTATACTGAACCGTTAATACGACATTCCCTGAAGCAAAAAACGTATAAAATTACCGTAAAAAGTAGATACGTGGATAGAAAATCACGGCAGGAAATTCCATGGTAAGACGAATGAGATATGGATGGAGAGAAGAAAAAGGGAAGTGGTTAATTATCGTTTTCAAAACTATCTGGCAATAGCTAATAATTTGAGTATAAACCCTTCAACAGGAAATTGAATCTTAGACCGATGTTGGTGGTTTTCATGTCCGCCATGCTGGAGGACTCCTATAACAAAAGAATATTTTATTGTTATCAACTGAGATGGTGGAACCTGAAGCAATTTAAACAACGATAAACCCTAACTGAGTTTCTGGAATCAAGGCTACCATAAACTCATCTAACTCAGGAGTAAGATAATACTTGCGTTATTTGAAAGGATGAACAAATTTTGATGGTGATTGATTTGCGTGGTACCATAAGACAATGACCAATTGTTATAAGAATTTAAGATAATAATTATGTATATTTAATGAAGAGAGAAAATAGCTCTTTTGTGGAATCACCGTCTGTTGTTTTCAGTAATTTGTTCAAGTACCAATAATGAATGTTAAAAAGTCAAGTGGAGCATATCCATGACATACACAAGAGCAGTTTAATTATCGTAGTAAAGATATTATTCACTTCAAGTTTTTTTAATAGTCTTATCAACTGCGAGGCGTCATTCCAAACAGCTGTCATTCACATACAGTTCAAGATCACACAAAGGCGACAAATGCAACTGCATTGAAAAGATTTGTGGTAAGGCAAAACAAAGTATACTTGATGGAATAGATTACGGTAGCTACATAACGTTAATTTTCTATTCATTTCCAAAATACGTCTTATCGGATTTCAGATCTATTAAATCGTGTTGATAAACAATCAAGATCGTCAACATCTGTTAATGTAACTGAAAAAACATCTATGACCTCGAGACGACTTGTTGAAAAACCTTCTCGCTTAGAACAGCTGAAGTCAATGTTTATTCTGGTGGTTCTCATTCATCATCAAGTCATCAAAGAAGTAAGAATTGACAATTTAAAATATTGTAAGCTATCGTGTTTTCATTGTTTAAGGAACTGGTATAGACAAACTAAAATCATAAATCTAGAATTTAATTGTTATTTCACTGTTAATACGTGTAAATTTAGCAATGAATGTTTTTAATGCTATGTAAGTCATCAACTAATTTGTGTCCTTTCACCTAAATGTGAACTTACTTATAAGAATAAAAACATCTACGTTAATCTAAAATGATCGAACAAGGTATGTTTTTTATTGCAGCCAACACTTATATAGCTATTAATGTGTAATAATGAAACTGCAGATGCCAGCTAAACTCATGACATCTACGTGAAGATGCTCCTTCTGTTCAGCTCGCTCATCAACCATCCAAAAAGACTCTTAGATGCCTAAACCAATACCAAGCAAGAAATTTTCCATTCTCAACTTCAATATTGTTTGAGTGACCGAAAGACGAAAAGAAAATCCACAAGTGCCATTTATGAAAATTTACCAACAACTTTTGATAACAGCTGCTGAAAGAAATGTGAAAAGCAAAACCATTGTGAAATATGCTACAGAAGTACTTGCTTCGATATCATGCGTAAAAAAAGATCTCAAGTCTAATGTACTCCTGTTGTGTGGTAAGACTACATACGATAAACGAATCTCTTTTGCAACTAAATGCGTTTTGATTTATCTCTAATGTTCTTCTTAAAATGTCAATGGTTTAAAAGTTGATGTTAACAATGTATATATACTTAATACGAATTATATTTTTTTAGTACTTTAATTAATACACTGTCGTAAAATGACTAAACTTGCCATCTTTCTCCAACTCACTTACTGGTCGAGTGGGTAGGTAGAGGCTTCTCAGGTTGTGGTGTGAGGTTCGAATCTTCGAGGGTCAATCAGTTGTTGTTGGGTTGGTGTGTTGAACATAAGACTTGCAATAACCGAGTACCGTGAATGTCAAGAGCACAGCAAGGGCAGATAATAGTGTACACGAGATGTACAAATGGCAATTCTATTGTTGGTTTTTAACGAATGGAATGCGACACTTAGTATATTTTCAGAAAAAAATCCCAAATAAAAAAAGAAACGGGGATCTGTTGCAAAAATTTTGCCCTAAAAAAACTAAGTCTTTTGATCAAATTTTTCTATGACTTCCCGAAGGAAGTCATTTTTTAATAGTCAGGAAACAGAGGGCAAACCGAACGCCCTTTCACATCCCCTCCTAACCTCAACCTTGCACTCAATCCTCAATCTACAACCCGAACTGACGACGACACCGGGACGAACCAAGGACCTCGTGCATTGGAGGTCAGACAGAGCCTGTCAAGCCAGAAGCTCAACAACGAATACTAACAGTTTCTTGGCATATTTGCCCCTTTTTTTAACTTTGAAGTAGAAATATACAATATACAAGGTGGTCTTGAACCTTAGAAGGTGCAATTACATTAGCCATGACTTTACCTCAGTTATTTACGTATTATTAAACTCTAAAAAGCTAAAGAGAACGGAGCGGTCTTGAACCCGAGAAGGAGTGATTACGAAATCGTCATCTGTACCGCTCAGCCAAGCGAGAGAGATGTGATGTCGATGAAAACATATCAAGTGTTTCAACAGAACAGCATTTATTGCCTTTCATTACATAAGGCTTTAGTTTATAACCTGTTTTGAAAATATGCCTTCGACGGCATCATAGCAATAGTAGAACTCTAAAGGCAAGGGCTTCCTCTTCGCACTCTAAGCAATAAATACTTTACTATGAACAAACAAGAGGAACAAAGTAAGTCCAATGGCATCCATTGACATGTGGTGCATTCGGGTCATGACGCGCATGTCCTTAATCAATTTTGTCCATTCAAGAGTATCGTGAAAAGACTATTTTCATAGATATTTTTTCTTGTCTTTCCCGTCGTCAATTTTAATGATCGTTATTTCAAACCTTGTGTCTATCTTTGTGTCTACCTTTCTTCGGTCTACCTTTCTGTCTACCTTAATGGGATTGTCTACCTTTGTGTCTACGTTTTCAAAGGACAAAGTTTTCATTTTGTTGAACACAACATTTGAAAAATTATTCATTTCATAGTTGAAAGTAGTCAATGTAATCGAAGGTAGTCAATTCACGCATTGCCATGTGGTAAATCAGGGCAGTGACGAGCATGTCTTTGGTCATTTTTCCCGATGTAATGGCGTCGAGTTAATTGGACTTTATGTTTGAACTAACTGAACTATATTTTATCATCGTACGCACCAACCATATTTTCTTTGACCGTTAGTGTTGGTCGCGCAAAGACAAGGGTTTAATAATTCCAAACAAGGACAAAGAAACCTATGAAATGACGTTTTTATGATATCGTCTTTTATGCAATGACAACTTTTTTTAAATGCTATTCCTCATAAAATGACAACTTTTTTAAATGTCGTCTCCCATAAAAAGGTAAGACGAAACAGATTTTGACCAGAACAGATGACACAACTTCTGAAAAGACGTCTATTCTATTTGAGGCCATTGACTATATTCGATTACGATTCCTCCTAGGAAATGACGACTTAGTGCCCTATGATCGTTACCAAATTAACTGCTGACGGTACAGAAATGCCTGCTTTGGTTACGAAAGTGCCCTTTGATCGTTACACAAATGCCCACAGACGGTAACAAACGTTACAAAATGCCAAATTTTATCATCATCAAACGCACCAACCATAATTTTTGACTGTTGGTGTTGGTTCCACACAGTCGAGAGTTTAATGACGCCTTTTTATGATATCGTCTTCTATGCAATGACAGCTTTTTAAAATTTTTTCCCTTTCTACATTCCATTACTTCGATTACATTGACTACTTTCGACTATTAAATGACTAATTTTTTCAAATGTCGTGGTGTTCAACAAAATGAGAAATTTGTCCTATGAAAAGGCATCCACAAAGATAGACAAGAAGGTAGGCACAAAGGTAGACTAGAAGAAGGTAGACACAAAGTTAGACAGAAAGGTTTGAAATGACGATCATTAAAATTGACGACGGGAAACCCAAGAAAAAATATCTATGAAAATAGTCTTTTCACGATACTCTTGAATGGAAAAAATTGATTAAGGACATGCGCGTCATGACCCGAATGCACCACATGTCAATGGATGCCATTGGACTTACTTTGTTCCTCTTGTTTCTTCATGGTAAAGATTTATTGCTTAGAGTTCGATCAGGAAGCCCTTGCCTTTAGAGTTCTACTATTGCTATGATGCCGTCGAAGGCATATTTTCAAAACAGGTTATAAACTAAGGCGCCTTATGTAATGAAAGGCAATAAATGCTGTTCTGTTGAAACACTTGATATGTTTTCATCGACGTCACATCTCTCTCGCATGCCTGAATGGTACAGATGACGGTTTGATGATCACTCCTTCTCGGGTTCGAGACCGCTTCGTTCTCTTTAGCTTTTTAGAGTTCAATAATACGTAAATAACTAAGGTAAAGTCATGACTAATGTAGTTGCACCTTCTAAGGTTCAAGACCACCTTGTATATTGTATATTTCTACTTCAAAGTTAAAAAAAAAGGGGGAAATATGCCAAGAAACTGTTAGTATTCGTTGTTGAGCTTCCGGCTTGACAGGCTCTGTCTGACCTCCAATGCACGAGGTCCTTGGTTCGTCCCGGTGTCGTCGTCAGTTAGGGTTGTAGATTGAGGATTAAGTGCAAGGTTGAGGTTAGAAGGGGATGTGAAAGGGCGTTCGGTTTGCCCTCTGTTTCCTGACTATTAAAAAATGACTTCCTTCGGGAAGTCATAGAGAAATTTGATCAAAAGACTTAGTTTTTTTAGGGCAAAATTTTTGCAACAAATCCCCTTTTCTTTTTTTTTATTTGGGATTTTTTTCTGAAAATATACTAAGTCTCGCATTCCATTCTTTAAAAACCAACAATAGAATTGCCATTTGTACAGCTCGTGTACACTATTATCTGCCCTTACTGTGCTCTTGACATTCACGGTACTCGGTTATTGAAAGTCTTATGTTCAACACACCAAGCCCAACAACAACTGATTGACCCTCGAAGATTCGAACCTCACACCACAACCTGAGAAACCTCTACCTACCCACTCGACCAGTAAGTGAGTTGGAGAAAGATGGCAAGTTTAGTCATTTTAAGACAGTGTATTAATTAAAGTACTAAAAAAATATAATTCGTATTAAGTAAATATACATTGTTAACATCAACTTTTAAACCATTGACATTTTAAGAAGAACATTAGAGATAAATCAAAACGCATTTAGTTGCAAAAGAGATTTGTTTATCGTATGTAGTCTTACCACACAACAGGAGTACATTAGACTTGAGATCTTTTTTTACGCATGATATCGAAGCAAGTACTTCTGTAGCATATTTCACAATGGTTTTGCTTTTCACATTTCTTTCAGCAGCTGTTATCAAAAGTTGTTGGTAAATTTTCATAAATGGCACTTGTGGATTTTCTTTTCGTCTTTCGGTCACTCAAACAATATTGAAGTTGAGAATGGAAAATTTCTTGCTTGGTATTGGTTTAGGCAGCTAAGAGTCTTTTTGGATGATTGATGAGCGAGCTGAACAGAAGGAGCATCTTCACGTAGATGTCACGAGTTTAGTTGGTATCTGTAATTTCATTATTACACATTAATAGCTATATGTTGGCTGCTTCGTTGTATGGATGTTGAGCTGTATTGTTCAAGAATACCGTAGATATTTCTTAAATGCATGATAACAAACTAAAACTGGAAAAGTGGTTAAGTGGACTGTGGCTGACTTTGTGTTTTTTCCCTTTCCGTACAGCTTGCTTTGTTGATTTTTGCTTTGTTTCATCGTTGTTCATGTTGTATAAACCTTGACTTGATCCCTCTCCTTCGCGTAGTCTGTCATCATCCGTAATTTCTCACATATATCGGTAATGTTTCAACTTGCTCTTAATTTGTTTATGCCAAATGATCGACTTTTACCAAGAGTCTCCAACGTGGATCACTGGAATAACCATTGACTTTAGCTGTTCTTAGTGAGAACATTTTTTGACAAGCTTTTTCGAAGTCGTAGATTCCTTTTTGTTTAGTTACATTCACAGATGTTGATAATCTTCACTGTTTATGGGAATACAATTTAATAGATCTACAATCAAATAAGAAGTATTTCGTTAATGAGCAGAAAATTTAACGTTGTATACAGTCATCTATTCCATCAGAAGAACCAAACTTACATTGCTCTGCACAACTATCCAAAACTCTTACTTTGTATTTGTCGCCTTGACAAATACAAAATGACTGTTTGCCATGACACCTAGTAGTTGATAAGTCAAAGCAGTTAAAATAAATCATAGTTTTGTTCACAGACCGAATTAAGCCGCTTTAAGCATGTTAATATTATGGATTATTTTCACCTGATTGTTTTACAGTCATTATTCATATTTATACAAATTACCGGATAACTATGCGTTTTTGGAATCCTCAAAACAAATGACGGTGATTCTACACAAATTGTTCTCCTTTCATAAATGCAATTTACAATTGACCATTGTTTCATAGTATGACGCAAATCAAATCACACACAAATTTGTTCAGCCAGTCAAATAATGCAAGTTTTCTTACTGCTTATTCCTGAGTTAGATGAGTTTATGGTTGCGTTTATGGCTTTATCCTTTTCAGGTATCATCCAAGAAAAAGGAAGACAAAAAAGTAGACACAAAGTTAGACATAAAGGTAGACATAAATGTAGACATAAAGGTAGACACAAATGTAGACATAAAGGTAGACACAAAGGTAGACAAAAAGGTAAACAAAAAGGTAGACACAAAGGTAGACACAAAGGTAGACAAAAAGGTAGACGAAAAGGTAGACACAAAGGTAGACAAAAAGGTAGACATAAAGGTAGACATAAAGGTATACGCAAATGTTGACACAAGTATAGACATAAAGGTAGACACAAAGCTGAATAAAAAGGGTTGACTCAAAGGTACAAAAAAAGTATTGACAAAGAACGTTAAAAAAGACACTCCTTGTATATGTTGCAATAAAAACAATAAACAGGTTGGAATTCTAAAAACCATTTGGTTACGAAAGTTTACGTAATTTAATAATATACACATATTACACAAAATATCTTGTAACATTTCCATTCAGCTTTGCACTAAAAACAACTCACTTCAACAGTTTAATAGCTTTCAGATACAAATGAACATTTAACAGTTTTATGTGACAATAAATTAAGTGTGCACATCATTGAAGCATCGTGTAGTTTCTATTTGCTGGGCAAACCGCAAACGTTCCTGGGAATGTTCTTGTTCCATTACTTCCAAAAGTGGGAAACGTAGCAGTATGAATCACAGTTGAGCAAATCACTGCTTCGCTGTCAGATTAAATCCAAAACCATGATGATGTTCGCTTTGATTATTTCTATTATGGCAGTGGACATACTTTTATCATATCTTTTAAGTCAACCTTGGACCTATAATACAGAGTCTCGTTTAAGTTAATGAAATTGATGTTTCAACCGGTGAATCATTTTGAAGAAACGCAACATAACTAACAGTAAAAGCCCGTGTTTATGAATCGAGATATCTTCAAGTTAGCCAGAACAGGTTTTTAATTCAATGGAGCTCATTGCCCTGTTAGACTAAATAGATTATTTTTATTTTAAAGAAAAAGTGAGTCATTTTCGGTGTGAATAATTACTTCTTAAGGATTTTCATAACTTTGTGAGGGTTTCGTTTCTTTGACATATACATATATTAGTTTCAACTCTTTAGAAGTGATAAAAATAAAATATTAACCAGTTTGAAATCATAGCCTAAACAAGTTCTCATACATAAAAAAAAGTTTTAAAAAATATTTTTCGCCTGACAGGTTCTCAAAATCTAAGTTCTTATACGGGGTTAACTGTATGTATAGCAATGAGTTCTTTTCTAAAACTGTCGGAAAACTTCACGTTACCTATTATGGGTCATGTGACTCTTCACCAGATGTCCTGCAGCTAAAGCACTTATTAACGATAATTCTCCAGCCATAACAGTTCCAGCAACAACTTTTGCCAACTGAGCCGCATTCTCGCCTGGTTTAGTTTTGTGAGCTCCAAGCAGACCTAACATCTAAATACATGAAAAATAAATCAGAACTGGAACAATGTTCATAAGAATAAAAAAGTAAATAAAATAATTGTGCCTATAAAATGCGAATAAAACGAAAATTTCGACGTTTCAATGAAAGTTTCAATGAAGAGATCTTTTCAAATGAAAATAAACTTCCTAAAACAGTTTATCTATCTCTCTTTTCATACTCAAAATATTAAGGTTTTTGTAATATTCAATTTGCACAACTAATAACGTTACAATACACAATGAAATTTGAATTTTCAGGTATATATGGTATTTTCAGGTGATCTGTTACTTCAATCTAGCACAGTTCCCTTCGTTGTTGGAAGCATTGATGGTATAAAATGCTGCGTAATCATTTCAAAAGAGTTATGTATAAATTGTTCCAAAATGTGTACTGTTCTTTTCAAAGCTCTACATAGAAAAATTTTCCTTTCTTAGGCACTTTAATTCTAGTAAAAAACATTAAACTTCTTAACCATGTACACAATTCAATTTACAAATAAAAACTTACCTCGAGACAAGCACCTTGTGGTTGTAAGACTGTTCCACCTCCCACTGTACCAACTTCTATCGATGGCATTGTACAGCTAAATATAAATTTATTAACAAAATTAACCAATACTGATACGAGGCAATAATGTGCTAATGTAAGAAAATCATTATGTTCAACTTGTACGGACAAACCTCATGTACAGGTCTTCTTGTCCAGGGCCACATCTCTCCATCAACGTCATACATTGACTGCTACCAACATTCTGGGCAGCATCCTTAACAAAAATATACACTAGTCAGCATTCAAAATTTCAACTTGAGATTTCTCGATGAAAACCTCGTCCAAGACATTAGCCCACCTGTCCAGTCGCGAGGAAAACAGCTGTCACAATGTTAGCTGCATGAGCATTGAAACCTCCCAATGAACCGGCGATTGCCGAACCAACAAGATTTTTGTTTGTATTTACGTCAACCAAAGCGGAAACTGATGTCTTTAAAACCTAAAAAGAAAATGATTTTTGCCGTATAGTTTTCATGCCCGTGTACAACATAAAATTCATTACAATACAACGTACTTTAGATACGACATTAGCAGGTATAATAGCCTCGCAAACAACAGATTTTCCCCTTCCTTCTATCCAGTTGACAGCTGCGGACTTTTTATCTGTACAATAATTTCCACTAATGCTGATAATTTCCATTTCTGGATTGCGATCTTGAAGATAAGCCAAAGCCCGCTCGGTGCCCTAGGAAAAGTAGAAGATAAAAAATCATTTAAGTTATGTATAGTAACTGGATGATTTACTAGTGACATATCATAAAGACAAGACGGTCTGTAACTACATACTTAAAAAGGATCAGTGATCAAGTCAAAAGTACATAAAAAAAACTAAATAAACTAATGCTACATTAATGTTAGTATCAATTAAGTATCAATTATGATGTAAGCATTACGAAACAGAAAAAAGAATTCGTTTTTTCGCCAAAATAACATTGTTGACGTATAGTACCTTCGATATCATATTCATTCCCATTGCGTCACCGGTGGTTGCCTTGAAACGAAGAAACAGCAAGCGCCCTGCAAGAGCACACTTTATGCTCTGTAGCTTTGCAAATCTATAGAAAATACAAGAAGGAATATTTCAGCACTGAGAGTCAGTGAATGATTTATTTCTATAAAAGAAATGCATGCATGTAATTTGGTTTATACGAACGTACGTAACATGCTCAATAGTTTACTTATGGTCTTACCGACTAGTGGAATCAAAGGCTTCTTTTACATCAGCAAAATTTTTTTCGTTGTTCAACCATTCCTTTACATCGCTAGACAAAGTAATGTAGACGTGTTGAAATATCCACAATGTAAAATCTAATGTAGCGACGTAAGTAATAATTTCATACCTCGCTTGTAATGCTGAAGGAAACCTAACAGCAGGTCCACGAGTCATACCGTCAGAAAGTAATCGACTCCGTACACCGTCACTAGACTGGCAAAAGAAATATTTGATTTCTTAAACAAACACTGACAACAACAGTTCATTAGAATAAGTTTAAGAACAAAATAAGATGTAAAAGTTATGATTTTCAACAAAATAAAATGGTAAGCTTACTGCCAATGCTCGACATCCTCTGTTTGTGCTAGCAACCAGACATCCTTCAACTGTTGCCATAGGAACATAATATACCTGACCATCCAATAACAATGGACCAGCCACACCAACTGGAATTGGCATGTATCCAACAACATTCTCACAACATGAGCCAATCACCTTCAAAAGACAAATTCAAAAGTTTGATTGCAATATTTGAGGAAGAAAACAACATCATTTATGATGATAGCAAGAAACAGAGTACTCACCTTTGAATAATCATAAGTTTCATAGGGTAAATTGGTTAGTTTACCATTGTTTGATAATTTTTTCTCGATAACAATTCTCCTAAAATAAAAGGATACTTGTTTAACTTATAAAGTACATCTAACAAAAAAAAAATCTATTTTTAAGTAAATCAATTTCTACCTATCCTGAGCAACAATGATAATATACCTTATGTTTACAGCTCGAGTCAAATCAGTCAACCTCTTCTCCAACTGATGCAGGGCAACTGACTTTGCATCAATTTTTCTTAATATTTCTTCATCTGTATCACCATCAAGATTTGACTAATGTTAATAAAACATATTTACAAGGTAAAAATTTAGAAGATGTTTACATTTTAGGTTGAAGTGGAAAAAGTGACTCTTACATTGTCTAAAGTGGCAGACTTTGCAGCCATAGTTGCAGAGCTGACCAAAGCAGAAACTTTTTCTTGTAATCCTTCACCGATTGTGAACAATGCTTTTCTTGCAATAGTCATACTGTCAGGATCGTTTTCCACTCTTGACAGATTGCCATTTAAATAATTAAAACTGCCTTTTTTAACAAGGCCATTCTTCAAAGTGCCATTTTTCAATGTACCATCAAACAATTCACCATTTTGGATTGTTTTTGTGGACGAACGTACATAGTCATTCTCAAATATGTACTTTGCAGCAAAAATAAGAGCCAGTGTCACAGTAATCACCTAATACAGAACATTATACATTTACATTTCAAGAATATTCTTGATTTCAAACATTTTAACCAAATTACCTGTTCAGTTGACATGTCACCAAGTCTGAAAAAAAGCAATGTTAATGATTATTTTGTCACATTGTGTAAAAAACAGCTTCAAAAACCTATCACTCACCCCCAAATATTATGTAAAGGCATGCTTCCCAAAGTTACACGGCTGTTTTCTCCCAATGATGACATGTACAGATGTATATGGACCATTCCTAGACCAATTGACTAAACAAAAGAAGTACAATAAAGTGTAAAAAGAACGGGTGAAATTGCCTGAGATTCATTTAGAATATGGAAAAATACAAACCATTATCATTTTAACTTGTTGCACAACTGGATTGGATATATAGTTAACATTTTCATCTGTTTTTTTCTCAGGTAGTTTTTTCCCTTCATTGTAACTGTCAACATGACTTAACTAGAGAATCACAAGGGTTCAATAGTGTCAACAATTCTACTCATAAGTTTCAACAAACCTAGTTAAGAGAAAAAAAATTTACCAACCTCAGCATAAAGTGATAGAGCAGCGGGTACAAAACTCACTGATACAAGATAATTTACAATAACTGCAACTACTACAAGAATGCACAGAATCTCGATTGATTTCACTCCTAAAAGCAAAAGAAATGTCATGGATTACATTTTGTGTTAAAAAAACAACAATGAGTAACGTGCATTCAACCTGAATATGTCCCAATCAAAATGACCAAAGCTTCAACAATGGTATTCAATGTAAGTGTTGGTCCAATCTTGCCAGAACCTTTGGATATTTTCAAATGGACATCCTCCTAAATTGAAAAAAGATGAATGTTACTCTGAATGAAGAACAAATATACGATGTAGAAATATTGAAATTTTTGAAAATAATTACCATAGATGTTGAAGACAAAACTAGTTTTTCAATCACATTCACTTTTTTAATATCGATCAAAAGAATACAAAATGGCAATGCCTCTCTATAAAGGAAATATTGATTTGTATCTTGACCAAAAATTACTTACTAAAATGAAAATGGTAAACTATAAGTCACCTGATATGTGTCCAATCTCTACCAAACAGAGCAAGCATTGTTGAAATAAATATCAATGATGACACAATTATATGCATGATGGTCATTCCTACAAAAATAAAGCAAATTTTATTCCACATTCATGCCTCTTATAAATAAATAAGTAAACATAGATAAACTATTCAGTTCTTAATTTGATACTTGTAACTTATGTAATATTATTATATTTGTAAATATCTATAATTTTATATCACTCCACTGTATTGAAAATGGCATTGGTATACCAAAACATTTATACTTTGAAATAATTATCTTCCACTTCAAATGTTTAAAAATAGATTAACAGATCAATAATTTATATAAAAATATAACTTTTGAAATTTTAAAAAACTACAAACCAACAAGAGCTCTTGATTCTTGGGTAACCAATTTTTTGCATCGATAATATAGATATGAAATCATCAAAACATAACTTGTTGTCCCAAATGCCCACGTCTTCAAATGATCCTCGGCCTTGGAAATAAATGTTAAACCAAACAGTTAAAGTTGGGAAGTTATAAACTTGCGTATGAAGCAAATAAAAAAGAAATTAGTTTCCTTACAAATTTTACAGGAAAACAAAACTACAAGTTTGGAATATGGACCCTGTGTAGACAATAGCATCAAGTTAAAAAATATTTACTTTTCGAGTCTTACCAAGTTTGAATCAAGATCTTTAAAATTAGGAATAAGAGAAAGTTCGTAAAGACCCAAGGTGAGAAAACAAGCAAATGTCGTCAGCCACACAACCAAGATTTCCACAGGTGAACGAGAGCAAAACAAACCAAACCATTGGAAAATTGTTGATAAAACCGCAACACAATCCCCCTTCGCAACAGCCATTGTACACGATGACACCTGGTACCAACAGAATTGGTTTAGGAAAGCCGTTCCTTCTTATTTAAAGATTCTTCTTAGAAATTTGATGCCAAATAACCTTTGCTCGTCCCTGGCACACGACTCGTTTACATCACTCACAATTTCCATTGTTGTGTAATATTGCGCACGTAATGCAAATTTTTAGGACTGTAAAACGAGCATCTAAAAAGAAAAACATGTTTTTTTCCATCAAAAAACGTAAAGTCCAATTGTTTTAAGCATTAGCTTTTTTTTAATACTGAATTTGCTAACACTTTTAACAAAATAGTTTATAACAGATCTAAATAGTGCGAAAGACAATTTATACTAAAAGGAAAAACCTATCTTTTCGACTAGAATTCTGTTGACTGTCACTCGTGGACAGAAAATACCAATTGAATAAAATTTTTAGCAAACGTTTTATGTATGGCAAAGAGTTAAGATTACGATAAGCAAACGTTGCACGCGTCAAGATCGTGAAAACATTTGCACGTGCACATATCACGTTGATGCAAAAGTTATAACACAAAAGTTAAACGTTTTTAAATTTGACAACAACTCTACTCCAACTCACACCAAGAGAACAGCAATGGCAAAAAAATCATTAACAAAAAAAAGCACTTTTCTGGACACAGTATTGTTATTTTTAAAGTAAATATAACACAATAACCATGGACAGCTATGTAATACCTTTCACAAATGCTGTTAGGTACAAGTCGGCAAAAGGTCGCTAAGTATCTGGTACAGGTTGACACAATCGAAGTATTAAACTTTTGTGCACGTGAATCTTTGAACAAATAAAGGCAAAAACGTGTCAATAATATCTTCACGCTGGGAAACCTCATTTTCCTCTCCTCCAAGTTTTCTGATGTAGGGGAAAGGTTATATTAGGAATCTTCGGTTATTGATACCTTGAATTTGCTATCAAATATCGATACACTGGGAAACAGGCATCATAAAGCAACAACCTGTGGCGTACGATAAAACTTTCTATGCCAAGTAAATGAATTAAACTTTCTACGTAATTTTTATGCGAAAATTTTTTTGCCAGCGCGTACTTCATCACAAAAGTCGTAAGTCATATTGACTGTAAAGGCGAAAAAAAATTGGTCACACAAGCTAATATTTCTATGGCAGATGTATCCGTTCAAAATCGTAAACTTTAGTTTAAAAATAGAAATTTTGCATGTACAGACGGGCAAACACAAGCTTTCACATCAAAATTAGTGAAAGAAGGCAAGCAAACTCATTCTCTGACACATAAAAATTATTTGAACGATTAGAATGTCAAAATTAATAATCTAATCATTACATTTGCATACACTTTATAAACAACGTAAGTAAAATACTATTCTTTCATTCAATGGCTGGTCGACACAATACATCACTTTCATGTTGCATTAATGTGTATAAATTATTGGTTCCTGTGAAATAGCACAATGTATAAAATGTGCAAATAAATACAATCTACTATCGATATGCTATCAAGTTAGCTCATTTTTCTCCATTTTATAGCTTTACTAGAAAGTGAATATGATTTAGTCATTGGTAAATATCTCCCAAATCTTCGCTATTTCCAATAAATAATGTCCTACAAATAACACACAACGGCATAACACACAACGGCATAACACTAATTGATCTTACTACAAGAGGCTGTCAACTGTATTTTGTCCCTAAAATCAGGAATCAGCATTGGTTGAATCATCAACAATTCCCAGGCCCACACTCGGACAGCCATTAGACTTTGCAAACGAATTAAAATCATGTACATTCTGGTCACCGCAATCATCTTCCGAACCATTCATGGACAGAATAAGATGCGAATCCAACTTTTCCTCGATCTCCACGTTGTTATTCTCAGTAATTTTAGCATCAGTACTCTTTTCTGACTTATGCTCAACAGCCCCCCAAGCTTCAGTAGATGGAAATGAGTCAATTTCGCGAGAAGTTTCACCTTCTGGAACTATAATTACATCGACACTCTCGTCAACATTCCCAGTGTGAGCCGGGCTCTCATATTTTGGTTCGTCCATCGTTTCAGATAAACTATTAGCATGTTCATGAATTTCAGACGAAGATTTGACGTTTGACGATCCAGCAGAAACGGGAATTGAACCTTCGAAGCGTTCCTCTACATTTGGGGAAACTACACCATCACATTCATCTTTTAATTGATCAGTAAAATCCTCTTTAATTTCCACGTGTGCAAGATGGTCAGTTTCGTGAGTATCTAAGCTGCTCTGGCTAACATTTCTGTATTCATTAATCGTGTTTATATCATCCTTGGTTGACGCTATTGTTTCATCAACATTCCCAAGCATTTCACCAGCTGAATCTGCCACTGATGAAGCTTCCAAACTAGCATCCTTTTTCAAAACTAAGTCAGTATGCTTTATCGCTACAGTCTCATCAGATTCCTGCCCAATATCTCCTGTCTCCTTTGAGATATCGTTAGGTTCCTGTGAAATATCTTTAAGTTCATATATTATGTTTTTAGGTTCCTGAGAGATCTCTTTAGGTTCTTGCGTTGTATTATTAGTTTTCTGTGAAAGATTATCTGCTTTCTGTACAACATCTTCAGCTTCACGTGTGATATATTCAGGTACATGTGAAGAATCTTTAGCTTCCTGTGTGACAACATCATGTTCTTTTGCAACATCCTCAAGTATCTCTGAGGTATCTTTAGTTTCTTGTGTTGTAAAATCTGGTTCTTTTGCATCATCCTCAGGTATCTGTGAGGTATTTTTAGTTTCTTGTGTTGTAAAATCTGGTTCCTTTTCATCATCCTCAGGTACCTGTGAAGTATCTTTAGTTTCTTGTTTAGTAACATCTAGTTCTTGCACATCATCTCCAGGTACCTGTGAGGTATCTTTAGCTTCTTGTGTGGTAATAACTGGTTCCTGTGCATCATCCTCAGGTACCTGTGAGGTATCTTTAGCTTCTTGTGTGGTAATAACTGGTTCCTGTGCATCATCCTCAGGTACCTGTGAGGTATCTTTAGTTTCTTGTTTAGTAACATCTAGTTCTTGCGCATCATCTCCAGGTACCTGTGAGGTATCTTTAGCTTCTTGTGTGGTAATAACTGGTTCCTGTGCATCATTCTCAGGTACCTGTGAGGTATCTTTAGTTTCTTGTTTAGTAACATCTAGTTCTTGTGCATCATCTCCAGGTACCTGTGAGGTATCTTTAGTTTCTTGTGTGGTAATAACTGGTTCCTGTGCATCATCCTCAGGTACCTGTGAGGTATCTTTAGTTTCTTGTTTAGTAACATCTAGTTCTTGCGCATCATCTCCAGGTACCTGTGAGGTATCTTTAGCTTCTTGTGTGGTAATAACTGGTTCCTGTGCATCATTCTCAGGTACCTGTGAGGTATCTTTAGTTTCTTGTTTAGTAACATCTAGTTCTTGTGAATCATCTCCAGGTACCTGTGAGGTACCTTTAGTTTCTTGTTTAGTAACATCTGGTTCTTGTGCATCATCCTCAGGTACCTGTGAGGTATTTTTAGTTTCTTGTGTGGTAATAACTGGTTCCTGTGCAACATCCTCAGGTACCTGTGAGGTATCTTTAGTTTCTTGTCTGGTAATAACTGGTTCCTGTGCATCATCCTCAGGTACCTGTGAGGTATCTTTAGTTTCTTGTCTGGTAATAACTGGTTCCTGTGCATCATCCTCAGGTATCTGTGAAGTATCTTTAGTTTCTTGTGTGATAACATCAGGTTCTTTTGCATCATCCTCAGGTACCTGTGAGGTATCTTCAGCTTCTTGTGTGGTAACCTTTGATTCCTGTGCATCATCCTCAGTTACCTGTGAGGCATCTTTAGTGTTTAGTGCCGTAACATCTGGTTCTTGTGCGTAATCTTCAGGTTGTTGTGAGTTATCTTTAGCTTCTTGTGTGATATTTTCAGGCTCCTGAGCGTGATCTACAGGTTTCTGTGTGTTACATTCAGGATTCTGAGAGGTATCTTGTGGTTCTTCTGGAACATCTTTCGATTGATGTGAGATACCACTTAGTCCAAGTGAAATATCTTCAGGTTCCTGTAAGTAACCAACTGGCTTCGGCAGAGAAGTCTCGGGTATTACGCTGTCTTTTCCTTCCAATGATATTTGAGCCTGCAAGCTTTCTGGAGGTTCAACAGATTTCAAAACCGGCAGTTTTTCCTCTGCAGATGCTTTCTTTTGTTCATTAAACTCTACTTTCTTTAAAGGTTTAGTAATACCCAATGCATTTGACAACTCTTTTACAGTTTTTCCCTTAGGAATTTCTTTAATCTTAGTCTTTACATGTTTGTTGCTGGCTGTTGCACTCGATGTAGTTTTCTTTCTGCTTGGTTTTTCGCTGTCAGTTTTTTCATTCAGTTTTGCCGCAGTCTTCGAAGTTCCTGTTTTGACATTTCCCGCACCGGTCTTGGAGAGCGTGGACAACTTTGCTGATTTTTTAGAACCAGTAACTGGCTCTGTTTTCTCAGTGGTCATACGAAGTGGTTTTCGACCGGTTGGGGTCAACTCCTTTACAGTGGTTTTCGTTGTTTTTTCCCCATTTGCCTCAGTTGTTGTGCGTGTAGTCTTCATCGTCTGAGATTTGATCTCTGGTTTACCATCCCCAACGCGCGTCGTCTTTGTTGTAGTTACCGTGCGTGTCTGCGTTTTACGAACAAGCGATTTTGCAGGAGATGTCGGTCTTTCTTTACTCACATCTTTCGCAGAATCTGTCGGTTTACTAGTCGGTCTGCCACTTTGTGGTCTGCTTGTTGTGCTCGACCAAGACTGTACCTTCGGAACTGTCGTCTTTACTTTTCCATTGGCTGTGGTCTTTCTTTCAGACGTCACAGGGGCAGGTCGGGATTTAGATGTGGGTTTCTTGGAAGAGACGGAAGACGCTGTTGAACCGAAAGCGACAGGTCGAGCAGATGAAGTTACTTTAGTAGATGCCTTTGACTCTGGTTTAGAAGTAACTGTTGTAGTACTGTGTGTGGATGAACTTTTACCACTCAGCCGACCGCCTGTTGTGGGTTTACCCGATACAGTAGCTGCAACACTGGATGCTTTGCTGCCAAGTTTAGTTTTTGAAGCGTTGCTTGTACTTGATTTTACAGTGGGTTTCTTGTTGCTCCGAGCCATAGTATTATCTGGCCTTGTCGATGCTTTCGCACTCTTTGGACGCAAGGTTGTTGAGCTGACAGGTTCTTTTTTCGTTTCGGACTTAGTGCTGCCGGGCTTTCTTGTTTTTGTTTTATCTGGCTTTTCTAAGTCAGCTTCTCTAGTAGGACTGGGAGATTTCGCGGGAGTTTGAGGAATTTCTGGAGTTGTGGATGAGCTGACGAACTCTTGTGCAGTATCCTCTGAAATGTCTTCACCAACAATTTCATTTGCATTTTTGTTTACTTCAGTAACATCAGGATTACTTTCGGATATCTGAGAATCCATTTTAGGATCAACGAATTCATTTTGTAAGTCTCTTGAAACTAAGTCACCATCTTTGGTTGGGAAATTGCTTTCAATTTTGTGATCAACGGACAAAACGGCAGGTGCATCGGTTGGATTTTGAATATGACTGTCGATCTCTTGGCTACGTTGCTCGTTTTCGCTCGTTATAAATTGCTCACAACCTTTTGATTTCATATCGCCACCAATGTTGACGACATCCTTTGAATTATCCGTAGCTTTAGCAAACGCAGAACCCTCAGTATTATCGTCCATGTGAAGTTCTTCTTTATTTTCAATGTTAATCATATTTTCCTCGTTATTCTCATCAGGAGTGACATGAAATACATCAACGTTGTTCCTGCTATCATTTTCTGCAGTGAACATCTCGCCAGTAATTTCGTTTTGTTGCTCTACACCATCCATATCTTTGCTACTCAGTGATTTAGACTTTGAGTTTTTTTCTGAGATACAAGTGTTATCCGGAGATAAAGTAATAATGGCTTGTTTTGTTGGAGATTTTTGCGGAGTTTCTTCGAGCAAATGTCTTGAATTCTTCCTTCTTGTGGCTATGTTTTGATTAACAGATAATTCAATCTTTCTAATAGCGTTTGTAATGTCTTTCTCGTCGTCCTCTTCGTCTGATTCGCTTCCGTTCACACCAGCTGGACGATAAGGTGATGGCGTGGCTGTCAGTGAAAGAAAATTTGATGTAATGAATAATTGAATGGTGACCTCACATGAAATATTGATTTGACGACACTTGACAAGGGATAATGGAGGCTGGAGGAATTCACAAGCCAAAATCATGTAATGCAACAGTAAAAAGTTATCCTACAGTGCAACATAATGTCGCAAAAAGAAATAGTGTTCACACATAGTTGTTAAAAAAATAATTAAAATATGCAGCTTGACATCAATAAGAAAACCACGTTGTTCACTTTTGAAAACACTAGAGAAAACGAAAGATGTGCCTTCAATAATCTAAGTGTTTTTTAATGATTCATTTCCTGTTTTTGAGTATAACTTGTTGTGAAGAGAGACCACCGTTAACCATGAAGCTAACCGATCATCAAAAACAACAAAAAAATACATAGCTTTTCTGAAATAAATCGGGTAAGTGTTAAAAATATCAATGCTGAACTTCACACATTGATTCCATTCATTCAAAGCAAACTAGCTTCATCATAATAAGTCATAATAGACGAACAATGGCATCATAAATAGCAGCAAACATAAATAATTCATGCCTTTTAATGGCGTAAAAAAATGGCAAAGATATTGCTGTTGTACAAAAACAAATGAAAGTAAATATTAATAAATGCATTGTAAAGCATAGCAAAGATTGGGGGACATTTCGTTGCTAAAGAAACAAACGTGAAACAATAAGCGAAGTTATTTCCAAAACAGTACCTCTTAATTGCTGCTCCTTTTTGGCTTTGTCTAAAATCTTTGTGAGTTGAGATTTCTGCGGAGTTTTTGACACAGAAGGTTCCACCGTTTCCGTAGCAGAATGACCGTTTTCAGATGCAGCTAAGGCAGGAAAATCATATATCAACATTCATGTGGTGCTGCATGTTAAGTTTATACTGTGATAAATATATATACTACAGATATCATGCAGTGTTTGTATGAATATTTTACGCGAGATCTTACGTACAGTCTGGTTTACAGTTATGCCAAAATAAGAAAAGAATCGGCAATTATTATTCGCGTCAACTACCCAGATATTCCATTGAGCATTTTTTTGTTTGTACTTATGCTTAGACATCTCCGATATTACGAGAAAGCATAGGGAAAATATTAATCGTTTCTGTAATAGGAATAGACTTGTTTATATCTTGGATTCACTAGCATACTTTTACTTCATGTTAACATTAAACGTAAAAGTATGGGAGCAAAAATTTGCTAATCTCATGATTTTAAGAAAAAATGCGGTACAACACATTACAATGCATTTATGGGTTAAGTCAAGTTTCATTTGCGCGTAATACAATCACAAATAATAAATTTCTCAGCGTAAGCAGTCAAAAAATTAGTTGTAAAACCGAGTTACGCATAAAGAGCACGTGATGGTTTGAGAGTATTGTGGTCGCCGTGGTCTCAAGATAAGACACGTCAATGATGTCATAGTACGCTACACCACAATTGGCAACTTTTTAACTTTTTCCGTGCATAGAAGTAAATAAACCGTTTTTCTGTCGGCGACAAAAAGTCATATGCGCTTTGCTTCGCATTGATTTATCGCATAGCCTATATTTAGTTGTTATCCGAAAATTTTAACTTCCAACACACAAGAGTGAAAGCACGAGTCAAAGACGACTTCTTGTTGAGCTCAACATATTTACTGTTCATTTCTTCCACAATATTAAACTATTGTCACGTGACGGATAAAATACGCCCGACACAATCAAATCCTTCATCTTGAGTGACGAGGATAAAAAGAAAGCAAGCAAACTATTGATTTGAGTTATATACATTTTCACCTGTGTAAGATGACACCGCTTTAATTTACATAAAAACATTTTAACCAAAACAGCTGTCGAAATATAGCAAAGCTCATGGGTATGAAGAAAAACCATTGTACGAGCAATGGTTCGGTAAAAAATCATGTTGACTTACATCACAAATAAAAAAAATGGAGTTGGAGAACGTAGGAAAATAATATGTTGCGCAGTGGACATCACAGACGTTCTGATCAAAATCATGAATTTTTTATGAGTTGTAATGTCAGATCACACCTAAAACTGGATATGTATCTATCTTGTGAGAAAAATAACGCACACATCGATTTTTAGAAAAGAAACAACACTACAGTTTAGAAGATTTGTCAAAGTAATTGTCAAGCATTCCGCTATGAAATTCTCAAGAAAAATTCTCAATAAAAGCAAAGACGTAAGTAGACAAGCAACAATTTATACTATGTAGATCAAGTTGGGAATACAGCCAGAAATAACTTATAAAACGAAAGAGAGCAAATTGGTTTTTACTAACTTACTTTTAAAATACAAATACCACTTCACAATATTTCAGCCCACTCTCAACACTTGAACCGGCTGTGCAGCTGAATCTCACTTTCCCCAAAACAGATTAATATGCTCAAAAACAATTACTTCGATCTTGCAATCGATTGACGCGCATACTACACTCTAGTTGACGCAAGAACGCTGGGACTGTTGACGCAAGCAACTTAGTAAACGTAAGCGCGTGCGCACAAAACCTTACCAAATTTAGGTAAATGTGTCAAGAGATAATGCTCCAGCGTATCCCATCCTCCACCGATACGAAGGAGAACATGCCCGTTTAACATCTGAATAAGAAGAGGAATTGTTCAAAGAAGGGAAAAACAGTGAAAAAACAAAACAAATCAATTCCCTACTCGAACGAAGATAATTTTCCCCAGTATCATGTATTTTCCTTCTTTGATTTTACGAATGTTGTAAAAGTTGAAATTGTCGATAATCTTCAACACCTAGAAAAGAGGATTAAGGCAATCTCGATAAGCCGGCCATTAAAACAAAAAATAAACACCGTTCCTATTTGTTCAAGAGCACTTTAGTACTTCTTCTCATATAGACAAGATAATGTAAAGATACTTGACATTTAATCATTTTAAACTAAACATTATTGATTGAGGTTAACGCACCTCTTTGTCAAGTTCACTCTTCGGTATGTGTCCTCGATTCTTTTCTTTCCCCCAACATCATCATCGACTGGTGAAGAACGATGGTTCTCTCCGTGCGAAGAGCCCGTGTCGGCATTGGGACCACCAAAATGTGGCTCCTCCTCAGAACTTGCGTAATCGACCTGATCAATTTCCTCTTTTTCTGCATCTTCTTGTTCCTCGATTTCTATTTCTTTTTCCAGTTGAATAAGTTTAGGAATTGGAGTAAACTTGAACATACCTGATGCTCTGCGTGCGATTTCCATGAGACATATCACAACTTCCCGACATCCCTCGCGACATTCATCCGCTTCCACAACATCGTTTGACTCGAATAAAATGGAATCGGAAATTCCGATTTGCCTGCACCACGTGAGAAATCCTTGTACGTTCTCACGGGACTTGAACAAGGCGAGTTGCTTGTTCTTTTTCGGTATGCTTGTGTGGAACTTGAATCGTTTTGACGGCACCTTCACTTTATTTTTCTTGCCATACTGCTCGGCGGATTGCTGAACCAAGTTTGCCAAGCGACAAAGGACAACGCCATCTTCAAGTGTGTAGAAAAATAACTCAGGTGTAATGACAATATCTGGAAATAGTTTTGCAAGCCATTCTGTTTCATCTTCGAGCATGGCCCAGAGTAGCTCATTCTCTTTTTCCCATCTTTGAAAGCCGCTAACACTGCTTGTTTTAAGGCGTTTTAGGTTCCCTTTATGTGCCGATTCTGGTCGACTATTACGGTCGATTTCATTACGGTCTATATGGCGAAACACCACGTTGTTTTCATCGGCCATGCTAGGATTCTGAGAGTCTATATTTAACAGAGAGAGATGAACGTTGTGACTTGTAAGTAGGAGAACACGATCACAGAGAAAGCTCGAGGAAACTACAGATGTACGTCTCAAAAACATGATTGATATACCTGGACTGACTGGACATAAAACACACATTGAATATGTAAACACTTTTACAACAGGTGGCAATCGAGAAGATGGTCACGCATAAAGTCTTATTTTAAACTCAGAAACAAGTGGTTTAGCAAGCTTATAAGACTTAAGCAATAATAGCGATTTTACAACACAAAATATATTCAAACAATACTTTAATTAATAGAAGTGAAAACGGATCACCGTTCGTGATCCTTTAATTCAATTTTTCTAATTTATTGAATTACAAGCACAATGAAGGTAAATTTGAACACAAAATTTCACAAATTAAATACAATCGGCATAAATCACACTTTTGTCAAGTAGCATTCACACTTTCTAATTTCAAGGAATGTCGCATTTATATATTGCAACGTTAAATTTACGTAATTTTTAAAGAAGCTTTTAAAAACACATCAAAAAAAACATTTCGAGTGTTCGATGTACTTGTCTCTTTTGAAAGGTTCTTTTCATTCACATAAAATTATTGATGATAAGCAGTTTTTTATAAAATTTGACATCAATACATGAGTTAACTTAACTGATCTAGAAAATTGAAGTATTTTGGCAGGAGAGTTACCAAGTTAAATGAATGAAAATTACTACAAGTGGCTGCTTCCAATAGCGATATTCAATCGTTTGAAATATGCCACGACACAACACATCATAAAAAATATTTTAAAGCCAAAAATGGCACTGAAAAAAGTAACGTAAGAGCAGGTTGTACAATAATCATTTACAATTTTACATGAGGTGATTTTCACTGATTTCTGAATGAACTTCATATTGTATTAACTTATCGAATACGTAAGATCCCTAAAGAACATAAACATTCAATTTCTCATTGTGTAAATCGTAAACAAAAGCACAATGTGTACAATGTGCCCAATTTGGAAAAGCTTGTATTTGCCAACCTGTATTTTGCTGAAGAAAATTTTGCCAACAATGTTTTGATGTGACGCATCATTCAAAAATACACACATGCAATGGGGCATGCCGTTAGATATTGCTCTTATGACGCTTATCCTGTGTTTCTTCACAAAGAAAGCACTCAAATTATATCTAAATTGTTTAAGAAGTTGGCTCACAACCCAATTCCAACTTGTTTAAAATACAAATATACTCGTCGACTCGTCGTTCGTTAATATCAAATAATTATTAATCATGTTTCTATTCAATGTTCAAATATATTAAGAATATGAAAATAGTATTTGAAACTCTCGAATAAATTCGGTCTGACTTTTATGTTCAAAGTAATATTATGCTTAACTACAACATGCCTATATTGTACATAGAAACACTTACACTAAATTCAGTTCAGTTCCTTTTAGGACTAAACAGCCATCGAGGACGAATTAACTTTGAACTATAATATCGTTTTCAGGTTATATATTCCACGACGGTAGAACTCCTTGGCTCGTGGACGGAAGAAATCGTTATATCTTTAAGATTAATACACAAGAGTAAGCGATGTTTACAAAATTCGATGTCTATTTGACAGTCTCTGTAACCTTCGTCGAATTTCGGTATCACATGTATATCATGGAGTGAGTCGTATTGACATATTTCATCGTCAAGAAACCTGAAACTGTACAGCTTTCGCCCACTTCATGATGTGCTTGAGTGAAAATTTGCTTCTACTACCGCTGAAAGGAAATAAAGAGCAAGATCATTCTATTTACATAAACAAAGCCTAAAACCGAAGGAATTGTAATTCAAATATTAAAATGAAGCCATTTTTAATATGCGAGCACGCAATGCTTGTGTCAGCAGTTTGTGAAAACATACTTTCCGTTTACTATGTTTTTTCAACCGTCTCTCGACTTACCAGGCCATGAAAATTCCTACCAGCACACCTAAAAACACGTACACTATTCGCCTGGAATAATGTAAAAACGGAAACTTTCATGTTCATGAAGTCAGCTATCCACTTTTTCTACAAGTTATGCAAGTTGTATACAGTCAAAATGGTTGATATGTTCTTTACAAATGCTTAAGACATGCAAAAATATATAAACATGCAAAACATCACCATCAAACTTTAAACAAAGTCTACACATTTTGTTCCCACTATTTTGCCTTCATGTAAGAGCAATATTAACAATTGAACAATTCTGATTGACTATATAAAAAACAGACATCCAATTGATAGTAATGTTCTAATATTAAGAAATCCTCGTTATTCTACTTGATGAAAGCAGAGACAACAGCCCACATAATTTCATTTGCATTTGGCTTTTGACTTTCAACTTCAGGATCCAAATCTAATAGTTCACGAACATGTTTCATTGCAACATCATAATCTTCATCGGACAATGGTGTAAATGCATTTTCCAATACATCAGAAGAATGAGCAAGATAAATGAGTGATAAAGTTTTTTTGTCAAATCTCTGAGGGTCATTCAACCAACGACTAAGAACAGAATCTTGAACTTTACGAATAACACGCTGCTTAACAGATGCATCAACAACAGGATGGGTGGTCATATCAAACAAAACATAGTTTTGTTTTTCTGTGGTGAGGACACCCTTCTCAACTAAATTTTTGGCAATTCGTTCACGGACATTTCTCATCTGGAAACCAAGTTTAAATGGATTCCATGTTTCGCCTACATCAATAAGAATAACAACAATTAAAAAAGTCAATGAAATAATAACCTACTTTCAAATTAAATTTTTTAAAACCAAGATTTGAAATGTCTTTCTGGTGCATGAACTTTCAAAACAAAGCAAACTTTAAAAAGTAAGATGTGATAGCCAGTACACCATCCTAAGACTGTAATAAGAGTGTAAAATGAATACATACCACTTAGCAACTCAATCCAGTTTTGAATGGTATCTAAAGGTTGTGTATCCTTAATATGCTTAAGTGCTTCATCTAATAAAACATCTCCCGTTGGTGTTGCACTTTTAAAAATAACTTTACGACTAAGCAAGCCTCTTCGCCTCATTCCAGTCTTCTCCAACTCAATTCTTCCACGAATGCCAAGCTCTATTAAAATACAGCCACGTAGGCCGGCCGAAATACAATCATTCCAAAAAGACGTGTAACCCTAATAACAAACAATAGGAATCATAAACATTTCGTGATTTCATAATTTAAAGTTCAAATTTCACCTCTCGATCTTTTAGACCCAGAAGAAGAATTTCTTCCATCAATGTAAGACGAGTTTCTTTGGTTTCCGATTCATCTGCGTCGACTTCAGGTATGTCAAAGGCTGGATCTACTTCGTTTGTATTACTTTCCACTGGCTTACTTCGTTGAACCAACTTTCCAGTTCGTCTAGTAGCCATCTTTTTCCGTCGGTTATCCTTTCATTTAGGCTAAAAATCTGTAAATTACTTTGAAATTATTGAATTTACTTCGAATTTTCTCTTCTCTTTTTACGGGAATCGATGCATGATGATAAATTAATGTGCAGTGATTAACTGCGCACATTAGTGCCCAGTTTCCCACATTAAGGAGATAGTTGAGAACTCAAAGGGTGTGCCAGGTGTTGGACCGGTTCAATAAAGCCTGGATAACGTTATCCATAGGACAGCGATTTTTTGATTGTAAAAATCTCTTAGGAGGCAAAAAGTGTACAACTTAAATAGAACAATCGATGAAACAAAACATTGATTCAAAATAAAAATTTCGTTATGATGAAGTAAACAAAACAAATTTTTAATAGGCTCGAATGTAATCATTCAATAAATAGCGTTACCTGAAACTCGTAAAACCGGACCTTAGGGACTTTCTGGCGACAAGCAACTTGCAACTACACATCATAATATTATAATATATATTGTGAATACTAATTATTTTTTATGGTTTTATATACCTTAGTTTACAATTGATAAAATACTCAATTTAATTGGGACATTTACAAAATTTATAAATCATCATTTTGGTTGAAAACATATATATTTCTGTTACGAAACCATGGTGCACATGTAAGAAACTCGCACTGCTAGTCACGCATGTGCACAGCACTGAAAATAGTGCCTAAAAACCTTGCAGTAATGAGGTTGTAAGACAACTATCTCCTGCGAACGCGAATACGAACTTCCCCTTTCGGCAAAGAATTGAGCAACTCAACTGCATCCGCGTTCGTCAATCGAGACATATCGTGACCATTAATCATCACAATCTCATCCCCGCTTTGCAGGTTTTGCAAGCCATCTTTGAGTGAACGCGAAAATACAGAATCGACAAAAAGCGATGAATCACCATATATAGAGTCTTGACCTCCTCGGACGCTAAAACCAACACCAGAGCACCCGTTGTGTACATCAATATCCAGTAACAAAGGTTCGTTGTCGTTCGGAGAGAAAAGATCTTTCATGCCTTTTCTTGGTGAAGTAGGCTTTGAATAACATTGCAAATCACTGAAAACAATAAAAGAATGTCTTTATACTACATAATTGAAAGCGAATAAAGAAAAGCATTCTCACCTGTCATCACTCAAATCAATCTCTCCGACGTCGATAGCAACATGCTTCTTAACTAAACCACCATGAAAACTACCGCTTATACTACCCCAAAGTCCTTTTCGTTGTTTTTCTTCTTTCACAGGCCAGGCCTTATCCTTTCTTTCAACATCTTCACTTACAGAGGGAGCCTCTACTTTTGGAGGAAGAAGAAAGTTAGGACGATGTGGTTTCTGTGAAACGGGGGGTGGACTACGAGAGCTCTTGCTACTTTTCCTAGGACGTGATAAAGTCAAGGTTACAGTATTTGGCGTTTGTTTTAAGAAGGCTAGAACTTGCGGACTGGTCATTCCTTTCAGAGATTGCCCGTTAACAGCAAGTAACTTATCACCAAGCTTCACGCGACCATCACGTGCAACTACGCTGATTGTAGCAACTTGACTAATCTACAAATGAAGACAGAAAGGACAGTTCAAATAAAAGTTGTAAACAATTAAAATAGGCAATTGCTAATACTTGATAGCAACAACATCATAGAAAACTGCCTCACCACGACATCCTCATTATCCATGTTTTCCCACCGGAAACTATAATCCCTAGACCCTTATATGGATCTTTGGTTAACGTCACGTTAAACTTTACATTTTCATTATCATTTCTATTCTCGGTCACACAAAGAGGTTCTTCCTCTCCACCAATAAAAGATACTGGAATATCAGATTCCGAACGTTCTCCTGTAGAACGCCTGTGCTGGCCACCAGTAGAGCGAATACCGCGCCGTGAGGACGGTAGTGTTTTCAGAAAAACACTAGATTGCTCTCGAGGTATCTTGCTGTTAACAATTGCTGCTTGAATGACGGTATCATTTCCTTTTGTCGGGGATGTTCTCTTAAGCTTGTTCTCATCAATGCGTAAGCTTTCTTCAGTTCTAAATCCAAACAGACTACGTTCATCGAATTACACGGTGGGATAAAAGATGTGACAATCAGATGGGATAAGGTGTTATGAAGGGGATAATCAGTTACTGTAATCTTAATTTGTTTCTTCATATGTTTGTATGTATTTTTCGCATCTTTCATGCAATCTCCATCTCACCTGATTGTCACATCTTTTATCCACCCATGTAATTCAATATGCTGCAAATACTCTTAATTAACTAATATATATATAAGATCTTATTTAATTCAAGCGAAATTATTACGGAATAAATTTAACAACACCCCTCCCCTCTCCATTATGATATAAGCATACATTGTTTAAGATTTTATCAAAAAATATATACATTACTTCAATAAAGTAGTCAATGCATCAATACAAAACCTGTCATTGCGTCTTGCTACAACCAGCTGAACGAGCGGAGGAGTTGTTTTCATAATCTTTAACGCCTCGTCGTGTGTCGCTCCAAGTAAGTTAACACCGTTCATTTGAACGATCTGATCTCCAACACGCAATCGACGAGAAAAGTCCGCAGGGCTACCTGGTTGTATCTCCTTAATGTAGAGCATTCCAAGAGGTGTGTCGATGCCTCCCGTAATGGTCAAGCCGAGTGATCGCTGTTGTTTCAATAACTACAACATATGAAAATTAATACGTTTAGCTGCAGGACCTAACTTGTTTAGTTGTCTTTTATAACAACGTACCTTGACTGTAAACACACCTTCGTCGTGACTGCCTTGAGCTAACATGGTCATTGGTCGTGATCTTTCAATATTGCTGAGAATGTTTGAAGGCGATGATCTACTTAACGTGTCATCCGGTAAAGACGATCTACGAGCATATATTCTGTTTTCTGGCTCAGGATAAAATACGTCGTCATTTCTCTGTGAACATTCATAATTGTCAGCTGCGTTTTCCCCAGGATTTTTGTTTATGGGAGCACCATCTGTACTATGCTTTTCAACTTTAATCTTATTTGAATTTATTTTAGGGGCAACAGGGGGTTTTGGGAGCAATGTTGGTTTGAAGGAGACGGTTGGTTTTGGAGGTATGAACGGTTTTGCCGATTTGGCACCAACCACCGAGTTGCGTGTGTGTCGTACATCTGAAGCAATAAATGGTGACATTACAGGATCACTAAGTGTTCGATTAGGATTCATAGACGACGATTTATCTCTTGTTAAAGAAACAGAGTTCCCGTTGGAGATGGACCTCGAACTTTCTGATACAGAAGGAGAAATAACACAAACATCTCGTGGGGCTGGTAAAGGATCGCTGAAGGTTCTTGACACACCTTCTTCACACAGACCTTCTTTTATGTCACGGGACACTGATGTAATCAAAACTGATGATTGGTGGCTACCTGAATTTCGCTGCTCTCTGCCATTATCTGTATGAGATGGATTTTTGGAAGAAAACTCGCATTGTAAGTTGTCATTCTTCTTTTGGTTGGTAATATACAGAGTATCATCGTGAAGTCGCATTTTTTCTTTAAAATCACTGAAATGCAAGACATTTTCCTCTGATATACTCCTTTCAACACACTCTTCATTTTGGTAGTATACATCGAAATTCTTTGACATTCGACGGGGTTTAGGAGGCGGCTTTATTTCATCATGCGTTTTATGATTATTGACTGGTTCGATGGAATAATGTGAGATTTCACGTGTTCCGAGATCATTTTCCTCTACAGGAGGAGGAGGAGGTGGTGGTGGAAGCTCGTAGAGTGATTTTCTTTTCCTTCGAACTTTTGCTCGAGATGAACTTCCATCTGGTCGAAAGGAATCATTTGAGCCCGTCTGACTACCAGACATTGGGTCAGTGGTGTCAACTGTGGGGACAGTAATGGCAACATTTTCTGTGCTTTCAAGAGACAAAGCTTCTACATTATTGACTTCTTTAGAAATGTCTGTATAGCTTATTTTTCTTTCATTGGAATCCTGGCTGGTTTCACCAGAATCTAACTGATCCAATGATTTTGATTTTTTCCACTTATCGTTTGGGCTCAGAGGAGAAGATAGTTTCACAGAACGTTTGTTTGATTTTCCTGGTTCTCTTCCGAAAACTCGACCCAATCTTGCTTTCACTGACGCTTTTTTCTTCATTTGCTTTTTAGACTCTTTTTCTATCAAATCGTTTTTCGTTTCAAGGACTTCGGAAAATGGCCTCCGTCTGGACAATTGTTTATCGTCGTCATACAAACGTTGCATTTCATTACCTGATTTATTACATGGCATTTCACCGAGTGTTTCACATTCCGGCCCAGTTTCATGGTATCCGGACACAGATGGACTATCGTACTTTTCACCTACGTCTTCGCTACCAATCCCTTTCCAACATATTTCCTTTACCGAATCTTCACAAGGTATTTTTCGACTAGCTCGAAGTTCTATGTTAGACTGAATATCATCAAACAAACCCGGACCCAGTAACTCGTTAGTAAGTCCCATCTTTTTCACCGCATCAGGAGACATAACAACTAACCTCACAACATCTTTTTTCACCATCTTAATGAGACTACGAGCTTCATCAACAGTGAGGCCTGATAAAGAAATATCGTTGATGGCAATCAAGGAATCATTCACCCTATAAACAAAAAAAAAGTTCATTTTGTTTTACATTAAATATCATTCAAGATAATTTGAAAGAACTCTTCTCACCTAACTCGCCCATCTTTCTTCAGGGCACCACCAGCCAGCAAATCTGCGATGATAATACGACCGTCCAAGGATGGACATACTTTTAATCCCAGTCCTTTGGATTTCCTGAGTTGAAGCTCGATCATAAACGGAACACTCTCACATCGCTGTCCAATTACCATATCCGATAGATATGAAGATTTATTGTTGGAGCCTTTGTCGTTTTGGGAAGTGATTCACGTGTCATTTCTTTCTTTTGTTCTTCTAAATTAGACGTTTCTGTGTTGAAAGCTTTTACTTCGTTTTCATCAGTATTTGCCAACGTCACATCCACGGATTTAGCATCCGATGAAGATGAACTGTAACCTGTTTCGGATTCCAAGATTTGATCAAGAAGACAAATAGCTGAATTTGAAGGGGATATCCTACCCATGCCTTTTGTCGTTTTTTCCTGTTGAGATGACAATATATTAAAAAAATTTTTGAGAAAGCTAACACAAACAAATTAATTGTTATTGGGGGTGCGTTCGATGTAAGAGTCATTTAGTAGTAACTCATTGTAAGTGCAAAGGAACTTCTTTGATTGTACACAAATCTTTGATCTATTGCTACAAAAAGAAAAAAAATTCATACACTCACAGAATCTTTGACAGTTGAACAGGAACTTGCTGATTTTATGAACTGCTTGGGAAGTGATTGGACAAAAGATGGAGGTGGTGGTATCACAATCTGTGGGGTCGACGTTCTAGGCATCATATTCTGTGTGTTTGCCATTGAAGGATTTTCGTTAGAAATTGACATGGAGTTTGAAAATGATCTAATTGGAAGGTCTTCAACTTGTGGCATAGGTGGTTCTATCAACTGAGAAATTTCTCCTGATTGTATTCCTGGAACAGAATAGTTCGGACTAAGAGATTCAAAATTGAGAGAATGGTGTGAACTAGGAATTGAAGACCCTGGTGGTTGAACCAGGAAAGTATTAACTCTTTCCGATGAACCAAAAACTTCAGTTTCACCAAGCATGGATGGGTGACCGGCTAGAGGAGGTGGCAACACTTTGTTTTGTTCAATAATCGACGAAACTGATTGAGCATCTTCCACCATTGGAGGCGGTTTTAAAATATACTTGCTGTAAGATGCCTGTCTTCGAAATTCTCCCAGCTCCTCTCCATCATCATAAACAAATGGTGGAGGCATTAGGTGATGGCGAGTGGCTTCATCATTGTATACAACGGTTGAGGTTTTGTTTTGCACGAGTATCTGAGAAGTGGTGTTTCCGTTTTCTGCAATATGTGATGAGAATTCGTTATTTTGTGACTGATCTATTTGGGAGGGAAAGAAGGAGGAATTTGCTTTCAATGAAGATTTCACTGGACTGTCGGGTGATAGGAACACAGAATCATGTTGCTGTTTCTCGTAATATAATGACTTCATATCTTGTTGCTTGTAAATGTGCTCTTCTTCAAACACAGGTGGGGATGACGATGTAGGCAATGGGGGAGAAACATCCGTTGATAAAGACGACGTTACAGACATTTTCAAAGATTGACTGCTCTTTTTTGAATCTGTAGAACTGTAATCTTTCTTACGCAAGAGAGTTAGCACCACATGTGTGGCAGGCTTTTTCAGTTCTTGCAAGACAGCCGAATGAGACATTCCTTTCAAATCTTCTCCATTTATTGCTATCAGACAATCGCCAACTAAGATAGTTGCATTTTTATCACAAACACCACCCAATACCAAACGTCTTACCTGAAAATACATTATATATATTAGTAAAAGCAATGGCTGTATTTTTCCAATTCTAAAACTTGCATCTCACTTTGAAGTACGACTTTAAATGATCAGTGCACGGTATGAGTGATACACCCAAAGAATCATTGAAGGCTTTATCGATGTGTACGACATGCAGATCAAACCCATCTTTAGATACTTGAGCAGTTTCATTTGTAAAATAGTTGCCGTTTGATATCACCGGGTTTGTTTCATTGTTATCAATACTCTCTTCACCATCTCCTTTACCGCGTGAATAAGAAAATACACCGTCTGGTGGAAATTTACTCCGACAAGGATCCACCAAACCATAGTTCACATCCATCGACACTGCTTCTTCAATTAAATTCGTAGAATAGAACGAGCCAGGCTACGAGATAAATAATATATGACGATTGAAAGCATTGTATGATGTTCTTCCAATGTAACTGCATGTACCTATCGGCAAGCGTGATTTACACTATACTAGTAACGTAAGGTTTTTCCTAAAAGACCACTTCTTCAACACATTAACCAATTTCTCCAAAAACGTTTCAGAAGTGTATAAGTTAACGTAACAATGCGACAGTATGTCTCACAATACTACCTCTCAATAGTTATGATTGCAAATTCCTTCCTTGGTGATAATTTTCTGATATTTTCTTGCCTTCAACAATATCGTGTGTTCAACATAAACAGGGCTTTTTTGTGATGTTTTACATTAAACATCTCCAGCAAAGTGAAGAAGTACGTGTATTGAGTATACGCTTCCATTTAGACTTTCGATATTTTTTAACCGAAATGTTAAAAATATCGATAGTCTAAATGGAAACGTATACTCGATACACGTTACAAAACAATGTTTTGCCTTAGACAATCAATATTACATATATTAGTTATTTCCATCAAAAAAAAGATGCCTGTTCTTAATGGCACTAACTAAGAAATATATAGAACACTCAAACGACTTAATTGCTTTTAACCTTTGTTATGTACAATGTCAGTAATGGACTAGCAAACTTTGATTAGCTAGTCCATTCCCTATGGCAAAATTCAAAGTTCCATTGGCTCTGACTTGATGTTATTCTCTTCATTTATACTAAGTCTACATATTGGACAAGAATCATACTAAAAAATGGCATACTTATTAGGTTCCATCATTTAAAGTCTAAATGGAAGCGTATACTCAATACACGCACTTCTTCACTTTGCTGGAGATGTTTAATGTAAAACAACACAAAAAAGTCCTGTTTATGTTGAACACACGATATTGTTGATGGCAAGAAAATATCAGCAAAATATATTTCTTAGTGTAGTGTCATTAAGAATTTAGTGTCATTAAGAACAGGTATCTTTATTTTGATGGAAATAACTAATATATGTAATATTGAATGTCTAAGGCAAAACATTGTTTTGGAACGTGTATTGAGTATACGCTTCCATATTTTTTAACATTTCGGTTTTCAAAAAATCGAATATCGAAAACAGATGGTTTTCAATTTTGATATAAGTGAATACTGCTATAAATCTGCAATTGATAAATCCAAATTATTACGAGAGTTGCAGAAATACTGGCTAATATAAGATCTCTATATTGACTGCTAAACATATGGAGCTACGTAGAGACTGATTTCCTTACTAGCGATAAATTCTTTCTTTTCCGTGAAGAAGTCGGAGAATCTGATGCTTCTGACCAACCATCGATACTCGATGCATCTTAAAATACACCAGAAATTGTGATATTTTAAAACATGCAGTAGAATGATTTTTTTATGAAAGGTATGAAGAGCTTAAAAAAAATTGTAGAAACTGAAACCAAGAATATATTTTATACCAATAGGATCACTGCTTTCATCTTCCAACAGAAGTAAAGATGGTTTGGCCCTGCGTCGTCTTATCACGATTGTAACTTTGCCATGATGAATATTTTCAAGAAATTCCACAGCGTCTCCGAATGGTTTCCGTGAAATGTCCTCCGAGTTGACGCTCAAAATTTCGTCTCCAACCCTGCAAATATTTTAAAATGAAAAAGAAACGAGCATTTGCACGAAAAAAACGAGGCAAGTTTGTTCTTACGTACTTTAGTTTATCTACAACTGGTGAACTGTCACTGATGTATTGAATATAAACTACATAATCATTTCTTTCCACGCAGCCAACACAGGAAATTGAAAATCCAAGGCTGGCATGTTTTTCTAACAAAATATGTTTATTAGTTGATGAAGAACAAGAAAGGGAGTGGATGATATTGCACAGGCAAGCAATAAGTCCTGAGCAGGATTTACAAAATCATGCCTCTAACCTTTACTGAATTCAACTTTCTTCATTTCCATTATTGGCGGCGAATACAACGTGTTCATGTTTTGTAAAGACGCAGTACGTCGTAAACTAGAGGATTTTGAAGATTTCGTAGGCTCACACGAGTTAGAGAATGGTCGTCGGACAACAAGATTCACGATACCCTGACCTAGACGCTTTAATAAACGATAAGAACAAAATTAAAACAAACTGCATAAAGAGAACACTTTCCATATCAAGTGTTTACCTTGAATTTTTTTACCGCTTCCTCGTGAGAGAAATCATTTAAGTTCACACTGTTTACAGACACAATTTCATCGCCTTGAATACAAGAATATTGATGACACACACAACTCAAAGAGATGAGCAAAGAGAAGCAAAAGAAATAATCAACCTTCTTTCAAACGACCATCACTCTCAGCTGCACCTCCGGGCAATATACTTTTCACATAAATTCCCATTTTGCCCCTTGGGGAATCTCGGCCACCAACAATAGTAAATCCCAATCCCTTACTCGGTCCTTTCACAAGGATAACAGTAAATGTTCTTTGAACTTGATGTTGAGGTTGGCCCAAAGTATTCTCTACATCATCACTTGTAAGCATAATGTTATCATCACTCACACTTCGTTTCGCGTAACGTTTCCTTGATGCATCAATCGATCCTTGCCTGAAAATCTTATTGTTATTTCCAACATTGAAGGGCATTGTAGGAGAAGCAATTGATTGTCTACCAAAATTTTTCTCTAAAGATGAAGTGGAAGACTGCGTATCAGCAACTTCATACATTCGATTTCTTGGCGCAAATGACTTGTCTTTGGTAGTTCTGCGGCGAATAAATTTCTTCAAACCAACATCTTCATTGTTTGGTGTCAATGGTTGTGAACACGACATTTCTTTAAATGTATCAAAATCTTCACCCTAGGACAATAAGTATGTATTAATCAGCAAATTCAATTCATAGTTTGATAAAATTAATGATAGTTTTTGATTTCAGACCTGGGAATTCACAATAAGTTGAACTAATTTTGATGAAGAACGAAGAAGATTAATTGCTTCGTGTTTTCCTAATCCAGACAGACTCCTGCCATTGACTGCAATAAGTTCATCACCTACACATATGCGACCATCTCTGCATATATGATGAGCACAAGTTGAAAATGATTGTCATCAGATAAAATTACAAATATTTCTCAAAAAGAAAAAGTGAAACCTGTAAACTACACCATGTTCAGATATCCCAGTAACAATTACTTTGTTTTTCCTAGCAACAATTTGTATTCCCAGACCTGTCCTGTCTTTCAATAAATGAATTTTCTTCAAAGAATTCTAGAATCAAAGAAATTAGCTATAATTCTTGGGCAAATGAAGAAAGTCATAACTAATAACTTTATTACTCAACTTACAATGCCACTATGTTCGGTTGCAAGAAGTGATTGATGTTCATTCTCTGTTTCTGATACAGTTAATTTAACAGCACCATAAAATATTGATTTTTCTAGGATATCCCTACAACATAAGCAAATATTTAGAATAGGTAGAATTTAAAATGAGTTACAATTAAACAAGAAATTCAAACTAGTCACAAATAGTAACAAATTAGCCACAAAGACCAAATATTTGCATAATGTGCGACATAAACAATGTAAATATTTCGCCATGCTTGAATAACGAATCTCAAGCGCATAAAATAAACATTTGCTATTGCTTGACAGGTCAAACAAGACATCATGCCATTTATTATACTTTGGCGTCTACGTACATTGCTCAACATGTTTTTTGCCGAATTTTATGTCAAACAAAGAATGATGAAATTAAAAAACGATACTTAAAGAAATTAAACGTAACTTGTAATATACGGTATTTATTTGTACCTCACTTCATTCACACAAAGCCCTATTACACTCCTGTCATTTATATTTAAAATGCAATCGCCAATTTTCAAGCGTCCATCAGCAAAAGAAAGTGAGTTTTCATCGATATTCGTTATTCGGACGAGGTTATTTAACTTGTCATCCAACACTCGTGTGGTTTTGAAGTCATGTAAATGTAGACCCAAATTATGATCTGATAGGCCAGAAAACTCTATCTCTTTCAACATGACACCATTGTTCAGCACCCTGCTTCCGCCATTTAGTAAGCTGATACCAAAATCAATTTCTCCATCATTATTATCAAAATTTTTTGATGAATTGGTCTTCGACAAAATTACATCTCCATGAAATACGACATTCTCACCATTAAGATTAGTTTCGTTCTTCATTTTGTTTTGTGTTAACTTCCACAGCCATATTTAAGTCATGGTCGTTCGAGTTTTAACATGCAGCCGTCGATATAAATATGTGTTGTACAAATATTTCACCTCCCTGATGTTGTCTGACATGTCTGCTGCTGTTAATGATCTCATGAAAAAGTATTAAATATCACACGGAGAGGACAATCTCCATCAATACAACTCCAGGCATATCTAAGCCAGAATACGCTCTACTAAGAATTCAGCATATTTACCAATGACTTTTCAACTGTGTTCAAGCAATCTAATTTTAAGAAATTACAATTTCGCTTTCCTCACCACAAGGACGCCATAGTTGCCAAGTGCCGTCGCCAGTAACAACCAGTGAACTCCACATATGTATATATCAAATGTCATATTATGTTAATATGTTATTCAAATGTCGAGTTCACTGGTAACAACGCGCGAGATGTGTGCGTTTAAAAATTAATTAACCCAAGTGTAGTCTCACTGCACTGTGCATCTTGGTGCTGTTTATTTAATAAGATTTCTGGCTGTGGCTAGCCATCTCTATCTTCCTATTAACCGAAAAAAGCTATTGACTGGCTGCCACAATGTTAATCACATGTGTAATAAGATATGAGCTACACAAAAAATTTCTACACAGTGGGACTACTGTTTGTTTCTATACTGTGCCAAAGCCCTCGCCTCTCCACCAACCCTTTAACCAATACATTAATGATAACAAAAAAATATTTCGTTGAAACAATTGAATGGAATGGACTGTGCAAAAATGAAGGATCAATGAATTATCAAGTCACAGAAACCAGATATATTATCTTCAAAATTGTCATTTATTTGTACAAGAGGTCTGATTTACATATCACGAGACTTCATTTTCTCCCTCTTTTCTTTTTTCTTGGAAACTTTCTTGACCTCCATCTCATCTTCTGCCTTAGGTACAATCTGTCCTTTTTCAGCCAGGATCATTTCCACATGACATGGAGAACTCATGTAGGCTATAGATTTTACAAAAAACAATGATTAACACTAATATCAAATGGAAACTGAAAAAAACCTTCCAAAATATAAACCAGATGCAAATCCTGAGATAAGCAAAAAAATTGCAGTTTCCAATTTTAAAATCAAACCACCATTAATCATTGGTTATATAATTCAAAACAATTAAATCTTATTAATTCTTATGAAATTAGACCATTGTTATTTATTTTGCCTAATAATGGACCTGCCAATGAATTGATCTCAAGAAAATTTCACTTCTTGAATACAGTTGGGCACATAATCAGCAATGCAATTCTTTATCTTAAACATCTTGGAATTAAATTAGCGGTTCCTTCTTAGTAGGCTAGTGTCATAAATTTAAATGTAATGATTTTTATACAAAACCCAACCCCCCCCCCAAAAAAAACAAAAAAGTACACTCCCTATAAATTTGTTCAGAAAACTATGCAATCCACCTTTCTGACAGTAAACATACAATACATGTTTGTAAATGTAGATCGTCCAGTCCAGGTTGGTATAGTCCTGAGAAGGACTGTTTTTGTTGTTGTTGACTGACATTTCAACAACCTTGGCGGTAGTCATCTTCAGAGTCAAATGAGGAGTAAATGTGTAAATGAGCAAACATACATGTCAAAAATATGAGATCAAATTACAAAATTTGATCAATCAAATGGTTGGACATAGTATTGTATTGATAGAATAGTGGCAATAAAATAAAAAGAAGATGCGCTTGGGGCATTTGCATATCTTATTTTAAAAATCCAGAACAACTAATTATAAAGGCAGAAGGTGTAAGAGTAAATAAAAATCATTTTCCCTAAAATCAAAAGAAAGCTTTAATATGATATGCTAGATGCAGATACAAAGTTATAAAGAAAAATAAAAACATTTCTATTGTTGTCACAAATAATAAGAGTAATGTAACAAAGTGTTGATGAGTTTGATGTATGCATTTGCCAAAACAAGTTTAAGAAGACAAAGAGCATGACAAAAATATATGATTGAAAACTTGCTAAGCAAGTTTAGGTATAGACTTCAAGCATATAAAAGAACCAATTTCAGAGCTTGCTCTGTCACAACTAATTGAGAATTAATCCCTCCAATGTCATGGTCATGGCAACAACCGTGAGTAATTTTAGAGTAATTGGCTGGCTACACACATTTTCAGATAAATCATCTGCGCATGTGCAGCTGACTTGACCAGATGCCCAAGTTCATGGTCATGGCAATGACCAACTGCATCTAATGGCAACGATTTAGAAGTAAATAGCATGCTTAGTAACAAATTTTCAGATATATCATCTGCGCATGCAGTTGACCTGACTAGCTGCTCAAGTTAATAGTCATGGCAACGACCAACTCCATTCACTAGGACCAATTTTGAAGTAAATAGCATGCTTACTGGTAATTTAACTGAAAAATCATCTGCGCATGCGCTCAAGGATGCGCAGTAAACTCGACTAATTGTTCATAGTCATGGCAATGACTAACTATTTGTACTTGCACTCCATTTGTGGCAATTAGATAACTTAGTCGCAAATTATCAAAGAAATAATCTGAGCATGCGCAGTAGTGACTTTAATAATACCACAACTTTCATAAGCCTTTGAATTTTTATATATATATATATAAAGCTAAAAATTCATATATTAGATGTCAACTAGCAGTGGAAGTTGGGTGCGATAAAGTATGCAGTGGCTTAGGGGCCCACACTTCGGGGGCAACCGCACTCTCCCTGCGTACCCCAAGCAAAGTCTATTGCAGGTGATCTCAGGGTCTGATGGGCAGAAACTTGCTATTGCATCTACCAAGTAGGAATAGCATGGAGCGGCCGAAATCTCCTACCGAAATGTTAACATGCGGCGTTCTAATGCCTTACATATAAGAAGGTATCGGAAAGCATGCACCGAAAATGGGGTTTTTTTGCTTTTGAATTTTATCTTTTGGTTTATAAAATAAACTAAGGAATGTTTCAATTAACTTCTTCTGACACTGTGCCTTTTATGACACTTATAATTAAAACCAACTCTTAACATGTTTATACGTTTTTTAGTTGTTGTCTTTTACAATGTAACTTTCTCATAACTCTCTCGTGATGAAAGAGAGCCTCCTTATACAATATAACTCTCTTTTCATGAACGAAAGCATCCATGTGCTTCATGGAAAAGGGTTGATCCACTTTTTTATGATAGTTTTTACGAGGAGAAAATTTAATAAGCCAAGCCATATGTATAGTCTAAATTGACCCCTTACGTATGTCATAAAATTTTGATTCGTTTTGTATAGTAGATTTCTTCTTACCTTACAATATTTTCATGATTCAATTTAGAAAATAACTTCACTTCTCGAGTAAATTTGCAATTAAACACATTTTTCGGATTCACAGGATTTCTTTTGATTGCATTGAGACAGCCGTCCAATTTTTAACGTACATGCATGTAGTATACATTTCATTGTAAGAAACCACTGAAGAACATCTAGATCCCATAGAAACATTTCCTAACTATTTTATTGCCACTACTCTACATAAACAATACTATGTCTGACCATTTGATTGTTTGAATTTTGTCATTTGATCTAGTATTTTTGACATTGGTAAAGTGGATTAAGATTGACTATTAAGTTGAGGTCAAAAGTGGTGGAAAACCTTAAAATATATTCAATACAGTAAGCAATTTGCCTACATAGAGAGAGGTGATTAAATCTAATATTTTGAATGGTCAAATGGAAGCTAGTGTTGCTGTCAAAATGCTTATGGCAGAGTTTATTAATAAAACAACTGTAGTTTAATGACCAAAACAATGTTAAAACGGATACAGAGATGAAAACTGTTCCCCTCAACAAAGAATTCATACATATTGCCACTTACGGTTGATTCGACCATGTGCTCTATAGGTTCTACGCCTCATTTTGGCAGCTTGATTAACTTGAATGTGCTCAACAACCAAAGAATCCACATCTAAGCCCTAGATAGGTCAAATTCTTTAAATACAAGCAAAGTATGCTTAAAAACACTTGTATTTTGCTACCTTTAATTCAGCATTGCTTTCAGCATTTTTAAGAAGTTGAAGCAAGATTTCGGCACTCTTTTTTGGCCAACGACCTTGCGATCCTGGAACATTAAAGTTTTTAGCCTAAAAAGAAAAAATCCAGATGGAAGTTGAAAGACGTAAGGCATTAATAACTTAATTTAATAGTATCATTTGGAATCAAACTAAGTCATAAAGTTCTTCATACTTGTGCCTTCCGTCCAACACCACCTTTAAATCTTCTAAATGGCACAATTTGCTTTTTAGCAACAACATCCTTCAGGTAACGGTTTGCCTTACGAATGTGCATGTGTTTAATGGCCTGAGCTGTTTCTCTCGTGTTTTTAAAATGTACGCGAAGGTTAGACCCCCTTGCTTTGCATGACTTGGTGGGGTTTTCTGCTTCAATGGAGTACCGACCCATCTAACAAAAAATTCGTAGTTTTAAAATTTTTATTTCCATAAGAAATCGATTCATAGCATCTTTTCCCTGAGCTATTATTGTGGTTTTGTGAATTATAAATAGTTGGGTAAGTTCTACATTCTGTAAGTGCGTTGAATTAGTACGGTTTATAATCAGTAATAATTCACAAAATTTTCAATAAAAATGTGTTATATTGTATTTGAATATATCCACTATTTGCTAAGTCAAACATATACGAGTGATGGAAAATTTGTTTTCGTAGATTTTAAAGGATTTTATTTGAGGTTCAAATCGACTTCGTACCTTTCGAAAACCAGAAAATGAAAAGGCTAGTTTCCAGGCCTTTGGGCAGGAACTGCGCTGGGTACAGTGATCTATGAAAACATGGAGTATGCATGGCTACAACCGATTAACCGTCAATACAGAGAAAAGAGACCTATAAAATATTGAAAAACTTTGGTTATTATTTATATCATTCACTGATATGTTTTGGGGTAAATCAGACATATTTAGACACATTAATATTTACTTTATTGCGTGGATTTGTTCTCATTGTTGTCAAATAGTGCTGTGTTTAATAAGACATTTTACTCTTTGAAGGTATCTCTTTGGAAGTTGGAAAAAAATATAGTCAAACTGTGGAAAAGTCTTTCCACATTTCTATGGCTGCTGTAAAGCCAATGAACCAAGGGAAAGGCCCTGTTACTGTTATGGTAGAGGTAGATAAAGCATGTTATCCATTGTGTACCTTACAACCTTCCAACATCCCTCAGCAAGCCTTGGATTACAAATTTACTGAAGGCGAAGAGGTGCTGTTTTACACAGAAGGAGACTTAGATGTACATTTAACAGGCAAGGAATCTTTTGAAGTATTCAACATTTTCATTGCACTATTATAAACTTAATATTATAAGATTTATGCCCCCAGTAATAATTTATATAATCATTCATAATCAGATGTCTCTCTTTAAATTATGACCTTCGGCATTATTTTTCATAATATGCAAAGCAAATTGTTATTTAATATATTCAGGTTATCTCATTGATGAGCCAAGTATGTTTGAGTACAACAGTGAAGGTGATGACAGCGATGTCTCTAAAACAAGTGCTGTTTGCTCAGACAACGAAAATAATGTTAAGAAAAAGAAGAAAAGGAAGAAATCCGGATCCTCTGAAGATTCACTTAAAGATCTGATTTCTGAAATTGAAGGCCTTAATGAAGAGATTAAGAATCCTGTTGATTTTTGGTTAGAACAGTCAGGAGAAGGTAAAAAGAGAAAAGTCAATCCTAAAAAGACTTCCGATGAACCTGTTGCAAATAAACTTGGGGTGTTACTTGATACATTGGATGTTGAAGAATCATCTGATGATGCCGACTGGGTTCCTGGATGTAAACTCAAGAAACAAGAAAATACAAAGAAAAGACAAACTACTAACACAAGCATGATTGATGAGAGCAATGACAACACCACCAGCTCAGCTAATCTTAGTTCTTCCAAATCCGAGCGTGGAAAGTTAAAGCAAAAAAAAGCTAAAAAATCCAAAGTGAATGCTAGAAAATCAGTGTCCAGCTCCAATAACGTTAATCTGTAATTTTCATAAAAACTTTGTATATAAAAAGTATTAGTTGCTTTTCAAATTAGTTGTGAGAAATAGAATAATGCAACTTCAGAGGAAAAATTAGCAGAGTCGTTTTGTTCAGCTAATTTTCCTATTATGATGAAACAGATATATTGAAATACCATATTTATACAACAAAGTAATTTTCTGCATGCTTGAGATCGCCAATATTTTTTTAAATTTTGAGATTTGAGGAAATTTGGGAGATTACAGTACGTATTCTTTTCAAGGCATTAAAGACTAAATTGAGGAATTGCTTAAACCATTGTTGAAATCCAGAACTTTATCATCTTTTATTCTTTTAATTGACGTTCTAATGCACAAGACGTTTGTAATACTCCCACAATTTGCCCTTCATTTGATACTTTACGTAAACTGTTCATTGAAGCCATTTTCTTCAAATCTCAGAACAGTATCTTGGCGCTAATACCAAAGCAACTTGCATCTCTATTTGTTTTAGAGTAATTTTCTTTTTATGAAATGTTTCCCTGTAATAATGCTTTGTGTATCTTCATTGGATAGAGTACGTTCTTCGTTGAATTTTTGCATGTTTAAGTTTTCATTCTTACAAAAACCTACATAAACTGTAATGACTAGTTGAAATCTCAGGAAATATATTTTTATCTGATTTCTTTCACTTTTTCGTGACGTTCAAACTTAAAAACAAACAAAATACTTTCACTTTCTACATTGCATGCGTGGGAACTGCTATTTAATAAGTATAAATGAACAGCATGAAACTAATTTTGGACATATCGATGAAAAATGGTTCAGTTCCAAAGTTGTAGAAATATGATGGTCCTAATTGACAACTTATAAGTTATTAGGCAGTTAACATTACTGTTTGGATTTCTCTTAAGTTAACAATCAACAAACATTTAAGAATACTAATGGTGCTTAAAACATGCGATGGTAACATGGAACACCATACACCCTGGACTGCTGACCATAACCACTATAACCCTAATACAATTTAAATGGTAAATTGAGCCCACACACAAAACCAAATCGGCAAATGTTTTTTGTTTGATTATGTTACTTTCAAACAGGTTCTGTTCATGCAATTTACACACAAATCATTTGCTCTTCTGTTGGACTATTCATTGCAAATTGTTTCGCTTTCGATCATCAGCCATTTCTTGATTAATCCTGCTGATTCCGATTCAGTTGATGTGTTGTCTCTATGACGTCAGTGGTTAGGAATTGGCAAAAAAATGGCTACTGCGGTCGAGAATTCCACACCAAATCAAAGGTATTACTGCCACCAATGTGACCGAAATATATCTCCCACTATTCCGGTAAGGAAACTTAAAGTATCTCGTCTTTTGTACAAGAGAACGTTAATTGTAAAAGTTACCAACCTCGTACCGAAATTTTGATTTCGATTTACCTTCAATGAACAGGAAAACACTGTTTTTTTGTTGAAGCAATGATCGTGTGTGAAATATGCGATATATTCCACAGTTTTCTACAATAAATTGAATTTTGATGACATTGCTTATTCAGTTTTATTTCAAAGTAGCAAAATTTGTTGTACTTGTACAACTTTTAAACCATTCCAAGAAAAACAACGCCAAACATATTTGTACTTTATCTAGGAATATAATTGTCCTGTGTGTAACTCAGGATTTATCGAAGAAGTCCCTGGAGAAAAGTATGTGTAAAATATGAAAGTAAACGCTTTGTGGTTGAACTGAAAAGCTTACTTGTTTAATGATGTTATAGTGACATTGATGATGATTTGGACAATAGAAACGATGCTGAGGTAGCTAAAAGCTTATGTAATTTTAAAAATATTTCTATGTAATCCAAAATGCTATGTTTTGTTTGGTTTATAGGTGTTTCATCACAATAACAGACGTTTTGAATATATAAGAAATGGTAAATATAATTATTAAGTATGCATTTTTCAAACAAATGTACTATGAAAACACTGTTTTTCACTTTATAATGACTTCTTGAATGCTGTATTTTCAGATACTCGAATTGGCAGACCAAGAAATAGAAGAGGTGTGAGGTCTATCAGACCAGGAAACTCACAGGAAAATGGGCATATGCCTCCTCTTTTTAATCAGTGAGTGGATTTGTCAAAAAAAGCTGTACAAGTATAGTTTTCTGTAACAGAAAAAATTACTTTCATTTAAAACTGTGATGTTTCCAGGTTATTCAGCCAATTTTTTAATCAAGGCGATGGATCTTGTAAGTAAAATACAGTTTGCAAGCTATTTATTTTTCTTATCTATATTGTACTTGGTCAATGTTTCATTTTCTTTTATTGTTATTTTCCAACTGATGTAGCTGGTGGAAATCCTGCATTTTTGTAAGTATAGCTTTGTGTGTTATTATAATTTTGAAACAATGAGAAATAAATATGCATGAACTTATTTTTGTAGAAATTTTTTTCAAATACATGGCAATTTTGGAGATTATGCTTGGGGTGGGCAAGGACTGGATTCAATCATCACAAGAGTGAGAGTTCTTCTGTTTTTTTCAAGTGATTTAAATATTTTCTCATAACTTTATATAAATTGACTTTATTCATATTAGTTACTGGATCAAATGGAAGGTTCTGGTCCCCCACCCGCAGACGAAAAACATATTCAATCGTTACCCACCGTAAAGATATCTCAAGAGGATGTTGGTAAGTGTAGAAAATGATGAACCTTACTTTGATGACAAGAATTTATTTTCCTGCAGTGCAATCTGTTAATTTCATCATTGTTTTGTTGAAGATGCCAGTCTAGAATGTCCAGTTTGTAAAGAGATGTTCATTTTGCATGAAGAAGTTAAGAAGTTACCTTGCAAACACTGCTATCACAAAGACTGTATCATCCCTTGGCTTAAAAAGGTAGGAAAATTCATGAAATTGTCTAGTGTATGATGATGGAACCTAATAAGTATGCCATTTTTTTTTAGCATAATTCTTGTCCAATATGTAGACTTAGTATAAATGAAGAGAATAACATCAAGTCAGAGCCAATGGAACTTTGAATTTTGCCATAGGGAATGTCATTGTTAATCAATGGTTGCTAGTCTATTACTGACGTTGTACATAGCAAGGGTTAAGCAGTTAAGTCATTTGAGTGTTTTATATATTTCTTAGTTTAGTGTCATTAAGAACACGCATCTTTATTTTGAAGGAAATAACTAATATATGTAATATTGAATGTTTAAGACAAAACATTGTTTTGGAAATATTACCTATATTAAGATCCCATTTTAAAAAAGCATTCAAACATTTCTTCTTCATAATTTAAAAATTTCTTTGTAAACAACATTCAAATATATATGTACATACATCTACATAAGTTTGTTTGTCCTAGAAGATAACTTATGTCATACTGTTTGTAATTCTCAAGAATACTTGTGCAAAACTAACACCTTCACTCTTCATTGAACACAATCGAAGGCAGTAGCCACTTGCTTTGATAAGTTTCAAGATGGTCACACATTTCAAGTCTTGCTCACTATTAATTATTAACTAACTACTTGTGCTAGAGAGATGATTCATGTTATACAATTCCAGAATATTGGAATGCACAAACCACTGCGCCTTAGAATTGGGTAATCTTAATTCTTTTCTTGCAATGTTGTTGATATTTTTTTCAACTTGCCGCTTAGAAATGGTACAATGCAATTCCCAGTTTTCTTCAGTGACTTCAGTGTTTGTCTTTGATTTCATTGTCCAACTTTTACGAAACAGTTGAATCATTCTTTTCAAACCAGCTTCATTACCATGAAGCATACTGATCAAAAATGGCATAGCTAAATTAAACAAATACATAAGTAATAGGGTTAAATGTTTCCTGGTTCAAGATTAAACTCTTGAAAATACAATAAAATTTACCTTCTTGTGGTACAGGCATAACTGTACTGCAATTAGTTGTTGGGGAACTGATGGACGATAAAGTCATGACAGGTTCAGTGTATTCCTTTTTCATTGGATCTATGCAATCTTGAGACGTCAAATAGCAAGCCTCAAGTTGTTTCAAAATATCAGAAAGACCTTCCTGCCATATACAACCAATTGCTATTGGTTTCTTAGGTACAAATTGGCATTTTAACTCAGCTTCCCATGTTTTCTGTTTGGCTAGATGTCTCTTAAACTTGTCTCTGTTATCAATTCCATCATCATCACCATCTCCCTCATCGTCACTGAGGTATCCATGAGGGACAAAGAACCCATCATGTTCCTCATCATCCTCATTCACACAGCCATCTTCCTCATCTTCACCCTACGAACAAAATAGAGGTTACAATGGACATTTAACAATTTGGCTAGAATATCCTAGTACATACCTCACTGGCTGACAAGCTTTCTCCTGGCTCTTCTTCCTCCCATTCATCATCACTGTCAACTTCATAATTCAAAATATTCTACAAATATAATGTAAGCTTTTGATTAAAGATTTGTCAAAATAAAGATAAAGTAATCAAAAATTGTCATCAACCTACTTCATCTTTTTCAAAAGGCCTCCTTGGCCTAATGGTTGCGCTTTTCTTTCTATAACTGCCAAAATACGCAGGTCGATAGTTGTCATGAAACTGAAAGAGCTTGACCTTAATCTTGTTTGAATTGGTAGCATGAATTTCTTCAATAATTATCACTTCATCAGGATCATTCACAACCATATCTTTCATTCTCTTCCGTTCACAAATCTCGAGTGCACATTCTCTCAAATGGCAAAACTCTTTCTTTATGTCAATCAAACACTTTATTGTCTAAATAAATTATCAATATTTTAATTGTCTAATTTGACAAATGTTGCCAGGGCCTGTGTTATGTACCTGCTGTTCTAAGATATCTCTAACAAGATTTTCTTTTTCAATAACTGACAAACATTTTCTGTAAGGCACATCTGCTAACTTCATGAAGGGTTTTAATTCAAAGGGTTGAAATTTGCCATCTTTGTCTGATTGATCCTTATAGCAAAAAGAAACATGTTAAATTGCATTTCATTATTTAAATACCCCCTCAAACGACAGTTTTAAATACCTTGGTAATACTTTTCACATCTGTTTTAATGAAAAAACTAGCAAAACTTGCTTTTGCCTTTTCCCTTTTTGATATCTAAGGCAAACATTGAAATAAAATTAATAGACAAATATTTTTAGTTAGTTTCTCAACATAATCAAATGTTTTACCTCTTCTTCTTCTCGTCTTTTTTTTTCTAACATCTTCAAACTGCAATGAAAAACCACTTAAGCAGATCATAGAAAAGATATTGACAGTTAAGATAGTGAATATATAATTACTAACAACAAAACAATACAGCTCTAATTGGTTAGCATTTGTCACTCTAATAATTCAAACACAAGTACAATTCACTTAAGATGCCACTTTTTACAAATAAGGAAAATATCATACTTTTTTTCATCTTCTTTTTTCCTGCGATCTTCCTCTTTTTTGTGCCTTTCTTCCTCTTTTTTACGTCTTTCTTCTTCCCTCTTTTCCATTCTTAACTTTTTTTCAATTTCATCATGAATTTTTTTTTCCTGCCTGTCTTTTTGTCGCTGTTTCTTAAGCTCAAGCTGTTTAAGTCTTTCTTGTTCCTTCTTCTGCTTGAATTCCATGCGTTCTTTCTTCTTCAACTCCTTATGTTTAAATTGTATTAAGATTAGGGGAAATGTACTATGCATCAAAAGCATAAACAGTTTGATCAACACATACTCTCTCTTTCTGCTTTTTCAACTTTTCTTCTTCACATTTCAGTCTTTTTTCAGAAACTTTTGCCTTTGGTGTCGCTGTTACCTAAAAATGCAAAGTTAATTGTTAATGATATCAAAAAGGTGTAATGTTGGGACCACAAAGTTCACAGATTATGGAATAAATACCTTGGAAATCGAGCTAGCAATTTGAGATACGCTATCTTCCAAGGTTTCCATGGGTTTCTCACATTTTGAAGGTGATTTTATTTCATTCTTTTGATCAGAATGCAATTGCAGCCCATCGTTTTGAAGTGATAATAAATTACTAGCCAGAATTTGACAAGGCTTCACAGCCTCTTCTGTTTTTAAGTTTACATTCTTAAAAAATGCATGAATAGTTACACCTCCCTTGCATGTAGAAGTTGATTCTGGCAGTGAGCTGTTTGTAATACCGTTGCAGTCCTTGGACTTGTTTGAGATATTTACATCATCAATTGTTGTGTAATATGATTTACCAGTATTGCCATATATCTTGTTCACTACATTTTGATCAGCAAAATGAAAACTTCCTGGTTTTACATCAGCCAAATTTTCACTGTTTCTATTTGTAACAACGTCTGAGAGTTCACAATAATCCTCGTTTTTTTGTTTACAATCCACATCTTCCTGGACAGAGCACTGAAAATCTGCAGTAGAAATGGAGGTTATAAATAAGTTCAAATACTGTACTGAAGATCATCATCTGTTAAAAAATGGTTGAATAATTTCAAAAGGAGAATTCCGAACCTTTCTTATGTTTCTTGCATGGTGGACTAGCACATGGATCTTTTTCGGTGTTAATAAATCCATCTATATCAAAATAAACATGCTCTCACTTCTGATCTAACAAAAACTCCAAAAACAAACGAGCGCAATTCAAAGGGTGAACATAGACATAAAATAAATTCCGAAAATGGATATTGTTTTATCAATATATTCGACAAGATAATAATACTTCGTACTTACCAACTTCGTGAATTCCGTTTGCTGCTATTACTGTGGCGAGCATTTTTAAGCAGCACCCAGTAGATATTGTAAAGATATGACAGAAATGCACACTTTATTTTTTAAAAAATATATAAAACCTATCAACATTTGTCTTAATACAAGGCAATCCGCCATCAGCCGCCATTCACTCAAATTAAGCGCGAAAAGTCGAGCGGAATGATGGGAATGTTTAATTTAAAAATTACTTTTTTGGTGACGTCATGTGGGACAGTGGACTGGGATAAGTACACTATAAAAATACAACATAAAGTTTGCATTGATACAGCATGGAAAGTGACCTTATAGTTATAAACACTGGTTGTAAACAAGCATTTTTGACTATTTTTGGTGACTTGTGTAGTCGTTAATTATTTATTTTTATGGGAAGAAGTTAAAGATGAATGCACCAGCAACTTTCGAAACGTTTTTGTTGCTCGATGGAGAAAAGAAGTAATTGTTAATCATCATAAAGTATCTCTAGCATACGAAATCATACGACATTGAGACCGACCATATTTTAATTGACAATTCGTTTGTGAATCTCTATTTAGAATAACCATTACCAAAGACACTAAAGTACCTAATGCTGCTCATTTTATGGTAAATAAAGAAGATCACACACTTGGGAATTTACTAAGGGCGTAAGTGTTTATGTTTTGAATGTCATGGTGTGGTAATGGTTTGGTTGCGAATAAAGTAAATGTCACATTTCTCTATCTTTACTAGGCAATTATTGAAAGATCCTCAAGTGTTGTTTGCTGGGTATAAAGTACCTCATCCCCTTGAATCCAAGTTCATTCTTCGTGTTCAAACGACATCAGATTCCAGTCCACAGGAAGCATTCACTAATGCTATCACAGATTTGATTAGCGAAGTTTCGTTGTTGGAAGAACGTTTCAAAGTATGATACTGTTTCAGGTTTCTATATCCTTAACAATATAGGCTCAACAATTTTTCTGTTTTTCTAAGGCAGCAATTCGAGAGAAGAAGGAAGGAATTGATTGATAATGTGGACTTTAAATGGAGGACTGCTTAACAATGATAAAGCAATCATGTTATGTGTACTGGAAAGATTTTTATTTTTTGTAAGAATTACTTTAGTTGAAGAAAGTGGATAATTTACTTTGATTTACTTTTAAAGTAAATCAGCAAAACAAAATGAGCTTGTAGATCTTGCACAACTACATATAGCATGATCAGTTACATTCTTACCCATAGGAGATGAGGCATTATCAAATAATTTTAAAAAATTTAATTCTTAAGCAAAATAAACAGTCACTACCATTACCAGGTGAATACATAAGATATTTGTTAAAAGATAATAAAAGAAAACTATTTTAACTTTTCTACATTTGATTACTTTACATTTTCCTAGCTGAGAATTTGCACAAACAAAAACTCCAATTGATTTTCACATTCTTTTCTCAACATAAAGGCTACATCTCATCCAACTCTTGAAGTGTCTGATCAAGTTCTGTCTTGGCTTTCTCATACTCAGACTTTGCATCCTCTAATTGAGCTATAAAATGTTAAGTATTGAGGTTTAATCAACAGGTTAACTAGTTTCAAATAAATCATTGAAAGTTTTTGTTCCTTAATTTTATCAACATAGAAGTTGTTTCATGACATTACTAATATGTGTTAACTAATAATAAACAAGTCGAGGAAATTAGAAAAGTAAATTCAACTTAAGGCAAATACAATAGAAATTCAACCTTCCAAATCATCAGTTTCCTCCTCTAGTTCCTTCACTCTTTTCTCAGCAGCTTCTGCTCTTTCATTTGCCTAAAAGATAACAAGTGAAGTACATGTGATAATTGATAAAAAAGTTTGGGCTCCATATAAACAAATTGGCATTCAAACTTGAACTTTACCATAGAATATTCTTGCTCTAATTGCCTAATCTTTTCCTCATAGCCACCTTCACGTTCCACAGCTTGGTCTTCACTGATTTGTAGACTTCTCAAGTTATTTCCAACAAGATTAACTTCTTCTTCTAAGGCCTTTGCACGACTAAATTGAATGAACAAAGTTAATGATTACATTTAATTCCTTGGGATTTCCATGGTCATAGAACTTACATTTCAGCATCCTGGGCCTGTTCTTCCTTTTCATCCAATTCTTGTTCTAGTTGATTAATATGTTCAGCAATCTGATGAACAAGAAAGGAAACATGAATGAATTATTATTATTATTATTATTGTTATTTTTTTTTGCTTTGCAATACTTAAACCAACTTCTTCATATTTTCTTTGTGATTCTTCAGCTAGTTCTTGATCTCTCCTTAACTGTTCTTGCAGTTGAGCCAACTAAGGACAACAAACACATGAGCAAAGTAAACAACAGCAACAAAACCACAAAATTATGCAAAACATCATATGTAAAAAATTCATACCCTTTCATCATCAGATTGACCTCTAGTCTCCAATACTTTTCTGGCCCTGAACCATAAAAATGTAACATTTACAACATCTCAAAATTTACAACAAAAGCTCTGTGTGTGTTTATGTGTAGTAAACATTTCTCTTGATTATTCAAAACAATAACATTTTAGGGATAGTGTCCATATGGCATGGATGTCAAAGGCCTGTTATATACCCAAGGCACAGTCAAATAAAGATTCCTCAATTAAGAATCACAGCAAGATACTTGTCAAGTCCCTAAGGAGATATTCTAATATATTAACTTCTAAATGCCATATAGCATGAAATAGTTCTCGTAATGATCGTAATTACTGGTCCACATTAACTACAATTCTCTCAGGTAAAAAGAAACATGATACTTTTACTTTAAAAGGAAATCTCAAACAGAAACGTTAGTTGTACAACAACACATACATCGTAATGAAAAACATTCCTAATAAGAGAGAGTATTTGGCTTAATACGCTACAGTTGTTCACACAAGAAAACAAACTACCATGGAGCGTAGCGTTCATGTAATAAATTGAACTAAGTCATGTAAAATCTAACACCGTGCATTTGCCAGACATACTCGAATAGGACATTAGAAATTGTTAATCTAATACAATGATCTTGACGTATTCAAAACTACTTAACAAAACATTTTCGATTGTAGTTGTTCAACTACAACGGACAATAAAAATCAAAGCAAACCGAGAAACTTCATTTATAAAAGACATAAAAATCAATAAGAAAAACTTCATCTATAAGTTTGACGTTATGACGAGTGTAAACTACATTTAATTCTTTGCCCGTCATACAGTGGTATCAATTGACTGATAATAAACAAATCAATACGGTTACAGAACAAAGTACTTGGACTTTAAATAATTCATAGCAACAAAAGTATGTTACCCTTTCAGCCGGTCATTTAGCAATATGTTTGAAACTGTTTCATCGCATGTCAAAGTTGATGATTTGAACTAACACCCTTACCGTTCACTCTCGTCCGCACTGGCTTCTGCCGTTGTCAACTGAGAATTCACTTCTGCTAAAGTTGATTCTGCAGCATCGAGTTCGTCTTCCAACTCTTCTAATTGTTTAGTAAGGCTTTCAACCTCACTTTCGGCCTAAATTGGCAATGTAAATTTAGATAATTTCGAACTACACCAGACAAAATTGCCTTGAAAAATGTGCGAAAATTAAAAATAAATTCCAGCTTTCTATAGCATTACAATAACTTCATACGAAAAAATAAGTGGGCAATGATTATTCTCCGTGGCAATTACGCTCAAAAAGCAAGAAAAGCACGAGAATAGTAAGACAGATAAATTTACCTCATCTGCCCTTTGGTTTGCCTCGTTCAACTCATCCTGTGCTTTGGAAGCCTTTCTCTCTGCTTCGTCCAGCTTTTCTTTTAAATTGTTCATCTTCTTTTTAACGGCTTCCATTGTTAAATCTTGTTATTTTAGTGACAGAAAAAAGTAAGATTGTGATTAGGGCGACAGACGGTTCTGGAGACAAAACTGCTTCTTGCAAAAGCGAAATGAAAATGTTTTATGTCTTGCATTAACATCACTACTTCCGGTTAACTCCCCCAATGAATGATTTCATTCGACCTCTCCGCCAATCACAATTCATTCCTAATATGGTAAAAGAATGCCACTTTAAATCGGCAAGTATTTCAGACATTTTATGAATATTTTCTTATTTATGAGAGCACAAAAATAAAACCAGTCTCATAATGAAATGCATCTACAAATAAAAAATTATTAACAATTAGAAAAAGTTATTAGAACAAAAAGTAAGTTATATAATCGGGAATAAATAGAAGGTAGAGTAAACAAAATGAAAAAAGACCAACAGGAAGAAAAAAAGAGGAAAAGAAAGGAATAACCAGAAAAAGAAAATTAAGATAGAAAAATAAGGAAGAAAAATTGATGTCGATATAATAATAGCACATGCAGTTGCTTTCCAAAGTCTTCCTCAAGTCACTCTCATGTTCTAATAACCATGCGATTTGCGCAAGTCCGAGGGGTCGCTATGCAACAGAAAAATTAAAAACATTTGATTTTTTGAGCTATGAAAACTATCAATTTTTTTCGTGAAGACGTTAAAATAACACAATAATCGTCAACCTGGATGGCTCCCTCACGATGAAAACCTTGGTCGATGTTGATATACAAAGACTTTAGGTTCATGTTTGTCTTGGTTACACAGGTATTTAGGAGTAATCTTTACATCATGACATATTTATGAAGGTAGAGAAAAGAATAAAACCTACAACACATCGTAGTAAAGAAATTTCAATATGATGGCAACACGTAATCCAAAGGTTTTCCCCTCAAAGAAGCACTCTCCAGCAAACTCATCTGAAGAAATTGAACTGAAAGATCAAGGTAATGAGGTCATTGGGCATCTTTCTTGTAGTAATATGCACACTCTATGTGTTGTATGTTGTTTTTAAATACAATTTAACTTTTTTTGTAGCATGGAGTGATTCTGACAGCCAGTCAGGAAGCGAACGGTTTAAAAGTAGTTTGATTTCAGTAAAAGAAGCTGAAAAAACATTTGATAACACCGATTTTGGTGGAACTTTTCCCAAAAGTAGTACATCTGATGTAAATTCTACGCATGGGACAGTTGTCAGCATAAGAAATGGCAATGATGAAAGTGAAACGAACTCAGAGAATTCACGTAAAGAAAAGATCAAAAGAAATACAGTTAGTCCTGTCAGTAGTGAGATCTTGGAAGGACGTCTTGGGACACCTGAAAGTCTATCAGCAAAAGGTGATGTCAGTCACATCAATATAAGATAATTGATGAAATATTCATTTGTTTAAAGTACTTTAAATAGTTGCCTGGGAAGAAGCACCCTCAGAGCAATCATCTCAAACTCAACTGATTAGTAAGGATCACAAAGAATCAAGAGGGAAAAACAAACATGGTGTCATTGATAGTCCAGCCAAAGATGTGGACGTTAACTCCTCAGTTTTCATGTATGTAGTATGGTAATACAATTCATAAAGAATTTTTATTGTAAGCATATTCTATATGAACATTTAGTGTATAATGTATTGACTATAATCAATCAATATAACTGTGTGTGATCTTTATGATTTATTCTTTGTTGTTGTAATATGTGTTTTCTAAACAATGTTTATATATAGAAATAAAGGCTATATGAATGACAACACTCAAGCTTCAGATATTGATGAGGAATTAAAAGCACCACTGGAAGTAGGATATCATTGTTGAAGAAGCCATTTGCAAAAAGTACAACTGTGAAACCCTTCATTTCTGAGGTATTTGTCGCAGTAAAGAAGACTTACTCAATTATAGCAAGAGGTTTTAACAAAATATTTTATTCTCATAACTCAGATGGAAGACTATAAAGATAACAATTCTGGCCATGTGGCAAGCTCTAGTGTTGATTACCATGGTTAGTTATGACAATTCAGCAATCATCACCAGATTGTTGAAAATAAGTATTGTTGTAATATTTTGACAGATAACAGTACAGTATCTTCAGAATCAAGTGGTATTTTGGCATTACCTGAGTCAGAAGGAGAGCAAAATGCATATATTCCATTGATTTATGCTAAGGACTGTCTTCAAAAGGTGTTCATCCAACAGGATTTCCCAACTTACATGCAGCAGTATTTGATCACTATGGTTGACACTAAAATTTTCTTTGATTATGAATAGGTCATAGATGACATGAAGCGAATGAAAGGGCGTCATTTAAAGATTGTTGGTCAGATAGAAGAGCAATATAAGTTAATAGAGAAGGACAGCCAAGGACAGTTTAATCAATTTGTGATCACAATTCGTGATCAATATAATTCAAAGATTGCAACATTTCGTCAAGTGATTGAGTTCTATCAAGCAGATTTGGAGAAGAAAGAGAACTTCTGGAAGAGAAGCTATGAGGTGCTGTACCAGAGATCTCAATTGTTGCTTTGCAACTTGATTCTAAAAAATGGAATATCTTATGAATTTGCATAGAGTTTGAAAGAAAGAAACAAGGCTCTTCTGGAAGAGAAGAGACAGCTTTTATTAAAGAACAAAGAAGATTTTTCACGTATTGAAATGGAGAAGGTATGATCTTACTTTTAATGGTAAATTTTTTTAATGTGTGGGACCTTCCAATTTCCTACTGATGTAATTCTATGAGCAGATTTTCATAATCAAGAATCTTACAAATACATTGGATAAGAAACAAGCAAAATATCTTGAAGGTAAATCATTAATTAAAACTGAGCTTTTCAACAAGTCAAATTTCATGCACCTTTTGGATTGAAGTTAAGGACCAACTGCATTCACGAATGGAAGAGAATCGCGAACTTCAAGAGGAGATTTCTAAATTACGTGAAATGTGCGACAAAAGCAGCAGGCAGCATGCTGAAGAAATGACAGAAATGAAAAAGGCGTCCGAAAATGAAATAATTAGTATCAAAGATGCTTACAATAAAGATATTTCAGAGTTGAAATGTCAAGTTGATTTGAATGAAACGGAAAAGAATAAAATGAGGGAAAGTTTAGCTAAAGAAAAGAAAGAGTTGGAGAGCAGAGTTGCAGAATTGCAATTAACAGAAATCGAGTCGATAAAACCTGAGCTGGCAAAAGTAAAAAAGCAGAATGAATACTTGAAAACAGAAGTGAAAAATGTTAAATCGTAAGATTATGCTCACATTTTACTTTTTTCCTGATGATGTTTTAACTATTTTGTTTTGTTCTTTTTGAAAACAAGGATGTCGGCCGTTAACACGATGGAAGTGGATGAACCAATTCAGACATCATCCGAGGAGAGAGATGATGATTTAAAGCTACCAATTGATGTCGCTGCCATTCCTTCTAAACAACAAATGAATCTGTCTGAAAAAGAAAAACTGAACAATTTAAAAGAGGAAATGGCAAAAAAGAATGAAAGTATTATTGCATTAGAAGATCAAATTAAAACATTGATGGCAGAGAAGGAAAAATACGAAGCAAAACTTTTTGTATTTAAGCAGGTAAGTGCGGGGCATTTCTTCATTGTGATGCGATAGTTTGGCAAGTAAGTGCAGTGGGATAATTTTGTAAGACTTGTTTCCGTTTCACATGTTCAGGACCTTACATTCTCCAGGCAGCGATCTGAAGCGCTGCGTATGCAGTTAGAAGGACTTTTGTCGGCAGTTTCGTCAAAGCAGGATGAAGAGCAAACGGAAAAAGATCTGAAAAAAGCTGTGGAGGAGAAAACTGGTCATCTTGATGAAATAGAGAAGTTAAGAACGGAGTTGGAGACTCTAAAAGAGAAACATAAAAAAGAGGGCGACGATGAGGAAGTCGGGTAAGATGGACAATGAAAAGCATTAAATCACCTGAGAAGTTTAGCTTTCGTCACATTTATTTTGTTGCTAATTGTTATTTTATATCAGTTACGTATATGAAGGAGAATTATTGCAGAAACTATACGTAGCTATCACTTTCTCTTCTTCTTAGCGAAGAGTACACACAGTTGCTTGATCAACTCGCTGAAGAAGAGGCAAAAGTGAATGAAACTGAAACAAAAATAGCTGTTATGACGATGCTAAAGAAGGGGACTGTGCCCGACACATTGCCCGGGCCAGGTACTGCTAATATTTATTGGTAACAATGTTAAAGCACGTTGCTTGTGGCAAGTCCATTTCTTCAAAACTTTTATTGGTTGAAATTAATATTAAAAAAAGAGTATATTGCATGAAAAATGTAGTTTAACCGATGCCTAGTTACTGTAGATAACTTTGTGCCACGAAAATATTTGAGTATCTTTACCTAGCTGGTGGGACAAGAAACGAAATTGAAGCATTAGAAGAAAAGCTAAGACTGACTGAAGAAGAACGAGACAAAATCAGCTTTGAACTTCGTAAAACATGTATCGAACATGAAGTCGCTCAATCAAAACTGAATGAATCCGATGACAAAGTTGAAGAGATGAAAATAGAAATGGACGGATTGAGACAAAGTTTATCTGAAATCACTCGTAGCTCATCAGAGGAAGTGCCATGTGAGGTTAGTAATCCAATGATTCAGTTAACTCAATTGCTTTGACAGTTGAATACATTAAACAGTACGTAACTCGGTTTTATTTTCAAGGAGTTGAACGCACGTATAGAAGAACTGAGAACTGCGTTAACGCAATCCCAAAAAGATAAAGACCTTGAAAAATCAAGAAACGGCGATCTTCTTGAGGAAATTGAAAAATTGAAGATCGTAAGCTTTGTTGGTTTTCAAATACTTTCTAAGGGTTTGCAAGAAAAGTTGTCTGGTTTCATTTAGGAGATAAGCAACATTCAAATTCGTTCCAACAACGAGATTGACGAACTTAAAGCAAAATTATCCTCAACCAAACAGACTTTAGAGGGAGAGTTAAATGTGCAAGAAGAGGTTGAAAAACGAATTAAATTCATATTTTTTATTACATTAATCATTGTTCCATTACTTTTTTCTAGCGATTGAAAAGCTCCAAAGAGAGAATTGCTGAGTTGGAAAAACAGTTGCTTGAGAATGTCCCTTTAGATGTTCGCAAAGAGCTTGAAAAACATCAAGCGAAAATAGTACGTGTTAAAATCTATGTTAAAATTGTCTCTACATGTATTTGTAGGCTTTTTTTTTTCTTTAAGAATGCTATCGAAGTTGAAAAGGTTGACATGGCTAAAAACGTATTGCTCCTGCAAGCCAATAATAAAGAGCTCAGTGCAAAAATAGATTCTTTGAACAACACCATCGATGCAACGAAACAGACGAACGAAGACCTACAGGTAATTGCCGTTTTCAGTTGATACATGGAACAAAAATTTTTTTGTATCTTGTTAAAATGTGTGAGAAAAATGATATTTGATCACGTGGTGCAGGAGCATAGCAAAAAAGTACGAAATGAAATGGAGGAGAGAATGAAGGATTTGTCGCATCAAACTGAAAGCAAGCACAAAAAGTTGGTTGAGGAACATAACAAAAAGCTGAAGAGTTTACAGTTAAAGGTAAGTGGATTACATGTAGTTTGCAACGCGATTATTCTTTTGAAAACGCGTGATTTTTAAAATTTTTGCCAGATCAAGGTCGCCGAGTCTGCTGCATCTCAAAAGGTGGTCACAACACCCATGCAGAGGAAGGCAAGAATTTTTTATTTTTCATGACGATTTTTGCTTTCGAAGATTATTCATTTTAATTTATAGGACGCACGTGAGGAAGAGAAAGTCCAAAGAGAGAAAGAAAAATTACATGGTCAAGTAGAGGCATTAAAAAAGTCTGCACAGGTATTCTATTGCTTTTAGATTTTTTGAGTAAGAATTGGTAGCTATTTGTATGTTTATCATTGTATTCTGTGCTGTACAGGAAGACAGCCAGAAAATTAAGGCATTGGAGAAAGATTTAAAAGAAGCCAGATCGAAGCAGGCTGCTGGAGGTGCTGAAGATGTAAGCTGAGACCATTTTACGAAAACCTTTACACTAAAAGATATCCATTTTTAATTGTTGTTTTTATATTGTAGAGAACAGCTGCAAAGAAGAACGAAAAGCAGTTGAAAGGTAATGTTACACATATATTTTATATGTTTATATACGTAGAATATATTTTACGGGTTCGTTTAAGCAGAGTTTTCTCTTTTGGATTAGATCTATCGAAACAATTTGAAATGGAGAAGAAAAAGAACGAAAAACATATTGAAAAGTTTAGCAAACTTGAGGAAGAACATGTAGAATTGAAGAAGGTGAAACAGAATGAGATATTTAATGATAATCACATGAACTATTTTTCGGTAAGGTATCGACTACTTTTTTCTTAGAGATTCGACTCTTTATCAGCCGAGAACAAAAGTGACAAAGCTGAACTATTGAAACTTGGAGTGGCTGCAAAGGTATACTATACAACCGGCGTTTCGAAGTGTTTTCTTAATAAGCGAGAGTGAAGTTTTATCATTATAGGAAGGACTTATTGCTCAAGAAAAGGTTCATGATTTAACAGGTGAAGTAAAGCGATTGCACGAAGAAAACAAAACTTTGTCTGAAAACTACAACAGCGAGCGTATTCTTCGCAAGAAGTACTACAACATGGTGGAGGATATGAAAGGAAAGATTCGTGTGTATTGTCGATCGAGACCACTTAGTCGTTCTGAACTTGAGAGGGTAAGATAAAATGATTCGCTTAAAATCATAATCCTCTTTCAAAATAACGTATACTTGCTGTTTCAGGGCAATCATTCTGTGATCAGATCGCCAGATGAGTACAGCATCTCCGTCGATACCGGCAGAGGCACAAAGGAATTTCAGTTCGATCAAGTTTTCACTGAGGAAAGCAGTCAAGAGAAAGTATTTGAAGACACTCATGTATGTGAACGTGTTTATCCAACTTCAAATGTTGAATACCGAGCAGATTTTGTTCTCAAGATTTTGTGTTGTTGTTTCCATAGAATCTTGTACAATCGGCTGTGGATGGCTACAATGTTTGCATTTTCGCTTATGGTCAAACAGGATCTGGGAAAACATATCCTTTTTAATAAAAATTTTTCTCCACAGAGAAGGCGCACGGAAAGGAAGTATGCATGTTTCCTTAATAAATCATACTTTCACAATGATAGGTGATAAAGAGCAGAAGTTTCCCGGTATCGCACCAAGAGCTATGGAAAGGATATTTCACGTTATTAATGAAAACAAGTGAATACCTTGCTTTTTGATATCTTCATCCTGTCTGGGCCAGAAAGACTGAAAGCATATCTACTACTTCTTATTATAGAGGAAAGTTCACTTTTAAGATTTCGGTCTACATGATGGAGTTGTACAACGATCGTCTGATTGATCTGCTGGCAGAAAGTCATACTTCAGACGTATCCTTTGAAAGTTGACGATTCAATTTAAAAATTCTTTTAGTGAGTCATATTGTAAATGAATCACACTGAATTTTGCTTCCTTGATAAAATACAGGTGAGATTGGACATTAAGAAAGACAAAAAGGTAATTTGAAATTTTTCCTTAAAATTTCAGACAGCCTACGTACGTCATCAGTGAGCAAAATCTTTTGATTTTTTTGTCAGGGTTTGGTATTTGTCCACGGAGCAAATGTTCTTGATGCAGGTGATGCAAAATCTCTGTACCAAATATTTGAGAAAGGTTCCGAGAATCGACATGTTGCATCAACAAGTAAGGTTAACACATCCATTTTTCAATGTGTTTTATAGTCACAACATAGACATTTAGGGAACTTAGATTGTTAGGAATTGTGAGCGTAGTAGCTATAATTGAATATCAAACCATTGTGTATGTTGTAGAAGCTCTCTAACATGAATCTAACCCAATTTTATAATCTGTTGTAGAAATGAATTCAGAAAGCTCAAGATCACATCTAATTTTGAGTATAATCATCGAAAGTACCAACAAAACGACTGGGTCAGTTCTTAAAGGCAAGGTAAATGCAAGCCACCAAAATTAAATAGAAAGTGAGAGTAAAAATGGGTGAATACTGGCGACCAATAAGTGGTTTAGAATATTGAACAATCATATCTTATACATATAGCTCAGCTTGGTGGATTTAGCAGGCTCCGAGAGAGCATCAAAGACACAAGCTAGTGCTGAACAGCTAAAGGTAACCATGTAAAATCATCAAACAACACGAAGCAATCATCTCAACAATCATTTCAACAATCATCATTGAGGAAAAAATATTTGATGCTTTCGAGGAAAGGGATAGCTACTTTTTATATCAATTTGTTTTGCATTAGGAAGCACAAAGTATCAACAAAAGTCTAAGCGCATTGGGAGATGTAATTTCTGCCTTGTCTAGCGAGCAATCATTCATACCTTACAGAAACAACAAGCTAACCATGTTGATGCAGGATTCGTTAGGTACAGTGTTTTAATAAGAAAGATAACTGTTGAAGACTTATACGAAAAAAATACTCTATTGTCTGTTTCAACAGGTGGAAATGCAAAAACCCTTATGTTTGTAAACATTTCGCCAGCAGATTATAATACAGATGAGACTGTGACCTCGCTCACGTTAGTAATTTGTGCTTTCAAGTACTTGCTTTGATATCTCAAATATATAGGTGAAATATATAGGCAACCTTCAGTGGCGTTGCCAGCCTACAAGTTTTAGTCAGGCTTTAAAAATTTCAGTTTGCTCTGTGAGTGAAAAAAGAAAAATAGCAGGACTTAATTAGAGTGCTGGCTCTGCTACTGGCAGCGTATAGTTGAATAAACTTCTTGTATATTTTGCTATGTTCACAGTTACGCCTCTCGAGTCAAATTGATTACAAACGATGCTTCTAAGAATGCTGAAAACAAGGAAATTGTTCGACTCAAAGGAGTAAGATTTCTCTTTTTCATCGGTGTTTATCGTTGTCGTTTTTCTCTTTTGTTGCAGGCGTTGTTTTTTTATTTCACATCAGCTTCAAATAATAATGTTTTATTTTTAACCGTTGCAGATCATTGCAAAATTGAAACAAGGTGAAAGCGTTGATGAGGAAGAGTAGTGGGAATTGTAACTTGAAATGCCACTTTATTTATACTCCTGCTTATCTGTGGCCTTGCCAAGGGGCGGCATGTGCTGTACTTCCCATAATTGGTTGTGATGCATGGGTCTCTCGCCTCAAGTGCTCCCTCCCCCAAGTTGAATTTTGAAAGAACAGTCTTAAAATGCAGAAATGGAAATAGAGCTGCTTTTACTACAGTTTAGCATTCCGCCACAGTATAGAAACATACAGTAGTCTCACTTCACTGTGTAACTTGGTGCTGTGTATTTAATTAGATTACTGGCTGCGGCTAGCCACCTCATCGCTCCAAAAAATACAAATTTACTGGATACCGCCACATGCGTTACACACAAAAATTTCTATTGAGTGGGACTACTGTTTGTTCCTATACTGTGATGCTGTGGTTAGGTGCTCACATACTTGCGACATGATCAATTTAAATTCCTGGTGCCAGTTGCACAAAGCCAGGATAGCGTTATCCATTGGATAGCAAAAAGTTTTAAACTTATAAAAAAGGTGTTTATATTTTTCATACGACAAAGAAATTTCGTAACCTTCGAAACAATATTTTATTTCAGTGGTTTCTCAATTCAAATCTTATATTTTTTGCTTGTTAAAAGGTTTTATAAAAGTTTTAAAAAAATTGCTATCGAATGGATAATGCTATCCAGGCTTCGTGTAACCGGCCCCTGGTAATAATGTAGTAATATTATAAATTTTGGGCATGTGTCTTCAATATTAATCATCATAATTAAATTATAAATTCAAAATTCAAATAATTTATAATAACCATGTGGCATATGCTGGAAACTTTTACAAAAACCAAAAGCGTTGGAATTTTATTTTCGAAAGGAAGACCATCATTGAAAGATATTAAAATTTCATAGCGTCCTTTTCACAATGCTTCCTGTTCTTCAAACACTTAGCATATTAATTTCATTTACATTTAGTGGGTTTGACACGTATAATTATTGTTTCAGAGTTTGAACAATGTAATTTTTGGAAGAAGGTAAGTGAATTCCTAACGATAAACTTGATGAAAAATGCACATTAACTATATATCACAATATGTTTTGGTGACACAATAAGTTATATAAACAATTTACAACTTTAGGTTTTGCTTATGAACCCAGTTCATTCGACAATTTGGCCATTCAGGGGATGACTTTGTTATAGATACTAGTTATATACTGAATTTTAGCAAACTTTACCTATATTTTAGATTTTTGAAGAGTTAGTGGCTATGTTCTTGTTTGGCTTTCTACTATTACATCTGCTGATTTCATCCAATAGTGGCGACGAAAATCTTAATGGACATTTAAAACCCCTTGGCTCACAAATTGCACCCATTGGTGATGTGTTGGCTATTGACGAGGTTCCGTCGCCCGAGGAGTTCTTCTATAAATATGTTCAACCTGGAAAACCAGTTTTATTCAAAGGTGCAGCATTAAATAGCCCAGCTTATGAAAAATGGACAGATGAATATATGAGGTACATGCTCAAAGCTTCTTGATACAGCAGTGCAGCCAGGCTATGAATTTTCCAATCTGTTTCTGCTATGCATTTTTTGTGTTCATTGTAATACATTTCTAATGAAATGGATAACGATATGATCTGAAATTTACATAGCAGGACCAAAACTTGTGGCCTTGCTCTGCTACTGACTGGACATATATTAAATTATTGTCTAGTCATAGTTTTAAAAACCTTCATTTTGCTGACCATTGTGTTAGAAAGAAGTTTGGAGGTTTGAAATTTGATGTGGAAGAAGGAAAAAAAGAGAATCGATCCAAAGAACTGTTCAACATGCCGCTTAGTGACTTTCTTAATTCCTATAAAAGCAAAGATATTTATATGGTTGCCTCTCTGCCCAAAGCAATGAGCGGTATGTTTTATGAGTGCTTGTAAATTGTTGCCTTGATTCCATTAAGAACTAACTAAATTTTGCACACACACTGTGCTCATAGCGATGGATTTTGTTAGGGGTTGGCAACCTAGCTGAGTATTTTGCATTTCCCAGTAAAAAGTTCCTATAGTCAGAACTGTCTACTGATTACTCTCATTGTCAATAGCATAGCAAGCCTGAGTTTTACTCCTGCTATGCAAATATGCTTGTGTTCACTGACCGTGATTGAGAATAATGGATTTCTAAAAAATGAGCTCAGATCTGCAGGCTGCTCACGCTACTTATGGTAATATCTGGCAAATCTAGCTTCAAATACATTGACTTAGAAATTCAAAGGGAGCATTGACCAAAATTTTGCCTAGAATTTTTGCCACCTACAGAGATAAATTTTAAATTTGTCTGTGTATGTGTTTCCTTGTAGAAGATGTCTATCTTTTAAAATGTCTCTTATGTGGAGGTTTCACAAATGAAATTCAGGACAGCGTAATGTGGTTTAGCAATGGTGGTACAAAATCAGTTCTGCACTTTGATGCAATTGATAATATAAATTGTTTAATGAGTGGCACTAAAGAATTGTTTATGGTAGATAAGGTAGAAAATATAAATTTTTATCATCATTGAAATTTTCATTTTGGCTTGTAACCTGCCATGGGCATCTTTTTAATCTTGATTAGAGAGAACACAAACACATATTGGTTGATAACCCAAGTGGATCATTCTCAAATGTTGATGTGGACAAGGTAGATCTGAAAAAATACTCAGGATTGGCAGATGTTCCTTGGTATAAAGCATTTATGAAGCCTGGAGACTGCTTGTACATTCCTTATAGGTAAAAACTTACAAAAAAGTGAAATGTGGCACAAGTTAATTTGTTGATGAATTAAGGAAAAAATGCCTTAAGCAATTTTCTTAGTGTAAAATGTGTTAGTGAGTAGCATAGTCATCTATAGAGAGCAATATTTGTATATTCATGGTATACTGTTGGTGTTAAGTTTCTTTGTAATCAATTGTGGGTTTTTGCAGATTATAACATGTATATGTAAATATTGCCCCCACAATCATCAATGGATATGTCATTCATTTTTTTATCTTCAAGGTGGTTTCATCAAGTGCGCTCATATGGACCTAGAAATTTAGCGATAAACATTTGGTTTGCCCATAGACTTAAATTTAATGCAACTGATTGCCAAAAAAAGGCCGCTGATGAATTTGCTTCTCTTTCACAATTTGAAGTCAATGAACTGATTGGACCTAACTTGAGGTATACATGAAGTGTGGGCTGTGTTTGTAATTTGTATATTGCCTAGTTTGACAATTGCAATACCTATTGATTTAGACTGCTTGTAATTGATGAAATGGAAGATAAGTCAGTGAATACACAACAATTTATACAGATTATGCAGGTTATTGTATGCATATTCTTTTTACCACAGTCAAATACAAATGAAAACAATTTTTTAGAATGATTCATATTACTGTCAGTATGATCTTTCTGCAACAATACATATTTATGAACAGCTATGGGGTGCCATTGCTTCCATATGTATAAAAAGCCAGCATTCTTCTAATTTCCATACATGGTTCTACTTGCTATTTTTCATGGTGATGAATTTATTGTAACCAGGGATTTTACCAAAATCTCATGATCTAACCGATAATTTCTCTCATTTAATAAATATTCCCCAACTTTTGGCTAACTATGTTTATGTATCAATAAGATGACCATAAAATATAATTTTCTTTTGCTTCACACCAACAATATGGCCTAAACATTAAATCCTACAATGCAAATTTTTCAACAAAATTATTAGTGATTTCTTTATAAATTGATTTCGATCATTGTTTTTCCAGTGAATTTACACAAAATATTTGAGCTGTGAAACAGAAATATGGTTGCTATTGATCATAGCAATGTCTTGTGTAATATATCCCAAAGTTGGCAACTGTGTTCATATTCATAACAAAGGGTACCTCCAAATACCGTAAGCATTTTCATTCAACGTTTCGACTTTATTTAGTCATCATCATCATGAAAGATTATATTACACGTGTATTCAATATGTATACACATGTAATAAGTAATTTAATGTAGTTAACAGAAGACAGGCCTCTCGAAGCTTTAGTGCTATGATTAAGTTCCGATTTTTTCCTACGAATGAAGAATGCTTCTAAAGCTTTGAGAGAACTAATCTGTCTTTTGTTGACTATATGTATATCAAATAATATCGAGTATATACGTACTGCATAGGCACGTAATATAGTCATTCTTGATGATGACTGAATAAAGTCAAAACGTTGAATGTAAATTCTCACGTTATGTAGAGGTGCCTGTTGTTACTCACTTTACTAAAATACTCAGTGGTTCCTGAACACATTTTTGTGTAGCATATGCATTTCTAAGACTGTGTGACGTATACATTGATTTTTTCCACTTTCTTTCTGATACAGAACGTGTGGCGAAGTGAAAAGATTGCACAGGAAGGACGTCAAGTGGTATTATCGTTTGTAAATTTTGCACTATTGCAAATGAAGTGTTTAAAAAAATGACTTGATTTTTTTTCAGCTAGAGAAAACGTTCACTGAGATGGACATCGATAAAGATTATCTTCTCTCTCCTAAAGAAGTAATGGATGCCCCTATGGAAGAAATTGAACAGAAATTGCTGAAATTGTTTCCCGTTGATGATGATGAAGAGGAAGATGAGGAAAGAAGGAATGAGGATGAAGATGATGAAAGAAGGAATGAGGATGAAGATGATGAAAGAAGGAACGAGGACGAAGACGGTGAAAGAAGGAACGAGGACGAAGACGGTGAAAGAAGGAACGAGGACGAAGATGATGAAAGAAGGAACGAGGACGAAGATGATGAAAGAAGGAACGAGGACGAAGATGATGAAAGAAGAAAAGAGAAGAAAAAAACTGGTGAAAACAACAAAGGGCACAGTGAAATTGACCAACGTAATGATGATAGTCAGGAAGCAAATGATAATGAAGACATTTCTGCTGCAAATGGAAATGAAAAGAGTTCAAGGATAAATATTAAGCACACAGATTTGTAGATGTGTTGTTATTGAATTGAATAAAATTTTCATTGATTCGCTGCAAACATCTGACCGAAACTATGAGCATTTAACCGACGTTAACTAATTTTGAAACTTCTATTCAAGCATTTTCTTCAATGCATGAATGTCGTAGATGCCCCAAGACTCGACAGTGGGACAGAGGTAAGTTTGTGAAATTTTAGTGAAATATTTGAAAAAAATCAAATGTCGATAAATTCGATGGCATAAGCCTTGTTGGATGCATGGTTACGTATTGTTTTTCGCTATCCCTCGTCAGTAACATTCCTTAGAGTACTCTTCTCACAATACTCCATCTGTAAATACAGAGTTTGCAGACTATACTTTGAATCTTCTTGCAAATCTCTTGTGGTGATTGTTTCCTCTTCACTTTCAAAATCAGATTTCTCGTCCTAAAGGAGAGACGCAAGAACGCTGTTTTTAATTTAAATTGTTCTTTAAACATAGTAAAAAATTGTTTACCGTACATTTACTTCGTATTAGTGAGTGTCTTTTCCATAAAACGCTAAAGCACATCTTTAAGGTTTGGGCATCCCGGTTTGTGTTTGTTGGTTGTTTTTGTATTGACTTTTGTACGCTTAATTAGAAACCAGATGCACCTCAGGAGGGAGTGAATGATACAAAATTATTTTTCAAGTGGAAGTTTTTCTTCCAAAATTTCCTTTTGTACGCAGGTTTGTTTTTTCACAATTTACATGACGTCATACATAAACATACATATATACATAAATTTATGTTAAACTAGAAATTTATTTTTCTTTATTTTTTAAAATAGTAACATGATTTTACTCTGGGCATTCAATACTTGGGATTACAAAAAGTCATCAACAATATGAGTCATTCTTATAGCTGTTATTTGAGCTTGAAAAGTCGTGGCAAGATTGGTCATTCTTATATTTGTAATTTGTGTACTAGTGAACCCAAGTTTTTAATTAATCTTCATAGAATGATATTTTCTTATAATCAAATAACCTAACATATTGATAATCACTAAACATCACAAAAGAATCTCTAAACAGGTGATCAGTGGACATGTTTTTGTTTGACAAATTATCATTATTTATTTCATTTAGAAATCAATTGTTTTCATTCACAAGTAATACATAAAAATAAGAATGCAGGATACTCAACTTTTGATCATAGTCAGAAGATCTGTTCTTGTCAGATATATCCTCTTATAGCATTTGTACATGGATCTTCTTGTTCATCGTCATGTCCAATGCAAATATACGGAAATTCTTATAAGCCCAATAAAAAACAATTATCTGTACTTAAACTTTCACTAGTATATTTGCTTATGATGAAAACAGAAAAATTTTTTTTCTTTTTAACTATCTTCATTTCAAAGAAAAATGTGAATAAAAAGCACAGAATACCATCTTCTCAAATGGGATCAAAATCTTGAATAAATTATTTCATACTTTAGCCAATCAGAGCTGAAAAAAACGTAACCAGTAACAACGTTGGAAGTTCATCGAAATAAGCCAATGAAATCAGGCCACCAAATGATCTTAATACACGTCAATCATTTTAGACAGCTAGATGCCCTCGAGACTCGAAAGTGAAAGGTACGTTTGTGAAATTTAATTCATTATTAAAAAAAGTATACTTTAAAGTTCAAATGTCCGGATAAATTCGATCACAAAAGCCTTGTTTGATGTATACATACGTTCTGCTTTACTTGTAAATCTTTTCGTCGGTTATTTTTGTGCTTTTCGCCGTTTGACTGCATGTCTTCGCCGACGTGTTTTCTTGTCAAAAGGACTTTGTCAGTATGAAAACGGCAAGTTTGTATGCTTCAAAATCTTTCTTTTCATTTTACTTAATAGTGTTGCTGACTGCTAGTGTTTTGAATACTTTGAAGTGAAGTTTTGTTGAATATTTTTGCTTTTAACGTGTATATTTGAATCGGATATTTTTTCAGCGACGAACTTGCGCCACGAACGTCTTTCTCCGTTTCAACACAAAAATATGAACAAATTTTTAGTGAAAAGTAATAATGTGGCAAAATGAACGACAAGGAGGGTACTTCTTGTTCCTTGGGTTGATTTTTCTAAATAAAGAGTGCTTTTTTGAGCGAAAATTTGAGATATTTTTGAAATATGAAAATCTAGGTTCATGTTGGACCTTGGACTTTCAATAAAATTGGCGCGAATTTTGTTCCGCGTGAAAATGAAGAGCACTGAGCACGAATTATGCAAAACTGACCAGCTTGACTATAAAAATCAAATTTTTCACTGTAAACACCTAAAAAAACTTCGGAAGAAGTGGGTTGAAGTCAAAACCTTTCATCTAGACTTTGGAATAACTTGATTAAAAGATGTAATGAAAGATAGTAATGTTTGCTTCTGTACTTGAGTACAGGTTATCATTGAAAAGCTGTGGATTATTTTTAGAGAAGAATGCAACCCAATTCTTATCCTAAAGTGAAAATTTGAAACAAGTATAAAGCGAATAATTATGGAAAGACATGTAAAAGAACCTGAAAGAAGTAAGGTAGGAAACTCAAAATTATCGTTAGAACTCTCATTGATTGCCCAAATTGTTTTATATGAAAATACTTTTATCTTATAACATTCTACAACGTCAAATGGGTGGAAACAAAAAATTAACTCGTTTCATTTAATTCAAATAAATAGGTTACATATTTGAAAAAGACGATCAGACTGAGATTATTTTTATAGATTTACTTGTGCACACATTGAAAAATATTCCGGCTTCTCTTTCAAAACTTTGCACGAACAAATTTGTCTTAATACTTTTAATATACAATCATTGTGTTCATGTTTACTGCAAGTATATATGAGTGCCATTTTAAAACAAAAAGCGGTTAAGTTTATTGTAGAAACAATTAGACCAGGGGTCTCCAAACTACGGCCCGCGGGCCAGATGCGGCCCGTTGGGCCTCTCAATCCGGCCCGCAGAGACACTTAAGAAAGCCAATTTCACCACTCACATTGACAAAACTGAACAGACTAATTGTGATTTTGTAATGATATTACTCTTCATTGAAATTTAACCTTTAAATTTTGAATAAATATTTTCTTAACTAATGAAGCTTGTGTAATGTACTTCGTTTTATTAAAATATTTGTTCTTTGACCAGCGGTATACGGTTCGTCGGCCCTCAACATGCTTGATGAAAGTTCATGTGGCCCTCTGGCTGTAAAGTTTGGAGACCCCTGAATTAGACAATAAATCAAACACTTGTTGTCAACGATCTATCGGAAATGACGTTCAATGGCAATCAAAGGAGTCTAAATGACTTCCTGCATTCGAAATGTGTAAGGGATCAAAGGAAACACTGATTCGTTTAAAAAAAGATGTTCGTGAAACAAAAGTGAATGTAGTGTACATGTTGTACTTGTCCATACTGCCAGCTTAAGTTTTCATTTGTCTACTATTTTGATAAGTTAGTCAAATCAATTGGTGTGAACGATCTATGAGAAATAGACGTTCGATGGCCTACAAAGAAGTCTATAACACTTCCTTCTATTGAAATGTATAAGATATAAAAAGAAGCCTTCATTTGAAGAAATCTATATTCATGAATGAAAAGTAAATGTTGAGGGCCACAAGTTTTTCACACTTGTTGTGTCACGTGTTACCCTCTTTTAATAAAGTTTAATCAATCAATCAATCAATCAAATGTTTTGTACATTTTAAAACAAAGTACTGTTGAGTTTAGGGTAAGGATTAAGCGACAATAAGTCAAAAGTGTTGCTGTGAACGATCGATATGAAATCGGCGTTTAAAAGAAAATGAAGAAGTCTAGACGACTCCATTCTTTCAAGAAATTTATTTATGAAACAAAAGTAAATATCATACTTAATCATACATCAGCAACTTGAAGTCTTCATTTGTCCACTATTCATTTAATAATTAATTAGAAATGTAAGTAAAAGTATTGTTGTAAAAGCTCTCTATTAAGAAAAAAGTTTAGTTTATTGAACTTTTTTCTTCATAGAGAGCTATAATTTCTTGAAGTTCAAGAAATTATATCTGCAAGAAATCCAGATCTGTAGCAAAAGCCCCACAAGTGTTACCATTATTTCGAAGATAAACCACTTCAAGCAAAGCAAATTCATTATTTGACAAGAAAAAGAGAATAAGTGAGATTAATGGAACGTTTATGAGCCTGTAATTACAGCACAGTTTCTTCTTTTGTTTGGAAAGTTTACCAATTCCTTCAAGGGCGCAGCCCATTTCGTTGTTTGGGACGTTTATCACATCTTAAGAGGGCAATGTCTTAGGTTGTTGAGGCACTTCATCGATTCTTGGAAAATCAGCGTCTTCCGTTGTCGAGGCACTTCATTCTTGCGAACGCAGCGTCTTCCGTTGTCGAGGCACTTCATTCTTGCGAACGCAGCGTTTTCCGTTGTCGAGGCACTTCAATCTTGCAAACGCGGCGTTTTCCGTTGTTGAGGCACTTCATTCTTGCGAACGCAGCGTCTTCCGTTGTCGAGGCACTTCAATCTTGCAAACGCGGCGTTTTCCGTTGTCGAGGCACTTCATTCTTGCGAACGCAGCGTCTTCCGTTGTCGAGAAACTTCATTCTTGCGAACGCGGCGTCTTCCGTTGTTGAGGTACTTCATTCGAGCGTTCCGTTCTAACGGATGATGACTGATTCTTGGAAGGTCAACTGTTTCCGTTGTTTGAGTTTTTTAGAGACTTCTGTCAAGTACAGCGTTTTTTCCTTTTTTTTTGACTGCTATGAATGCGTAAGGGTGTCAGATAGATTTAGATCATAAAGAAAACCATCCAAAAAGAGGAAGAAAAACGAAGAGTTCAAAGATTTAGATGTTAGAAATCTTGTGAAGAAAAATATGCTATAATGCGAAAAGATGACAGCAATCTTTGGAAAAAAGGAACAGCAATCTTAGAAAAAATAACAAGACGAACTGACGCAGGATAAAGATGTCACGAGCTCTACATTAATATTTGTAAATATGTTGCACGGCACTGAAGTACATGCATGACTTTTGAAGACTTCTGGTAGCAGGTGTAATCATTTTTTACATGTTGAATTCTGTTTGTGAGTTGCATTTTGTAAAGGAAATGACGTGACTTTATTGTCTTTTATAACTTATCTTAACTCAACAAGCTATTGACCAACGTAGTTTCGACTAACATGCATGAATAACCTAGCTTTGAAAAGTTGTCTTTGTCATTGTTTTCGACTGGCACGTGATTTTCGACTAAGTGTGCACAAGTATATCTGTAGAGATGCTGCAGTGGGCGAAAAATGAAGGATGGATGTCAGGTAAGATGAAAATTTATGATGCACGAATGCATTAAAGTTAACTTGATAGAGTGCTCTCTGCATTTCAGAAAAAGCATGCTTATGATATCACGAATTATGGTGCTTTGTCCAACTGTTATTTGTTATGCTACATGATGGAATTACAAAAGATGATCATGGTGATGATATTGTGTGAAAGTTTTAAATAAGAAGCCAGCGATGAGCTTCAAATTCACTATGGCTACAAATCATCCATTCACTTGACTACGCACATCACATTTATTTTTGTAAGTGATTATTGATACAAAGAAATCTGATAATCAGTAGGAAACAAATTATCGTTTCAGGTGGATGAATGTAGCTAATAATGTTTTAATAATTTTTGATTTCAGAAATTTTCCTTCAAAAACTTCACCACTGCTGAAAGTTTAGGAGAGGCAGTTGGATGCTTATGACTGCGAATATACAGGTATAATACAGGTATATACAGGTATATTTTCTTGCAAATATCTTTTATAGATGATCATTACGGTACATGTCGTTTATTTCCCCTTCAACCCTCATTCACCCCCTACCCTAATTTACATCTCACCCTCATCTACTCCCTTCCGTTATCTACCTCTAACCCTCATTTTCCCAAACACTTATTCATCCCCACCCTCATTCATCTCCCACCGTCATTTACCTTCAACTCTCATTCACCCCTATTTATCGCCAGCTCTAAATATAGCGAAACAATAAACCCTCACCCTCTATTTATTCCCCACTATCAGTGAATTAAAAATCACCGGGAGGTCAATCTCTTGATGAATTCATAACAAACTACACATGCAAATTAGGCTATCTTTGTTGATACAAACAAACAATTTATTTTTACATATATAAAAGTCAAAATAGTTACTTGCTTTGTGTCAGAACTTCAAACAAAATTATTCATCATATGTTTAAGCTTTTATTCAAACTTTCTTCCGAATTTGAACTGAAATTTATCTAGCCATGGCATCTTGTTAGCCCCACTTGATTAGTTGAAAAATAAAATAAACCTCTATTTGAGTGCTAAATAGAGGAAACATAGTGCTAGCACAAAAATTGTTTAAAATGTTGTTTCTTGATCATGTTTTTGATTTTGAATTTCAAAATACTGATTTTAAATTTTAAAGAAGTGTGCAGAAAACCTGTGGACAATGCTAATGCCTAAACGAAGTTTGCTTAGACGCTTTAGTACTAAAAATGACGTTCTTTTTTTGTCATTTTGAATGACCTTCATGCTACTTTAAGCCTTTCTTTGTTTTCTAGTAAAGGAATGTTTTAATGATGGTATTTTCTATCGATTAATTACATCATGGTTTTTGCGAGTTACATCATGGTTGTTGTGGATTACATCGTGGTTATCCTTGATTACAACGTGGTTGTTTTGGCTTGCATCGTGGCTTAGGTGGATTACATCGTGGTTGTCGTGGCTTACATCCTGGCTATGGTGGATTACATCGTTGTCGTGGATTACATCGTGAATCTACGAATGACGACTGAAAAGGACGTTTCAAAAGCAATGGTGTAATGTCCTGGTGATCAACTATAAAAATTGATTTTGCTGTAAAACAAAGTTGGCTAGTGTTCTTCACGTCAAAATCAATTTGAAAACACACGCTTTCATAAATTATGGTGGTATGTCTAATTACGAATCAGGACATCTGTAAAGCTGCATGACATGGGAGCGCTAAAGATATTCAATCACAGTACATCCAAATATTGCGCGGAAACTTCAACGCAGGTGTGAATTTTTTCAATTTCCCAACATTAAATTTCAGAAATTTCCACTTCGTAAACTAAACCACCTTCAAAACTGCTGAAAGTTTGAGGAAGCAGTTGGTTGCTTATGGTGACGAATCTACAGGTGATTCACGAGTATTTATTCTTATCGACCAATCGTTGCAGTTGCTTTGGCTTTCATTATGGACACACAACTATGCCGTAAATAGGGATTTTCCACGCTAAAAGCGAAATTTTCAAATAATTGCAATTAAGCAAAATTTTTTCAAAAATATTTTCTATCTAAAAATATCGTTAAAATGGTTTGGAGGATTGTTTGTTGTTATAAAATTGCATAGACCGTTACAAGTTTTCACAATAACGATGGACAGCATTAATTAAGTTTGATAAGAGGCTCTTTGATTAATTTGTATAACGGTTTTGTTTCCAAGTTTTTATCAATGATAACAGTATTTTTCGTAAGTTTGAAAACGTTAGTGCAAACTTGATTCTTTCATTTGTTTTATAGTAAGAAAGAACACGCATCATGTTTGTCGTTGATCACAATAACAGTCGTCGTTGATCACAATCATAGTCCATGTTGATCACATTTTGGTCATCGTAGATTAATTCGTGGCTGTCGTGGATTACATTATGGTTGTCGTGGATTTTATGGAACTAATATGGATTTATCATTTGGGGATTACGTTAATCTACGAATGAAGACCAAAGATGACGTTTAAGGTGACAGGTTTATAGTGTTTTAGTTAACATCCTGGTGATCTACACTAACAGGAAGATGATTGATCATTGGCTGAGTGTATAACAAAGTTAGTTGCTCTTTTGATTCTTGTTAGTTTTGTGCATGTGATGCAGTGCATTTTGCGGTTGAAACATTGTCTGGAAACGATGATGCATCTTATATTGTCGAAAACTTTTATCAAATCAAACTGTCGTATAATGTAAGATTATCATTGTACAAGGTAAAATATGTATGTCTTATGTCGGTTTTTATAAGTTTTTCGTTCTTTTGATCACCAGGATACACGATCCTAAGTTCAAGGAAATAAGCATGGGTTTCTTTGAGTTTTGGTCGTGTGTATTATCTCGTATATTATACTTCTTAAAACTGAATCATATGTATATTTAGTTATCAAACTAGAAAATTACGGTCCAAAAAATGGCGAAATCTGAATCACAGATTGCACGTTAAAATAGTAAAAAATTTCGGACCGAAACATGGCACAATCCGGCATGCAATCTGCATAGCGCAAAATTAAATTAATCGTAAGTTATAAACGCTTGAAATATTCTTGCTTGATGATGCTTTATAAATAATTTGTAAGTTTAGTTCGAATTGTTTAAATTTTGAACCATGCAAAATTTGAAATGTTCCCCAGACGCTTAAATGAAAATGAATAAAAACAAGTCAAAGTGCTTAAAAATATTTTTAGAAAAAAAATGATTGATTTGCATCATCAAGACGAATATGCAAAGTTGGTCTAATAAAAACGAAACAGAATAATAGGTGCATGAAACCCGGCATTGTTTTTGCTAAATAGCTGTCAAAATCAATGTTATGACAGTGGCATGTCCAAGTTAATTAACTCACTGTTATTTAACTTGAAGAAAATAATTCAGAGAAGGAATATAGTTTAATTATTCAGGATGTATTGGGTTAGCTCGTCTCGAAATCAAATCGAACATCTTCATCTATTTTATGCATGGAAGATGATTTGATAGACAGCAAGACACACTTATCCGATACATTTAATGTAGTTCCAGGTAGGAATAATCGTAAACGGTGCCATGATGGTACCTAGGTGATCGAGTGTTGGACACAAGAAGGATTGGTTGGCACGCCGTTTGGTAAAGTATAAGGGCCCAGGGTGGCGGTTCCCTATCCGTTAAGTTTTCTTTCCGCTCGGGTACTAACGTTGCTTTACAGGTGTCTCATCGTTCAAAGGTATGGTTTACTTATTCTTGTGCAGAATAGTTCGTAGGTAGATATTCAAATCGGTTATTTCATGCCACTGATCAACAGGGTTAGCTAGGAATGCGTTAAGGAAAAAATAGCGCAGCTAAAAGCGGTCAAAAAATGTCGTACGTCCTACAAATGACGTAAAAAAGGAGCCGGTTTCGGTTTTTTCCAAGTATGAAGGGTGCATATTGCCAATAGGACACCTCTGTCAACAACCTTGTAAAGATGGAGGCAGTATAATAAATTTTGTAAACATGAGAAAAAATAGTGCAACTAAAAGCGGTCAAAAAATGGCGTACGTCCTACAAATGACGTAAAAAAGGAGCCGGTTTCGGTTTTTTCCAAGTATGAAGGGTGCATATTGCCAATAGAACACGATGTAGGCAGTATAATAAATTTTGTAAACATGAGAAAAAAATAGTGCAGTTAAAAGCGGTTTAAAAAAGTGATCAAAAAATGGCGTACGTCCTACAAATGACGTAAAAAGGAGCCGGTTTCATTTTTTTCCAAGTATGAAGGGTGCATATTGCCAATACGACACCTCTGTCAACAACCTTATAAAGATAAAGACAGTATAAGAAATTTTGCAAACATAATTAAGGCCTTAAAAATGTAAACAATCTTTTTGTAAAGGTAACTATTAAAAATAGATAAGGTGATCCCAAGTAATGTGCATCCACCGACTGGCTTTTGTGGCTTGTTGGATCTCTGAGGGGTTTCCTCCGGCGATACGCCGGTTTCCCTCATCTTTAGAGAATCACTCTAAAGAATAACAAAAAAGGGTGGCCATGCCTGGGACCTGCAGTAAGGATTGTATGGTTATTGGGTTGGATTCCCGATCCATTTGAGGAAACACGAGTAGATTGAGACTGTTAGAATTTCTGTTCTTGTTTAATTTAGACATACCAATGTTAAGGTAAGGTGTGCCCAGATGTAGAGAACAAATACCCAAAGTAAAATCACGTTAGTAACAAGCAAAAACGGCTCTCTATATGTTGTGACATATGTGTATGGGGCGTCGTAATCATAAACTCTATTACATTACATTGACTATATTTGAAATGATGACACTAAAGACATGGCAAGATTTTAAAATGACAAAAGACTTGTCGACAACTCCTATGAATTAGTAAGTGATTCTGTTCTGTAGGAACCATATGCTTTTGTAGAAACCATTACAATATTATCATGCATGGTGGTAAAAAATATGTTATTTAACTTTGAACAGACAAGTTAGAAACTCCCAGCGCCATTAAATCGACTACGAACATGTGCATTGTTTTGATTCACCACATGGCAATGTCTGACAATGTGCATACTTTATTGGTCTTTCTCCTTTTTGTTATAACATTTATTTTCCAAACAATATTAGAGTTGGACAGCTAAAATGCGTTGCAAGTCCCTTTCTTCACCGTTGCAATGATGGCGACGAAGGACAAGTTAAACACAGTATAAAATATGAGTCTCAGAGAAAAGAAGGCAATGTTGTTTTGTCAGAAGCACTTGACATGTTTTAATGGTTTTGTCAATTCACCTGTCTGGCCGAGTGGTAAAGATGCTGGTGCAGTGATCTCACCTTCTCGGGTTCAAGACCTTCTAAGGTTGAAGACCTTTTCTTTCGCTTCACATTGAAGAAATTTAGCAAATACGCCAAAAAACATACAGTTTTCGATGATGAGCGCTTAGCTCAACTGGCCGATGTTGGGCGCTTAGTTCGACATCAATGACCTCCGGTGGACAAGATCCTTGGTTCGCCCCTCTGCCAACACACTTGGCAGGTGTACGCGGTGGATGTGGAAGACAGAAAGTCGAACTGAGGAACGAGTGCCTGGAGATAAGAAAGGGATGATTAGGGCGTTCTGTTTGCTCTTGGGTTTCCTGACTTTTCAAAATTTAAAAAAATAACTCCCTGATCACAGGGAGTCATAAAAAAATTTGAGCAAAAGACTTAGTTTTTTTAAGAGTGGTTTTTTGCATGGGATCCTATCTTTTTTTTTCTTCGCTCTCCTCCTTCCTCCTTCTCATCGGAGAGCGAATTTTTCTGAATTTATACTAAGTGTCGCATTCCATTCTTGAAAAGTTTAGTAATAGAAATCTCAGTTTTGTTCTATTAACCAGCACTATTTTCGCATCTTTCAGATCATCCTACAGCCTAACAACATCTTATCCTAGACAGGGTTCGAACCTCCACTCTCAACCTCGAAAGGTTGTGTCTATCCACTAGACCAGAGAGTTCGTTGAAGACACCTGATCATTTTAAATTGCCACTCCTACCTTAAAGTATTTAATGCAAAAAAAAAATAGACCATTGAAGGTCTCGAATCAAAATCATAGCAGAATACTTCTAACTAAAGATAAAGCAACAAACCAAAAATCATATTCGTAAAAATTACACGAAGAAGGAGTGTTGATAGAAAGAGTGAAAGAGTAGTACAAATAAATACATTTATATTAATGTTAGTTTGGTGATACATTAGCAAAACATCTATAGTTACTTATGTCTTCTGTTAAAAAATATAGAGACAAGTAAGTCTTTCAAAAGCAGCACGTTTCCTTTCGGCTAAGCAATGCATATTTTTTCAGCAGCTGCTGTCGATATTAGCTTTATTAACTCAATGGCACTTGTCGTAGTTAAATATGAGGATGACATATTTCTGGCTTGACGTTGGTAGAGGCTTTAAAGCAGCCGATAACTTGTCTTCTTTTAGCTTTTATATAATATACATAGGAAATGAATTTTCCTATCGTTCTGATTTTGAGGTGTATTCTCTAGGAATGTCGCTTTCACGAGTCATATCCTCCTTCATTTCAATTCTTGACTTGCAACCGTTGTCTTGAGATTTGCGAAACAATTTTGCTCGCCCACGTCGGCTGGTGCCAACGATAACTTTGATGAAATATTCTTTTGTATCAGGCCACCAACATGTCTGAATTGCAAGTGAAGAATGGTGTATGACACTTATAACATATCACCGAATATTTGACAACGCAGTCATATTATCTCTAAACATTGTGTTGAGGAAATTGGATGTTGTATAAGAAACCAATCTGCATAGTCTTCACGGCGCTCTTGTTTGTTGCGTTACGCTATCACTCAATTCCATAGCTTCGGTACAAACTGTATGCTTATCAAATGCTTAGATTTGGTCCGATATATCCATTGACATTTGGTTTGTCTAGTAGACGTCGTTAACTCGTGGTAATTCCGCTTTGATAGTTAATAACTTACGTTCAATTCACGTTGAGAATCCCTTCCAGTGACCGAATAATTCTCCCACAACATAAACGTTAACGTGGTCTCGCCCTTTTATCCTTGCCATTGCACTTGCTGCTGCCGTTTCTGTTCAAATTTAATCTCGGTAGATTTATAAGTGGAATTTATGTTCTTACATGCATTATTATGCATGCATAAACGAAAACAGATTAATCCTACACTACAAAATTTTCTGTCTTTATAACAATGATTATTCTTGCACCTGACTGAATTTTCATTTATTGCTATTGTTGTTATGAAGTTTGATCTTAATGGCTGAAAGTGTCAAGCTCCACGACATGCATAATTAACCTTATATTCACATCATCCCATCGAGAAATGCTTCAAAACTATCAACAGATTTAGAAATTTGATTCTATTCTATACCTTTAATGACTTTACCGCAATTTTCTAAATTATTTGGGTTCTCATCAGTTGCGAACGTCATGGAAATTCCTTCCTCCAGCGAATGAACATGATCGTTGCCTGATAGTTCAAACAAATGCAGAATTTCATCAACTGATAAATTGGAAGAACTCATAGTTTTTGCTGTATGAGCGTTCTTTTTTGGGGGCCGTATCGCACCCATTACTTTAGTTTCGCCAAAGTCATAAGATTGCTTGTCAGGAACAAATTTTGCCTTCGACCGAAAAAGTTACATAATATCAAAATATGCGAAGAAAAACAAAACCTTTGTTGTTCCTTCTTCGCATTATTCTTTGTCACATCTTTTTCGTCGTTTGACATTTTTCGCATTTTAGCATTCTTGAGTAAAAAAATAAATTAATGATACTTTTTGTACCCTCTGAACATAGCATTTGAACAAATTTTACGATGTACAAAACCCTTCACTCCAACCAAAATTTTTACCTTCAACATTTCTTTAGCAGTTCTAAAAAATTCTTCTTCACTCATACAATATAAAGTCTGATATCGTTGTTTCTTGGCAGCCTCCTTTACTTTGGCATTTCCACCTTTGAATTTCTTTTGCGTGTTGTTGATTGAGTTGTGCACGAAATTCTGTATAGTGGGAAAGACAAATTATAAATTCACTTCAGCTGCAATTATTTTATCATTGTAAATTGTACTACAGCTGTAACTATTTCATCATGAATTATATCAAAGCTATAGCTGTTTCATCAAACTACAACAAATATAAAAAAACAAACTAGATCGTTCACATTGTTCCTTTGACAATCTTTGTAGTTCGATAGTAAGCCAATGACATGTTTACAACTTCTAGTCTTTCCACCAACATCTGGACAAGGAGCATCAATTAAAAAGAAATCATTTCATAGAAATTTCTTTTTCTTGTGTACTTCCGTTTCTCACTCTCTCAGCGATTGCACTTGCTGCTGTATTAATTCACAAGTCTGAATTTAGCGGTACTTTTATAGGCTTTGATGTTAATTATTTAGACATAACCTTGTGCTTGGTTCACACGTGTCTGATCATAAGCTTGAACGATAACACTTTTATTTCTTTTACCTTAGAGGTTTACGAAGACAAAGAAATTGGGATTTTTATTTAAATCTTTTTTTGTTCTTTTTTTAAATCATGTACTGCTATTTTTCTTATACTTGCGCTTGTATAAATGACTATTTCATATTCTTCGCTGATTGCCTTTGTTTCATTTCTTGTTCTTAGTTTTTCTATTTCACTCGTGTGAACCAGGCTCAACACGTAAGACATGGGTGTAAATTTATGTCTACCTTTATGTCGACCTTTGTGTCTACTCTACCTTTATGTCCACCTTTGTGTCTACCTCTGTGTCAATCTTTATGTCTACCTTTGTGTCTACCATGATGTCTACCTTTTTGTCTACATTTGTATCTACCTTCGTGTCTACCTCTGCGTCAACTCAGAGAGAAAAAAAAAGGCATGAATACCAAAAACTACACAGAAAAGTAGGCACAAATGATTTTTGGCTGTGGTAATTAGTTGAATACTCGTCACTGAATTCGTCAGTACACTGTATACAACAGATATATTAATACCAGCTTCGTGCTAAGCTAGCATAATGTTTGCAGAATAAAAACACAAAAGAAGAAGCAAAAGCGGAGATGAAGGAGGCAAAAAAGTAAATACATTCATCGACAACAACACCACAAATGTAAATGTTTTAAAATTTACTATATCTCATATAATACAAAACAAACTTAAGTCAAGCTTTTCTAAATATTTCTATCGAAATAAGATAGTGTTTTATAAAGTTTTTCTTTGCATGGTCATCTATCTATCTCTTGGAATGAATTCATTCTTAATGTATCTGTTTCGATCTAAAAACATGAAAAAATGAATTTGAACTATACCGCCAAAGTGATAAAAAAAGATCCACTAGCACCTCTTAAAATGATCCGGATGGTCTTTTCGTGGCGTTCAAGATAGTTTTTAGCAACACATTTGTATAATCCTTCATCGCTTTTTGTTACATTTTGTAATACCAGTTTTGACTTATTAGGAACTTCTATTGTACGTCTTCTTTCGAGTCGATTATCTTTAAACCACTGAAAACGAACTTCGGGATAGCTTTTTTTGGCAATACATTCAAGAGTAACCGTAGATTGTACAGATAAATACGACTGTTCTTGCTGCAAAGATGAACGAATGTTGCCATTTGGAGGGGAAAGCTGAAAACTTTGAGACACTGATTTTTTTATAATTAGTTTGGCCTTGTATGGAGCTAGAGTAAAGAGCATATTCATCAATTCAAATGACAAAAAGAAAAATACAAAAATTAGGGGGATTTATTCATGTGAAGCAATTTCCCCCAATTTCAATATGACTGATACCAACCTAAAGATGTAAGTTCAGTTTTCCTTCTATCTTCACCTGCAGCATTAGATGCAATGCATGTATAGTTACCACTTTGTGACGGCAACAATCGTCGAAACACCAGTTTAGAACCTCCACGACTTACAACAACATTTTCATTATACTGCAATGGAAAGCCATTTTTCTCCCATGACACAACGGGAGGTGGAAAACCTCTGGCTCGGCAGTAGAGTGTGAGTTCTCTGTACGCCATAATGACCAAGTTGATTCCGACTCCGATGTGCAGTGGGGTGGGTTTGTCGTTGGCAAGGAATGGTTTGTAAAATTTTGTCACACTGATACGAGGTTTGGTTGGTACTGTTATAATAAATATATTCGAGAGTTGAATGCGTTTTTAGAAAGGATTATACTCTAAAATATTTCTGAACAGGCAACATACCCAATAACTTGACGAAAGTTGATCTCGTCACTGTACCAGCGCCGTTAGAAGCAGTGCACGAGTACCATCCTGTATCTGACATCATACTTCCACGCACCTCAACACGATTCTCGAAAAAATTGATTCTCTTGCTAGAGACCATCCGTAGATTTCCCTTTTTCCACGTGATCTTAGGTCTGGGAACACCTCTGAATTGACATTGCAATATAAAAGAGCATCCCACGATCGTTGTGATGCTTCCACCAATCATTTTTAGTATCGGAAATGACATATCATAAACGACTAAGTCTTCTGATGAGCTATTGATGTAGGGTATCATAGGTTCTACAGGGAACATGTGAAGGAGTAAAGAGAAGACTATAATGAATTTATTCTTTTACAAGCAATGTAATTATAACAATAAACCCACCAATCACTTCGACATGCGAGGAAACTGACGAGGCCCCAAAAGCATTGGTAGCTACACACGTGTAGTTTCCACTCTGATTCGACTGAATAGCTCTTTTATTTAATGGAAATTCATAACTGTTCATTTTCTGATTTGGCACACAGTGGATGCAAGGACGACCGTTGTAAAGCCAAGACAGCTTTGGCATAGGTTTACCTCTGGTTGAGCATCTGATTAAGACATCAGTTCCAGCTATAGTGGTTACGTCATCTCCAATTGTGAGCCCCACATTGTCTTCGCCATGAACCGCAGTTTTAATTTCTTTCGAGGCCAAAATATTTGGAGGAATGGGTTCTAAACAAATAAATTAATCTGTCAGTTATTCGTGTAAAAAATTAATCTCTCCTTTCAGCATGATAAAAAAACCAACCAACAAAACGTATATCAGACGTCAATTCAGCAAATCCAAAAGCATTTACAGCCTTGCAAATATATCTTCCAGATGAGGCAACATTACGAGGCAGCAAGAGGTTCTCTCCGCGGATGAATTTTCTCTCTATTTTGCCACCACTTTTACTCCACATGATGAAAGGTCGTGGATCACCACTTACATTGCAAACAATCTTCAACAGACATTTTCCATAAGCCGTTACATTACTACCAACTATCACGGGGAAAATCTTAAAGTCAGCCGTGAATATTAGACTCTTTGTATCACCATGAATTGTCGGAACACGAGGAGCTAAAGCACGAACGTAGACATTGATCATGATGGCGTGAAGAAAAAGAAACCGAGTTAATATTAGTTGCAATTATAGATAGAGAAAAAAACTTAAGAGGGATAAACATAATATATATTAATGGGAAACTAATGATTTTCATTATGTCGAGGAAGGAAACTGGTGAATACCAAGGGAAACTAATAACGTTATCGACTTAATTATTATCAAAACAAAAACTAATTCTTATAAGCTGGACATTGTCCTCACAATCGTGTAGCATTGGCAATTTAACTATTAATATAACAACGAATACATGATGTAAACATTTTGTTGTTTTTAAGCTGTGTAAATCGTCGAACGTCGGTAAAGCAGGTACTCCTTTATATTTACTAAGGCTTTACTTCTATATGATTACTACTACAACAAATTAATGATCTTCAATCGTACCTTTGTGTTTGATAAATGTGGTTGTACTAATGTTTGTATCATTCTTCTGACTAATGCAAGTGTACATCCCATCGCCACCGTCAAAGACATTTATAACGAGCCTACCATCTTCGCCACCAGCAAGTTTTTCACCCATGGAAAACCATGTGGTTAAATTTAGTTTTTTACCATTTACATTACAGTCAAGAATGACGGTCGCATTACAGTATACAGTCGCGTTCAAACCAGCTCTGAGAAACACTGGCTTAGAGCAATCAGTTATCTTGACAAATTCACCATCTTTTAAAGCAGATGAATTAACTTTATCTAAAATATACATAGAGACTAATTTCTCTGAAATTCGAAATTCTATTGATCTTTCAACTTGGTGCTTCAACTTGCAATGATGAAATTAATCAATTGAAACTTGAAAGTAGGACATACCTTTAAACTTAGTGTTTGTCATGGTGGTTACCTAACGAAAAACAGAAAGACCACATTAACGATGATTTTGGTTTTGTTTTTTTGTTGTTCGAACTTTGTGCGACATGTTGTGTGAGCGTAGCACATGTTTAACATGGTTAATCATTTAATGAAAGTCTTGATTTTAGTGTAAACATCATTCAAATGCGCTGTCTGTCAGTGGATAGTTAGAAATTTTAAATGAGCTTGGGACCCGCGAAGTATCAATCATTACTGAACGCTGTTAATGAGCCTAATCATCATCAAATAATGAAAGAATTATAAACTTCCGGTCAGGACAAAACTTTTCCGGAATCTCTAAATAGCAAAATAGAAGTTAAAAACCCACATTATTACCAATATGGTATTTTTGCGAGGAATATTTTTCATCAGCACTATCTAGAAGAATCTGCCAAGCAAACATGGCTCAGATTTCCACCCAAATGATGTTTATATAAAGCTATTTATCTCCATGCTTGTTTGTTTTGTTTGTCCAAGTATGGTAAAGGCTTACAAAAACAAGCAGCATATTAGCGCATTTTATGCTAAATCTGAGGCAACATAAACCAATCAACATAAAAACGCAACGATTTCAGCTATTTCAAACGTTTTCAAATAATTTTTTAGCGGACAACGAAAAACTTGAAAAGAAATGTCATGGGAAAAAACAAATTTCACATCAATATGTGCATGTTCCCAGCAGTCAAACCAAACCCACTTCCTTCTGCCTGTTCACCTAACACCAAGTACAACAGATATTGAAGAAAGAAAGCAATTTAAATTGACCGCGCGTTCGAGAATGCACTTCATAGTTCACAATCGAAAATAAAGAAAATCAATGTTATAAAACAAGTCATGATTGCCTCACATTCTTGATAGTTTAAGAAATAACTGCGGAGGCTGTAAAGATTCCTTAGTAATTTGTTTAGTCACACCAATCATGAAGATAGAAATAGTCTATATTTACCACAGGATGATGAAAGATTTGTGAGATAGACATAGACGTTGCTCATTTTTAATCATGTTATACAACGACTAACAATATTTCGTTATGTTGAATGTGGACGATTGAGTCACGATCTAACTTACTTCGCACGCTATTGCCAAATGCAAATAAAATGAAGAATTTATGATATTGAGTTCATATGGACATCCGAAAAGAGAAATCTAATGTCACCAATAATGACCGCGCATACATGCATATGACGAAATCACGACTTGACGCTGACTTTTAAATAGTCGACGAAACAGTGAACAGAAATCATGCAGTGAACTCCATGGCAATTCCTAGAGGGTTGCAACGCGAAGAAATCACATATAACCTTTCCGATGTGATATAACCTTTGATCACAGAGGTATGGCATCGTAGGAATTCAATTTTACCTGAAGAAACGCAGCGCACAGAAAAGTGACGACTTTGTCTTTCCATCTCATTTTCCCCTGTTGTTTAATCAATTGGAGAGTGTTAAACACACTAGGTTACATAAACAAAGATTACCAACGTGCTAATTATAACACTAGACGATGTAATGAAGGAGTCTTCACTTACAGCTTTTGTTTCAAAGCTCTGACGATATTCACAAACCAGTTACAAGTCTTTAATCATTAACATCGCGTGGTTGTTGCACGACTGTAAGAATGACTGTGTGACGAGAATGCACGAAGGTGGAGTTTTAAATGAAACCATTGCAACATGCTTTCATCGCGTCTTCATGTAATTTTACCTAGCCGGAAATGAGAGATTCATGAGGCGGCTTGGCCATTGAGCTTGACCCACTGTGGCTTGACCCCAATGCCAACGAGACTCAAATACAATCAGATAATAACGCCTATTGATATAACGCCCGATTCCTGGCAAAAATATGATGGAAAAGGGGGACAGATAATGAGAAAGAGTGGGTGGGTCAATTTCTCATGAAGATTTCGCAACAAAGATTGTAATAATCTTGCTCAAAGCTAATGTCCTGGAAATACCAACTAAATAATAGACATTTTATCAACTCGTCACTTACACGCTCGGTTTTTGTTTGTTTGAAACACAATAAATTGAAAAACATTTTAACGAAGGAAAAACGGAAAAGGAAATGTTTACATAATTTCTTAGGTTTTCTTATAATTGGCTTCTAGATCAACAAAAAAAACTTTGGCTTTTTTCAGATTATTGAACGACGTGATTCCAACGACGTCATTCAAACAGCGCTTTTTATTGGCTGAGAGCAATCAGAGCATCTTTAGCATAAAGCCAGATTCATGTTCTTCAATTAACTTTTCGACGAAGTAGTTTTTTTAACATTCAAATGTTTTTAGATAAGGTTATTATTGTTTATTGTTAATGGATAAAGGATTATGCTATTTTCTTATGTTGTATTCAATTGAGAAGAACAAGGAAGAACGCCTTTCAAAAAAAGATGGATGAAATTTAAATTTCTTTCTATCTTGACTAAAAACAAAACTTTTCGAACATGTTTGTAGCTACTATGCATTCAAAACATTGATAAAATAATTACGCAGCAAAAACTTCCTGTGGAAGAGAATCTGGTGTCTGATTATTCATCTCGTAAATTCTGTGACCTTCTTCGTTGACGTGGCTCAAAGCAAACAATTCTTTGTTACGTAGTAAAGCCTCTGTGGGACATTTAATCCGCTCTCCCTTAAAATGATCCTTATATAGCGTCGTATCCGTAAAACTAGCGGATGTTTTAAACAGGTGGCTGTCTTCCTTAAACTTCCTAACCGGGGGGACATCGTGCCTTTTGTATTTATCCAAAAATTCAGATGTTACGATGGCATCGTTCGAGGAGGTAGGAAATATTTCATTGCACTCGCGTGCATTTTGCTTCAAGTTCACAATCAGGGGGGACGTGGTATGTTTTTGGTATTCAGTCGAGTAGCTCGTAGTTGAATTGAATGGGAATTCTCGACCTCGCTGAATCTTGGTGCGAGGTCGAGCTGATCTTGCTGGAATTCCAGTTTCTCTGTGATCGGAATAATCACGTGAAACAGGCATGATAATCATCTCTCCCTCAGGCTTGACATATATGTCGGGGGCTTTTCGTTGCCTTGATGGTATTGGCCAGACCTTGTAAGAATCAGCCTGCGTTGTTTGCAATTGCATCAACTGTGGAGTTTGAAACAAATGGCTTTCTGGTTTGAATATACGAGCTGACTTGTTGGTTCTGTGATCGACGAAATCTGCTTTGAACACGGATTTTTTAGTGAAAGCAGACTTGGGAGGTAACTCCATTTCTTGACGCTGTTCTATGGGTCTCACAGGTGATACCTTAAATAATAGTACGATTAGAACATAGAAAATTTTAGTGTCTTGTAAACAGAGTTGAAAGCATATAGTAAAAAAATTCAAGAAAGTGACTAAGTTACAACTTATGCAAATAGAATTGATTTCATGTGTATTTAACTTGACCTCAATTATGTCTAAACATGTCTTAAAATTTCTACCAACGACAAAGACAAGTAGAAAGCAAGAACACGGCGTACAACAAGGACACAAGAATACAGAAAGGACAGAGCAGGGACACAAGGGTATAACGTGGACACAAAAAGAACAAGTTACTCGCTGTGTAAAAAATGTGATACTATCACCTTCAAAGGCTTATGGAAACTTTGCGTTGTAGTTTGAAAATCAGTTTTTTCTCCAAAATCAATTTTGTCCGGTGGCCTTGCACTAGGGTTTGGTGCTTGGTAAAACTGTTTGAAATCCTGTCGATGTAGAGAGGTTTCTTGAAACGGCTTGCTTGGTGGTCTGTAGGAATGCCCCCTATGAACTATCGCTGGACGCGCAGGTGTGGACCAAGCCTTGAAATCTTCTTGTTTCGTAGATATGTATTTTCCTTTAGTAGAAGGCTTACGAAATGTCGTTGATTTCAGATACGGAGGAATCTTAGCTGGAATACCATTCAACTCCCTGTAGTGGTCATGATGTTCGGAAATCGCATCAAAACGATACGGATTGGGTATAAACTTTTCAGGTTCTTTTGCTTTGGGAACTTTCACTTCGTGCGTGACGTAAGATTCTGCGTTGGTAGTTTGGGTACTAGTGGGACCATCGTAGCGTATTTTGTCGATTGGCTTTGGAAAGGGACCACGTCTAGTAGTGATTTGATTGTAACGTCCACGATATTCAGTTACATTGCATTTGTTTTTAGGATCTTTGTTGATTACTCTGTTCTCCTGACCAAGTGTATGTGGGCAACGATGACGCCTAATGACGAAAAATCAGAATCTATTTTTTACCATTGCAAATCACGAAATAAAAAATGTATGCATCGAATTACAGTAAAATGAGATGAACAAAGTCAAGAATGAGTTATCATATAAAGTTAAAACTGATGAATCATTAGTAGAGTACAAGTTAAATGTTTTTCAAATAATTTAGGTAGACAGACTAAGCGTGATTTGCAAAAGCAATCCTCTTATGAATTAGCTCTACGTTGTCTATGGGCATTATGTACACAGTACACAAATTTAAATGAACTTATATTTCATCTATTATGTATGCTGAGAAATCACAAATTTTGAATGAAGAATGCAATACACTCTTATATATCTAAGATTTAACACTTACCCACAAGAACAGAGTTGACAAATACACTTTCCCATGTAACATTGGATGAGAAATCGCTCAATTTCACCATTTACGTCTTAGATTCACACACTCAAACGATTATCACGTTTCCATGGTGCCAATATTGTGTATGTGTACTTTGTTAACACATTCCTTGGTGTAACCATGGCAGCACCTGACGTCATCCAGTTTTGTTTCTTCACAGAAGAGCTATGAATGAATAATCGAAGATTTTTGTAAAAGAGCCATACCTCAACCATAATTTTCCTTGAGGTGTAAATGCCAGAATACTCCGGATGTTAAAACGGACTTCGTAACTCAATCAGATGATTTTAAGTTCATCAACGACAGAACATGTCTCTTTAATGAGCAGATAGCACGGGGATTTCCAAGGCCCTGGGAACAAGCCTTTACAATTTTATGTTCCAACTCCAAAGAGTATTAAGTCATTAACATAGTCATACCAAATGATAAAGTAAACCTAGATAGAACGTCTAGAACCTCTAGATAATGAGTTAAGTTTTCTTTCCACATAAGGAGAATTTCATTATGCTGACCACATCGTCGAAAAACTATTCAGAAATCAAACATCCTAACTCCATAAGGATCAATGGATTAAAGTAACATGGCGCCAACATCATTGCATTAGTGTTAATAATAATATTCAATAAAATATTTCATCACAAAACTGTATATAGTTGATTAAAAAAAGTGCGTAAACCAGCTTTGGCTTGTGTATAGAAGCGTGCTCGTTTTGTCTAGATGTATGCAGTGATTGCAATCTGAAGATATTTGCAAATCAATATTGAATTGTTAGCTATATGTAAGTGTATTGTATGTGAGAGCTTGTATCCGTACAGACTAAAATATTGAAATCAATTTTTCAATTTGTTCAGTCCAGCAATCATCCAGTAAATGGTTTCTTGTCAGACATCATCAAGATATCTCAGGATTGATGCAGTAAGAAACAAGTGCATCTTCATAACCTGCTTAAACATGTAACTCAGTCAAAGCCCTGTATGAACTAGAAAGCTGTACATACATGTCTGAATAGCGTTGAGGTAAACGAAAAATTTGTTTTTAGAATGGAGCTCAATTAATTGTTTAATGTATAACAGTTGAGCCAGTTAGTTCAACTCGCACATACATGATAACAAGACGACTGTGATTCACAACCTCCGTTATGAAAAACTTAAGTCTTGAGAAAACACAGTGAAAAATTTCAGCATGATATTATTGATTAAAGCAATAAACAATGAAAGCATGCCGTGCATACGATTCTTGCTGTATGTGGATGGATTGGAGCGAAGTTAGACGCCGCCTCTCGCTGCGCTTTTCAATTCTGCATCATAAAATTAATTTGTCTATTATATATTGTCTATATAAAATACCTTGACTGCTGTTTTTTACTGCAAGTAGAGCAAGAACATCAAACTAAAGCGTATCGTTGTCGAAGTTCAATTGGAGTTATGACGTGCTTTTGCCTGTTCATTTCAAAATATTGATGTGATGTGTGTGAAAAATAAAGCTCAACTCGTGGCTATTCTCTGATATCTGTTTTATATAACTCAGTGGTTAGGAAAGGAAACAGGTATCGCATGGCATCAGTTTTAGATAGTAAACTCATGGTTTTATATGTGCTCCTGTATTGCACTAAATATTTCACCATGTCAACTGTAAAACATGATACTACATACAACTAAACACAATACAAAAAAGTCCCCCCTAGGTAAATTAATAGTGCTATATACATAAAATAGATCTCAGATACTCTCTTAAAGCTCAATTGCTATTTCCCTGTTTTGATACGATAATTTGGGCGAACTTTAAATTGCTTTACACGAAGAAAATTAGCTACCAATACATAATTTTGCTGAATATCGAGTAAAAATGATAGTAATAATGCTAATTTGAAAATTGGGTGTTTGAATTCAAGAGACGATGCCCACTTTTTTTAAAGCACAAATGATCCCATAACATATCTCTGAGGGAACTTTCTTTTTTTTGTTGTGTTTATAATACATCATGCAGTTTGCAGTGTCCACAACAATGCATGTCACTGCTTCGCGGTTTATTCATTCACAGAAGCTGCTTTTTAAAAATAAAACTTTCATTACCTTAATTGATGAAACTCATATCTCCACTTGTCATTCAATTCACTCCACACAGTTCGTTGATAGTCTAAAGGTAGGCAATTGATGTCGTTCATTCATTTAGCTATAGTCACTTTAATATATATATATATATATATCACATGCGTCTATACGTAAAAAAAAGGACCAAAAATAGTTTGTTCGCTTTACAGAAGAAACAAACCTTAAAACAGAAAACGGTTAGAACTTAGAAAGAATACTTTTTATAGTTTTTATTCCTCTTGATTTCAATTTAGGCTTATTTTAGATAACATCGATATTCACTTCATTCTACTGATCTGTTATTAGAAAATAATAATTGGAACATTATAAGGACTCTGGCATGCTAACATTTGAAATTTAAGAAGTTGAAAGCGAATCAGTAAACATAAAAAATGTATCGTAAGGTTAAGCCGGTATCAAGTTCAGGAATGCACAGTGTTCAGAAAGTGCTGATTGAATATTAATGCTAGCAATTATTAATAAGACACCTTCTCATGCAAATATCTATCTAATGAAAAGCATAGGGATTTGCTGAACTGCAACGGAATATCAGTCTTTACATAATACTGTAGCAGTATCATCAATGACAATGTCATCAGAGTGGTTAAGATGCACATTAGATGCCGTGGTCGTTGGCGTCAAGATAGTCTGTTGACACTTGGTAAGCCTCCTGTATACAAAATGGACTTTACAAAACAAAAGCAACATTACTCTGGAAATAGTGAAAATATTTTTCATAATTTAAGAATTTGTTGTTTTCAAAAGCATAAAGCCTGTAGGCGAGTAACGAGATGATAACAAGTCAGTTTCCTGCCTGCGATATAGGAATATGAGCTCGTCGATCGTTTTCTTTATTTTGTGTGATAAGGTACGTTTAATTAGGCCATTCAGGATAGAGTGAATTTACACAATCATAATTTCTTATGCGTTGTTAAAGTTTAAATGAGCATTGGACAAAAGTTCTGTTAGTTTCTCACGAAGTTTGGATATGAGGGTCGTAAAATCTTTAATATAAAAGATATAATATATATATATAGCTAGATCATTTGGTGATTTTGTTAAGTCAGTAAAACCAACAATGACCGTTTTAATTGCGAGTTGAAATAGGCAAATTAGGCAATGGTTCAACCGCTGGCTGGTGCTTCCTACCATAAATATGCTTGCGCGTGCCTAGTTTTAGCACAGAAGTTCGTGACCTCATCATATTTAAAAAAAGAAAATACGAGCAAGAAAAGTTCAACATAGGATTACACACTTTATAATAAGACTTCCCTCACTCATCACTCGCTAATAATCATTAAACGTATCATTCTTTAGCTACAACAAGCATTCTGTAACTGTGATGTATATTTTTATCTTAGATTTGTCGCTATATGCTCAAAATGTATTTAAAAAGATTTTTTTATGCCACCATGAATGATAGGTGACCATCGTTGAGCAACAACTATGATAATGATAACCATTCTTGAGATACAAAAACATCTATGGCCACATTAAAACTATCTCTTATTTTTATGATTAGATGGATTCTTACTTTAATGAAAACCTCGTTGAAAATCATTTATGCGTTTTTCTTTTCTGTCATTTTATTTTACAATTTGCTACGACTGAAAATATCGCTGGTTGTCTAACTCATAGATATGAAAACAGTTTTCTTTACAAAAAATCATATTTGGGTATAGATGCATGAAAATAGTATTCACTTTTATTTGTATCAGTGAACTGCATTGAAAAAAATGACTGCAGGTCATTCTAATGTAGTCTGCAGAGTCCATGTCTATGGCAAATGAGGTTAACTAGATCCACGAAACTAAATATATTAATTCAAACAGGAATCAAACTGACGAATAAATATGACTAATTTTATTTAAAGAATTTTTGCCTATAAGCCAAGTTCAGTGAGATCAATGACGGTTATATGTTGTATTTGAACTGGACTATGCATAAAAATCAATTCATGTCATCATCCCCTATAATATATGGACATCCCGTGAAACATCTCAGAAATATAAAAAGGCTATGGTCAGGTCATGTACTAAAATATAAAGGGGCAGATCCAGAGGGGTGCTGGGGCGTGCACCCTCTTCTGAGCTCGAATAATTCCTTCATAATGCATGATAGCTTGTTACTGAAAATTTTAAATGATGCCCCCCTCCCTGGATGAAATCCTTGACCCACGTCCTCTGACATCATTATTAGTTATAGATGCTACAGATTATTTTTAAACACCTAATGAAATTTAAATGTCTTGGGCAATTCCTGTCAATTTTTTGTCAATGTATCTTTATCAAAAAACATATCAAGAACAAATCTTGTTTTACAGTAATATCACCATTGCAGATAGCATGTATAGAATACAAGAAAACTAATCCGTAGTAAGATTGCACGTTGTTCAGTAACACTAGTGCCCAGGGCTTCGCAAAATAGGTTCCTGGATGCACCATATTGAAGTGAGGTCATGATGTTAGCGTACCCGTGGAAACCCCCGAGAGTTATTTGTCTCTCAACAGAAAAGAATCATTAAATACCATGAAAACATGATAAAATTAAATTATGTGAGTTAAAACAACCCAAGACTGCGCAAACAAGAATTTCCTACCTCTTATGATCAGCAGGATACTTGTTCGTCTTTGTGCAACGATCGGTTGGCATTGATTTCGGTAGTGCGCTTCACAGTTAACTATTTAATGAAAAATAAGAATTACTAAGCTCAAGATAAAAACACCTTTCACGACTTCTGATTGCAACTCCTAGCTCAATGTTGCTATGTATAACTGTGAATGGCCAATTGTAAATGTTGCATGCTTTGAGTAAAATGTTAACCACCGCAACACATAACACATGACGTGCAATTAAGATCAAAGTTATAAAAGATTTGCCATCATAACGACTAACAATCGTGATTTTGGAAAGCATGTAGAGAACATTATCGTTAATTGTAAGTTTATTATAGTTATTGAAGACAAAAAATCGAAACAGTGATGCAGCAACAAGAATATTTGCAAGGACACTTTTTTGTTTTCAACAAACGTACTAACTAAAAAGTTTCTGTTACAGGATTTAACCAATATTGTTGACAATGGCTAAAAAACACATAGTTAAGGGCAATTTCGAAGTCCATCAAAGTCACAATTAATGAAATATAATTTGAATGGAATAAATGGGTTGCAACTAGTTGTTAGTTTTCTGCACTTGATTTTAATTGTCATAGCAAAGTAACCGCATATAGCTATATCATTAAAATAACCTCATTTATAAATTAAATCTTCTTCATGAAGTCAAACAATAAGGAACATGAATACATGGCTGCTGGATACAAAGTGACTATAATACTTGGCTGAATACAGATGCCTAGTTTAATAAACCAAAACTTGTGCACACAATACCATTGAACAGATTTATAATGAGAACAAAATTCAAGAGCAAAGAATTCCTCATAAGTACTTAGAGTAATATCAGAGAGATACACGAGTCTGTTGTCAAAAGAGCCTTTCAACTTATAAACATATATTACTTGATTAACCCGCGGTGAGATGACTGTTTGTAAATTGGACAGCACCTTAACTATATAACGACCCACCACCAAGAATGCATTGAAGCATGTTTCCGTTGTTCCTAAGATATTGTAGATACATTGATATTACGGTGTTTTGTTTTGCAGTTTGGACATTGCTGAATGACAAGATGAGTTGGGGCCATATGTTGGTTGTATTCATGTCACTCTTAAACTGTGTAGCAAAAACACAGGTAAGTTTATCATACAAATACTCTTTGATTGTGTTCCCCGTCTAATGATACGATCATTATTAATAAGCAAAGGAGACTAAACATAAGATAGTATAACAGTACTATTAAACAGCAAGCCAAAAACATAAATGAGTGATTTACAAGTTTCAGAAAGAAAACGTTTTAAAAAGAATTTGTACGATATATCTTTTTGAAACACACAAACACACACACAATGCTTACTTTATGATCCAGATCTTAGTAAAAAATCGATAGACTATACTTATACAACATTATGATCTATCAATAGCGCTAATTCCGGATAATGTAACACTTTAATCACTCAGAGTACTTCTTATGAAAGCAAACTCATATGCTAGACAACCACATTTCACAGTTGCAAAAATTATCAACAGACAAATTAAACGCTGTAACTTCATAAAATATGAAAATCATAAGCACACAAGACGCACACACACACATATACACAAAACACGCAAAGTACGTTCACTACTACAGAAGAGCTCATTTCCTAGACAACTCAATATCACTATAAAGTAATGAATTAATAATGATAAATGAATATTTTTGTAGCTGAACGCTTTTTTGAGAGTGTCCATTGATCACAAAACTGAGTCAATGATCGAGAATTGTTTTGATTTGAAATTACGTTATTGCTTTAATTTGAACTAACAGTGTTGCGAACACTGAAATGTTTCTGAAAACACCACATCTTATCACTTATTTAAGTCCATTCCATCTACTAAAAAACTATCTCGCCACAGCAACAATTTATTTAATAAAATGAAAATGAGCTACGCGAGAGAAACATTATTAATGCCTAATTAAAAGTATCGGCAAATGCTGAATGTTTGTTTACCAACACGAGAACTATTTTTGCGAGTTGATTGATTGGATTTACGTTAATAACAGCCAATTATCACGGCAACGGCCTTTGAACACATTAATGAATATTGCGTTTGAAACAATTCTCGAACGTTCAGAACCATTTATGCATAGAGAGTATATAAAATATTAAGAGACCAAATCATTTTAGTGCATCAAGGCAAAACATATCTTTGTAAAAGTGATTATACGCGAACTTTCGCTTGAAGTATCTAAATGACAGCAGTTGTTGAACGAAACCTAATTAAAACAGCAATAACTTGTGCGATAGACACTGCTATACAATTTAGCTTGAACATTTTTACCAAAAATATGTCAGTAATCTAAGACAATCCTACCAATTTTCCGTATCACTGTTAAATTACCTTAAAGATGTGTTGAGACGTTCAAAAGCAGATGTTACCCTAGAAATAAATCCAAGAAACTACCAACTCTTTTAACAAGCCAATGAAATATCTCGTTGAGCAACGTAGCATGTCGACATTTTGTTCGTGAATTTTGTAAGCAGGTTTTGTAACCCAGACTCATAACTGCCGTATTTGGCAATGCCAAAAATTATGGAGCGATTTGCTAGTGGGAATATATATAGTTAGTTAGAAAAATATATCCTAAGATTGATGTAACCTGCGAATTGTTCTCATATAGTCAAATCATCGATTTTCAGACCTTCCGTCCACAATGAATTATTTTTATTAAAAATGTTTCCTTGTTCTTGTTGTCCTAGCCCAGAGCACAGCCTCGTATAGAATGCCTCTAACAAGCTGTGAACTGTCGCGAGTAATTTATATTTTAGGCTGGGAAAGCAGCAGCGTGTATTATGTGTACCTACGAATAATTAAACATTTCTGTTGCTCGAACAAGCAACATAACCTATTAAACTCTTTACGTAGATTATTATGGCTCTAAATTTCCCTCTATTCGTGTACCTTTTGTGTTAAAATTGTACAAAGAAAAAACGCGACAATGTTGCTTATTGTTGACACAGTGAAGACGAACATTGTCGGTGCATCATTCACACAAGCTCAATGTGACAGTTTGATTAAGCAATCATTCTGTTTTTAGAGTTTATTTACATTACCACCTACGAACGTCAGTTTCAATGCTAACCTTAGCTTTCAGATTATTAATTGTTAGTTTTCTAAAGTTTTACTAAATTATAATCATCATACATACCAAACACAATGCATCTCACGTGACAGACACTAACCTTGTTGACCTTGATCATTGATAAAGTCGAGGGGTTTGTTCCAGGCGGAGAACATGCACTAAATCTTTGAGATTGTTCTGTCAAAAAAATACGTAAAAAAATAATTGGTGTTAGGAGTAAATGGTTTTAGAAAAACTAGACAAGACTGATCAAGAATAAAATTTACTTTCAAACTAGAACATTTTTTTTCTTCAGAGATACAGATGGGGCGCCTGGCAAACGTGGTCAGAATGCAGCGAGCCTTGTGGTAAAGGTATTGAGACGAAAACTCGTCCATGTTATACAACAAGGTACATGCATTACATGCATTTCCCTGTCTTTTGATGAAAAATTTTCTTACTCAACCTCTTTTTTAATTTTACTACAACTAATTTAAGTAGTAGAGCAAACAAGATCGTTTCTTCAAGATGGTGTCGTGGACATTCATTTGAGTTTCGCTTTTGCTATAAAAAGGTAAAAACTTAAAACATATCCCACTTCAGGAATCTTGCTGGGTTTACCAATTGCTCAAATCAAATCCATCAGCACAATTTTTTTTGTGGTTTAAGTATATATTATTAGAACTGACGCTTTCATTAATGGCTCTATCTTAGCCGGATCGATTACCACTAATGTCTTTTTTCCTAACACGTACATGTGCATCAAACAGTGTCATGTCGGGCAAAAATTGTGCTTTCATTAGCTAAAGAAACCATGACTATATGCTAAACGTTTCTTGTAAAAAATAACTTCAAAAGATAAGGTCGATAACCATCATTTCGTATATCAGAGATGATAATATCACGATAATAAGCCTCGAGAATGCAACAACACATCACACATTGACACGCTTTGCTCAAATGCTAACCAACTTGAAGGATTATCATGTGAATATTTCAAGGTTGCATTAGGATGACCGGCGGTCGTGCTCCTAAAGCGTTTAACTATACGGCAGTTGACGAACTTTTCTGCCAACAATGGACAGAAGGCTTTGATTTTATAGTGAGATAATATCTAAAACATCAATGGCACGCCAAACTTGGATCTTGAATGCGCGTTTAAATTTGTACTTAATAAATGAAGTGATGACGAATGAATGAAATGAATAAGATCGGATTAGGATTATAGTAACCCTGCAGTTCTATTGACCATTTACTCATCGAGACTGCCAGTACTGTCTGGATAAAACAAATGTAAACGCGCATTAAAATCACGAAGATTTTGTGAAGTGCGTAACCCTTAGAATATCTAAAAGAGCTTTCATTTCCTAGAAAAATTCGAATGTTATTTGCGTTCTCTTGATTGTGTTTAAACAATACTATGTGTTTCTTGAAATACTTAAATAACTCGGTCATCTCCCATTGTCTTTGCACACCCCAAAAATCGTATTGAAACACATAAAAAGAATAATGGAGCCATGGAAACGGAAGCCCTGTAGGGACATTACATTCCAGAATTATACACCTATAAGTTCAGACTGAATACCACAGACTACGAAATTTCGACATGAATTCTATTTCTTTGGTTCAAATTGCCCATAAGATCATACATTTATACGTGAAAAAAGCCAGATAATACTTTGAAATGTTGAACCCCAAATGTTGTGTATGTCACTAGCGAGATGCGAAAAAAAGATATCAATGTTATGTTTAGTCTGCGTGAATGCCAGTCGGTCGTGTGGTGTATCGCATTGCAATATCTTATCCAAACATTTCGATGTATTTTCGCCATGCTGTATTTCATTATAAAGATAAGATAAACTGCTCTACCTCTTATCACTAAAAACACATTTCCGCGTATTAAAGATACAATTGAACCGCTATAAAAACATTGTGCTAACGAGGTTCAAACAGATCTTGTTGTTGAGCCATTTCTCGAGCACATCTCTGGAGCAATTATGGAGGTACTTTCCGGTAATGGACCATGCGTTAGCAAGCAACAAACAAATAACGTAAGACGATTACTTATCGTTATGGCTATCTTCTGCTGCATATCGGCGCAAGAATATCAAGATTCGGAGACGCAAAATATGCTAAACAATAAGATAAGTCAATTTAACAGCGCACAAAGATTTCGCCGATATGATAGCAAGGACGATATGTTTGGCATCAGGAGACGAAACTGTAAAACCTTTTTGGTGGGTACATGGATATTTTGAAGTCTCGTTGTTGGTATAACTGAGAGAAAAATTGTAATTTTCAAATTTGTTGACTGATTTTGCTCCTAATATATGACTGACATACAACCGTGCTTATGTAACATTAAAGTTATTTAAACACTAACACAGTTTTGCAAGGAGTACGAATCCGGTGGTCAAACTGTGCACACCTTTCTAAATCTACTAAAATAGAAGAAGGTATTATCTTAAACGTCACGAAACCGCAGCTTGATGCTTGATATGCATCTTTCATTTGAAGTAAGAACACCACTCGATAAAAGAAGCCTGTTTGCTCTCTAAAGTTCAAACATATGGAAACTAATTTTTTAATTAAAAGTATTTATTGATAGAAAAACTATTTATTTTCTGACTGTGACTATAATTGCATTAAATGAACAAAAAAAATAACAAATAGCAGAACTTCAAACATACCATGTGCTCTGGGGAAGAACACTGAGAACGAGATTACCATTTGTCATAAGAACTCTCGCCTTTATGCTGTTCTGTCGGAACTAATGGGGTATAAATCATAGTTATATTTAAGTAAAATGTAGATTAATCTATTAAAGTTCGATGTGCCATATAATACATTGTCTAAACAATATATGCTATTAAGGATTGCGAAGAAGAAAAAGCCTCTCCCAAAGTTACTTATCAAGATGCATACAGGACTCGAGCAGAGCAATGCACTGAATTCAACAGAAAAGCCTACAACGGTAGAAATATTAAATGGAAACCCTATTTAAACGGTAGGTAAACGCATTTAACAGATAAAAATAAACACAAAATGCTGTCTTTATTGATTAGGTTGGGTTGAACTTATATTACGGTTGTATATTATAATTTAATTACAATATTCAACAGCCCATGTTGCTCAACAGTATATCAGTGAACAGTTTATCTTGCGTATTGCTGTTAATGGACAAAACCCAATTAAGTTTTACACTGAGAATTTGCTGATGTCGGATTGAAACGATAAGCGATTCACAAACTATGCTTGTCGACAATCAATCATATTTAACAAGAAAGAAGAAAATCAACTTCAAAGTTTTGTAAATTCGCTTGAAAAATCGAAATATAGAAGCATGAAGTGTTTGCTACTTGAATACAACTCTTTTTCACGGTTTTATATAAAGTGTGAAAATAGCACTTCGTGTGGTGTTATATTGATAGCAATGTTGTTGTTATAATAATCCAGATTTAATTATTTTACATGAGACCTTTGTGCTGAGATAGCACTTGATTTAGGTTCTAAGATAACACTCGTAAGTAAAGTTTGCGGAGTGGCTTGAAGTCGAAAACAGCCGAACAATGAGGGAGTCTATTCGCTTTTCGTTTTAGCGCTAGACAAGTCAGATCTATGCTAAGGTGGAGCGCCACACCTACTCTCAGCTCCCTGCTACTTTACCGCGCAGATCAAATTACCCGATTTGCGCTACTCATACGCTGAGTTGGCGAGGGCGGGTATCAAAAATGGGACCTTGCGATCACCAGGCAAACGCTCTACCGACTGAGTTAGGAGCATTTTGAGGTCTTTACAAATGCAAAATTGCTAATCATTTGTAAATTATTTTTATTAAGTTTTACCAATAGCATTTAAGTGCTTTCTTTCGGTAAAACATTGACTACGATCAATCGTTATTGTAAATACTCGTGAAAATTTATTGTTTGTTTGCAATGTATGCTCGAATTTAAAACGTAAATTTTCTAAATTCTTTTAAAAAAAAGCAAGTGATAATCTGATTAGCCTTTCTATTCGCTGTGTGCGTCTGATTGGTCCAGTCCGTTCTTCTACATTTAGCGATAAGTTAGAGAGACTTGCATGGAGAAACCATAGCAATTAGCAAAATGCAACAGTATTACATGTTTAATGTAAAACCTACTGTAAACTAACCCATTGATTGATACGTCATATACTCATTGCAGATAACTTAGATGAGTGTAAACTGTTTTGTATGGCTGAAGAACACAAATTTTACGCACAACTAAGAAATTCAGTAAGAGATGGAACTCCCTGTGTAACAGATCACTCGAAAGTTTGCATAAAGGGAAAATGTCAGGTTATACATGACAACGAGTAATAAATTATATTTTTTGTATCATGCGAGGATTTTTATCTTTATTTTTTCTCTCTGAAATTCCAGGATAGACCATCAGGTTGTCCTACACTAGACGGGCCCTGTCTTAGTGGAAAAAAGAAAAAAATTCTCGGAGTTTTTAATACTACTATACTAAACACAGGTAATCAGCCACTGGTCGCACTGTGTTAAGAAATCTACCGTAGTGTTAGATTATGGATCTCAGCTCGTGGATTCCGTACTTGGTGAATACGGACTCCAAATCTTTATTTTAGGGTAATACAGATCTTATTTTGTGAATTTAGGATTCCACACTTATGGAATCCGGATTTCCTTACAAAGGGCGACTTTAATTAGCTACGTTTACAACATTTCATTTGCCTCTTCTTTTCTCTTTTTTATCTTTCTTATCATTGCATTATCAATCTTTAGGTTACAATTTAGCGACAACCATACCTAATGGTGCTACAAACATCACTGTCGAAGAACTGGAAAGATCACGAAATTATTTAGGTAATCATCACACAAAGATACGGTAGATTCAAATGATCGGCATTTCAAGGATGAAAAATATCAAATGTGTGTCATGATTATTGAAGAATACAGTTTTAACATTAATGCTTGTTCTCACTAGCTTTGAAATATCATGAGAGTGGTGAATATCTTCTCAATGGCCATTGGATGATAAGTTTATCTAAGACATTCCAAATACTTTCATCCAACGTAATTTACGACAGAAATGGTAACACTCGACGTGGAAGAGAGGTGGTCACAATCGATGGTCCTTTAGAAAAGGCTCTTGATATTATGGTATAGATTTATTATCGTTGTCGAGAAAACTGAACGAAAACTGGATTAATTGCTCAAACATCCTTCTTCTTTGTGATGTCTACTTTAGGTGCTCTATCGAAGAGACTTGACTGTTTTAAAGTATTCATACTTCGTCACAGAAAAAGAATATAATAAACTCAAAATGAAGCCTCTAAACAACGGCGAGCATCTATTTTTTCCCAAAGCTAAAACAACGTCTGTGCCTACATACCAACAACAAAAAAACGAAGGGGATGTCCTCGCCGAACAGGGAGAATCAATTACATTCAAAGCCGGAGAACGCGTCGTTGAAAATGTCGGTGAGCAAAGAGAAACCCAGCAGTCTAGTATCGATCATAGAGAAAGTGAATCTGTGCCTTTTCTATCTGCACGACGTGGAAGGCCGAGAAGTGAAAGAAGAGGTGACATCACTCTCCCAAATACAGGAGGACATGGTTTTAACTATCCTCAAGTTCAAACACGGAAACAAACAAGTTTGAATGAGGATGAAAACCATGGGGACAAACAGGTAATGATATAAACACATTAATGAATAGTAATATTTCAAATCTCGCTCAGACTGATTATAATAATTAGGCAACATTGTATGGTTCATCATGGGTCCAATTTGGAGGAGATCCCATACAGAGATCGAGACAAGCGTCTCCATCGGAAAGCCAACCTGCCGCGCGACCAGTTTTGAAGCAGCAAGTTTTCAAACCCAACAGATTTACAGGTCACGCTACGGGGCAAGTTGGCTACAGAGCTGAAAATAGATTTGACAAATCCGATGCAGTCAGTTATCAACGTGAACCGTGGGGACACCGGGGGTTTCGTACCGGTATCACACGTAATCAAAGACCGAGATGGCAAAACACCGACTCGAAGAAACAATTCTATGCGAGCAGCCAAGCTAAAGACGGCGTGTCACACAAATACTTGTGGAAGATCGTAGCATTTACACCTTGCTCGTCATCTTGTGCTGGAGGTAGGGATAATTGTGGATACTAATGGACATTTGTTTTGCATTAATATCATAATGTATGTAAGCTGAACTTGCTTTATAGGTGTGCAATCAGGGATAGTGAAATGTACCGAGGCTCTGACAGGTGCAACAGTTGCTGATAGTAAATGTAACTTGAACACTCGCATTCAACAAACTAGACGTGTGTGTAATCTACAACCGTGTCCAGCAACGTAAGTCCACGAAGCAGCTCTTTGAAGTAATGTCAGCCATTGTTAACCGTTTTGTGTTTTCAGATGGGAGCCACAAGAATGGAAAGCCTGCTCCAAAAGTTGTGGAGAAGGTCGACAAACCCGAGATCTTATGTGTAAACAAACAAAAAATGAAAACGGAGGAAAAGTGACAGTTATGGTGCCAGTTGTGGAATGTCCATCGCAACGGAGACCGGAGGTGATTAGAAACTGTTTCATTAAAGAATGCCCCGAACGAACTAGACCTAAATGGGTTGTGGGAGACTGGAAAAAGGTATGTTGACAATTGTAAGAAGTTAGCATCAGTAATTGCGTCAAAAACACCGTCTTTCTTACACACCAAATACATATATATATCTATATATTTCACTATAACAGTGTTCTGTTGAGTGTGGACATGGGGTGCAGAAACGTGACTTGGTTTGCAAAAACACTAGAAATGAGACGATGGATGAATCCCAGTGCGGCTGGATTAAAAAACCAACGTCAATGAAAGCATGTTATCAAGGTCTCTGTAGGGCCGACTGGTACGTTCGCACCGAGTGGTCACAGGTAATAAGAAAAGACAATAAGGAGTTAATGGGATAATAGGGAACATCAGAGGAATTAGTGCATAAACAAAGTACACTTGAATAATTATGCATGATAAATGTGCAAGTACATTTTTGGAGTGCAAGTGATTTAATTTATTATAAACTTGAGCTTATAAGCGGTAAAATCATAAAAATAATAGTATGAATAGTTGATGCACCCATATTTTTTCAGTGTTCGCGCTCATGTGAAAGTGGTACTCGCAGTCGCCCCGTCGTGTGTGCCAGAATTGAGGGCAATAAAATACAAGAGAAACATTGCAGAGATAAGTCTAAACCAGAACATGAACAGCAATGTAATGCTCAAAAATGCGCAGGAATGTGGATGACATCAGAATGGAGTCAATGTTCGGTGGACTGTGGTCAGGGTGTACAACAACGTCATGTGTTGTGTATGAAGAATGTTAACGGCAATTACAAGGAGACGTTTGACTCCGAGTGTTCGGTCGATAATAAACCCGCTGTACGAAAGGAATGCAGTAGAAATTGCGTCCCAAGTTGGTTTGCAACACCATGGTCACAGGTATGGTTGCTTGTGGTTATATAGGCAAACAGCAAAAGAAAAGGTTCATGGTTACGGTGTAGCCACAGTGACAAAGAAGCATGATACTTTGATAAGAGTGTAACTTTAAGACTACAACTTTTCTTGTATTTTAATGAAACCTGTTCTAGGTACCTTAATCCAACGTATGGGTTTTGTCTTTAGTTAATAGTGACGTACAAGATACGAGTGTGTAGCAGGCTATATGTGTAAAACTAAGTAATTTATATTTTGCTATAGTGTTCCCTGTCATGTGGGACTGGAGTTCAAACTCGTCACGTATCGTGCTTAGATGGTCAAGGAACAAGAGTTGGAGGATGTAAAGCTTGGGAACGACCTCCTTTGCGTCGTCAGTGCAAGTTGAAGAAGTGTCCTGGGTCTCAAACTGACACTACATTGTCAATTGAGTGTAGAGACAATCCACCACGCACATTTAAGCGTTACTGCCACATTATCAAGAGAATCAACTATTGTCGTATACCAAGTTATGGTAAGCGCTGTTGCGAGACCTGCTCAAGCAAGGGAAAAATTCTTGGGCATTTATGAATGATATAAGGGTTAGAAAAATGAAGAATGGATTCCAAGATTATGAAGGAATGCCACTCGAGGGAAGATAACCATTGGCATTGATAAAAGACTGACATATGTTCATCCTTTCTAAAACAGAACAACCTTTAAAGAACAATAAAAGATTCAGGTGTTTTTATTTCCATCTGATAGTTTTATCAAAAATAACAAGGATATATTAATATATCATTTTGTATTAGTGATTTATTCAGTATGTATACATATAATTGGCAATGACTAGATTTATTGTGTACGAACTTCTAAAAAAGATATTATCAAGTTCTGGCCCTCTTCTTATTAGCATTCCTGCATAGTGCACACCTCATGCCTAATTTCAATGTAATAAGCTTCAAATATATTATAATATCAGGATAATGTATTTGCAAAATTCGCAGTGTGTATTTAGATGTATTGAAGCAAAAATATTGTATTGCCAGTGGCACACAACAATTATGGCTACATTTGAATTTCACAAAATTTCATGGTTCAATAATGTAATGGAGAACATATTTCAAATCATATTTGATGCCACAACAAATATATTGAATGAAATTCATGCATTGTCTCATATAAAAACTGCTTTATTGCAAAATTTTCAAAAGTACAATGAATTATTGTCAGATCAGTTAATTTGTGCATAAGATATACCACGATTTGATTTACAGCATCTTTTCCTTATTTGCAAATACGTTCCTCCAAAGACAATGATGGCTATAGGTAGACCAAGACCAATGGATATGATCAGGATAACAAGAAATGACATTGTCTCAGTAGCTGGCTTACCATAACCGACTATACCACTCCTTTGTAAAAAATATACATAAAGTCAACCAAATGAAATTTTCCCACACAACTTAAGTTATAAAATAAACAGAATGAAATGTGTGTGCTGATTGGTCTAGAGCTGAGTTTGCATTAGCCTGTGCAAAACACATCTGAGATCAATCAATCAAATCAATTAAAACAATCAATTTGTGAGAATGTTCGAGCATGAGCAACCTTTGGTCTCGGGCTTGCACTGATCTGCTCTCAAGTTCTCCCAAAGGCCTCCTCAGTTTGCAGAAGCCAGTGCAAACACAGTAAACATCTTTCATTTCTTAAATGAAATTTTCTAACCATGATATCACATGTCTATGAAAAACATATCACAACAAACCATGTTAGATAATGATTCTTTTGGTAAAAACCATCTTTGGTTACACCAAATGACAAATTAACACCATACACTTGATGACTGCCAATCAAAGCATCACCAATATTCCATGATCTTTTGACAATCTTGAAACTTGAAGCTATTGCCTTTGTTTGAACCTTGCGTCCTAGCTCAGGATTGGTGTATGCAATTGGTTTCCATTGTGCATAAGCTGTACCATTCACACTAGAGACTTTGCCATACACAATCTCAAACACTCCTGGTGAATATTCATCATCAAAAAGCCTCTTTTTTGCCATGTCAGGCTTTTTATCTCCCTCATAAATGTAGTTTATCTCAACAGCAAACCTTGTATTGTTTGTCGCTACTTTCACATGGTCCATTGTAAGAGAGAATCTGCAACTATCTGCTGTATATTTTTCACAAGGAAGCTTTTTCTCACGACCTGGTGATGTTGAAGCTACAAACTTAAACAAAATTCTGGAAGTTAAAGAAGTACATAGTTCAGAAATATTGTGTAGATTCACTGAAATACAACACATAATAAACAAGAATCACAATGATCATCTATAGAACATGTTATATATCCGCATATCTAGTGTTAAGCAAGATTACAAAAGCCTACTGATTGGCATATTCTTTAGAAATACATAACCAATGGCATTACTATGGATTTTTTAAATTCAAATAATAATCAATTTTGCCAAACTATGAATCCACTGCTGATGGTACATATTGCGCACCCATGATGTCAAGTGTACAATTTTGAGAAAACTTTAAGCTCGAAAATGTTCAATCTTAGGTGCACAGTTTACAAACTCTCAAGTTTGGGTAATTTACTGGCAACTTACCACTAATATGATAGAATTATTTGCAGTTGTGAATTTTACTTTTCCTTTTGAATCATCTCTTTTCACTTTCCACTTTGTGCTCTTGGCAAATGCATGCTTCACCACATGCTTGTTACCTTGTATTACAGCCTTGTCATGAACATCATTATATTCATATATTATTGGGATGGAGAAACCAAAAGAATATTTCACAGGTGGCTCAAAGCGTAATGATGAATCTCGAGTGCTTGTATTAACCATTTTTTCCCAATTCAAATGCAATTTAACATCACGATGTGTTGTTGTATATGCCACAACAATCGTAGGAACTGGATAGGTTGTCCACAAATAATGAATGGTGGTATTGTCATCTGCTTTAGCTTTCACCCAAACCAGACTTGTCTCTTGACTACAATTTGATGGTGGACATTTGAATTCTTGGATTGATAACTGATGATAAGAAAAAATCGTTTTACAAATGGTTAATCAACGCTCAAGTTTTCATGATCCATTCACCACGGATATTAAAATACATCAATGGAACTAACCTTTCTGTTTATGGCATCACTAATTGACAACATAAGATGAAACTTCAAAAAGAAGATCCAACAGCGGCGTAGTGCTGCCATTATAAGTCAACCAGTATTTTATAGTTTACTTTTCATAGTTCGTTTACAAAGTAATTTTACCCAAAAATGAATTTCAAGGTGAATTTATAGTAAAAATTTGACAATTGACATTCCAGTCTTAGTCACATGATAAGATAACGTGTGACAATTATTTCAAGAGTTTCGCAACTATTTCAAGTTTCTAACATTCATTCTTATTGGCTAATAATAACAAACCACAGATCTTCATTGGTTAAAATTCAGAAGTCGTGAACTGTGAACATGCAAATTCAAGACATGCGCAAACTGTCTTCTTGTAAAAAAGTGGGAAAAAGTGAACTCGATCAGGTTTAAAATAAGTATTTAAAATTATACAATTATTAGTCTCAGTCATCGTCTATCTGTCTGAAAACAAACATGGCTGATGCTAAAAATCCAGAAGTGAAAAGCTCTGTTGAAGAAAAACCCAAGCAGGTATGAAAGGGATTTTAATTTGGAGATTCATTATCGACGGTTGTTTTATTTTTAATACTCGGTATAATCATCTTCAGTTTGTTTATGTAATTTCGGTTTAGCCATCGGAAGATGAGAAATTGAAGGCTAAGTACCCTGGAGGACTGAAGAAGAATTTTGCTCAAGCAAGGCTTCAACATCGTGGAGGGGTAAATATTTTAAAATTATTCTCCGTCTGTCATGTTATTGCTAATTATTTTAGTATATTGCGAAACGCATTTTTATTTAAATTCATTTGTTTGCTTCATTGTGATTGTGCACGTTTATGGCTTAAATTTAGGCTTGAGTCTCGCGTTAGACCCTTGTATTGGTCAATACACTGACTCTCAAGGTAGAGTGCGTATGTTATGTGCTTGTTGTAACAAGAGCAATTTTAATTCTTCTAGGTGAAGTACTTTGATTCAGGTGACTATCAAATGGCTAAAACGAGCAACAAAGGACCTCTTGCAGATCTTGGTGCTGCAATTCCTAAACCTGAAAATATTCCTCATAGAAAACAGTCTGTTCCTAGTAAATTAGCTAGTCCAACATCTGTCAGCGTGCAAGATTAAACTTCTGCCTGTGTATATTGCATTAATCTGCTGCTATGGGATAAAAATGGTGAAATGTTACATGGCAAGAATCTGTGTTCAAGTTCTACAAAGATGCACTCCTTATCAAAAGAAAAACAATTGTACATTTATAAATAAGAGAACACAGACAATTATTTGTGCATTTAGTGCATGTTGAGTTTAACATTAGATGTTAGCCTGAATATAGGACAGAGTAAATTAGCAATTATGACATGTTTTTTGTTATTTTATGAGAATTGTTTAGTAAGCTGCACTAAGAATTAAGTCAAAAATAGCAGTACTTCATTGAGAACATTTTGTTTGTGAAACTATGTTATAGTTTTAATTTTTTCTTGCTAACCTCTAACATTACCATTAATCTTTTTTTGTACTTTTTAATTTTCTTCTGGCACCTCTACCATATTTCTTTACTCTTAACCTCCACATGTGTCTAAGAAGGTACATACCACCTAGGAGAAAGGTTTTTGTTTATGACATCAAGAGTCACCAGTGCAAACTCACATAATAATATCAATCATCATTCAATGAAGCAGTTAAAAAAATGTATTTATTATTAACAAGTTATAGTGCTTTGATTTTAGAGATAATAGGTTCTCCACCAATACCAAGTAAAAATACCTAATTTCAACTGCTATAGCTACATGAACAAATGACTTAAAAGGCATTTATGGTGTGTGTTAACTAAAGATGCACGAAACATACCTATCACTAAGAAAATCATATACATTCTTAAAAAAAATGAAAAGGGAATAATGATATTCCCAGCCAATTTCAAGGACAGTGACCAACGTTTAGACACATCAAATAAGTTTGCAGCTTGGTAAATAAGAATTCCTTGAAAGAATAGAACCACTTTTCATACACAGGAATGAACAAGAACATCACAAGCTAAGCCATAACAACAAGCATACCTTCCATAATAAGACCAAGTGGATATAATGGGATCCACGCTGTATATCGCAACCAAAGTAACCACTTTGGACAATAACCAATGGTTTGAAAGAAATAAAAAGGATATCTAAAAATATCGAATTAAATGACAGCTAAATTGAAGATGAAAAAATTCAATATATCACATTCCATAGCTAGCTAAAATGACTTGCCTAACATTCTCACTAAGTGACCATGTAAGAAATAGCACAACAACCAAAACAGATTTTTGTAGTTCTTCGTGAGGAGTTATGGCCAGGAACAACACAAAAAAACGACCAACACTCTGAAATATTAGTACTTTATATGTGATAACAGTATCATCAATATATAGCATGTACATATTTATATTGTACCTGAGATAAAGGTGCAAAGAAACCTGTATGGACAAGTTTAAATGCCGCATTTATAAACTCAAGAAAGGAGACAATTTGACAAGTAGCCAACAAATCACTGACAGAATCATAAATAGTGGGAACAGCATCTAATAGATTGAAACTGATAAGTTTTAGACAAAAACATAAAACTAGAAAAATATTAAGCAAAGAAATAAAATTAAGCAAGAAGTAATTTAATTAAATAGTTCCTTCCTGACCTTTGCCACGATAGAAAAGTTTAATCACAACATAAAATGTGATATAAAAGAATGCAATGCCTTGGATGATGTTGTAGATTGATAAATAACCTTTGATGAGAAATTGCTTCACTAGAGTGAGGGTAAAGATTTCAACTTGAAATTGATTGACACAAAAAAATATATACATAAAGTAGATTTCTTTTAACCTTCTTCTTCTGCCTCTCTAACATGACTGTCAAGTTGACTTTCCATCTCCTTCTTTCGCTGTTCAACTGATATTTTCTGATTGGCAAATGTAAATTTATGTGTCTATGTTAATATAAATGGCAAAAAATATGATGAACATCTTACTGTAATCTCATTCATCATCTCCTCTTCCTCCGATTCATCTTCACCACGCCATCTATCAAAATCAATCTTTAACCATCCAGGTTTTTTCTTGTCCACAAGTAATCTATCCCAGTATTTTCCTGGGAAGAGATAAACATTTTATGTGTTGATAAACATAAAATATAATAGTATTCATAAGATATCAATACCTTCTTTCTTTTTCAATGCTATTGTAACACACCGGTCATTTGTTTTGTATTTGGTGAGCTACACCAAACAAAAAATTAAAAAAGTACAATGCATTGCTCAAGGATTTGTAACTTGTGAGTAGTCCCTGTTTGGTGGTCATGATACCTTTGGGTCAACCTCTTCATAAAACGAAAGATCAAGAGAATAAATGTTTTCCCCCTGGGCTCCAATACCACAAGCTAAAATTGAAAAAACATAAATCACAATCAAAGGAAGGTAGATATGCAATAAAACTATAAACTACTCCGAGAAAACGTGCATTAATAATTACCTAATACCTTCAAAATTTAAGCTTTTTTCCTGCACGTCTAAGACGTTCACTACTGCATTGCTCAGCTCAGCAGTAAGATAAACCGCATTGCGATCCTGTGCCCATTTCACAAAAGGATTTAGCACGATTGACATAATTTTAAAAATTAAATCACCGCTTTTTGTCAATGCTTGAGCGAATACCAGATGTCAGACTCGACATGGACTCGAACATGAAACCACGCAAAATTCCCTCACCCGCGTGTAAATATGTGATAACAACATTGACTGGATAGATAATATTTAATGCAATTTCTTCAACTAATAAATTATCGCCTTCGTGTACATAATTTGTAAATGAATACCGCATAGAATGGTAACGTGACGTTGAATTTTACATTAGAAAAATTATTTTAGATCTTTTTCAAAGATTGCTAGCTAACAAAAGAAATCTTATAGGCATAAGACACAAAAGGCGAAAGAATAAATCATATCATGACCGAGGAAAAAGACGTGACGAGGGATCTTGTTAAATGCGTTATAACATGATATCTTTCTCCTTAAAAACAGTCTGGCAAAACGTGCCAATCTTGCGAAGAAACTTGGGACATTCTCGTTTTGAAACAGCGCGAACAACGGAAGGTGGCGCCCAGCCACCAGGATTAACTAAACAGAAAAAAGTAAAATTCATTGTTTTGCTATAAGGATGACCATAACATCAGTAAACGTACGTAAGACATAGAGGAGAGCTATAGCTACATTGCATCGAATGTCATAAGTACGAATGGGTTGGATCAATAAAACAATTGCGAGATTTATCATCTCTATAATAGTATTTTTACTTTATTATATTTGGAACCAATGATACCAATCACAAAACCAGATCATCTAGGTATATACACACATCACAAGATAATGATTACAGCATACCTGTGCAACTATAGGTAATTTTACAAGAGACATGATCCCTCGTTAGTTCTTCCCCTTCACTCCTCGGAGAAATCATCGTTTGACAAAAGAAGGCAACATTACAAGTTGCGCGAACATATTTATTCACCTCGAAGAAAATACAAAATACCATGTTTCATAAAGGAAAAGGATTTAGGACTGAATATCGTAAATGATGCTAATGGATATAAAAAACGATATAATGCAATGGTTACCATTCATAATTGACAGAATGCCTTAAACTTACTGGGACAGCTGGGTGATCGATAGAATAGTTAATGGATAGCCAAGGATTACCAACTTCATTTTCTAAACGTTCTAATGTGACATCCGATGAGGGGATTTCGCGAAGGTGAGACATGAAGACAGTTTCCCTTTGTGAGGAAGGCCACACACGTTTGTAGACTTGGTGGAACAACATTGTGCTAGGTGAAAATATCTCTATCACTTTACAAACATCCAGTGTCGCTGAAAAAGAGAAACATCAAAGATTGGTGTTAAATCGAAGAAATTAAATCAAATCATACCCTAAAAAGCGAGTAACTAATTAAATCGTGAAAACCAGGCCTTTGAATTAGCAAAGTACGTATTAGGTCGACCTTTTTAAAAATAAAATAGACTTAAATAGGCTACATACAAAATTGCTCAAAATGGAGAAATCAAAAACAGTTTCGTAGTCAATAACAGTATATGTGTAAGCTTCTAATAAGGACTATGAATGTTATGTCATGATTTTTACACATTGTCAAAAGTTGGGTGATATATTCTGCTCTTGGTTGCTAACAACAAATGGAAACACAGTTATAGGATCGTGTTAAATATTCTACATTCACAATATCCACTATTGTCGCCTGTCTTCTTTCGTTAAGTCTGTTTCATGTCATTTTCGCTAAAACGTTGGTTGGGAATACGGATAGGATGATATAGCAAAATATTTTTATAGCAAATTCCTTGGAATATATATTACTGTGTATAAGAACATATCTTCATACAATAATTGTAATAAAATTTTCCGCACTCTTAATTTGAATTGAACAATTACAGGTCGGCAATTTTTCGGCGTCCTGACAACACGACAGGTGCTGATTGCCGACCTGGAAAATTAATACTAATTAAAAAAGAAGTGAGTTCATCAGTAATTATATCATGCACATAATGAACGTGAACAAAATAGGAAAACTGCAAGACATAACTTACTGTCCCAATCCATTCTCACGTCTTTATCAAAGAAATAGTATGTCATTTCTCTACCTGTAACTCCCTATACATAACATTAGCGATGAGTAAATCATTATGAAAACAAATATTGAAAAAAGGAAAGCGTAAGACATCCAAGAGAAACCTGTACAACATGGGTAGCCTTGAGAGGATCTAGGACGATTCCACCTTCCTCGTAGTCACGACGATGTACCTGATAAAATAAAGATAACATTATGATCTACGAAAACATGATATAAAATGAATCATTATGATATAAAGATTATTTCAAAGAACCTGCATCTCTCCATCCTCAAATACCAATGTCCAATTTTCGTCGACATCTTCTTGGATTACTTTCAAACTTTCCCTCACTTGAACATCAACCTTAAAGAGTGATCATTTTCATGCTGTTTTTTATGTAACTGATTGGTTACAAAAACAGTTGGCGTTTAAATCAGTAGAGCCAACCAATAAAAAAAAAGTTTTTATAAGAAAAATATGTTATTTGAAGATATGGTAAATCCGTATGCACTAAACCTTGTTCAGTAACATCAACTATAAAAACACACCTCATTTGAGTGTGGGTGGAATTTATCCGTGCATTCTGCAGGTGTTGTCATTTCACATCCATGAATATCCTAATGATTGCAAATGGACGGACAAAATTAATCTTTAATTAATGTTACCATGATTAATAAAAGATTATTGAAAAAAAATAAAGGTATTAGTAGTACAGTCTCATCACTCATCTCCTCTTCATCGTGTTTATCTAAGGCAGTTTCAACAGCATCGTAGAACTCCTCTTCATTTAACATCATATGAGGTCCTTCCTGCAGAAACGATAACAAAGCTCAAAAAAATTCAGCATACAAAGACAAGTAATATATATAGTAGGAATAAGTCATCAATACATACAACAAAATCTGGACCACTGACAAATGACTTCTTCTTAGCATTGACTAAAGCTTTCTTGTAATGTTCCTCTATCCTTTTACGTTTTTCAACCTCCTAAATTGTACCACAAGTACTTTTGAGAAAAACTTTAAAACTTACATTGTAAGCTTGTTTTCAACAGGCCTAATTTATTGTGATATTACATTGTAAAAAGATGAATGTAGTAAATCAACCTTCACTTAAATCTACACTAACCATCATTTGGTTGATGTTAGATGAAAGTTAATCAAGAACACAAAAGCATTTACTTTTGAGGATTTTTAGTACTGGCCAAAAAACACAACATTCACTAAAAAACCTTTTCATATTTTCGCTTCCAATGTTCTTCTTTCTTGGTCAAGAGATCAATGCAATGTGACATGGTTGCCAGTATTCCTGCTGTAGTTGCTTTAAATGTAATCGCTTCTCCCTTGAAGTCAATGGCACACCTATTTTGAGGTTTAGTTGAGCTGCCTACAGACATTGAGCGCTTTTTCATCAAACTGGATGGAGTTGGTGTTGAGGATAGTTCATCCATTTCATCATCAGCATCATGATCCACTTACATAAAAGGAAAAAAGTTGTCGATCAGGGTGTGAAATTTTGTTTTTTTTCAGTACATATGCTTTTAAAAGTTAATATCCCTCCCAATAATTCAGAATCTTATGCAATAATCTGGTATCCAAAACTCAGATACTTAGATGTAAGAGGATGACTTAATTAATAGAGATGAAATATACTCTTCATAAAGCATGTAGTGCATGAGTATATGGCCAGATCTACTATTGGTAATCCATTAAAGGAGTTGGCATCAAAACACATATTTTTAATGACATTGAATCCAATGAAACAACTTAAAACAAATTTACATTGTGAAAATTGGAAAACAAATAAAATTACAGTACCACATAATCAGGATAATGCATATTTCACACCATATTGAGCACCCTAAATCATCAATGCTATGTACCTAAATGAGCATCTTCAAACATGTCATCGTTCATGGTAAGGTCCGCATGATCATGAATTGAGCTTTCTCCCTCACTGGCTGCACAACTGTCAAAATATGTCTGCAAGGTATCAACTTGACGACATAAAATATCACGAAATGTTTCCATTTCCATTAACTTCTCTCGTAAACTATGTCCTTTCTGCTACAAAAATGACAAATGAGCATAAATATATTTCATGAGGTGAATTCACAGCCAAAAGTATTTCAACCTTAAATGACGATGATGAGGTTGATGATAGAGTTAAACTTGTCACTGAAGATAATGAAAGCATGGACGCATTCTTACGAAGATTTGTTTCTGATCCATAACCAGAATCCTGTAATGAAATAAGACATTCCAAGTGTTATCATGATAACAGATTAATAAAGATTCATTTTTTTCTTCCGAAAAAGAAATAGAAATACTAAAAATGTTCTCTCTCTTAAAATGTGCTAGCCACTCATTTATGTTCGAGGGGTTTGGTTGGCAAAATACGAGGATGTTGTCATATCCACCATCCATGAACTCTATAGTGGAAATTTTTATTTATCTGTGTAATGAAAACAAGAATAGCTGTGTTAGCTGTAAATCTAGAAAGTGATGTAGCTGCAGCAGCTCCCAATCGTGTGTGAGTATGAAATAGAATGTTTAATAAATGATAAACATGAATGATTTATACTTTAAACGCTTCCAACATATCGATCCAGGATTGGCGTTCATCAGGTTCTGCTGTGCGCAGGTAATATACAGAATCATTGACACGGACATCAAAACGACATTCATCAAATTTGTGAATCTATCAAAGTAAACATAAATAAAAAATGTTGGCCAATAGCATGTTACAAAGACTTGTATTGATAAACAGAATGAAATTAATTGTACATATGATCAAAGACTCTAATAAAAATTGCCTTTTTGAAACGGAAATACAAAGCTCAATAAATACTTTTGTTTTAAAGAATTCTACATGCCCAATATAGCATGATGGATATAATGACAACATTTTTATGATGCCTTGAGGTTAATATTGTTTGTGTATTTTTTGACAGAGTAATTTAACACTCTTCGTCGAAAACAAAAAGAATAAAGGTCAGTGAAATAGTGTTTGAGAATATTGACGGAAACGCCTCCCTTGAAACAACATTGTACAAATAAAAAATAAACACATTAGGAATGAAATAAGTAAGTTGAACATTCAATAATGAGAAAAGGAAACATAAAAATTAAATCAAGCGAGCGTGTACAAGTATTCACTTTTGAATGTTGTTGAATTGTTATGATACTTCACGCACCTCGATGACAGCCTTGCCAAGACTTAACGAACCTCTACAGCCCAATTCTCTGTCTGCTTTATTTTTGAAATATGCAATATTGCCATGCTGCAATACGACATATCTATCTTGCCATCCATGAATATAATTTGTCCATTTTGAAAGATATCCTTCTTTCTCAACTAGGCGCTCCTTTGCTAGGTTTCCAACTGTTTCATCATCATCTTCTTCAGAAATACTAAGGCTGTGCTCGTCCGACATAATTCTGCATTAAATCTATTCTTTCCCCTTTACTCTCACCCAAAGAGATAAGTACAATTAAAGATAGGGAAGACGGAAGCAGCCTAAATATTTCATGTAAACAACTTCGCACTCAAATGTCGATCGCCATCTTGGTGACGAACAGGTAGGTGGAAAATGAACGCGTATTTTAAGAAGAATGAGAACAAGTCTGAGAGATCACATGACAAGATTCTTTGACGCAACGACGCAGCCTTCACTTGGACTTTGCGCACTGATTAACATTGCGCGAACTTTATTATCTTTTTTGAAAGATACTGGATGAATGAAAAAATGGGAAACACGCTGTGCTGCTTATTTATTACAATGTATGCTGAAAACATAAATTTCAAAATGTTTCACGAAATATGTTTTATATTTGAATAAATTAAAATCTTTTACACGCCATCAAAATTCCATCTTTCGTAAGGCTTTAGATGATCCAGTTGTTGTTCGACAGGAGTGCTAAATGATGCATTTTTGCGAAATGGGGAGTCTTTTGTTTTAATCTGACTTACACCCTGCAAAAGAAAAGCGGTGGTATTAAGTTCTTTCTACATGCAAAATAATGAATGCTTGGTTCAAACTTACATGCACAACATTGACCTTTTCAGACCAATATGTCAGAGGTTGCTCTTTTACAACATCATGAGGCTGATAACAAATTGAATTTCAAGTTTGCTTAAACACAAGGTGAATTCTAAAGGCATTTAATTGTATTTTACAAACCATTTCTGGCACATGTTCAATTGGAGTAAATTCTGAAAGGCAATTTTAGAAATGTCTAAAAACAGTTTTGTAATAATGAAAAAGAACTTATGTTCAAACAATTCTAACCTTTCGAAAAAAAATCCTTTTTGGTCACTGATCTGTAATCAGGCAACTGGGGTGGAGGGTGAAACTCTTCTTGAACCTTGGAGCTAATATCATAAAAAAGAACAATAAATATCAATCAATCCATCCATTTTGTTTTTATCCATCATTTCATAAGCTGTCAGAGAAATCACCTTAACTTTTCAAAAAGCTGTTTCTCCAAGAGCTGCAGTTTTTTTCCTTTTGACTGAATGCCATTTCCAAAATGCTCGCGGTAACAATCTTGAGTCGTTGATAAGCTGTCAACACGTGAGCCAAAATTTGTAGTTAAGATACCCTGCAATTATGATGGCGTACTGATTACATAATTTATACTTATTATACAAATACATTTTTAAAAGCAAGCCTTTACCGACCTTATGACCATGTTTGTAAGGATAACATTGTTTTTTGTCATCTTCATCGTATCTCTTGCAAGCCCTCTATATATTGCAAAGAGAGCTGAGCTTATATAGTCAATTACTAACGCTAACCAAACGAGAATTTAAACCTAATTTACCTCTTCAACCCAATTTGCCAGCAGTGTTCTACCTCCAGAATTGTTTACTCGAATCGTATTAACACTGAAGTCTGTCATGATTTTAATCGTAGTTTAAAACAAAAAGACTGCTTCGAGTAATCGAATGATCAAAATAAATGACTTGTTGTCAAGGAAACGTGACACCCCTTACTTCGTTTTACTGTAAGTGTAATGAATCGAGGGCAAAAATGACGAATATTTGATAAACGACACATACTGTTATAACAATAAAATATACTTAGGACAACAGCATGATTACTGTTATAAAAATTGTTTACTGTATAACACAAACGGTTGATTTCGTTTTCTTAGTGTTTTTAGTTTGTAGAATGGTTTCCTGTTTCTTGTCCACTTTCTTACTCATTGAAGCAAGAACGCTGTCACGTGGTCCCGGCGGACAATTATGTAGATGTTGCCCCTCACTATTTATAGCATTTATGATGTCTTGTGGCTGTTCATATGTGTTATTTAGCTTATTTTTCTTCTCTTTCTGAAGTGACATTGATCCTGCTGGTATTTCATGTTGGCTAACTTTTTGAGCTCCATCATCTGCATCACTGGCATGCTCAAGAATGCTTGATGAATGACCAGAATAACTTGATATTGCATCAAATGGTGAGGTGGAAGCATCTAAGTGTTCATTACCTGAGAAAGTCTCATCAACATGAAGTCCCCTAGCAATAAACTTGTGGTTCTTTTCCCGTGGTCTCACATGACCAACTTTTGTGGATGACTGATTAGCATTACCATTGCTCAAAAGCTCACTATTATCTCTCATATTTTCATTGTAGTTTTTTCGATAGCCATTAGTATCTTTCAAAGGTTCACTTTTGGAAAATATTTGATCACTTAGGGCAATCTTTTCACTTCCTTGATGTCCTTTTATTGGATGAACATCAACATTTAAAATATTTTTTTCTTTCATCTTTAATTCTTTTTGTTGTAATCTTGGGGGATCACCCACTATCTCATCATGGTCATTGTTCACATGTTTATGCAATAGCTGAGCTTCTAAAGCATTTGATAACTTTTGCACTATTCTTTCATGCACATTTTCATTGTCTTCAACCCCACTGTAAGGAACAATTGTCAAGGCAGTTTTGAGGAGATCTACAGCCTTTTCATAGTTCTTTTGATGAAAGTTTATAGCTGAAAGACCTTCATACGCTTGCCATTGTCCTTTGTAATCCTGTGAATCTTTGGCAGCTTGAAGGGCATGGTTAAAATTCTCTTTAGATTTGCCAAATTCTCCTAATTGTCCATAAGCAAAACCTAGATTGCTGAATGAATGGCCTTGAGCATATCTCAGCAACAAAACACCTATAAAAGTGCACAGATGATTAAATGAGAAGATTAATTTGTACAACACAAATGCCAAATCTCTAGCTGTCTCCCAACATATAAGCTCAAATTGAGATCTCAAATATATACCATAGAGGTCAATGGCTTTTTCATGATATCCTATAGATTTCATATACTCTCCAATTTGATTATATACAGCACCAAGATTTTGATTCACAGAAGCCACAAGTTTGTGATCGCCAAGACCAATTGACTGCAGAAGTTGAAGAGAGTTTTCAAAATACTTGGCTGCACTATCATGTTGAGCAAATGAGGCATACAATAGGCCAATGTCACTGTAAACTTTAGCTAAAAAAACCCAATAGAATTACACTGTATGTAGATTGCTAGCCTCTATGTAGTTGTTAAAGTAAATTGAGTAATAAACCTTTAGTGATGTCTTCATCAAGTGAGTCAACTTTATGAACAAGATCTGTCAGCAAAGATTGACACATATCATCTTGGAGCTCAGCTAGTAGGGTTGCACGACTGCTTACTGCAAGTAATTCCTGTTTGTAATCTTTTAACTTATGAAACACTCTCTCTGCCTCCTGCAACACATCGACTGCTACCTTTGTGAGCCAACTGCAGCCAATGTGCCCCCCAGTTTGAGACAAGTCTCTCCCACCATGTCCAACTTGGAAAGCTCTCTGTAACCATTTAAAGCTGTTTGATAACATCCCTTTGCTTCGTAGGGATTACTTAATAAATCATAAGCTATACCCATGTTATAATTCAAGTCACTGAAGTTCAAAACACCATCGAAGTTTCTTTCTGCAGGAATGGCTCTAACTAAATATTGCAAGCCTTTGTGAGGCTCATTTCTTGCAACACAACACGCTCCAATATTGAAAAGACACGTTCTCAAGACAAATCCGTCATGGATCTCTTCAGCTAGACCTAATGCTTCCTTATATCTTGAATACGATGTGTTAAGGTCGCCATCTTGTAAGCACTCGTGTCCCTTTACTGTCAAGTTTTCTATCTGTGCAAACTTGTCCGTCACTATTTCTCCCATTTATATACAATCTACGGTTTTTAACATGAAATTCATTTTCTAACAGTAAAAACGAAATTTTTACAACACGAACGAATATTTCATACAGCTTGTCCTTAACAACGGAATGTTTACAATGACGTCAGGGCATTGAACTAAATACAACAGAGGGTTGATCAATGCGTCAGAGGGTAGTATCATATTTTTTAAATGTTTTCAATCAGTTGTATTTGCTGCAACAGCTTGCAGCAGAGTTTTTGCCTCATCGTATTCCTTACAATGTGAGAGCCCATTTTCAGTTTCTGCCTATAAGTAATTAAATTACAATGTATCAAAAAATGGCATGCAGTAGCTATGTCATCTGTGATAAAGAATTTTACCAATAAAGACTTGAGGTCGCCTATGGCTGTTTTCAATCTTTTGTTGGTATCTGGTATCATTATCTTTGATTCAGCCAAAACTTCTTTCTATAATTCAGGTACAATAGATAAAAACAATATTTCCTGACAAGTTTTCACTTTAAACATCATCCACATAAGTCATTGCATTTACAGCCTAAATTTTGTGAGATATGTGTGGATTTAAATTAGCATAACCGCAATAATATTTTATGTGTACACAAATGCATCATATGTATGAGGCCTAAATTCTAAATGACATGAATATTTGTAATATACAGAACTTTTAACCAGGCAACCTGTTTTCTGATATCATATTCATCCTTTTTTTCACTTTCCATTTTTTAACTTTTTCCTCAAGACTCTCCACCTCCTTCTCATACATTCTCATTTCTTTCTCAAGCCTACAAATTTCACAACAACATTAGGATTCTTTTTTATTAATGAAACTTGCCTGTGTGGTCTAGCTCACACAATAGAAATATCAGTAACAAATCAGTATGCAAATCTAGTACATTCACTTTTACTACTAGAGTAAAAAGGTGCTGTCAATGAGTGTATGTTACCACCTTTTAACAACATTTGTTTTAATTTTCATCTGTCTCAGTCGTGGATCAGAAGCCATGTTCTAGCGACCTGTTTTTGAGAGATTTCAAATTTCAAATATGAAGTTTTCAAAATTGGTAAAAAGCATTAAAAAAATGAACTCAATGAATAGTAATCATCGGAAGGCATAAGTATTAAACATGCAAATATATCTTTATGTTAGTTCCGGTCAGTGTAAATGACGTCACTATATAATGTTCTTGTGACCGAAGAACACCTTTCAACTTGTCGTCTTTCCAAATATCGCAAAATCTAAGCCAAATAGAGTTGATATTTCAGAGTTCTGGGTTTCAACACAAATTATGAATAAGAACCCATTCGAAGAAGACGAAAATCCGTTCGCAGTGAGTTTGCTGTTTGTGATTTCAAACCAAATTCTTTCTCATGCAAGGAAGCCAGTTCATTTAGTATAACATTGTATTTTGTTAGTTTCAGGTCACAATACTATACTTTTGCTTTTATAGTTTATATTTATTGATAGAGCAACGTTACGATAAATTTTTGTGACTGTTTACCTTACTAGGTACATTTTGATACATGAAAATTGATGTATCAGTTAGATAATTTTTCATATTTTATATTTGTGAAAGTATATCCAACAGATGTTGTGGTATTTTTCAAAAAGATGAACATGTAACAAAAACAGCCGTTTTTAAAACATCTTTGTTTCCGTGTTTGTGTTCATTTCTATTTCCATGAACACAATTTCATCTTGAATAGTAAGATGTCATTACATGACATACATATGTGTTTTTGTCATATCATGATACAATAGAATGCATCAAGAATTGCATTCCATATTATAACATTCTTCATTGGACATCACCATTTCCCTAGTACCTCTTACAAATCAGCTGTTGGGAATGTTTTTAAAAGTAAAAAATATGCAAAGGATTATGAACAATTCAACATTTTATAGGATCCATCTGTGACAAAGATCACTGGCACTCATGCAGGAGCAACTTCATCTGGGACTACTGGGTTTGAAGACTATAATCCATTTGCAGATGACAATGCAAGCAAAGTAAGTTGATTTGTCTTCTGTTAAGAAAAAGTTACTTTTTGGTTGAACAAAAGCATTTATGTTTTTTAGCCATCTGATTATTCTGATGTTACCATACCACCACCACAGCCATCAGAGCCAGCCGTCATTGATGCAAGACCTGAGCAATCAAATGCAGCATATAGTGCAGTTAGTGACAATGTAAAAATGGGCTATTTCTATCAAAAGGAATTAATTTCTTCAATCTTACCTTTTAGATTGCTGCTGAACAAGAAAATCTTGCAAAAAGACAAGAGGTTAGTGTTTATTCTTAATAAGTGCTCATGACATGTGGCGACTTTCAAATAATTCAATTATTAACATTTAGGACATGACCAAAGCATTTCAATTTTTTCTTCTTTTCAGGAACTGGAGAAAAGAGCAGTTGAACTTCAGAAGAAGGAAGAAGAATTGAAAACAATGAAATATCGAGGTAAATTGCTATTTTATTCCAAAATTTGGAAAATGTAAGCTAATATGAAATTCGTCATCTTGTTTTTAGACAGGAAGAACAACTTTCCTCCTTTTCCAAGTTTCTGTCCACTTCAGCCATGTTTTTTTCATGACATCAGTGTTGATATACCTCCTGACTTTCAGAGAACCAGTAAAATGCTTTTCTATGCATGGGAATGTAAGTCCAATAAAAATCGTAAATCCCAACTTTAATTTTAATAATTTCCAATATGTGTTAATGATATTATTATGTAGTTTCTGGAATGTGATTTTTTCATCTCATGTTTTGTTTTGCTTGATTTGAATTTAAGCATTTGCCTTTCTTTTGTAGTTTATTGTTTCACCATGCTGTACAATGTGATTTGTGCCCTTGCTTACCTCATTGAGGATGGTGGAGATGGATTAACTACATTCATAGTTGCATTGATATTCTTTCTGCTTTTTCTTCCTTGCTCATTTTGTTTATGGTATCGACCAAGTTATAATGCTTTCAAGTATGTTTCAAAGATTATATGGCACTCATAGTTTGTTTAGATTATGATTATTTCATACATTTTTTTCTAGGAATGACAGCTCCTTCAGCTTTATGGTGTTCTTCTTTATCTTATTCTTTCAAATTATTTTCAATGTTCTTGCTTGCTTGGGAATTGATAAGATAGGATCTTGGTAATTAATGTCATGCATCAGAGATATGTATGTTAGTGAGATTTTTTAATGGCATTTTGTTTTCTTGTTCAGTGGATTTATTAATGGATCAAAGTTAATGGAGAGGAAGACAGCGGGGGAAAAGTTGTGGGATTAATGATGATTGCCTGTGGTGTCCTTTTTATCATTAATGCATTGCTTGAGATATTCTTACTGAAAAGGGTACATCTTTTATTGACATATAACTCAGCTGCAGAGGTTAAATATTAATGCTTTGGTATTATCTTATTGTCAGGTTCACAGGATATATCGTTCTACTGGAGCTAGTATCCAAAAAGCTCAAGCTGAATTTGCTCAAGGTGCCATGTCAAATAAAACAGTTCGAAATGCTGCCATTTCTGGTGCAACTTCAGCTGTACAAAATTCTTACTAAAATTTGCACAAAAGTTTTACTTACAATATATGTGTTGTTAACATCATTGATGCTTGAAATGTGTCACCAGGAGTGTATGGCATGCTTTACAATAACTTTGTGATTGAAAGTAGCTCACAATGAATTTGAATTGTCATCTTATGTAAGGTAAAAGTGCACTCCAAAAAAATTAAAACTTCTATTAAGTCTCATTTAGTATTATTTATAATTATTATTATCATTTATTATTATTTAGTATCATACGTATCTAAATGAAACTTCAATGTAATTACATTAATATTTGTAGAATGTATTACATTAGTGTTTGGTGTTTTGTAGACCTTGCTCCTTTCCATACTCCGTCTGTAATGTTTGAAGATTTTTGTATTGAGTGTGATCAAGTTTATTTAAAAAATTTGGTAAATGGATGACACACCCACGATCATCATAATCACTGCAATAGTCAAGCATATATCTAATACAATTTAGGCTAATATCATTATCTGTCACATGACATTGCTTATAATGACATGGAGATAGTACATTAGCTCTATCAAAATCACAAGGCAATTGACTTATGGGTAATACTTCAAAAGGATTTTTTCCCTTTAACCTTGCTTTCTTTGTAACTTCCTCAAACAGTTTGAGATTTTCCTAATCCAAAAATGAGAAAATATGAATAATTTCAACTCTAGCTCATCATCAAACAACATTCACTGACCAATATTAAAATGAAGAGGCATTACCATAAAGCATATATGTTTCCAAGATACATACCTCCTTCAAGTCACCATCATCACCCATAGTCTTCTTTGCATTTGGGTCTTTATCGGTCTCAAAATCATAATTGCTCATTAACACTTGTTGCTCCTTACAAGTAATCATTGGCTGGTCGTCGCTAACATTTTGCACCCACCTTTCATAATCAGCCAAAATACCAGCAAATGAATCTTTCACATGCCCTAAACAATCATTGTCGTTTAACATTTTCCTGTTTAACCTTGATATTACGTTTGCTTACCTGTCTTGCCTTTATCCTGTAGAGGCATAGCAGTTCTATTACCATTCTTTGGGCAAGGTTTTGATTTCCACCATAATGCAACAGCTTGTTGTCTTCCTGGTCTTCAATAAAGGCAGAGATGAAAAGCAATAAAAATGAAACTACCATAAGAACAATAATTGATTGCATTACCTAGAATAGACATGATGCCACCACATCTGAGGTATATATACCATATCACCCTCATTAACATTTGCTTTCACATAGTGGATGTTTTTAACTCTTGGATATTTCTCCAAGTCCACTGCTGAGACATTTAAGTCCAATACACCTAGTACCCTGGAGTTATCTGCATATAAATCAGCAGAATACTCAGGCGAAACCATCAATACCTCTTTATGACCCTTGATAACACAAAGCAGATTTTCATCGGTATCCAAATGCATGGTGGATTTTGTGTTACCCTGACTGAACCAGAAGTAGGATACAAAGAAATATCTGTCCATCTCTTCGCACCTTAGACAGAGTGGTAACACAATCTCTTTTCTCATATCAGGTGTGACTTCATCGACTAAATATCTGTCTGCTTTTTGATATACTTTGAGAAAATCCTTCAGCTTCATTGCTTTTGGCAGATTGAACTTGTCGTCATCTTTTGTTTCCATATTAAACAACACATCACCATATGTGGAATTAAGGTAGTCATCAGACCAGAGTTTGTATGCTGGCCAGTCTTTTACTGCACCTGGATTTCATATGAAAAGTTAATGGTTTATGCATTAATAAGTCTCCAAGCAACAAGTACTTACCTTTAATTACAACTGGTCTATGTTTAATGACATACTTCATATAGAAGTCTTTTGGTGATATCATGAATGATAGTTCTTCCACAATGCTTTCTGGTGGTCGATGAGAGCCAAATGGTTTCAAGTGACCATTCTTAAACATTTCTTCGTCAGTTAAATCTTTTCTCACATATTTTGCTGTTTGCTCATTATTTAGATGGCACAAATTAGCATCATTTGTTGTACACGTTTCACCATTAGCACAAACACGTTGTATACAGAGACACAGTGTCAGAGTAATATACCACATCCTAGATTTTATTTCAAATGCCTCTCACAAGATCAAGCACTATATTATGTACACATTTATTTGCATTTGCACAGTTTGCTTTCTTAGAATTATAGTTAACTGCAAGTTTTGAATACAGTACACGGTGCAGTTATCCGCATTCAGCAGTAAGAAATGATGAAAATAATAGACTTCCTGTACACGTAATACGTACTAAATAAAGAATTACAACCCTTCACGAAAATCTATCTACATAACAATGCATAATAAATTCACTTTGTAACCCATACTATACTAGCCACATCATTTTGGGTTAGTTACTTCTTTTACTTCTATAATTACCATGTTCAAATTCACGAAGATTTACAGACTGCAAAGCAGCCATAGTTCAGTGACGTCATCAATAGAGGGCCAAGCAAGTGGCCAAAACTGGACAAGATGAAAGTTTTAGGTGAAGGTTAATGACTCCAGCCAGTTCAGGCAGATTGAACTGGGCTTTTTCCAGTGATCCACATCAATTTCATTCACAGAGAATGATACATGGCAAATGTTAGCAATTAAAAAAACAACTCTTTACATAAAGTCTATCCATCGAAGCACCAGCATTTCAGTAATAATATATACTTTTCAGCACCACCTGAGATTGTTGCCACCAGTATTTATCAGTCTATCATTATTATTGCTCTATTTTTGTGATGAAAGACAATGACAACTTTAAAACAAAGTCAAAAATGTACAATTTCAACTTATCATGTTTTTTTAAAACATACCTTTCTGATTTATCTTGTGTATTTGGAATTTGATTATTCAAATTGTCAGCTGTTCCTTATTTATTAAATGACATACATTACCCTTCCTCAACCCCATCTAATAAAATATGATGCAGACAAAGCCACATCTTCTTTCAAAAGAAAAGCTTCCAGAAGATGTGAATGAAAACTTTTGGATAGCTTGTTCAATTTTTGCAATTGTTTTTATTTAACAACACACCAGTGTCACTGCTGTTAGAGTTGGTGGAAGCTAATGCAAAAACAGTTCTGGTCAATAAAAGCCAGTTTTCCTTTCACTTGGGAGGTAATGTATACTAAAAGATGCCCTCTTCTTCCCCACTAAGTGTGTCAACTCAGCAATCGATTTGTTGTTAGGTTCAATTCATCTTCCAGTAACTCATCAACTCGTGAAAGCTAAAGTAAAAAACAAAGATTTGAAATGTTGATTATGTTCGTCATTTGTTGGTGTTATAATAATATGTTAATACCTCATCTTGGCCCAGTAAATCTCTTATCACTATATTTTCAGTATGAGGAGGTACAAGGCACTGTAATCGAACTGCTTTAATAGCTGAAGGCTGACATGCTATCAAATTGTTCATTTCTGAAGCCTATTCTTGTCAAAAGAGATCCCACATTAATCATGATGACTTTGTTGAACATGGTAAAGTCAGTATAGTTGGAATTTATACCTTGTTGTTGGTATAGCGAAGTCTCATCAATCTTATGCGATTACGAGCTTCTGCAGCTCTGACATTCATAATAAAAAGAAAATTAATCTATATGATTGTATTCAACTGTTTGTACATTCCTAGTTTACTTACTTCAACTGACCAATAAGTACTGCGTGTCTTTCTCTTTCGTCATCTTGTAAGTTGTTAAACGTTTCATATTTTCTGTAAAAGAAAAGCAAAAGAATACAAATCAAGTTCAATCACAGCCATCTGTCGCACAAAATCTTATTTAACTCACGGTTTATCTTTTTTCTTTTCATGAATCCTCCTGCGAGCCTCCATCATTGCCTGTGTTGCTTGCTTTGAAGCATCTTCATACTAAATGTAATTTCACGAAGAACTCAAAACAAATTCTGAAATAAAGGCTTGAGAGTGTCAGAGTGATGCTAAGACGACTTACTGCTAAATAGCGACTTCTTTGTACAGGATCCAACTTTTGCAGATCCTTTTTACTAAGTTGCTTCCAATTGCGTGCTTGAAAAGCTTCTGTGGAGCGAATTTTAGGCAACTAGATATATAAATAAACAGAGAATTTATACTTTCTATGTCAGTCGGAAATAAAGTTGAAATTTGTCTTCAATTGAATAATGAACAAAATTTGTTCACTTTACCTTAACATTGGACATAGCAGTTTATTTTTTGAGCAGTATTTTAAATATTTACATAAATAAATAGAGATTGATCATTTTTTACCTCGAGTCAAAATCACTGAAAACAATGTATTGCTTATTTTTGTTGTCATGGTAATGATCAGCTGATTCGGAGGATTCCAGATCACCGTTCCTGATATAAGATTTTTTGAAGTACTATGTTTATTCAACAGGACAGAAAATCTTTGCTCTTCGAGTGGATCGGGAATCCAACCCGATAACCATACAATGATTAAAATCCCTACTGCAGGTCCCAGGCATAGCCACCCTTTTTTGTTATTCTTTAGAACGATTCTCTAAAATGAGGGAAACCGGCGTATCGCCGGAGGAAAACCCTCAGAGATCAAACAAGCTAAGAAAACCAGTTGATGGATGCACATTATTTGGGATCACTTTATCTATTTTACTAGATATCTTTACAAGGATGTTTACATTGTTTAAGGCCTAAATTATGTTTACAAAATTTATTAGACTGCCTTTATTTTTACAAAGTTGTTGAAAGAGGTGATCATTAGGCAATATGCATCCTTTATAAAACCGAAACCTCGTGTACGCCATTTTTAGGCCGATATCATATCAGCTGCACCGTTTGTTTGTTTTTTTGTTGCCTATGCGTATTCTTAGTTAACCCTGTTGATCAGTGGCATGATGAAATAACCGACTTGAACTTGAACATCTACCTACGAACTGTGCTAAACAAAAATGATTAAAACAAACCTTTGAACGAAGAGACACCTGCAAAGCAACGTTAGTACTCGAGCCGAATGGGAACTTAATAGATTGGGAACCGCCTTCCTGGGCCTTTATACATTACCAAACGGCGTGCCAACCAATCCTTCTTGTGTCCAACACTCGATCACCTAGGTACCATCATGGCACCATTTACGATTATTTCTACCTGGAACTACATTAAATGTGTCGGACTAGTTCGTCTCTCAAATCTTCTTCCATGCATAAAATAAATGAAGATCAGTTTGACTTGAATTTGAGACGAGAAAACCCAATACATCATTAATAATTAAACTATCTTCCTGCTCTGACTTATTTTTCTTCAAGTTAAATGATAGCAAGTCATTTAACTTGGACATGCCACTGTCATATAGCACTGATTTTGTTAACTGTTTAGCAAAAGCAATGCCGGCTTTCATGCACCTATTCTGCTTTACTGTTCATTAAACCAAAAAGACAGTTTTGTTGCATATTCTTCCTGATGATGCAAATCACTCATCTTTTTTTCAAAAAGATTTGAACATGTTACCATATTTTTCTTCATTTTCTAGAGTTTGATGAACATTTCAAGAACGGGAAAAAGCGTGAAAATCGTTGATGAAGCATCATCAAGCAAGAATATTTCATGCATCTATGATTTTAAAGAAATTTTATTTGCGTTGCAATATGCAATTTAATTTAATTTGCGCTATGCTTGCATGCCGAATTGTGCGAGTTTTAACAAAATTTCTTTCTAATTTCGAATGCGATCTGTAATTCGGATTTCGCCATATTTTGTACTGAAATTTTCTGGTTCATTAGCATGCACTCCGTAGTTTAGTTGCAAACGTTGCCCTTTTATTCATGCATTTAGAATTTTTATGTTTAGTTATGGAATTATAAATATTAAAAGTAAATATACATAGTATAAAGAACTAATACACACGACCAAAACTCAAGGAAACCCATGCTTATTTCCTTGAACTTAGGGTCGTGTATCCTGATGATCAAAATAATAAAAAATTATGAAAGACAGTTTAAGACAAGTATACTGTTTTGATTGTTTTACGTTAAGCAATGATAATCTTACATTACACGACGACAGTTGTTAGATAAAAGCTTTCGGCAATGTAAGATGTATCATTATTTGCAGACAGACATTTTGACTGCAAAAAGCACCGCACAACGCACAAACTGTAAGAGAAAAACACTAATAGGAACTAAATGAACAACTTACTTTGTTTTATAACTCAGCCGATGTTCAATCATCTTCCTGTTAGTGCTGATCACCAGGATTTTAACTAAAATACTATAAACCTCAAACCTGAATCGTTGTCCTTTGCCCACACTTGTAGATTAACGCAGTCCTCTACTGATTAACCCAACGATGTAAATCCAGTTAATCCACGACAACCATAATACAGTACATGGAATTCAGGACAGACGTGAGTTAATCTACGATGGTTGTTAGTTGTGATCATCGACAACTATGATTCAATCAACGACAAAAAGGATGGGGTATATGAATCATAATGTGCCCCCATTGTATTCTTTCTTCACTACAAAACAAATTGAAAGGTTCTAGATCATACGAATGTCTTAAGAATTTTCGAAATGTGTACCATTATTTACAGAAACGTGACACAAAAACCCATATTAATGATAGACCTATAGTCCAAAAACACAATTTATTTGTTTTATTTTGAAAATTTTATTTTGAAAAATCATACATTCTGTGAAGTTTTATGCCAGTCAGTGTAAAGAAGTTCTTTGCAAGACTAAACCTTACCAACAAACAACATTCCAATTTCCAAACTATTCAGCTTATTTTTTGGTTAATCATAATAAATTGCTTTTTGCCTATCAAATTTCCATTTACGACATCGTCTGCTCGTAATGTAGCCAACTGTAAAGATTGGTCAATAAGCAAAGATAGTCATAAATTACCTATAGATTGGTTGTCCTAAGCAAACCACTGCTTCTTCTAAACTTCCAGCAGTGTTGTGAAAGGTGGTTTGCAAACTCAAGGTAAAATGTGGAAATTTCTGAAATTATAATATTAAAATATTATTATTTTATTGGAACAAAATTTCAATACCTCAGTTTCCAAATTGAATGAAATTTAAGTGTCAGATAATACTCACCTGGATTTGATTTTCCACGTCGCGTTAGGACTCACTCCATTGATTATTTTAGTGTTCCACGAAACAGCTTTAAACAAGTTTTCATACATATTCAGACAAACTATCAATTTATAAAACTAAGCGTGCGTTAGTCTTGTTAACTCATGTTCGTGTGGCACAATATCAAATTGATTTTGAATTCAAACAGCAAAGTTTTTTTAACAATATGCCCATGTTTGATAATTTTTTTAGTGTTGATCACAAGGACATAGGACCATTCCTAATGAAGTGTCGTCGTCAGTCTTCATTCGTAGATAAACGTAATCCTCGTCACAAGATTAAATTGACAAATCCAAGAAAACCAAGATGTATTCCACGACAGCCACGACGTAATCCACAACAGCCACGATAAAATCCACGACAACCAGAATGTAATCCACAATGTTGCAATTAACCTATATAGTACACGACCATTGTATCATTGCTTCGCTACACAACAATTAAGTTCAAAAGATTACAAATTACACTTTATTCAAATTGGCAAAAAATAGCGTCATCTTTGATAACAAGCCTCTTAACCTACCATTAACAATGTCGATTGGTTTTTTTAAGATTCTGTGTAATCCTATGTCAAATTATGTCTAGCTAAATACCTCAAGATAAAAACCACCCAGAAGAAATATTTCAAATTGTTTTCTAGAGTTTCTTAAAATTTAAATGTTGAGCAATCTCTACTCAGGATACGATTGTCTATTCATCATGGGACCAGCTTTGCACAAACTGTAAGTAATGATGAAGAATAATATTTACAAGAAAACCTGAATACCTGTTGATTCGTCGTCTTAGAGCAACCAACGGCCTTTTTCGAAATGTTCAATAATAGTGAAGGTGGTTCAGTTTTTGAAGTGAAATTTCTAAAATTAAGAAACGTTAAATTTATCCACCTAAAACGACTATTTGTTCCTTCATAACCAACAATAACCACTTACTCAATTATAAGTTGTGCTAAATGATACTTGGATAGATGATTTGTTTCGATTTTGAGTTTATACTTCACAATGGCTTTTACGCAATGTCATCACCATGATTATCTTTAATGTTTTCATCATGCAGCACATTAATCCATAGTTGGACAAAGCACCATAACTTGCATGCTTTTATCTAAAATTCAGGTGGCACAATATAAAGTAAGTTTTAATGCCAATGTATATCCGTGCATCATATAATTTTCATCTTACCTGATATCCATCCTTCATTTTGCGCCAACTGCAGCATTTATAAAGATTTACTTATGCACACTTGGTCGAAAATCACATGCAAGTCAATGGCTCGGTTATTTATATCTAAGTCTGAATTAGTTAGTTGGTCAGCTTATTGAATTAAGCTAAATTGTACGACACAATTACGTCATGTCATGCATTCACGCTAGACATTGCAAGTTATGTAAACCATAAACAGAAAACAACATGTAAAAAAGATTACATTTGTTACAAGAAGCCTTCGAACGTCATGCATGGGCTAAAGTGTTATGCAATGTATTTACAAATATAGTTATAGAGTTTATATGGCGTCAAGTCATCTTATGTTTTTCTTCATACGATTGCTTTGTCTTTTTGTCTTGTATTATTTCATCTTATTTTTATTCACAAGATTGCTGTCATTTTTTTTCTTCTCATATTAGATCATTTTGTTTTTCTTCATAAGATTGCGGTAATTTTTATCTCGTTTTAGCTCATCTTATTTTTGTTCATGAGATTGATGTCATTTTTTCTTGCATTAGTTCATCATATTTTTCTTCACAAGATTGCTCTGTTATTTTTTGTCTTGCACCAATACACCTTATTTTTCTACTCAATAGATAGCTGTCAACTTTCTCTTTGAGTTCCTCGCTTTACTTTTTTTCTATGGAAACTTTTCTATCTGATCTACACTGATCTATCTGACAACTGTATGCGTACGCATTCATGACACTCGCATAAAAAGAAAAAAGGTGTACTTGACAAGACTCCCAGCAGAACTTAAACAATGAAAATTTCTGACCTCTCAAGAATAGGTCATTGTCTGGTACAACAGAATACACTGCACTGTCAAGAACCGGTCATCAACCCATACAACGAAAGATACTTGCAAGAATCGATGAAGTGCCTCAACAATGATTGCAACAATCGATGAAGTGCCGCGAAAACGAAAGACGCTGCGCTCGCAAGAATGGCCTCAAATAAACGCTGCGCTTGTAAAATCGATGAAGTGCTTCAAAATTGAAAACGCTGCGCTTGCGCGAATCAATGAAATGCGTCAAAACGGAAAACGCTGCGCGTGCATGAATCGATGAAGTGCCTCAAAAATAGAAGACGCCGCAATTGCAAGAATAGATGAAGTGCCAGAAAAACGGAAGACGCTGCGTTAGGAAGATTCCATGAAGAGCCTCAACAACGGAAGACGCTGCATAAATCTCACTCTCACTAACTCTTTCAACACTCTCGCTTGTTATACCCAATTGATTAAACTGATATTATCGGATTCTCTTGTTCTTGTTGTACAGTTAACCTGTGCATGGCTTGAAGTGACATCTTCCAAATAATGCTAACACTTGTGAGGCTTTCGTTAATCGTTATTGTTCTGGACATCTTGCAGACATTTTATATAGCTAAATTCTTGAACTTTTTCTTTTATAGAGAACTTTTACTACAATATTTTTACATACTTGTATAATTAATAAAGGAATATAGCAAGCAAATGAAGAATTCAAGTTGCTGATATATGAATAAGTATGAAAATTACTTTTTGTTTCATAAATATATTTCTTTCAATTGTTTCTTCTTCATTCGTTCAATATTAAACGTCAGTTTCATTTATATTGATTATTCACAAAAATAGTTTTGACTTACTGTCTAATATAATCCTTTTTCTAAACCCAGCAGCATTTGTTTAAAATGCACGCTATTCATTTAGCTACTTTTTTTTCACGAGTAAATTTCTTCCAATGAATGTTTCTTTTGACTTTTATAGATTTCAAAAGAAGGAAGTCTTATAGACTTCTTTATATATGCCATTAAACATCCATTTTAGACAGACCGTTCACACAATTGTCATTGATGTATTAAATCAAAGTAGTAAGCAGATTAAAATCTCAAGTTACCGTTGTAGTACAACACTCACTTTTTGCCTCATGCATGAGTGCATTTTCAGTTACAACAAATGATTCTTTTAATGTTTTATAGATTTCAAAATATGGAAGTCTTATAGACTTCACTATTTGTCATAGATCGTCAGTTACAATACCTTTGACTTATTGTCCAATCATTCTTACCCAAACTGACGTACAAAGACCCTTTTTGTTTTAAAATAGCACTCATGTACTTGCAGCAAAAGATGAAAACAATGATTGTATTATAAAAATGATAAAATTATTCATGCAAAGTTTTAAGAAAAAAAATTTTTAATGTGTGCACAAGTAAATCCCTAAAAATACTCTCAGTCTTTTTGTTTTGTTTCATTTGAGTATCCTATCAATTCAAAATAAATGCTTTGAGTTTTGTTATCACCCATTTGAAACTGCACAATATTATGATAAAAATTTTCAAAAGCGTTTTCATTGTGTATAAGAATAAGAAATAAACAGCTCTAAAGCAAATTAGGCAAATAATGAAAGTTTTACGAAATATCATCATTACTTTTCTACCTTTTATTCTTTTTAGTTCTCTTGCAATTTTTTCCATAACTGTTCGTTTATGTTTGTTTCAAACTTCTATTTTAGGATACGAGTTCGGTTGTTGTATTCTTCATTATTGCTCATTGTCAAATTTCAAAAGAATATTAGCTTCGTTTCCTATAGAATATAAACACGTTTATTGGTAAATTGCTCTAAAAATAGTCAATAGCCTGTAGCCACCATTTATTCCAATGTTATGGGAAAAGTTTTTGCTAATACTCCACTCAACTCAAGTATTTTTAGGTGTCTTTGGTCAAAAGTTGACAAGCTGTTTAGTTTTCTTAATTTGTGCCCAGTTTGTTTGATTTTCACGCGGAACAAAAAAGGCGCCATTTTAATTGAAAGTTCAACGTCCAACGCGCGTCCAAAATGAACATTTTCACATTTTTCAAATATCTTCAAAAATTTCGTTTAAAAGAACACCTTTTACGGACAAAAACCAACCCAAGGCATAACAAACACCCTGCCTTTCTCTTATTTTGCCATACTGTAACTTTTCGCCTAAATTTTTCATATTTTGGCGTTGAAACGACGAAGATGTCGGTCGAGCAAGTTCTTCGTTGAAAATATATCGATTCACAAGAACACGCTAAAAGTGAAAATATTCAACAAAATCTCGCTTCGAACGATTCCCCATACCAGGAATAGGTTACAGACTAAAGTAAAATCGTAAGAAAGTCATGAAACATAGCAAACTTGTCGTTTTCATACTGACAAGGTATGTGCAAAGCAAACACACCGAAGAAGACACAGCGAATTGCACTAAAATTAAAAGCCGAATTGCAAAAAAATAACTCACGAAAAGATCAAGGAGTAAATTAATACATAACCATACATCAAATAAGCCTTTTGCCATCGAATTTATCGACATTTGAATTACTTTTTTAAATAATTTATAAAGATTTCACAAACTTACCTTTCACTGTCGAGTGTTGAGGCATCTACCGAGTGAAGAGATGATTGACGTGTAGTTACATCAATTGGTAACCTGATATTATTGGCTGATTTTGATGCGCTTTTAGGTTTGTTATTGGTTATATTTTTGCGATTTCTGCTCTGATTAGCTAAAATATGATGATGAGATGGTACTGTGTGCTTTCCCCCCGTCTTTCTTTGAGAAATAAAGATAGTTAAAAAGAAATGTTTACTGTTTTCATGACAAGCAAATGAACTATTTACAGATTAAGTACAGACAGCTGGGTTTTTTTTTGTTTATAAGAATTCCATTGTATTTGCTTTGAACATGATGATGAACAAGTTGCTTCTTATACAAGTGATGTACCTTTGTGGATATATCTCACACGAATGGAGCTTCTGACTACAACTAAAAGAGGAGTATTCTACCTTTTTATTTTTATGTACTCACTTATTGAAAAACAATAGGCTTCTAAAGAAATGACTAATGATAACGTATCGAAACAACAAAGCAGAACTAAAACTTTTCAACTGGTTGGTTGAAAATCACTTGTTTATTGATTATTTAGTGACGTTTAGTGAAGATCAATATTTTAGGTCATGTAAATAACAACGAAATAGCATTCTTTAAGATAAATTAAAAATTTCCCATCAATATTCTCTTTACTTTTACGCAAATATGAAAATGACTAATTTTGTTGGTGACTTTTTAATCCCAACCTTATAATGTTCTAATCATGCTCTATTAGTAGTTATAGGAATGATTCATAGTGTTCTTAATGACCTTTTGTAAACCCAAATATTGAATGCCCAGAGTGAAATCAATGCATTGCTTAGGTGGGGAGAAAAAATACCTGGAATAAAATCATGATAGCGGAAATCACTAGTATAAACTATAACATAAAGTTTGCATGTCTATATAATGTGTCTATTGATTTACGCTATACTAGTGCTTTTCCGCTTGTTGCTAACATAATTTCACTCCAAGCATTCCCAGGCTTTAGTAAGATTCAGTCATCCAGATTTGTGAAACGAAATAGACTTCATGTACACGTAGTAATAATTACGTTGGAAATCCCATTTGCAATCCTCACCATACTAACGACATCATTTTGGGTTAGTTACTTTATTCATTACACTAACTATGATGTTTAAATTCATTAAGATTTACAGCATGGCAGCCATAGTTTAGTGACGTCATTAATAGAGGGCCAAGGTGAAGGTTTTGGGTAACGGCTAATGACTCCAGGCATGGTGAACTGGACTTTTTCTGTGCTCCATATCAATATCAACTAAAGAGAATGATGTTAGCTATGAAAAAAATAACCTTTTATAAAACATCTACTCTCCAGCACCACTTTTTCAGTAATAATATATACTTTTCAACACCACCTGTGATAGTTGCTTCAAGTATTTATCAGTCAGTCATTATGGTTGTGCTTTATGCCATGTAATACAACGACGACTTTGAAACAGGATTGAAATTTACAATTTCAACTTGTCTTATTTTTTTTAAAAAAAATAGCTTTCAGATTTATCTTGTGTATTTAGAGTTTCAAATTGTCGGCTGTTCCTGATTTATTAAATGACATACATAACCCTTCCTCAACCCCATCTAACAAAATATGATGCTGACAAAGCCACATCTTTTTCCATGAATGAAGCTTCCTGCTTTTAACATCGACAAGGAAACAACAGTGGCATAAATAACATTACCTTTTATACGAATTTTTTGAAAAGTTTGTGCACGTTTCGTTTGTTAATTTTTGCCGATTGGCTACACTGCCAAGTAAAGGGTTAAATATTGTGTCTAAGACTCATAACTGTATCAAACGTTTGGAGAAATGACTTTGATGTTATCGTAAAGTAAGCACTTTGTGTGAAATATGTTTCAAAAAACAAACGTCATACACTACGTCATACCTCTGAATATTGACAAAAGACTGCAGTTCGTTCACTACTGAAATCTCAACGGTTGACATGTGAGCATGGAAGATCTCCTCACCAAATATTTGTTGACATTGTTGCAAACAGTTTCGTACGAATATTGGGAGTTTGATAGAGTACACAGGATCCTTAGCGTTCAGCTATATACATTTACACCACAATCTCTTGAACATGAAGTTTCGTAAAAATTTCATAAATGTTTTTTTTTGTCTAATATCAAACCTGCTTTCTTCTTCGATGTTCTTGTGTATCGTGATCTTCCCCATAATCTTCATCATCGGAATTCACAACGAAAGCACTAATAAAATGATGTACAATCAGGAGATGTTATACTATATTTTGGTCATTCTTAGAGCAACGTCAACTAATGCATGCACAGAGCTAAACTTGTTACTTAAAATTCACACCGCATAATGTTAATGCACAGTACATATTGTAGCTATATGATGACATTGATATTTATAAAATAAAAACAACAAAACGCGTGCGGTGATTGGTCTAGAGCCGTGTTTGCATTAGCCTGTGCAAAACATATCTGAGCTCAACCAATCAAATCAATCATAACAATCAATCAGTCAAAGAGAATTTGCAAATCGATTATGAATACATTTTAGAGGAAAAATTAAAATGTTTGTCTTTTTCGCATTATTGTTATTTTATAAAAGAAATAAAAGATGTTTTTCGTGTTTGCACTGACTTATGCAAACCTCGGAGACATTTGTGAGAAATCCTGAGCATGTGCAACCCACGACCTTCGGTCTCGGGCTTGCACTGATCTTCTCTCGAGTTCTCCCAAAGGTTTCCTTGGTTTGCATAAGCCCGTGCAAACACAGTAAACATCTTTTATTCCTTAAATGATATACGTAAAATTGATACTTGTAATATTAAACATTAAAATGTTATTATATAATAAAAAATCAACTTTTTCTTTATGATAATAACAAGGTTTTCTTTTCACTTACTCAGAAGAATACGGATCGTGAAAATTCCTTCAAAACGTCTAGAGTTACTTCGAGGATGACAGCCAAACGATTCAAAATAACTCTACAAATAAAAGAAACAAAAATGAACTTAAATCAATTCCATTAAGCATCGAAGAATGTCGATGAAAGGAATGCCAAGACCATCCAGCGTTGATCAATAAACTTACTCTCGTTTCATTAAAAGAAATGAACAGAAAGCCATGACCGTAAGCTTTCTTCTTTCATGTGTTGTAATGGAATCCATCTGAATTATAAGAAACGCAGGAACATCAACGAAAAATGTGAAAAATCAATATGAAGGACTGTCTCAAATTGAAATGTTCAATGCTTGCTTACGTACTTACCCTTTCGAGCCAAGAATCTATAAATCCTCCGAGCAACTCATCTACCTGAAACATAAAGAATCTAAGTTCAAAGTTGTCGATGATCATTATAAAATAGGAAGTCCAACCGGTTTCCCAGTCTGTCTTGAAATACTTTGAATAAAAGCATCCAAATATTCTCTACTGTTCAGGATTACAATTGAAAATAATGAGACGTAAACTGCCAACAGAGGACCATATTCCTAAAATATAAAAAAACAAACCGCGCAATAAATGGCGAGTATTGGATATTGTTTGATCTTAAGCGTTGTACACATAGGAGAAGGGTCGATGAACATCGTACCTGACCATCAATAATTGCAAAAAATATTTTTTGGAGAATCGGTTCGAATAAGTTCGGTCCATCAGCGGGGAACATTCGGAAAACCGTCTCAATTATCTAAAGAAATATCCACGAGGCTGTGGTGATTAAATGATTCGTCATTTACGAAGATATCTTAATTTTAGTACAAACCTTAGCTAAAATCATGTTTCCCTCGGGTCTATAATTTCCAAGATGATTACTGCAAGTGTCAACAAGAAGATGACCCCAGACCTGATACAGAAAGATTGGTAAAACATGCTACTTTAACATCGCTTTTTTTCTTTTTGGAAGAAGACGCTCATATGCAAACAATTTCCTGACCAAAATCAGTCTTGGGGATCTCTTGCTCTAGTTTTCCATTTTTTAATTTTTCGCATTGAGACGGTTCATTTTTGCACGTGATAAATGAAATAAATTAATTCGTTTGTATATTTGTGCATATGCATTCGCCATGTAATTTCTCAAAAGTTTCCTGAGGGGTCAAAAAATGTCCTGGCAGCATGCTGCTGTGATGGCGGATTTTCTCATGCCTTGATACTACTGTCAAAAAACAACCACTTTATGAAGAGAGAAACATAAAATTCACAAATAGTACACTGTGGACACCTGCAAAAACTCCATACGACCCAACAATACATAAGATTCGACTATAGAGAAGCTCGTCCTTAAATTCTCGGAGCTTAACTCTAGCAAAAAGAAAAATTGAAGGATTAAAGATACAAAAGCAATAAATCAATACCTAAGGGACGTGCTCGGAATATAAAGATACATCAACTAACCCAAGAGATGAGGGATGTTATTAAATAGATGCAGTAACTCTGGAGTCATGGTGGGAGCATTTCTTAAAACGTGTGACCTAAAAACGTAATAAGTAGAGATCAGAAATGGTTTTAACACAGATGGAGGGACAGAGGGATATCCCAAGAGAGGGGGAGGGGGGTAAAGAAGAAATACAGAACAGTTTTGTATTATACAAGAATACAACAACAATGATCAATTATACCAAAGCAGCAATCCATCTTCCAAAAGATACACATGTGCAGGCTAAGACAAATATCATACAAAAAACGTCACACAGAGACTAACAAAAATATCGTTGAATTATGTGTAATAGTTCCTCTACCTGGGTAACATCTGTACTTAGTTGGATAACTGGCGTGAGAAATGGATAAAGATGAATTGAATCCGCACCAAGTCCCTTAGCATAAAGAAAATCAAGCGAATTTAAACAGATGGAAATATTTAATCAACGACGAAGCAATTCTATCAAACCTTTACAATGAAACTGAGAGTGACAAGAATTGAGCATCGTAACATATTATGATCCTCTGACTCCACCCACAGTTTAGGAAGATAGCCAGCGAGCGAGGAGACGTATGGCTTAATCTGAAGAAGAAAAAATATCAACTTCCTTAACCATTCGATGTTTTTCAAAAATGATCACAAAATACTTGGGTGTAAAAGTTGTAGCTGATTCTTCCAATGACTTTGAAAAGGAATTACTACCTGTTGACCGACTCTTTCAACCAACGTTGACATAGAAAATAAAACACGCATCTACGGAGAGAAATAAAAACAATGATAGAAAAAATTTTACTGACGCTGCAAATTACAACAAGTTGATTTTATCAACGGCAACCCGACCTTAGTGTCGCATTCTTTAACATCACATAACAGTTTGAACAGCAACGCAACGCTATCCTCCAAAAACTGTAGAAACAAGCGAACTCAAAAAACGTTTAAGGCAAGGTAAAGCGATTAAATTCCGTCGTACATACCGGTAAATACTCTTGAGTTCGGAATTCAAAGTCACCGACAGCTATATAGAATTTTTGTTCAAGGAAATGTAAATTTTCAATAATAAATGAATGAGAAATCAAGAAAGTATGGATTGATAATAATCAAAGAGCAGTGGATACCGTATTGCAAGGTTCTTGATGCATTTAACCTGACCTAAACAAGATCATTAATTATGTTGAAAATTAGAAACTACAAGTTCCGAGTGACTAATATCCCTGAGAAAAAACTACCCCAAGTAATTAATGTAATCAATATCCTTGAAAAAAAACTGGTTCCGAATAACTATTTTTCTTGAAAAACAACTGGGTTATGAATAACTATTATGCCTGAAAAAACAACCGGCTCTGATTAACTAGTAATCCTGAAAAAACAAATGCATGGTTCTTTCTGAATAGCTACTATCTCTGAAAACAACTGTCACGCACTTGAAATGATTTGCTGATAATATATAACACAATACTAACCACTAGGTCATCAGTCTCTTTTAAAAGATCCAAAATTATTTCATAGACCATCGGACGATAAGGAGGAGATAGCTTTACATTTATCCAGTTTCCAATCAACCAAATAACTCGACGACGAATTATTTTGTAACTAAAATAAAAAAGTGCAGGTGTAAGTAACCTGTAAGATTTTTGTTGAAGAAAGTAGACGTGTAATCAGGGATGAATGTAAGGGTGCAGGGGGGCGCACACCCCCTAGCCTTGGCTGGAAGGGGTTCAGGGAGGTTTAAAAACTCTGACATGTGAACGACACAACAACACACAAATGGAGCCACCAAAATCTAATCTAAACTAGACTGACCGAACGACATCTTATAAAAACTAGAGCACCCCTACAAAAATCATTCTGGATCAATCCGCGTGTAATCCTTGTTGAATTATTATTGATGACATATAAATACAAGTCTAAACAATTACTTCACGCTTTTATTTTGCAACTCTTTAAGCAAGTCTTGAGTTAACCATTTTTCAAAGTCAATTTCTTCAAACAGATCATAGGAACAAAGACCAGCAACTTTATACACTAAGAAACAAACAAGATTCTTGTCATGCAAACATTCGGTAAAAATCAAGATGGAAGACCCGTATCCAGCACATTAAACATGGGGTTGGAGGAGTCCGTCCATGTATAAATTTTTACAGATAAAATGGCCGTGGTTTTTTGAAATGAGAGCGGCTTAACAGATTTCAGCTATCTTAACGTCAAGGGAAAAATAGTTAATGTTGAATGACTGGATGATAGCAAAGCAAATATAACGAAAGAAGGGAAAACGACGAAAATTAAGGAGAAAAACTTAAAACTTAAATCTTAAACAAAAAAATATGAAGCCGGATAAATAAATAAAATTGAAAAACGGCGGGAAAATATTTAACGACGTAAACAAATAATGATGACAGAAAAAAGCTGAAGTAGCATTCCGCTTGTACCTGCTTCTTTTTGTAACAATATTGAAAAATCTTCTGTATCAGGAAGACCTAAAACAAATCTCCTGTCATTTTCCTTATCACTTTTCAAAGTAGGACGATAATATTGACTTTTGAATTAAGATATTAATGATATAAACCTCGAACTGACGAAATAATATTCACAATCACGGGCGTCACTAAAGGACGAAATTCTTTGAACAAAATGAGCAAAAGCTTTTCGGTGCTTGGCTGAAACAACAAAACAAAGATGCACATAGTATGTACATGTACTACCGATAGAGCACTCCACCCCTCTCCTGACACACAATAAACACACACTATACCCGTAACTGATAGCGCCATGATTCGCCTACTTCTTCATTCTCTATAAAAGCGATGCAAAGAACATCGATCAAAGTTAAAACTGTATCGAGACTAACACGCAGTTTAAGCTTGAACATCTTACCAAACTCCTCAGGATCCGAATCCCAAAGAGCTATATCCTAACAAAATCAGCAATATTAATGCTGTATGAGAATAACCAAGGCCACTATGTGTACTTCTGTTCCCCCTATTACCACCCATTCAGATTGCAACAGATTACGATACATAATTCAATGTAATGAGTACCTCTTGAGTAAGTAAAAAGTAGTGAGATACCAATCCTTTTACTATTTCGTTTACAATTTCTTGTGTGAAGAATGATTTTTGGATCTGCAAAGTAATATCATGATGACGTCATGAGACTATCAAAAGTTGTTGTCCAATCAAAACTGAAACTAAGATTTTAATTTTACTTTATACATTGCTGTGTTAATTTAAACATTGAGCACAATATTTATAGCTAAAAATTGTTAAAAAATCAACATATAGTTCATTATATGTTTACCTTGTGGGCTTGTAGAATCACTTCGTCAATGGCACCTGATTAAATAAGGGAATCAATTTAGACTCTAAAGAGAACAATCTCATAATTCAGTAGAGTTCTTAGGAATTTAAATATTACGTTAATTCTAGCCGCACCAAAATCCCCAATAATGGATTTACTTTCAAATGCATTTCAAAATCAAGAAATCTATTCCCAAATGATTCAATCTGTTTTAAAACTGAAGTTAGTAAATCATCAAGAACATTCGACTAACCAGTCATCGAGTTTGGTAGTTTGTAAGATTCACATTTTACAATGTTCGACATGAGATTACAACAATGGACAGTGAACTTCTCAAAAATCAAATCACTGCCACGGTTTGAAAATACATAAAATGCACAGAATTGAAGAATGTCTTCCAGGAGAGAAACGCAGTATATAGCATGGTACTCGTGGACACTTAGGACCTACAAAGGGTATGATTTAGCGCTGTTGTGGCACAAAGGAAAGATGAACGAATTAAATCATTGCAAAAAGTTTGATACCATTTTAATGAGAGAAGTAATAAGTTTTTCCATCATATCAACTGCTGTTTGATTGCAAGTCAACATTTCCAAACCTAAAAATGATCAAAGTTAAACAATACGGCGTGAAACCAACATAGTTGAAAATCATCCATAAATGATCTAATAAACGCCTGGAGAGTTGAATAAATTCACGTAGTTCCAGGAAGGAGCGCGTTAAACAGATACAAGGCACTTAATAGAGAAAAGCAATTATATCATTTTCATAACCTTGAACTGAACATATGAAAATAAAACTACGACAAATATACGGTTTATGAACCCAAACGATAACGTAATAATATTATCATAATGACAGTATGGAGGGTGGAGGGTGTTGTAGACAACGCATGTTTTCATAGGGAGCGAATATAGAATCATTTAGGGTAACTTACGTCTACTTAAGATGTAAATAAACCATTACAAAGCGAAATTCATGTAAATACCATCGAAAAGGAAATTTTATGGAGTAGTAAAATAAAGAAATTCAACAGCTGCTGACAAAATGCAATCATGTATTAACTTAGCACGTAGTTTAAATGGGAAAGATTTTTCAATAACGTTAAATGAAATGCAAACTGTCTGTCAAAAAGACCTAGAAAACGTGGACACTTGATTTGTTATGTAGGTCATATATAACATATCTGGTATTTCTTCATGATGTATTTCAATAAGTAAGAAGATTAAAGTAAATAAAAAAGAAACATACGGAGAGACAATAACTGTCTTGCGACACCCAAGCATGTTCTTATAAATTCCTAATGAAAAGGTAATAAATAATTCTTTAGAAAATTATATGGTAATAAATGATTGAATGATATAATTCAGATACTGTGATAATTGTTTAGATGGAGAAATAATAGATGAAAGTTTAAACCGAGATTAAAGAATATAGTTTAAAGAGGATTGTCCCAGTAAAGAAAAGATTCCAGTTTAGACAGTGAATGGAAAGAATATTTAAAAGGAAAAATAATAGTCGTATTCAAAGAAGGTACAAAAGTACAGTTTAGATTGAGAATAGACAGTGTTATTTCAATGAAGTACATAGAATTTTATAAAAAATTATAAATACAAATAAAGATCAGTTTTTGCATAAATATTTTTGGGCACAACAAAGGCAAACAGAACAGAGCACAGTTAAATAGGGAATAGATGGTTTACTTTAAACAGGGAACCGCTGGAGTCCAGTTTAGAAATAAAGAGTACAGTATGGGGAAAATAGTGAGTTTGATTTAGTTCTTACCAAATGTGAGGAGTTTTCTTCATATTTTTTGAAACCATGTACCATAAAACTTTTCAAAACTGCAAATAAAACATCACAACCAATTAAACATGAAGTACTTGTCTGATAAAATATCAAAATGTTATACTTTTAGTTGACAACAAACAAGCTTCTTGAATGTCAAAAGAACTTTGATTCTAAAAAAATGTCAATTTCAGGTTACAGTTCTGAGTATTTATTGCAATGCCATGTTCACTACACCTGTTTTTGAATCAATGTGGTATAATGTCTCATGTAGTCATTCCACATGGACAACATGAAGTTAAATGTATTTGAAGCAAGCTAAAAAGATACATGTATTTGAAATACATTATTAGTCAACTGGAAATACAAACTAGTCAGATGTATGGAAATTACCTCACGAAATATCTCTTTATCAGAGAGAAGCTTTTTGAGGCAAGCATTTTCACCACATGTTGAAATATCAACAATGACCTTGACCTGTATCTCATGTCAGAACTCTGAAGACCCTGAAAAATTCTTTAATGTTACTAAAGGAAATAGGAGAGTAATGGCGGTAACATCATACACACACAGGTTTTGATAGATACATAAATATACAACAAGGAAATTTTAGTGACCTGAGAGAGTGCCTGTAGCAATTCAGGCCATGTTTTTGCTTCAAGTCTGGCTACTTTAGAAATCAAAACTGCCAATTGGACAGCTATCTTTAATGGAAAAGATAAGAAAAATATCAAAAATAGAAAAATTTTCCCAACTAAACTTACAGATGCAAATTTTCACCTTCAAGATGTCATCGAGAAAAAAAATGAGAAGTCATATGGCAAAAGTGTTTTATTGAAATGCTAGTAAGCATTTTTTTTGACACTTTTCAAGATATGCCAGTCAATTTAACCAGATTTAACCACATTGATACATGTTAAAGATGTTGAAATAGTACATATTTCTGTTCTTTTTTCATCAGACTCTGTAACTTCTCTAAATGACACTGTTTATTCTCTATCTATGATATATTACGCCTAGAACATAACTGTATTAAATTTGCTAAGAATGTTAAAAATTATTAATACATTACTTTGGACTCTGGCTCATTGAATGATATCAACAACTGATCTTTGATTTCTAATTTCTCTTCATCTGATAAAGCACTATATATGTAAATAGAAATGGCTCATGTTTAATCTTAAATAACCTGAATGGTAAAACAGTAATAATAATAATAAATTGATAATTGGATGAGGTCGAGCATGGGTTTTGGTGCTGGTTTACTTCTCAAATCTCTCCTCATTTTGCTTACATTTCTAAACTAGAAAGACATAGTAAAAGAGAGACTCACTTAGGTGCTGACTTCCTCCAGTATTTTTCAACACCATTCTTCAGACAGACAACAGCTAACCATCTCACATTCGGACTTACTTCATGATTGGTATAAATCAACTAAAGACAAAATTTTACAATTTCTTGGTTCTTCATGAGACAAATTACAATTTGTTTTTTGAAATGTCCGATGCATCTTCCAAAACCAAAGTTTAACACATGAACAATGATATATTTTTATGTGCATTGCATGAAAGTGAAGTAACCAGTCTGTCAAAGTTTAATGGATACTCATATTCAGATACTCATATTTTAAGCATTGGTTTTGTTGATAACAAACGACTGTACGTAAGCCTACCAATAAAAGTTTATAAAAACCAGGCTGAGTTTCCAGAATTTTTAGTTTTTCTTCAGCAGGCTTAAGCACATTCGGATCTTGGCTGCAAGCGTTTGTTAGAGCGATGAACACTGAATTTCCATCCATATTTAACTATTTATCAAGTTTTAACAGTCTTAGTTTACATTAACATTAACATTGAAAAAAACTTTCACCATATCTATTTCAACCAAGATTTTCTCATTAATTTCCGAACGTCATTACCACTTCATCTATCCCAAGTAACTAAAGAGTTTGAGTCATTTCAATGGATGGAAATAAGTTGTAGGATCCAAGATGGCTGGCCTTGTATTGATCGTAATAAGTTTGTCGTAAAGTTTTAGCTTCTTTCGTGTGTTTGTTGCCGATAATGGGTTGTGCTGAGATTTTCAAAATGGCAGTATGTTCTTCCAATAAAAAATCAATGATATTTTGTGTTGATTTAAAGGTATGCATTTATCTTTATTCACTGTATTTTATGCTGCAAGTTATTGATGTTTTCAATAGTTTTCTGCCTTATAAAAGTCGTGCTTTGCTATTAGATTATCTGAAAGCTTTCCCGATTATTTTTTATAGGTTATCCATTAAAATAAAACCTAGGTAAATGGAATTCCGAGTTCTACATCCATGTACTGATGTATTAATTTAGTATACGTATGTCAATGTTTTTGTCAGGTCTACCCATGCGCAGCACTATTGATATAAACCAAACATTTATTGAGAAGTTATTTTACTTATGGCACTTTGACAATGTACCCCAAATGTACCTCAACATGTGAAAAATAGCAAAGCTTGCAAAACAAGGGCGAATCAAGAACGCCAATTTGAGAGAGGAGAGTGTATATTCATATATTCAGCTTTGCACTACTGATTTCTTTTGAAATTAAAATTGCTTTAAAAACAAATCAGTTGTTCCGAGCTGAACATATGAATATTTTCCCCACCCCAATCGGCATTCTAGTTTTTCCCATGTTGCTAAATGTACCAAACTGAAAAATTTGTCTTGCACAAAGAGTTTCTACCTTGCCCACTTTGCATACTTTGCAAGGTAGAAATTATGATTTGTATGCTTTTTATTTTATAAATGCACAACTTTATGTTCATCTTTTTAACATTTTATGCATGTTCCCATCTTGCTTGTTTATGAAGTATTGAACTTTTAAAATGAAACTTGCATGGCCTCTTGTGAAAATACTTTTTGGTTCTAATATTGTGCTTTTTTTTACACCACTGACATGTTTTTGGGCAAAGAAAATCTTTTGTTTTCTTATTACTATTGCTAATTTTTAAGCATTGAATTAGACATGAAATGGGCATGGTGTTATTAAAAAAAATAAACTCATTCATTCAGTTTGATTTCCATATATAAATTATATAATGTCACTTTACTTTTTCATTAGAAGCCATAAATCTCATATGATAAGAGTGAATTCGAATATTCTTGATTTAGCAATGTGTTTTTATTGGCTAATATTTTTGTTTGAGATACCTGGATTTCTTTAGTATTTTTATATTTTTTACTTGAAATTCGTTTTTTTCCAAAAAATATTTCGTGCAATATGGCGAATCCCGACCAATCAAAATACTCGTTTCCTTTCTGGCTCAGGATGCAAACACTCGAAGGTCATTGTGTGGGTTGACTTCCGTTTCATTCCTTTATATAATGCGTCATGTCATTGTTCCAGTCGCTAAACTGCTCTCAAAACAATGAACAGTAAAACACAACCAATTCCTGTTGAGGGAAAACGCTCCAAACCTCCAGAAAAGGCAGCAAGTTTACCCGGAGGAAAGACGAAGCTGAGTAAGACAACGTCGTCACCTGTTTTCACCTCAAGTACGTCCAGCGTTGGTGCTGAACTACGTCGTCGCAGCGATTCATTGTTTCATTCCTGTGAACAGCTCCATAAAGACGAAGTCGATGGACGAAATCGTCGCTCAAACATAAGTCAATACTCGTCTGAAGATGAAGATGGAAGACGAAGTGGCATTTGGGCTTCACCAGTACAAAATAACATAGACGACTGGCTCAAATGGATGAAAAATCGACGTACTTCTATACCCAATGTTACTTATGGAAGCTCAACTGGTACTTCAGTGTGATACCGGCTATTTAATATATATCAATGAATAAACATCCTAGGATGCTTTTAAAAATGAAGAATTATGTCTCAAAAGAGTGTGGAAAAAAATCCATGAAAATGCGTATTTTTGTGAGATAAAGGAAACTATAACGAGAAGGAAATGGGTTAATTGCGTCTTGTTCATGAAGACTTTGAAATTGAATGGCAATGAAGTGATGTAACTATCGTCTTATCTCAATGATTGAATGCTATGTCTTTTGTGAGTTGATAACTTATTTTATAGTAAATAATATTTTGTATCTTATTCAAGAAAGACAAACTAGTGTATTGTTCAACAATGGCAGTTCCAATGTCTTGTTCGTTAAAAGCAATTATAATTCGTCTTTCCAGCTCTATTGAGTGAATTTGTTTTATATAAATATGGATATATTTGTCAAATTTGAAAACCTGAATGCCCTTTTGAACTGTGATAATTGCAGATTATGTTTAAAAAATTGTAAATACGATATTTTGCATCACAACAAACAATAAACTGTTTGTATTTATTATATATGGTATCGGTGTGTAATATTTCCTTTTGTAATCCAAATGTTTTAAAGTATTTTTGATACTATTCTACCTACGGCGAATGTACTTCTGTAGATCCTCTGAATATAAACATAAGTATGAGGTTAATCTATTTCTTTTTCCATCCATTCTCGTCTACGTCAGCAACTTCAATAGAGGAGAGCTATGTCCATCTCTCTCTCCGTCTTGTTCTTTGTCAAGTCTACATAGGTCATAGGTCAAATATTATAATGTCCGTGATTGGTTCAATACCCTAGTTGTTAAAATGTCTTAGGAGCACTTTATTATTAAACTGAAGTCTGTCTGTGTTTGACTGATCACCTCCACACATACATGCAACCTGGGGATTGTGCTGCAGTGGCATTATTCAGTCTTAGCGATGCGTACAATGAGCAATACTTGGATTGTGTAATGCGGTATATATATTTATAAGCCTCATTTCCTGTCATTGTGTTTGCTGTAGTGTTATTGTTAACTCGCTCAGGGAGAACGTCATACAAGACTACATGATCCTTATCCTTGACGACATTCTCATATTTGGCGTCATTTTTCGCCCATATTCTACGCCATTCAAGGTAAGATCAACGGTCTTTACGTGTTACTGTAAAATAAAAACGTTGTGTGTCTTGATGATGTTAACTATTGAAAAGTTTTTAAGAGAATTACGGAGACATCTCATTTCCCATCATTTCCCCTTCTACTGACTTGGTGTTCTTGATGTTTGTACTCTTGCATTTCTACTTACTTCTTCGACTTTTCTGTACATACTTATCCACATATAGTCCTCAACATATATATATGTATACATCGCAACGTCTTTATATCGTGTGCCTATGCCGTAAAACGTAAACGGTTTAGTTAAAATCACCCTTCTACAATTTGGCAAATTTGTGAAAGAGTAATAATATGAAGACGCGTTGCATCAACTACTCCTTCCCGATACACCGAGGCAATTTATGTTTTGAAGTGTATTTGTATTATCCCTACACTTTTCCGGCTCGCGGTAAAATATTTGCGGTCACTTAGGATAACACGGCACAATCATCCGCAAAATACATTTTTTTGGCGAACAAATTTTTTGCGAAACACTTTTTTACTGTTAACTACAGCAGGCCGAGGAGGTGTTATAGGGGAGGCTAAAACAGCTGTTAAAGTATGAACGAGATATCTGTGAATTTTAAAATTGCAATCCTTTGTTTCTAGAAATTATGTACTAAAGTCTATCCCTGCTTGCGCTGTTGAGGTTGCCTGAGATTTTTCATCAGAGTTGACAGTTTGTTTATTTGGAAGTTGTGAGAATGTACTTAACTCCCACAGCGAGGGATGTCGAGAATCTATCCCCATGACATTAGAAGCTCGATCTTTTTGCTTGCAATGAATCTGATAATATTTCATATCCCCTCGTTATTTTTTTCAATTATTCATGAATGCACAAATGGTTTGCATTTTCTATGTATTGCTGTCTGATAAGATGAAAACACATGGTCCAATTAATCTTGTTTATGGCTTAGTTTTTTATTTCCTTTGCAGTCAGTGTGCATGCGATGCACAATGATATGAGCTAAGTATCCTTTGCTACTCAACTTTCTTGTGTTCGAGGTCATGCTATATGCTTTTGGCCACTTGCAATTAACGTATTTTAGCTATAATAATGATTTTTCTCAAACCGACTTCAGCATTATTGATGAGCATATATATATATATCATCGGAGGGCACATTGTAATACACTTTATGTATATATATATGCAGCAGGATTGTATGATATATGCCTGTGGCTGGATTCACGTTGTAAATTTGACCCCGGCCTCGTGCAATTCTAACATTCCTTACTCTTTATTGTCTTTATAAAGCAAACCACAAAGTCATCATGTGCGTCATGCAATAATAACGTTCCATGTCCTTTATTGTCTACGTAAAAAAAGGCAACCCACTGAGTACATCATTTGACCACGTGAAAGCCTCACCCAAGCCACATTATGATATTCATGTGTTCGTTCACTTCGAACAAATAGTTTTCCTGAAAATACGCTTTCCCAATTTCATTTAAAAGCCCCGCTGTGTAATGAGTAGCTGGAAATTACTTGAAGAAAATCCCCGTGTTTCGATCTAGGGTTTCGATCAAGATCTCTTTGTTAATAAGTCTGTTGAAAGGACCTATGTAATATAACATTTGTTTTCATTTAATACGCTCTCCTTAGCTTTCCCACAACGTTTGTGGCAATGATATTAGTGAGTTAGAAATGGAGGTTTCTTCACTAATTTCTCCATCTCTCCCTTGGTGTATGCTGTTTTAGCACTTTTACGAGCAGCAAAATGTGGCGCGGTAAAATAACATACTTAAGTGGACCGTTTTCATTAACGTTGACCAGAAATGGAGACGAACTTTTTAATGTTTAATGGCTGATGTTGTTTTTAGAAATATTCGACCGCATTGTCGCGGTTCGATCATTTAATGGAAGATAATTTTGTCTCGTGATAATCTTTAAAACAACTTCGCGTCGTTTATTTGGCTTTTCGACTCCGCCCACGTGCTGTTAGTCTTGAGGTTAAGAAATGAGCATCATATGTTGACGCCATTGTTATACTATCAAGATTTATAAATAGCCTTAGGTCATAAAATCGTGTCATGTTAAAGCCGTGTAAAGATGCTCCACGACCTTTCTTCTATAGTTCATCATTAATACATGTCGTTTTGTTAGGATTGTTCTGTGTTCCTGTATTGTTTTACACGATCATCTTTTTTCTTCTTTATTTAGACGAGCACGAAGAACGTGATAAAGAATATTTTGCTCTAGACACAATTTGCTATGATCGTCCCCATTCAACAATCACAGCTTTCATTTTTGCTTTTTTTCGAACGCGACGAAGACATTGGCACTGTCGAAATCTTGCGCTGACAAAAACTAGATAAGACCAACTGGAATCACAACTGATTCCGAAAAGATAAAGCACATGGAGATTGGTTTTTCTAATCGCTTCGAGTCATTCTATGAAAGAGCATGCGTTTATATGAGGATTTCCAACGAAATATGTGGTAAGAAGGGATGCCCATGTAGAAGGAAGTCTTTCGCAGACCTTTTAAAGTCCACGATCTATTACTGTGCTGGAAATATCAAGAGTTCAAACATTTCCTCCAAGGATGAAGGCGGCGGTGATATTCGTGGATTGTCACGTTCATTTTTTACATTCTCTCGTGATTGGTTGATTAGATTCATTCATCGAAACAAAACCATATGTGGTAATTTGGATTATCAACCAATTATTCCAACACAATGGGAACTCATGTTTATTGCCACGATGTCACTCTACAATTATTATTATATTCGTCTACCGGATATTTGTACCTGTGCAGAAGGACTACAAGAGTTTGATACTCGGGTGAAAGTTGTGTTTGTTTTGTGTTGTATATCAATCGTGTTTGGACTACCAAACTCCGGGAAATATCGTACTGTGGGTCGTAGGAAAGAGAGCGAACACAAAGGGGGAAAGGACAGGAAGAATGATGATGGTGAAAAGTATGAGCGAAAGAATGGCAATGAACGAGGTAGGAGGACTAGCCAGGGGGGAAACGGTAGCTCAGGGTTGGAGGGGAGTGGTGAAGGTTCAGGAAATGGTGAGGACTCCAGTGATGATGACGACGAAGATGATGATGAGGATGGGGATGATGAAGATGAACTTCCTGAAGAAGAAGATGACGAGGAAGAAGGTGATGATGAAGAAGAAATGGACGATACTGATAATGTTTCAGCGATGGCTGAGGATGATGCTGAAGACACGTTAAATGGCGGGTCTGTCAATGAAGAACAGGTATAAAAATGGCATGCGACGCTTTGAATTTGTTATCTTCTCTTTGAATTCTTACATTTCTTTTTTTTGAGGATTTCATATGTGTGTTGTGAATATACGATCATCGTAAAGTTTTAATTTCAGCCTCATCCGGTAGCATCCACGACCTCAGAGATTCCCTCGACTGGTGTTTCAGACTGCAACGAGGAGGATCAGAGTTCTCTTGCATCAATAACACCTGTACAGCCGGGCGAGCCTGTCACGTTGGATGGAGTGATATGGAAGGCAGTGGGCGGTACGATGAATTTGCATTCTGTATAATAATGAAATAAACATTCTCTGGTTTTATATATTATTGATGCTTCACACGCTTTCGGCAAACTAACTGTGGCCTTTAACGTGTGCTGGGTGATTATTATGAATCATGATTTGACATACAATATTTTGAAACACTAATACACAGAATATAAAACCAGAGAATGTTTGTTATTTTGTTATTAAGAAACTATACCTGGTGAAACTTCATCATTTTCATTTTACTGTTAAAATGATCAGTTCCTAAAATGTCCTGCCTGAAGCATCATGGATGTCGTTTATTTCACGTATATATTACAGGTGTTTTGGTCGTCAATATAAACTATCGTAACAAGACGTATTGTGGCAGTTTAATTGACCGTTCACGTTATGAATGGGCGAATCCGAGGTAAAAATAACTTAGGTCGCTTCATCATTGTTACTTGTGTCAATGCATTCCTACTGAGTATGCCACATTGTATACTTCATGTTATCCATGGAATGTATGTTTTTAATGTAATTATGTAGACATTTGGATGAATCTCAAGACGAATGTCAACTTTCCAATTCCGCGCGAGGTGCCAAAGGAAAGAAAGGAAAACACAAGGAATCGGTTTATCTCTCACCAAAACTTGCCGGCAATGGAAAAAGACGTAAGAAACTGCTTTTAACGTGTAATTTTCTATCGATTGATTGAAAATCCTAACACATGCTACTCATTTCTTTCATCTCAGCCTCGAGATTTTATCGAAACAAGGGTAAGCATGGGAAAGAGACGTCCACGAGATCCAAAGGGATACGTGGTTCGGATACTGCAGAAGAAGGTGCGAGAACAAGACGACGAAGTTGTACCGTCAAAATACCTGTATCTCCCTGTCCTTCCCCAACTCAATACATTGAATGTCCTGAGAGAAACTGCGACAAACGATACAAGCATATCAATGGTCTGCGGTATCATCAAGCACATGCGCATCTCGACAATGCAGATGGTGGCGACGATAAGGTACATGATCCTTCAGTGAAGGTTATTATTGATCAGCACAAGTATAACTTTCATCCTTCTCCTAGGACTCGTATGACGAAGATGATGGTAAAGAACGACTGTCTGCTCACTCCAAATCATCGGGCTCTGATGATGTGAAACCTCTTAGCCACAGAAAGGCAAAGAATCAAAAATCACATTCAAAAGTGCACGTTCCTGTTGTTGAAGACAAGGATAATGAAAAGAACGGTGGTAAGGTGGTTGAACCTGAAGAGAATGTTGACGAACACGAGGAGATTGTTGATGTGAAGATGAGTGAAACGTCTGACGTGGTGGTCGAGGAGAAGACTGGTAATGAGTGTGACGTTGTAAATGTGAAGGACGAAGTCGTGGTGATGGAACATGAAGCTGACGCAAATATTCATGAGAAATTGTCAGAGGGGGACGAAAAGACTGACGACAAATACGGAGTAATTAAAATAGAGGCAGATTCTCTACTGATGGGAGAAGAACGAAGTGTCGGACGTGCCGTTAAATCTAATATTCTCGAAGAAGCCGCCAAGATCATTTTTGACGAGTCTGTGCTGAGTCAAGAATTGATGGTATCCACTGGAATTTTTAGTAGAATGGCGTCATCGCATGCGATGTTGGCAGCGCAAAATCAACCCGACTATAATAAATATGTGGAGTATGAACCCATGGATGATTATAACGAAAAGATCGAGACAACTGTTGACAATAAAGATCTTGATGTAACAATCAAAGGTGCAGCATTGTAATTATTCTTTGTATTGTTACGTGTTATTACCAAAATATAATTCTTATTATTATTCTTATATATTACTGTTACTTTTTTCATAATATGTTTACCTACTTTGTTATATCCAACCAGCCTACGTTACCTGAAGGTTTTAGTAACATTTTCACGGGAATTTTATTCTTTAGAAGAAGTTATTGATGAAGGTCACGCTGGCGAAGTAAAAATCCCCTGCGATAAAAAGTCAGAGGAAGCATTTAAATTGGACAACGCCGAGATGCGTCTCAACGAGGGGAACAAATCAGGCGAATTTGCTGTCGAAGAAACGCACAAAAGCGCGAAAGACGAAAAGTCAAAATTGTCCCCGGAAAAGACACCGAAGTCACGTAAGACTGATGGAACGAACGTTGCCAAGGAACAGATCAAAACGTCAGCAGCCGAGATTCGTGCTCTCTCTGAATATAGTCACTTTAAACTGACTACCAGCAACAACTCGGTCTCAAAATCAATAACAATAGATATGGGATTAGAATCCAAAGATATGCGAAAGTGTGGATCGGTAAAGGAGACACCCAGAGTAGAAAGGACTGGGGATAAAGCAGATGGAAATTTAATGACTTTGATGGTGCCATCTGTATCATCCGCCTCGTTCCAACTCTCGTGTCAGAGCAAAACGCGATCAGGTTATATAACTTCGTCTAGGAAACCTTCAGTTGTTACAGCTAGTACAACATGGGTTCCCGAAGTACATCATGCGTTGTTAAATAAAAGTCCTAGAAATGATGTCTCTGGTCAGGAGGTAATCTTGAATTAATTTATTATGATTTACTCATCTATGCTTATTCTATTGTATTTTATGTCAATAATGTTTGATAGTTTTTCAATTCTACACAAGGTATTACCGGACAAGCCTCTTGTTCGTACAGAAACTGCTGACACAACGTTAAAACTTACTCAAGATGAAGAGGATAAAGGGGAGGACGAGCGATCAAAAACGGCATACAGTGGTAAACCTGCTCGAGCTGTTGGTGTTGCACATCCTTTTAATGCTGAGAATAAGTCGGATAATGAATTTGCTTTGGGAATAGTCGGTAATATTACTTCTGGTGAGTATATTTCATTGTTTAGCTCTCTTTCATGCTGTGCACTCCAGTTAAGTTGTACTTAGACCGGTCAGAATTATGGACTTGTCGACATAAAACAATAATTCTCTCTTTAGTATACTTCAAGGTGATACATGTATTTTGTTTTTGTTTTTGCTTTTTTTTAGTATTAGACTGATCTGCACGGTTTTATGTAAGAAATATAAAATGTTTACTATGTTTGCACAGGTTTATGCAAACTGAGGAGACCTTTGGGAGAACTCGAGGTCAAGGTTTGCACCTGATCGAGAGTTCTCAACAACGTCATCTTTAATTTTTTTTTATAAAATAAAAATAATTCTTTAATTTTTATAAAATAAAAATAATTCTAAAAATACAAATGTAAATCAAACGTTTTAATTTTCCTTCTAAGATGTATTCATGATTGATTAGCAAATTGATCGGTTTGCACATTGATCCTATGCGTAAGATCGGCTTTCACAGGCTAATGCAAACACGGCTATAGACCAATCAGCGCACGCGTTTTGTTGTTTCTTATTTTATAATTATATTTCATATAAATTTAACGTATTCTTTACTATGTACCCCCAGATCCCGTACGTGTCCTTTACTCCAAGTCAAGTAGTCCCACTTTATCCTTGGATCACAGCCATCCAGACATGACCGAAGTGAAAAAAGTGAGGGTGGAGAAAACGTTAGAAGTTCCAATTGGTGAGGTAGTGCCCGTAACAAAAACAGGCAGACCAAGTATTTCTACTACTTCTAGATCATCTGTAATGGTTGGCAATGAAATCAGACAAGGATTTCCTGTCGCTACAGGTATGGAACTTTGCACTATTTTTGGATCTCTAGTTTGCTTTAATTTATTTGGAATGATGAAAGGCAAAGATTGCTTATACATCTAGATTTGTAACCGCTTAATAATGTTTTTATTTTTATTGCAGAAGAACGCGTACCTCAGATCATCACAACACGTTCTTCTCCTCCCAGGGACTCTCAACATCCCTACATACCATCTAACCGTTCATCGTCATGGTCACGTTCATCAAACCGTTCGCCTTTACGAGATCTTGGACCAAGAACTCGAACAGAAGCTGCTCAACGGTTTCCTCAATCAGAAACTTGCACATCACGTAATCCAATGCGGCGATCACCGGTGCCCGAACACCGCTCCTCTCCAGTGAGAGGTGGGTATCTTACAGTAGACGTTGACCGACGAACTCCTGAAAGAGATATAGCTCAACGTGGATTCGACCCACGACGGAATTCGAATTCTCGGGGATATGATGCACATAGGGGTTATGATTCTAAGCGAGAGTTTGATTCACCTAGGGGAATGGACCATCAGCGTGTTGTCGACAAACGAATACCTTTCCATAACATCGATGAGCGTTTGACTGCTCATAAGGATGTTACTCGTAACTCACCGGCAAAAGAAATGTCGGGTCGTTCACCGAGAAGAGAGACCCCTGGGACTTTTCATCCTAAACTGGGTGTTGGATATAGAGATTTGGAAACAGGTTCGCCATTCAGTGAAGGTATGTCTCGAAAACGAAACGACAAGTCTCCCACAGGTGATCGACGACATCCAGCTTCAGAGAGATCATTTCGGGAGACTAGGGAGACTAGTCCCAGTCAGATAAGGGAGAGAGCCACGAGCTCACCTTATAGAGAGCGAAGCGTAAATCGATCTGGTGCAGGTGAGTTGCAAAGAAGCGACACTGGGAGTCCTTTGTTGTCAGGCACAACGGATTCAGTGTCACGTGGATACCGCAATAAAACAGAAGTAATAGTTTCAAAGGATTCTGGCGATATGGGATCACAGGCAAGCATCTCTGATGTCTTAGTACTTTTTATTTCAAACTTTGTTTAATCCTTCGTTATGTTTTTGTTGATTTTCTACTAACAGTATCCAAGAATGTCCGAGCAAGAAGCGATGATGCGCAACTATGAAGCCATATATCAGTATCAGATGGCCGCTGCTGCAGCTGCGGGCTCACATGACGAGGCAGCAGCCCGAGAAGCAATGGAGAATTGCATGATGTATTTAAGAATGGGGGTAGATCCAAGACTAATTCAACCATATTCCACTATCTTTGCCGCTCATGGAATGCCATTCGTTATGGCGTCTGCCAAAGAAATGAACCAATCTAAGGTTAGATTTTCTTGTTTCACTAAACTTCTAAATATATAAAGCTAAGATTAAAATTTAATGTGCTCTATACCAGCAAAAAAATTTGTAGAGCAAAATTTCAGATACATATACCTCAGATTTTTCTCTCTGTAGGAGGAACGACCCAATGAAACACCAGATGAAATGAACAGAAAAGGAAGTATTTTAAAAACAGAATCAGTAAAAGGTAAATTGGAACTATCAGATGTCGACACGGCACCAGGCAAACGATACATGGAAAGAATGAGCACTTCACGAGAGAGAAGTGAGTTTGATTCGATACCGGTGAAAAGAAGCAAGCCAAATGAAATAAAAGATATTCACGAAATAATGGACGAACGTGATGGAGGCACCATGTACTGGAAGACCTTGGAAAACAGAGCATTACGTCAGCATGTACAACATAAAATGGATGCTTTTAAGTACGCATGCGTTATATGTACGGTACTTCAGAATATATCTTAAGTTTTGTATAAAGTGTTTTCATCACTCGCCATGTTGGGGGAAAGTGCCATATAGTGAAAAGAATTTATATTGATTTCATGTTTGGTTGTACGTTGGCACTTTGATGTACTCCCTCAACATTAGCCGCTTTATTCCAAAGCCATCATCAGAGAATACATATAATATATTAATCCTAACACGGTTTTAATATGCTTGCTAATATATGCATATTAAAACCGTGTTAGGATTAATATATTATATGTATTCTCTGATGATGGCTTTGGAATAAAGTCGAAACACGGTGCCATCCAGTAAACTGTTATAGTGGCGAGAATCTCTCGTCCATACGCAGTTTTAAGATATTTGACTCGTCTCCAATCCCTGTGGGCTTGGTAGCTCAACAGGTAGAGCGGCGGACTAGTGTCCCGAAGGTGCGAGTTCAAATCTCGTCCAAGTCACATGTTTTTCATGTGCATATTAAAACCGTGTTAGGATTAATATATTAGCCGCTTTGACGTCACACGCAAGCATTCATGACAGTATAGTGTTACGTACCGCAAGTTTTAAATTCTTCTTTTGCTTCGAAATCTGTTGTTTACACTGTGAATGAACGCAAAAACGTATGCATGGCAGAACTAAATAAACAAGAGTGCGACGTCTTTTCTCCGAGGAAAATTGTTGTTGTAAGAAATCTTGTTACGTGTTTTATCTTCTTATATATGACGGGAGTATCTTTTCTCATTTAGTCAACTTCAAACGGAGAGGAGTCTTAAAATGAAAGCAGAAGAAAAATCTATCAGGCTGAAACCATCGGCAAGTTCAAACTACAAATCGAAATCAACCGTTGTTAACGAATCTCGTTCTTTGTTGAAACGAGAGGTATGAATTACTGCATTGCGAGTAATCAGATTTGTTTTATTGTTGATTTGAACTGCTCTGTATAGCTTCTTCCTAGACGGGAGGGAAGTTGTAAATTATAAACTTTTCACCTCTACATTTTAGAATAAAAGTTTTAGTAAGGAGGACAAGAGACTTGCATCACCCGGGAGTACCACTGATAGATCACGAAACCCTGAGAGTAAATCTCCACTTTCTTCATCTTCCGCCACCTCTTACATTAGCTATGTACCTGGTCCCAATCTCCCAGCAAACCACGCATTGTCCAAGAGTTATGAACAAGCCATGGGCTTGCATGGTGGTGAGTTATTCAACGATGATATATCGTAGAAACAAAATGTTCACATTTTGTTTTCCATTCACTTTAGGATACCTTGTGTCTCCGTTCCCTCCTGGAATGATGATGGCTGGTCCGGCATTTCTCCCCGGAGCTCAACTTCATAATCCAGTCGCTGCTCGTGGGACAGATACAATGCGCGACTTGGCTCAAAGTTCTTCTTTGTCCGCAGAGCGAGCACGTGCGGGGAGTGAGGACTCACGTGAAACTGAGTCGAGAACCGAGACTCGTGGTTTTCATTTAAAAGATGATGTGGGTGCCACCCCTAGGATCAACCCGCCTTCCTCGTCTCCACCAAGTGAGAATAGTAAGGAGAAATCCGGGGGTGGCGCAGAGATACGTCTTCCCTACCAGAAACCCAATCCCTAACGGCAAACCTAGCGTTTCGCCGAGTCGACATGAGTGGCCCTTCCCAGTTTCCTCCGGGTTTCCCCGGATTTATGTATCCTGTAGGACAAGGAACCTTCAGACCACCGTATGATCATTCTTTTAGTAAGTAAACTGCTCTCTAATGCCTGATCGCATGCGTCTGTATCTGCATGAGTGATGATATCTCTTTCATTTTATGTAGTTCCTCATCAACGAAAGTAGCTGGCAACAAATGCATTCATTTGTTCTTGAGAAAACATGAAATGTTCATTGTAAACTATTTTTGATTTTTTCCTGGGTTTTTTCAACATTTTCTGTCAGAAAGTGTTGAACTTTTATTCTGTTGATAAAAAATATGTTACAAAATCATTGCGTCCGCGTTTTGTTTTATACAGTTAATGTTAAGAAAAGTTAGTGCATTGTTCAGTTTGTAAGTCGAGCATAAAGTGGCCTCTCTTTAAACTCGTACGCGACGGTCCTACTCAAAAGTTTGTCTTGGCTGTTTATGTATCTCACGTTGAACATCACCAACAATTTCCCCTAAAAACAAATAAGAATTAGTTGTGCTTTTCCCTGACTATAGTTCATTTCAGTCTTGCTATAGTGAAGGAAGAAACAAGGGAACACTACAAAACTAAGATAACGTATGTATGCAGTTAAGGTCGTGTTGAATTAACAACAAAGAACAAGAACAGTCTTTTAACAATTAACAACAAGAACACAACCTAAAGTGTATATAATATACAAAACTACATACGATAATGTGTGTCGGTGTAGGTAGTGATGAATGAACAACAGAGAACAAGAACGGTCTTTACACTACCTACGTAAAATATAAACTAAGATAATGTGTGTCAGTGTAGGTAGTGATGAATGAACAACAGAGAACAAGAACGGTCTTTACACTACCTACGTAAAATATAAACTAAGATAATGTGTGTCAGTGTAGGTAGTGTGAATGAACAACAGAACAAGAACAGTCTTTACACTACCTAAAATATAAACTAAGATAACATGTGTCAGTGTAGGTAGTGATGAATGAACAACAGAGAACAAGAACAGTCTTTACACTACCTAAAATATAAACTAAGATAACATGTGTCAGTGTAGGTAGTGATGAATAAACAACAGAGAACAAGAACAGTCTTTACACTACCTAAAATATAAACTAAGATAACATGTGTCAGTGTAGGTAGTGATGAATGAACAACAGAGAACAAGAACAGTCTTTACACTACCTAAAATATAAACTAAGATAACATGTGTCAGTGTAGGTAGTGATGAATGAACAACAGAGAACAAGAACAGTCTTTACACTACCTAAAATATAAACTAAGATAACATGTGTCAGTGTAGGTAGTGATGAATGAACAACAGAAAACAAGAACAGTCTTTACACTACCTAAAATATAAACTAAGATAACATGTGTCAGTATAGGTAGTGATGAATGAACAACAGAGAACAAGAACAGTCTTTACACTACCTAAAATATAAACTAAGATAACATGTGTCAGTGTAGGTAGTGATGAATGAACAACAGAGAACAAGAACAGTCTTTACACTACCTAAAATATAAACTAAGATAATGTGTGTCAGTGTAGGTAGTGATGAATGAACAACAGAGAACAAGAACAGTCTTTACACTACCTAAAATATAAACTAAGATAACGTGTGTCAGTGTAGGTCGTGATGAATGAACAGTAGAGAACGAGAACAGTCTTTACACTACCTACGTAAAATATAAACTAAGATAACGTGTGTCAATGTAGGTAGTGATGAATGAACAACAGAGAATGAGAACAGTCTTTACACTACCTAAAATATAAATTAAGATAACGTGTGTCAGTGTAGGTAGTGATGAATAAACAAAAGAGAACGAAAATATTCTTTTCTTCATTTTTAAACACCTTAAGTCGTTGTAGGTTTGTAATTTTAACAATAACTTCATCTTCAGCGTATTTTTCAGGGAACAATTCATCATCTTGATTCATTTCTTTTATTTGAACTCCGTCCTGTCAGGCAAACGAAGTATTAAAAAATTGCTTTGATCCTTCACATGTTATTAAAACGATTTTGTGTTTTACTCACCGTTCGTTCTCTGGCGTGTAGCTGAGGTGGATGTAAGATTACGTCATCATCATTAGTCTCGATGAGTGCACGAATAATCATGACATTGGAGAACTCTGCATCAAATCTTAATGTAAGGGTTACGTCATCTTGTTCATACACAACCGCTGGACCCCCAGGAAGTTCTTAATAGAACAATCGATGTAAAAATGAAGTTAAGGAAAAAAGGAATTTCAAAAATCACTATCTTACCATGACCTCTTTGCCATTCAAGTGCTTGAGGCGAATCGTTTTCGTTCGAAACTATTCGATCGGAAAGTGACCAATTCTCAGCCAAGCTGCTGTGACGATAGACCATTTGAATCTGACCAGTGAAACTGTCGTAAATTTGCTCCTTTCTCACACCTAATGAAGAAGCGTCTCCGTTATTCTTTGTTCTCATTAGTGATTAAGTCTAGCACCAGTGTGTACATTGTTTTGAGAGTATTTCGTTACTCAAGAATGTCCTTGGTCATAGTTAAGTGCTTCGTAACTATATATTTGGTACCGTAACGTGAAATGGTCTATGGTAGCTTGTTCCCTCACTAAAACTAATAATGAAAAGCAATTTTCTCTCTCCAGCTCTGGCATTATATAGTTACACCACAGAAATGATTCGCTTAAATAAACGCTACCTTTTGCAACTTCCAGTAGAACTTGCTCAACATTTTTTTCATGGTCACCTAAATGTTCTAAAAGGTGCATGGCAAAGTATCCATTCCTTCTTTGGCGATGCTCAAATACTCTTCCTTGAGAACAACTAGAGTAAACAAATTGTGAAAATGCGTCAAAAGTAAAATGTAGTTGAATAAGCCAATGGAACTTAGTACTCTTACTCACCATCCAAATGCAATAACGACATTTTCTTGCACTGCATTCAAACCGCCAGAATAAATCGGATCATGAAAACTGTGTGATCCTTTAGAACCAGGTCTATGACAGAACATTCGAACTTATAACATTACAGATATTGGTTCACTGTAATATACACTATATCGTGATATGTTGAAGCAAAGGTGGTAAAAAATAATCCGCTTAAAACACTTACGTGGTATTGGTCATACTTACGTTGTGCGGCAAGAATCAATTAAAAGAACCTTTAGTTTAGCTTCTCGTTCCTGCATAATTCTTAAGACGTCATTCGCTGGCAAATTCTCGGAACAAGAATATTTGTCATCAGCACTGGTTGACATTAGGTAACTCTTGCCGTCCACCTCAAAACCATGACCAGCAAAATAAAACAACGCATAGACACCTGAGTTGAGTAGTTGGGCAAACAACTTTAAAGCTTCTTGCATTTCATTCAGTCTGAGATTAACTAGAGATATAACCTAAAGACAAAATTTAGCATGTAAGAATGATGTAAACAAGTGCCCAGTAAATGGCAAGGTATATGATATCCATCTCTGTGATTGGTTCCTCTGTTCATTGTGTTCACAACCATCGCTGTGATTGGTTCCTCTTGATTGTATTTATGACCATTGCTGTGATTGGTTTTCTAGTTTCCCTTGATTGTATGTTTAAAGTATCCCTACCTTGAAACCAATACTTTGCAAAATGCCAGCGATGTCACGAACGTCATTGGTTGGATGGTACAATTTTCCCAACTTGTTACAATGGTCATAATCTTTGTTCCCAATAAGCAGCGCTACTTTGTCACACACTAAAAAAATACACACATGTTTTAGGCGATGAATTTACATCTTTTTTCCAGAAAAATTCCCACCTCCTTGTGTTTCTTCTGGAATATTCCTTGGTATTCTTTGCTCTATAAAAATAAATGAAATCGGGATTTCTTTCCTAGATCCCCTCTTCATGTGATCACTGTCATTGAACTCTAGTTACCTACTCCTCTATTCTTAGTTATGCGAACATTTGCTGAACGAGAGCTAACTGTTGCAACATTGTTGAACACACGACAAGTGTAAGTGCCTTCGTGGTCTTGTGACACTGGTGATATTACCAAATCACGATTGGTAGCCCCTGGTATCTCTTCTTGGTCTTTTAACCATTGAAAACTAGTATTAATCTCACAATCACAATCACATGAAAGAGAGAGCAGACTGCCATGATATACTGTGACCGATTGGGGATGTACTGTTACACATGGTCGCGACTCACCATTATCTAAGTACAAATTTGGTAGTTAATTGACCAATTTAAACAAAATAGTTGCAATATTTGGTATTTGATCTAGTGATCTTACATACTTTTCATTACAAACAATACTTTTAACAGATCAAAGTGCCTAAAGGCATTGAAATCTCTGTTCATTGCATGTGTGAATAAGTAGAGCTAACCTGATTGTATGGTGATACTTCTTTCATTTTCTTTAGCCCCATCAACTTTGTCATCGTCTTCATGAGGAGTGCTTTTAGCAGGTCGCTGTAATTCCACAACAGTTTCTGCTTTTTCCACAACCATTCTGATCCATCGTGAAAATTGATATCCTCGCACATTTGCGACCCGACAAATATACATTCCCTCATCCACAGGAGTGACTTTAGACAAACACAACTCTTTTGTATTTTGGGCCTTGAGTAGTTCCCCTTCTTTAAACCATTGATGTAAAATGGGTTGCTTTCCAACAGCCTCGCACCTGATTGTAACATCATCTCCAACATTGAGCTTTATTTCAGAAGGAGGTTCAGTCACAATTGAAGGTGGCTCTATATCATCAGTCATAAAGTTGTTGTAGTGAAATTTGCTCAAAATTCAACTTCAACTCTTAATGCTGTTGTAGACCTACCTCCCATAAATAGATCCAGGGCTTTATTGATGTTTTCATCTTTTTCCAAACTTTCAAGAATGTCGATAAACTGACACACCTTGACTTTTTTTTTGCCCAAATTTTCAATAAGTTTTAATGTGGGACTCCCCTCCTTCTTAAGTATTTCCAGTCTTAAAAATTCCTTTTCTCCTTTCATGAACGAATAGATGCTTTTTGGTGTTTTATCAACAAATGTCTTCCAGTTCGGCTCCTTTCTTCGATCAAGCAACTTGGCCAAGCTATACTTGATATCTTCGGGAATTAAGCTAATTATGACATTCATCTTAGATAAAAACAACCTGTAAGAAATCCTGGTTTAATAAGTTAATGAAACATTTTTAAGGTTTCATAGCAATATTGGTTTAAACGTATTATTGTCTCACCTCAACTATTAATCACATAAAAAATTAGAGGATTCACTATTGAAATGTTTACCAACTAAAAACAATTTAAAACTTTAGGAAATTCAAAGAAAATACAACGTCTGTTTAATGGAACGTGATCGCATGCTGTTATTGACAAATTAAATTCATGTTTTCAGCTGAAAATTATTTTGATGTAACAACGTCCGGTATATTCGAAGCAGGAAGTCGAAGATTTCACCTTCAAATTTTAAACACAACTAAAACGTCGCATTTTTTCCCGTGATTAAAGTAAGAAAAATACGTTTTAACGCCATTGGAAGGTATGAAAAGGCACTATTGTCATTCTGAGATTTTTGTTAAGAAAAGAGAAAATACAATTTAAACATTTAGAACATGTCGTAATGATATTTGTTGTTTGGTTGTTTCTTGTTTGGCTGAATTGTATTTCGTGGAAAAGGTTGTCAGTGAAAATTATTTTTAGAACCTTAAATACTGTTGAAGCGATTAGAACGAGCCGTTTTCATAGATGGGCTCTATTTGATAAATGTTCTTTTCTTTTGTGTATTTCCTTAGCGATGCCCACAGACATCAACATTCAGTTAAGAAAGATGCCATTTGGCAAATTGCAAAAACTTAACCTGTATCTGGAGCCCCCAAGTGATAAAGATTGGAAGGCTTTATCATCTGTCACAGGAAGATATGACATTCATCAAGTACGTATTCATTAGGTAGTGGTTTATGTGGATGGCAGTTTTGCATTGCAAAATTTACACCAAATTGCTAAAAGCTTATATAAAAAATTTTTAAAAGAATTCGTAGTTAGAGCAAAGAGAGAGAGGGAAGGAAGGGTTGGGGAGACTCAACCACAACAGCTATATGTTCTATGTACGTATATTGTGTATCAAATCTCTAGTTGTGAATAATTTCTATCAAGGTTGCATTGATTGAAAGAAATGGTACTTCGAGACCTGGTACTTCATGTACAGACATACTTATTCAAGACTTATGCCGACTGTGTGTAACAGTCAGGGAACTGGGAGCATATTTGAAAAAGATTAAAAACTACGAGGCCTTGCAAGCCTTGGACTGGCCCAATGGTATGTTTCAATATCATTCAATGTTTAGTATTGTTTCACATTAACCTCAAACAAAAATTGAATCTATTCACATGGCTACACTAGTAAAATTCTGCTGTAGTATCCTTGATAAAATAAAATTTAAGATAATCAATGGTAAAGACTTTATAGGATCCGAGTTGAGATCTTGTCAGGAACCTTACCAAGGTCCTGCATAGGATTTGCACCATGGAAGTTTAACAAGATGCTCATGTGAATGATTTGATCATGAAAAGTTTGAAATATGATGAAATATCTCTTTTCAGAGCCTGTTGTGATAAAGACACAACCAGAGTGTGCCATTGTGTATGAGGGCAGCAGTCTTAATCTCAAAGTAGAGGCCATTGGTTATCCACCTCCTGTTTACCAATGGTATAAAAATAATAAAGAGATTCCCGATGAAATCTTTCGTGAATTAAGTGTTCATAAAGTATCCATGGCTGATGATGGTGCTTACAGTTGCAAAGTTAGCAACATAGCCAACGAGGAATGGGCAAATGAGGTTACAGTGCGTGTCTTGAGAGGTTGGGGATATAATTTTAATTGTTGACTTGAAATTGGTGTTGCTGCAAGCTATGTACATGTTTTTCACGGTTCTCAAGATGTTTTATCCTTGAGAAGCTTTATACTATACTTGAATGAGACTTGGCTCTTTATGCTGTATACTATGTCAATTTTGAGCAGCATCTATTTTTTAATTATTGGAGCATAAATTACCAATAATTCTTTTTTACAATTGCAGCTGGAAATCCTTCTATGATGCCTCAAAGAACAGGTTTTTTTTGTTTTTATATGTTTCTCTAACATAGTTATTCAATTTCACTTAACTCAAGTGTTACATAAAATCTACATTCATTTATAGATGATAATAAGCCAGTGGTCATATTACAACCATTGTCTGCTCACGTGCTTCCTGGGGCACATCACAGGCTCCATTGTGAGGCAGCGGGGTCGTTACCATTGTCATATAAATGGTATCAAGGTGTTGAACCATTAATGGATTCCAACAGTCCTACATTAGTGTTTCCTTCATTCTCTGATGAAAACACTGGGCACTATTGTTGTCACGTTTCCAATTCTCATGGTGCCGTGGTAACGCAGATAGCAGAGCTTGCAATTGGTGCGTACGTGTATTTTATTCTTTATTGTGGTCACACTGGAACTAAATTAATTGGTTTTTTTTGGCAGATCACGTTGAGCCTGCGAGAAACACTGGTATGTTATTACTTGTTAGACATATCTTTTCTTAGTTTGTGATGTTGTTTTAGCAGAAGATGAATATACCACAATGCAATGGTCAACGTTGCAGCCAATGACAGACAGAAATGTTTAAACTCCTTCAAGGGGAGTAAAATAGAAACAATTAATTTATTTTGTTGCTGGTGTAAATGCCGTTTGTGTCGCATCTTTTTTAGCGACCGACAAAGTTGCCCTTCTTATTGGGAACAAAGACTACACGACTGAATTTCACGAAGCTCTGCAAGGAGGCGGTTTTCTGCAACATACGATTGCCGATACAAAGACTCTGGGCTCATTACTTCGTAAGGATGAGATGGGATTCAATGTTCTTTCCTTGGTAATCTCACACGAAACGAGATGATCCGTGGTATTGAGGAATATAGGAATCTGATGAGCGAGGGCTGCTATGCAATTTTTTACTATGCCGGTCACGGCTTTGAATTAAACGGGCGTCATTATCTCTTGCCCGTGGATGCTCCAGGTGAATGGAAGCAAGAAGACGCTATTTGCGTCCAGTGGATTCTTGAGATACTATGGAAAGTGCGACCAAAAATGATAGTGATAATCCTAGATATGTGTCGAGTGAGGTAGGACAACGATAAAGTAAAGTTGTGCCATGCTCAGTTTCGCGGTTAGTTAGGTTTCAAACGCATGCGTGGCGCTTAATAATTGCAGCATCTTTAGATTGATCATGCTTAATTTTTTAGACCTATTGGGAAGGCGAATTTCGAAGATTATGATTTTCCAACGGATCTTCCTAAAATTGTCTTTGGTTTTGCCACGTACGTACGTTTTTCGCTGTTGCTGAAAATGTACATACAGTATAACGAGATCAGAATCAGCTAAAATTTCTCTCGTACTGGTTAGTGGGTTGAAATACATTATTATTGATATGAATTTTCTCTTTATGCAAGGTGTTCGCAGTCGGAAGCTTACGAACGACTGAACGAGGAGAATGGAATCTACATGAAACATCTGAAGAAACACATTTGTCGTAATGAAAAGATCGAAGATATTTTTCATGCAGTCACAACAGGTTATGTTCATTTTCATAACATATTATTTTCGGCAGTCCTCTTGTTCTGTAACAGATCCACTGTTTGGCAAAATGAATCATTAGGAGCTTAATTCAAAATGCCAATAACACTGCTGTTCGTTTTAAATTTGCAATTTTTAAAATCGTACCGATCGAACTAATTTTGCAGTGTTTTGAAATGTATATAATAATTTCAAGAATGGGCGATTGTAATTTACTTTTTATACTTCTCAATACTGTTCTTGTCCATTGTGCATAATGGTTGATAGAGCAGTAACGAGAGAAACGCTAAACGATTATAAATGAATAAGCGTTTTACATTTGCCAGATGTCGAAAAAGATACTCTAAGCTCGGAGTATACTGATCGACAACGTCCCGAGTACGTTATCAAAGGTGGTGGTTATTACAGCTTGAGGGATCCAATTGAGGCTGACGGTAACCGAAGTGCCGAGAGGTGGCTAGAAGCACACAGTATGTTTTTTTGAAACGAACTACCGAAACTGAAGTATGAGAAAACTATATATGACATGCGCAATGCGCTTTAGCCGACTACTCGTTAGGTGTCTGACGTTAATATCCGACGAGTTTGTCCACCGAAATACCACGAAATTTTTCTAATGTCATATGTTCAGTTCATGATTGTTTTAATTGTTTTTTTCAACTAATATAGTGGCCATTGACCATGGCAAATACGCTCTTTAAAGAAAGTTAGAGATATATATTGTTAATTCCTCTTGTTCAGAGCTACCGGCTAAAAGTATCATTGAAAAAGATGGAATCAAACTTGAAGTGCGCTTTGAGCATTCGGATTGGTTAAGCAATTCGGTGAACATTATAGTTGGCGTGATCGATCGTGGAGCATACGATAACTGTAATGTTTACATAGCTGCTGTTACTCCCAATGTAAGTCGATGAACGTGTAAGATTGATTTATCTTGTGGTGTTTAATGAAACTTTCAATGATTTATTGTTGTTTTACAGGATGTGGTGATGCACGATGATGTCCAACGTCAAACTATGGTTAGTCATTTTATCTATTTATACATCTATCGTTCATGTTTAATCATATCATTTGGGATTTTTCATGCAATTGTGAGTTGGGGCAAAAGTTCAAGAGATGACAAATAGTTTAAACTTTATACTTGGGGAAGGGGGTTCAAAATGCATTGTTATGTTTTATCAATTTTGAGCGATACAAATCAATAAACACTTGAAATATCATCCAGAAGCACGTGCATTTTAGAGATTTGTATGATTTTCTGTCCAATAACAGGGTTGAAACATTGACTCAATGCATGTTTATTTCCGTGATGTGTTTGTATTTGAAATCACTGTTGCCAATACACATCGGAGGAAACGAAAATTTCTTACTAAAACAGTTGACAACAAGACAACTACTCGTTATGTAGACTATGGCTTGTGATAGGTTTTGTTAAAAATGTTTTTACGTGCCACGAAAACAACTGATTTTCGCATGATGATACGTGAATCAAAATTACATGGGAGTTAATGGATAAGTGAAATAAATGTTTGAAATATTTTACGGTAGATTCAAATCATACGAGTCGAAATACCGTGATTTTTTTAAATTTTGCACTATTCTTGAATCCTTAGTTTTGTTATTCTTGTATTTTTCACTCTTTGTGGCGAAACCTTCATTGTTTACATTTCTGTCGACATAAAGTGTTAAATGCCATGTCAGTTTACTTTGACAGTTTTTCTTCAAGAACTTTCATTTTGATGATTTCCATCATAACTTTAGCATTAATATTTCATTAGCCAAGAAGCGTTCCTGGCGCACACAGAGTTTCTGAAGGATCACGTGCTGAGAGAACGAGTAAAATGTTCCACTTGCAAAGACTTCATGTAAGTTGTAAGTTACATTGAAGTGGCAAGGCTCTACTCCAGCCATCTTTGAATGGTAAAAGATGCAGTTTAGTAAGAATCGAACCGAGTTCTTTATCGTTGCTTGTCGTAGATATAGAGCTCGTGGGAGATATGAGTAGCTATATCCCAGCAATAGCACATCAACTCTCAGTATGAAATGTTTATTCATTCAATAAATGTAATCCTTCGTTTCCCTTTAATAATTACCTCGAATGATGGCAAAGTTTTTAATTGATATTTTATTTTCAGGAAAATGTCACTTTGAGACTTCAACTGGAATGTTTTAGAAAGTATGAACGTGACGAAATACGAAGTACTAAATATCAAGTTGTCACATTTTCATTAAGAGACTTTGGACTGGCACAAGTATTTGGTGTTAATGGTTAAATGAACTTTGAATGTTAACATAGTGGTACGATGATAATCGTTGTTTTATCTTGTAGATAAGTATAATTAATAACTACATAATACCATAGTTACCTCAATTTCTATTCTAGTAAGACGAATTAATAACGTATTTATGCACAATCCCGAATTTTGAGCTTGTAGTAATAAAATCACCACAAAGTATTCCCAAAAACAAAACAAAAAACATTTAACTTGCACCATCGTTGACAGTGTGTGAAGCAGTGACTAAAACATATCTTCAATCGTAGTATTACAAAACAAAACCATTGTAGTGAGATTACTTAGTGTACTCAACCTCCATCGACTTTCGAGTGCATTTAAGCAATATGTAACCTCGCTACCACGGTTTTACTTATAATTATCCTATAATTATCCTATAGACTATGCTCTGTGAAAAAGATCAGTGACCGGTTGTAAGAAGCCTGGATAGCGTTATCCATTGGATAGCAAATTTTTGTGAACGTTCACAAAATCTCTTATAAGAGAAAAATACACAATTTGGACTGTGCAATCACTAAAATAAAATATTGTTTCGAAGATTACAAATTTCTTTGTCGTAGGAAAAATATAAGCACTTTTTTACAAGTTTTAAAATTTTTATTGTCCAATGGATAACGCTATCCAGGCTTTGTGCCTTTGGCACCTTAGCTGTATTTCTTTTCCATAAATAATGATATGATGATGCCGTATTGGTGGTTTCATTATTTATTTAGCTTATGTAAATGCGTGGAGGGCGTGAAGGTCGAAATACCTTCTTAAATTTACCACGCCAACTTAATGAATGTTCACCCTTAGTTTTGTGTAGCCCCCTTTTTTCATAACTTTCATAACTACAGAAGCAAACATGGCATTGTCCAAGATAATACAGATGGGTGAAAAATTTTCTTACAGTTGTGATTTCCAAGCTTTTAGGTAAGCATTACTAGTGTGACAATTCTTATTCTTATAATATGAAATATGCTTTTTGTGTGAGGAAACTACCTTTTCCTGATATAATTGAAACGTCTTTATTATTATTGTGTAGTTTCTTGCCATCAAAGAAAAATTGTTTGGTACTGTATCGAACGACCCGATTAATTGCATTGCAAAATCTTTTTTAAAAAACTATGTTCATATGACTTTTGTGTGCTGTTTTCATTAACTGTTGGATACTTCGCACAAGTTATGTCATCTTTTTAACAAAGATAAACATTACGTTGCGCTTCATTGGTTCATTTGATTGCAAAGAATGCGACTTCTATTTAATTTTCTATTGCGTTGCTATTGTCACGAAATTGTCTCTTTGTGTTTATGCATGTATATGTATTCATCGTATTCATAGTTGGAGATTTCCTGTCAACGTTTTGTTTTATAGCTAACTTTATAATATTTATCCTTCGCTTGTGTTTATTGTCTTCAATTCGGGTTATCAATCTCCGTGAAGGAAATTTGAGACGAATCGAGGTAAGTGTAATTCTATTCCTTGTTTATTTTAAGGGCAACGACGTAGAAGCATAAAACTTCAAATTCCTGTGTGTGTTTGTCTAACTTGATCTTGATTATGCCAGTTATTTGCCTGAGATCATGTATTGTAAATGCCGTTCAACTACAGCTCTTTATGATGGTATGTTTCCAGTTAATGTGTCTGTGTTCTAGAGTAATATATGTTTGTGATCTTGTTTCGTTCAACTAATTCGCACATTCACGCAGACAAGATCAATTTTACTCAAGAGGATAAGTTTGTCATATGTCTAAGCTTCGCACCTTCCAGTGCTTGACGTGATGTTATAGGAATGCTAACTTGAATTGTTGTTATTCTATGTTACATTAATTCTTCGTAATGCTCGTACCTGTCGTTGGATAGTATTGCACAAACTTAAGTAATTAAATAGACAAATTTACTATTAATTTTATAACGTGTTTTGAATGTTTTTGCGCAACATACGTACTTTTGAGCAACAGTTTGGAAGTATGTATTGCCTATAAGTTCGCTTATGAGAGGAGCTAGTCACTTGTGAAATAGATTCTATCGATGAATACGAATGTTTACTGATGTCAGTTTACTTGGTAACGTCTTTTGTCTGTTGAAAGCTGAACAGATTCATTTATTTTAGATTAGAATAAAAATTAAAACCCTCTTCCCTCTCAGCAAGGCTGATGTCTATACAAAAGACTAATGATAAGGGAAAATATTGACCGCCTGTATCGTACTGTACAACGATACTCTTATTGTACTGAAGAACTCTTATTTTAAAATTTTTCTTACAACACTAGTTATCAAAGAGTTTTGGTCGGAACTAACATGAACGCTTACACATTTCTGCTCTATTAATTTATGTGTTGTTATGTGAATTTTCACGTTGTGAACTTGTAAGATGTGTAGATTCATAAACATGTACAGAAACCTGTAGTTGACTTGTAAGCTAGGCTATGTAAATACGTATGTGCATTTATAATTTACTATCACTCACTGCATAACTTAAAGCATTCCAGTTGGCTCTCCTACTTTGCAAATATGTGGCACTCTTTGCTTTTCGTACTGTTGGTCAGTTGGGGCTATTTATAAGTGGTTTTGTGGTATGAACAGAGCAAATTAGCTACTTTATTTGAAAATGAATGCGGGAGTTAGTGAGTAAATGAACAACATTAAATGGGAAATACCCAGCATTAATTGCACTTATCAATTTATCAATGGAAGCCATGAAATAACAAGATTAATTCATAAAACTTTTTTATTAGGATAGTTGTACTGAAATAGTTATTCTCTCATTGTTCTCGGGCACTTGGCATTTGCTATAAAAGTCATAGACGATGAAATTGAGTGAACAACTTTACTCCTTTCTTAGCTTTGCATTCACATTAAAAATATTCCGTCTTTTTATTTTGGTGATCTCAAAGAGCGACGAACTTACAGGTTTATTTTTATTACAGGCTTAGTTTTATGAGTGATTTAAAAGATATAGTTCAATTACCACTATGCTCTATTAGTTTGTCCACGCGTTCTACACACTTCTTATCAAACATTTATGAATATATTTTTCTCCGCGTTTGTAGTTATGTCCGTACAAAGATCAAAATTCCAATCAGTGTTGAACTAGCAGATTGCGCCGCTCATCTTTGGGAGTTCTTAAGATTGGTCGATGATCATCCGTGGTTATATGAAGGATTGCACGTTCACAATGCTGTACGACGATACGAGCTGTTTTGGCTTCCAATGGTTGCCAAAGCTGACCCGCGCATTCCACTTGCACCTCCCCTCGACATTAAATGGATTTGGTATGTGCATATGATATCACCGTATGCCTACAATCGTGATTGCCTGCATAAATTTGGGAGGGTGATTCCACATCAGATATTGTCGACAAAGGAACGTAACATTGGGCTTAACCGCGCGAGAGAGATGTGGACCAGAGCGTTTCCTAATGAGCAGTTTAGTTTGGATCTTGCAGGACCACCCAACATCACCAACACCTTTGTATCCAAGTTCTCCTATGATCTCTTTTCAGCTGCATTGCGACAAAGGTTCTTCAACTATCAAGTGACTCTTAACCATTTCCGTGATTCCAAGTTCCTCGAGAAAGCTATAAAACGCTATCGTGAATTCCTCTGTGCCAAACTAGAAGAGCCTGGTTTGAATCTGAAAGAGTGCTACGATGTTCAACTAGTATGGCATTCTCATTTAGTGCATCCTATTCAATACAGGGACGACACTCGTAAAGTCTTCGGGAGATGCTCAGTCATTACGATACCCAACCCCAACAGACGATTGCTGGAGGACCACCCGTAGAAGATAGCAAAGTAAAAGCCCCGATCCCGGGGCAATGTACCGTGGAGAGTATGTCATTTGTACCCGAGAGCAGATATTGCTGACTCAACAATTGGAGAAGTTAATATTGAAAGTGAAATTAGCAAAGGAAAATTTTCTCGCTAATTTTTCAATTCCTCCTTATTGAAGTCACGTATCATGATGCTCGCTCCATGTTGGATGAAGCTTCCCTCCCTCTCATTGGTGTGTGGCAGTTACGTCAACAACGCAACGCAAGGAAAGGGTCTGAAAAGTATGACGTCAAGGTGGTGCATTCCTTGGCACCGATTCTGTCTGCTGTAGAAGTTTCGCATCCTAAAGGTTTTCTTGTTGCGACATCTCATACCATTGCTGGTAAACAGATCCCTATGAAAAACCAATTAAATGACTCCTCGGGCAACACATGCTCTTACTCACCAGAGGCTGGCGAACGTGCCATGCTCATTCACAGTCAGAAAGATTGGGGTGTAGTTGTTGGACGTTGGGTGGGTGACAGTGAAACAGGTGATTTGGAAATATCGTTCTTTAATGTGGAAAAAAGCTCTTGGCAAACGGTAAATCGATCAAGCAGCTCGCAGCCCGAGTTTGCCGAATATGAAATCACGATAACTGATGAAGAGAAATCAGTGTTTATAAATCTGGCCACATGCGAAGTGACAGTGCCCTACACTGACGTTGCAACGTTTCTACCAGAGATCGTGGCTCTGGCCTACTCCATTGGCGTGCTCTACATGTTATGCCGTAAACGCTCGCAAGAGTTCTATCCTGTTGATCCATTTCATTCTAGTAGCACGAAGTTGATACAGCCATGTCCGCTGAGCAAGGAAAATCGAGCATCTCGTGCAGAGAAGCGTGATGGCATTTTCACGAGCAGTTCCAGTGGCAAGAAATCCACGTGGCTCAACCGTGATCCTCATGTATCCAATATACTTCTCGCCACTGGTCGGAATTGCCCGTGGACTCCTAGCAACAGCTTTTTGAAATATTATCACGAGTTTGTGCCAGATGTGTATGATGACATTTTGAAAAACACAACAAACGATGATATCGCAATTGCTGATGCAAAACTTGAAACGAACTATCTTTTGAAGTACCTAGGGATAACTGGGATGAAGACAGGTGCTCAAGGAACAAAGAAAGAATCACGTAAGGATAGAGATGCACCCAAACAGGCAGAAGAAAAGCACCAACGTGAAACCAGCAATAGTCACAGTGAGGCAAATGGTGTAACAGCTCTTGAGGAGACACGTGATCCTTCATATGAAGAAATTGATCATAGAGATCATCATGACAAACACAAGGTTATTCGTGATGATGATAGTGTTAGTGTATTTATATGAACAATGACAGCAATATTTCTTGTACTTCATGTCTTTTTACGAATGAAATGTCACGCTATATGATATTGCTAGAGTGCTTTCACTGACGTCATGCCCACCCGCAAGAAGCTTCAATGATGACATTTTACTCTTATCGGGCCTTGAGTTTTTACTTAATTAATTAAACTCGTTTCTTTATTTAGTTCATACCAAAAGAAAATAAAGTTAGTATTTTTAGTTTTCAAAAAATCATACGTCTGCGATAATTTAAATACGTTCATTACACTAAGAATATCAAGAATGTAAATTTGAATAATACTAAACCTACAGTTCCTTCACAAGTATTGTCAATTTACATTAAATTATTGTCCTAGAAGCTTCTAATTCGTGTAATTAAAATCTGAATATTATCTTCTTGATCCATCGCCTTTCTCTCCCCATATTTATCGTTAAGTTCAGCGCTACCTTCCTTTAATATGTTTGATTATTAATCTACTTACGACAAGGAACTTTTCATATCTCATCTGATATCGTTGTTGGTCTACTACAATGGCTTTACGATTAATTGAAAAACGCTAGAGCATTTAATGATGCGTTTAGCTTATGAGAATGCTTTGTGAGGTTGTATGCAAATGAGCGTCAAAGAAATCTTTAATGAAAGCTTCCTACGCAGAACTTGTTGCTTTTTATTCGTAAACATAACTAAGAAAAGCAAGCAATGATTCGAGCAATGACTCGAAATTGAAGTTTCTCAAATCAATATCCACCATCTTAGCTATCTCTAGGTCTGTTCAGGAAACTTATCGTTACTTTCAAGAGTACTCTACGATACTGAAGGTAGACAGTAGAAATCTTTACTTTTAGGCTTTTTGGGCTTAATGTCTGTTACAGTGATACTATTTATTATGTCTGCTAAAGACAATCACAATACATTTCAATGTGTTTTGTCTATATGTTTTGATTATCGCATAGTTCTCTGTAAGTGCCATTCCAAGCATCCTTTGTATCCCAAATATAATAAACAATTCTATTTCATCGATACGATGACGCGATTTTCGTTTTAATTTAAAGTTACGACTGTTTATATGAACTTATGAAGTATTGACTTGTTCCGCGAGTACATTGGCTTATAAAGGTTTTCATGGCAAGTGTATGGAGTCGATATGGATTTTGAAATTTTTTAATATTTCTTTTATAAGCCAGACATAATTTCTTATTCGTATACACACGCGTAAATGAATTTCGTCGATTCATCTTCATTGATTTCGTTAGCGAATTGATGATAGTTTCCTTGTGATGCCATCCTGCTGAATGCATTGTAAAGGATTTGTTAATTTTCTTCCAAAACTACTCAATGAAGAGAACCAGCTGAAGTCTTCCTCGGCACTTCGCACATGTTAAAATTTAGAGGTTAGAAATTAAAAAACCTGGGTTGAACGCTCTTTAATAAAGCAATTAAATGGTATTGTTGGTCACGATTCACGAAATACAACAAATTACAAAACCTCAGCTTGGCTATGTAAAAACGTTTTTTCTAATTTTTAGACCAAGGCAATGTTCACATTAAGGAAATCATCCACGAACCTTGTAAACCTTGTTGAAGCCTCCATAGTCCATCTCGATTTTATGAAGAGTATTCATGATATGGAAAAACTTTATCGAGGTCAATTTCTTGCCAATGCTGTCAGACGTTATGAAAATCTTTGGCTACCTATGATAGCGAGTGTCGGTGAAGATTCTTCTCAAATGGCCGCCCCATTGGATATCGAGTGGGTTTGGTACCTACACATGCTCTCGCCCCATGCCTATGAGAACGACTGTCAGAGACTGGTGTCCAAGTTTATAGATCACAAGTGCCAGACAAATGAACAGAAAAAAATGGCACTAGAGAAATCGCGTTGCATCTGGGAAAGACTTTATCCCCAGGAGCCATTTATTGCTGACTCGGAAAAATTTTCCCAGGATTCAACTGTGCAGTCGTCAAAGCTTTCGTGTGATCTCTACCGAGAGGCAATGAATGAAAAAATGTTTTATTACCAGTTGTCTATGCCACATTACACCGATCAAAAATTTCTTTTAAACGCAGTAAAACGCTACCGGAAATTTTTAAACCTTCATTCAAGCGGTTCGAATGAATTTTTTTGCCCAACATGTGATATAAAACTGATTTGGCACGTGCATAAGGCGCACCCACGGATTTACCGTAAGGAATGTGGTAGCCTCGTTCTTTATCAGGATATTAAATCTCATGGTGAAAATGGACTGGTTGTCTCTACGGTAGCAATCACAGAGGAGCGCTGGTTCATGACATATGGAGATACGTACTTACTTGCAGGTATTTCTTTGTGTTTAGCTTTCTTTCCTATCAGAGATCAAGCTTTAAATAATCATTGAATATAGATGGCCTTGTTTATAGTTATAAGTGTTTCATATATTCCTTTTGCAGGCACCACGTATCGCCGGGAACCACCACAATCACAGGGTGCTCCGTGTGCAGGAGCTTGGAATGATCTTTCTGCGCCTATTTACTCTTTAAAACTGATTAAAGTTGCCGTTTGTAACTTCCTGAAGACATTACGTACATATTATCCATCAGTGAGAACTGCGATACAGTGGAGCACATTGTAACTACGGTAACTGGTACGTCATCAGAAGCACGTCATGATGGCTTCGTAACATTTGCACTGTCCGCTACAAGTGCAGAGGCTCCAATTGTGCTCAGTGTTAAACTGACTCTTGCTGATACAAAGCAATTCAAAACAATCCCTTTGTTATTTTTTCCGGATTCTTTAGAAGCTGTTCTAAAAGAAAAGGACGACACTCGTGCCAAGGTCTCTAGGCGCGACTTTGAAATTCTTCCTATTCATAGTGACACCCCTGGAAAAGTTTCACTGATCTTTCAAGTTTTACCACCCAACAGGACTGGTAGTTACAGTTTGCATGTGCACAAATACGAGCATGTACTTGAAGTAGCGGACATGGCCGCTGGTGTAACTTCTCCGCGGTCTGTAGCCTCAACGTTTAGGAAAATGGGACCTTGCTTCGTGACGTTGTATGGTATCAAATCATACAGCGCAAACGACGTGTTCCGATGCAGAGTAGTCGAGCCAACATCACCTTCACTGGTAACCGTAGAAATTTCCAATGTAGCTGGTGATGTAATTGCTTCTAGTCATTCCATGTTTCAAACCGAATTGCCAACAAAGAAACAGGTTGCCAAACGTCTAAAAGGATTTCCCTACACTAAGACGTATTATGACCTCAAACTTTTGATACGCGGTCGTAATGACTGGGCTATATGTTATGGTCGTGTTTCGGGAAACTCCAAGGTCAAGTTGTGGCTTTACCTTCTCAAGACTCGAAAACGAGTAGAGATCGAACAACCTTCGAAAACGTCGTATAAAATCAAGCTGTATAACGTCAAGGACTACATAGAAGTAGATACGTCGTCGAGGGATATAACTATCCCGAGAGATGTGGATGACGTACCAGAAATTTTAGCTTTGTGTTTCTCGCTTCGAACTCTCATACAATTCAAGTGTGAGGAGGAAGTTTCATATGTTATTGAGGCTTCTCGTCAGCGAAGACTTTCAAAATATTCAACTATCGGGAGATGATTGTTTAATTTGTTTCTGTTTCATTCCTTTCCAGTCTACTCGTGAACACAATTCATTTGATTGTATGAAAGTTTACTTATGTACCCATGTTACATGTGAAAATTAAGTTAATGTTAAAATTCAATTATAATCATGATACTACGGGCAATATAATAAGATAGGCTTTTCAGTCGCTAAAAATAAAATACTATTACAAAACTCAAATAATTTTAAAGTATGAGTCAGTTGACAAAAACTGACTCACATAACCGACGTCTTTCATGACTCAAACGACGATCAGCAACAACATTTTCGCCAGTGAAAGAGAGCTAAGGAGAGGAGAAAGACAATTGTCCGAGCTCTCAAGTTTCTATCATGGCTTCTTTGTTCAATTGTTCTGTCCTTTCCCTTTTCTAGCTATCAAAAGAGCTATTTTTACTCAGCCTAGCTCTGTCTTTTTCCGGAGAAATCTTATTTCTTATTAATGAATGCGGTATGGCAATCTGTATGTTACTAAATCTCGCTTGGATTTGAATTCTGTTGTCGGGAGATGGGTCATGGATCACACTGTCTTTGCAATGACAAAACAACACACATAGTCTGTACACCTCGAGGACGAAAAATAGTCCATTCTTGACAGTAAGAAAAACTATCATGTAACCAAATGTCTTATAATAAGATACAATAAACAATCTCATGGTAAGATAAGGCGCATCCTGCAGTACTAAGCCGACCATGATGCTAGCGAATTCACCGAAAGCAGGTTTGACGTTTTCGTCCGTGTCAAACTCTCTTTCGTAAATGTTCAAAGACATTCGTTTTACGATGTAAGATGGGAGTGAAGACAAACGGGCAAACGTCGGTTCCCGTTTTGGTTTTGGCTCTTCACCAGAGATAAGCTTATCGAAAGCAACCGTAGTATTTAACGGAAACTGTAGTAGACTCCAGGACCAAAGGCTGAGGACGATGGTGATCATCATTCGATCATAGCTTACGTCACTGATATTGATGATATCAAAGAATTCGATGATATCTGCTGCAGACGCCATATTGATCAGTAACAACTGGGAAAGTTCATCCCGGGTTAGTTTTCCCTTGGGCATCAACCATCGACCGAAGATCATCACCAACAAGATGGTTTGTTCCATCACATCAGTGATATTCTCGTACCAGATCTCATCTGAACGAACTGTGGTGCCCTGGAAGGAAAAACAAGTAAACTGAATTTTCAGCCATTGTATTCATGGGCTACACCACTTCTTTACTATATGCGATTACATGAAGTAAATTGTCACGACTGTCCTGGTTGCAAAATGAATTTGATGAAAGGATATTAAAATGTTTTCAATTTTAACTGTGCATTGTTTAATCCATGCGTCATTTCTTCATAAAATCAGCACTTCAATCTTACTTTTTTGTTTCTTGAGTGGATCCGCTTATCCAAGAGAGCATACTCCAAAATACATGTGCATGGAACTACTGTGACTAAATGTAAAAGTAAACTTGGACAGATCCTATAATAAATAAGAGAACGACATTATTGGACTGGACTGCTTCATTCATAAAATGTCGAGGGACACTGTAAGCAAATAGTTAAATATTTCTCTCTTCCTTGTTTCATAGAAAAGTTGGCAACTTAAATTTAACAAAAATATACCATTTGTATTCCTTGTTTTTGCGATAGCCTAGTGTAAATATAGATTCGAGGATCAAAGGCAACAACATGGCGACCAGCCACCAGTACGTTTTATTTTGTTTTATATCCACCACGAGATAAATAGCGAAGATTGCATGTCCTAGAAGGAATGCTCTAGCCAAGATAGATTTTACGAAAACAGCCAGAACCATTTTTTATCTAACATACGTAGGTACAATCAGAATGAAGACATGATTTGATGTATGTGAAATATTGTTCGTTAGATCAAAAACCTGATGTCTACACCAATTTTGTTTGTTTTCTTTGGAACTAGAAGTGTTATGGGTGCGTAGAATGAAGAAAAGCTTAATGAATCCTTATTTTAATTAAGAAATGAAAACATCTGCTTGGGAAAACTGTTTATTTTACTATGCACTTCCATTCAAAATCACTGTAACCTAAACCTTTTCAGGGCGTTTTTTCAAAGGTGCGTCCGCCGGTCGACTTCAAACTCTACTAGCCAAAAGAATCCTTGAATGTTTTTCCACAATTTTCAATTCAAGACATTTTATGCAAACTGACATTTTTGATGCGAAAAATTTGATGTCTAGTTATGCATTAAATGTTTACCGAGCGTGTTAAAACTAATATTGAGAAGTGCAAAAGGATATGAAAGAAATATAATGCATAATTACAATGTGACGTTATAATGTGTGTTCAAGGTTATTATTGTGTAGGAACCGTTAATGCTGTCACCGACACATCAAATTCATCAATTTGGCATATTTTATAAGCATTGAAACCATTCGATAAATAAATAAAAAGAGTTGTTATATTTTGTATAAACATATATAAAATTTCGCTCTACTTTTGAATTGAGCACTCTTTTTATTCACAGTTAACGATTTGAGAAAGAAGAAATTATATATATATATACATACAAACACGTGAAAATGATTAAAGCTGGTTTATAAAGATTTTTCTTCGAAGGTTTTAATAAATTAACCGTTAATGAATAACCACAAGAAGTGACAAGTTTAGTTTTATGAAATATTCATGAAATCTGACTACACGCAAAAAAAACACGGCAAACTTTTAACATATTGGAAAAATTACTGTCTTCACTTTAAAATTAAACGTAGAACATGAATGGAACATTATTATAGAACGTAGAACAGACATTGACATAACAAATGTTGTGTATGTAAGGCTATGCAGAGATTCTGTTTGCTTATTGTGTGTGAGATTAATGCAGGAAGGTGCCATCTTACACAAAATGTTAAACACATGAGCGCAGATTTGTTAAATTAATAATTTTACAACAAATAGTTAAAAATTGTCAATCCACGTTTTTAGTCAATCCTAACCCCAGACGATTCTTAGTTGTCGCAATCTCTACTTTTTTATCATACGAAACACTTAGCTAACAGTTTAATAAAAATACATCTTAGTTCAATTTTGCTTTCTATTCTTATAGAGAGCATTAAAGTGGTTTTCTTATAACTTCTCTGATAACTCAGGAACAGCCTATATAACATACGTGGGAAACTATAAGGAAGCACAAGACATTTGAAAGCAAAACTCGAAAGCTTCACTTTCATGTAACTTACCTTAAATAGATCTGCAACAAGTCCATAGTCGGAAACTGAAAGGCAAATGATAAAGTTTGATTCTTTATTTCTGGCGATCTACGATGCAAAACAATATAGTAAATGACTGGACAAAATGATTTTACCTTGAAAAATAGGCGCCTCTGGATCTTTGTTGATTGCTACAATAACCTAAAGTAAATGTTTACCAAAATGCTTAAGTACATTGTATTCGTACGCAGTTACAAAAGAAGTGAAAACTTGGCTTTATGAAATTTTAGTGTGTTTACCTTACTATAGTTTATGTAACTTACCATCTTTTATGTACCTCACTATCTTTTATGTACCTCACTATCTTTTATGTACCTTACTATTATGTACCCTACTATCTTTTACGTCTCGTTATATTTTTCATTATACACATAACTATCGTTCGTATACTTTACAAACGTTTATGTAAAATGGTTGCAAAAACCTGGGAAGACAAGATGTACCACCGTGAGAAAGGTTTTCATCTAACGAGGTTTGAGAGAAAAATTCAGAATTGAATTACATGCATGTACTGTACCAAAGCTACATGATTCATGCAGCTAATGTAAGAGAAGTGACGTCGTTTTTAAAAAACACGATACTATCTTTCATTTACCTTACTATCTTTCATTTACCTTACTATCTTTCATTTACCCCTTCTATTTACCTTATTGACATTTCATTATTATTATTTAATTATCTTTATTATCTTTCATTTATTTACATTCTTTCATTTATTTATTTATCTTTCTATCTTAATCTTTCATTTATCTTTCATTTACCTTACTATCTTCTTTCATTTCTTACTATCTTTCATTTATCTTCATTTTTACTATCTTTCATTTACCTTACTATCTTATTTATCTCTTCATTTATCTTTACTATCTTTCATTTACCTTATCTTTCATTTATCTTTACTATCTTTCATTTACCTTACTATCTTTCATTTACCTTACTATCTTTCATTTACCTTACTATCTTTCATTTACCTTACTATCTTTCATGCCAGCCAAATGTTGAATGGCACCAGATATTCCCACAGCAATATACAACTCCTATACAAAATAACAAAAAAACATTGCCTTTAAAATGGCATGGCCAAAAATAAATAAACACCAAAGATACGCATTTCTACACACAGGAGCAACCATTTTTCCAGTCTGTCCAATCTGCATGTCGTTTGGAACAAAGCCAGCATCAACAGCAGCACGAGAAGCACCAACTGAAACAAAGACTTCATGTTATCTGCACAAAGGCAATTAACAACACAATTCCAAACCAGTAACATTCTCACAACCTAGCAATGTTCTAATAGCAAGGTTGTAAAATACTGAAATTCCCACAATTATCAATAATTTTATTTCTTCTATGTACATAGTAATTTTCAAATATACCTGCAGCATTAAGTTTGTCCGCTAAGTCATAAAGAAGTTGAAAATTTTCACCATTTTTCATACCACGACCTGAAAAGTTTTCACATACAATGCTCACTTGCTATTGAATATGTAAACTATCTCATAAACTACACAAACTGTCATTCTGTGTAAGATGTACCTCCAGATATAACAACACCAGCACTTGTCAGCTCTGGTCTATCACTCTTACTAAGTTCTTGATTTATGAATTCAGAATGAGCATTCACTTTTTCTGCATCTGGAGCTAAATGTATGTATGTACCATAAAGTATGGGTAAAAGATGCACATCAATCAGGCTGGGAGCATATTATTCACAAGACCCACCATTCTCCTGTGCAGCACCACTGCCATCAAGAGATGCAGGCTCAAAAGCTGTAGCTCGAACAGTGAAAACTTTGACCTTGTCATTTGATTTAATTGTTGTCACAGCATTACCTGAAGGTATGACCAAGAAAAACATCACAATCCGATGCAAAAAGTGCTTAATGGTCAGTTGAAAACATTGAAAACTTATCCAACTGAAGTCAATATAAATGATAAAAATTGGTCAGGACACATTGTTTTGAAGAGTTTCTAAATATTTTTTTAATGTACCAGCATAAATCAATCTGACGAATGTGTCTTCGGAGTGTACAGCAGTGATATCGGAGATTGGTGAAACATCAAGCAGAGCAGCCACTCTTGGAAGGATATTCTTAACATGAAAAGCAAAGATGAGTCTACGAGCTATTATATTGTTGAGAAAACATTGATCTGACTGAAAAAGTAACAAAAAACATTATAATATTGACCTTTCCAAAGGCACTTGAAGCAGCAGCAATGTGTGTAAAACCAAACTGTTGTTGTGAAGCAAAAATCAAAGGAGCCATGACCTCTGATGAAAAGGTACATAAATAAATTATCTTCTTCGACATTGAAGATCAATTGTTTTCTATAACTGAATAACCAACCTGCGAGAAATCCTCCATAAGCTTCATCTTCTGCAACAAGTATTTTATTTATTCCACCAACTTTACCTAATTCTTGAATGGCCTGAATCAACCAATAGATTGATTTAGTAAAATGAAATGAATGATTCTGAATATTCATGTCTGAGGCAATATTCCATGCTTCAAAGTGCAGTCAAGAAAAATTTCAACCAAAGCAGTTACATACCGGTGCACATTTTGATCCAGCAACAAGGCAACTCACATCGTCTCCAACTTTTTTTGCTGCTGTAATAGCATTCAGAGTTGCAGGCAATAAAGACTCATTATTGTGTTCAGCAACAACCAAAGTGGAAGCATTTCTTGCTAGCTTAGCATGTCGTGTAAAAAATATACTCTAAAAAATCAAAACAAGCTGATTCACAACGAAAGCTGTCAGTTAATACTGCTAATATGAACAAATTGCACAATAAATTACATAATGGCAAAGGTACTGCTATAGAAGTAAAAAAATAGAAGTAAAAAAAAACTATGCCCTAACCCTTTGCCCGAAAGTTCTTGAGAGACGTTGTAAATTAATCATCTTCAAGAAGATCCTCAACTAAATACCAGGTTTTTAAATGTTTTTTAATCAACTTTTCACAGGATTTATTGTTATAGTGTATTTTCGTTGTCAAACGTCGACAAGATACGTCATAAGTGTAAAGGTTACATTTACTTACATGAAGTAGAGCATTTTATATAAAGTTGGGACGTCAATTGTCAATTTTTTTTCAAAATTTGAAGAGCTCAAAAATAATGTTCAGTCGTTTCATATGAGGTATTAACGTGTAAAGCCTAATTCGTTTGCTCATTACAAATATTAGCCAATAATTATTCGTAGAAGCAACGCTATCAAGTATCACTGTCACAAGAATAAATCTCCATTTTTTTGTTTTGTAAAACGAGAACTTAATTCTCTTTTTCTAAAAACTTCAAGAATGTGCTAGTGAACACAATGTGACAGGTTTGTTAGCATATTCAATTGAAAAGTATAATGAATCTGCAAATATCCGAGGGAAGGGATGTAGGCAAGGCTTTTTGGCAGCAAACGGTCCAGAAATGGAACTTTTCCTTTTCGTCTCCTTTTCGCTGCTTGCAGTAGAAACAAAAACGAGTGTCCAGTTTTTTTATGTTTTAATAGGAATATTATATTAATAACTCTGTTAATTTACAATATTGTTGATAAATATAAAAAAGCTCCAAATCCATAAATACTGTGGCATGATAGTTGCTCCAATTAATAGAGCAAAGATCAATTTCATGGATGGTTCATCAACCGATACTGGCATAGCCATACATACATATAGCCATGAATTTTAGCTTATATAGGTCTTAAGGCTATGCATCCAAAGTTGCATTGTGAGTTTACAGAACCGACAATTTTCCATTGGTTTTTCTTTTTATCATAAAACTCAATGGTGTTTACAACACGACCACCAACCACATATATATTATTGTTTACAACAGCTACTCCCAAACAACGCCGGCCTTCATTCATTGGTGTGACATTTTGTATCCACTTATCACGCAGTGGATCATATACCTCCACTGAATTGGCCCATAACTCCTTGGAATCTGAGCCACCGATAGCATATAGGAGATTATTTACAACAGCAACACCCAAACTCCATCTTTGCACACCCATACTTGAGATAAATTGCCATTGGTTGATCAAGGATCATATCTTTCAGCTGTGTTAAGAGGTGACCACAAATGGTCCAAACCACCAACAGCGTATATCTTGCCTCCCATAACGGCTACGCCAGGGTAGTATCTTGCACATTGCATTGACGGCAGGTCAGTCCATGAACAAATCTCGGGATTGAATACCTTAGCACACATGCTGCTGTGACCTCCTACAACATAAATTAAGCCATTATGCTGACATACACCAGCCCATTTACATTGAACATCAGGGCCATTGGCTATTGTCATCCAACAGTTTAATACTGGATCAAACTTTCCCACTTTATTTCGACTGACGGTAAAAATCTCCTCATCCACAACAACCACACGGAAATAATCCTCTTTTGCAACAGTTGCTATGGTCATTCCAGATACACTTGTCCATTGCAGTGTATTCACATTGAAGCATTGCACTGTGCTCATTTTCTGACCATTCGACCATCCACCAATCACATAAATATCCTCAGATGCCAGTCGTGGTCTGAGACGTGGGTTTTTATCATAAATTGGAGGTCTTGCAGTGGAATTGTAGCGTATGGCCTCTCTCACCAATTGCCTACAGAGAGTATAGTTCTGGCAGAATTCTTTCACTTGCACATTATGCATAATATCAGCAATGCTCATGAGGGGAAAGCGTATATGTTGAAGTATATCTGTTACAATGGTACAACGACTGGAGAAATCATACTTCAACCATTGCCAAACTGCATTCACTACTTCGCACTCATCCTTTACTTTTAGAAGATCATCACGAACTAACATCTCGAGCTCATCCGGTGGTAGCTTTAAGAATTCGTCTTCTTTTACAACACTGCCAAAATGCCAGAGAGTGAAGCGCCAAGCTTGCTTGTATAAGAAATTGAGAGAGTACGTCTGTGCGATTGTCTTTAATCCGAGACAGTTGCCTGGCGTTATATTTCGTCTGAGCAACTTTTCACATTCCTCAATGATATACTCCAAGTGAAGAAGACAAGCGATGTTCAAGATTGCTTCAACTTCTCCAAGCTCAATAGTCAATTCCGATGTGTAAAAAAAATCGATTATTTTCATTAATGCGAACGTGTCGACATCTCGCAGAATCACTCGTGGTTGAATTGCTTCAACAAACCCCGATAAAAACATAGCTCGGAAATAAGGTGAACAAGCGGCAAGGATAGCGCGATGTGTTGGGATCTCACAGCCATTCACAAGTAATATAATATCACATAGCTCTCTTTGCCGACGCATCTGGTTCAAGATTCGTAGCGTCTCTTTCGCCAAACTTTCCTCATTTATTAAAACGCTCGTTGTTTCCAATGACATATTAACCGAACGAATCTCTTCTATTCCTATTTCTCCTTAGCTAGTTCAAAATTGAGATATTTTGTGGCATGTCGCTGTCCTTTCCTGTTGCTTTTGCAGTTGTTGTTTTTATATATATTTAAATGTTTTCTGCTCCTGCGCAGAGCAACCTTTCTAATTGTTTTAATTTAACAACGAGTTCTTTTCCGGAAACAGCAATACGCACGTTTTTTAGTTTACACCTAGGAACACTCCTGTTCTTCCTCGTTTCAAAGAAGTTAGTTGATCCGCAAGACCTCCGCTGGCAAATGTCAACGCCGAGTTTTCATCTCAGAGGGAATCTTCTTTAGAACGCTTGAAATTGCCTTTATAAGGTAAAGGCATGGCGCACTCCATTTAGTACGAACTGATAACGAAAGTCCGTCTACATTATTTGAGGGAAATTGAACACTGACGCATGATGACAGACTTATTGCGTGAGACGCAACGTGTTGCGTGCTTTTTCCTGAAATCAAATATCAAGGAAGACAATTTCAATTGTGCCTGTCTTAACGTGTTTGACAATTTCCTCTCTTCTAGTGAAGTGTGAAATGAACAATAAAAAGCAAACAGCGAGGGTCATATTAACGTGATGATATCTTGCATGCATTCTTTGTCTATTAATGGGTGCTTGACCTCAGTAGGTTATTCATATCACTATCGCAACGTAATTATTTCCATGTAGCCATTTTTTCTATTGACCAATGGTTCCCACCGTGGAGGAAATGTAACTGCTAGTATTTATTACTCTAGTTGCCATTCATTTCATTATGAAACATGCTCAAGCGATTCTTTTTTAACAAGTGGAATAGTACATCAAAACTTGCCAAAGAGGTATAAAAGATACTCAAGTTTATTTATAGTTCCTTCCCTTGTGATCACATGTATGTCTCTACCTGTTCAGTCACGTTCTATTGTGTAACACGTGATTGTGATAAAGGGCATATGAAATATTTTATACATGTGTGAATAAGCTGTATTGCTGCATCGTAAACAGCTATGAGTGCTATGTTAAGAAGACTTGGTTCTATTTCTTTAACAAGTCTTAAAAATGTACTGCATTATTAACTTCAGGGAAATTTTATAGTTCCATTGCATAATATACAGTTTCACATGGAATACAAAATTCCAAAAACAGATTGTAAATTGCAATTTATTTTGGAACAAATATTTGTATAATGAGCCACAAGAAGGCCTTTGCCATAGGCTTTTTTCCAGTCATTCGCTCAATGTGTTCTTTCAATAACTCTTGCTTCCCTTCATTGTTTAGACAGATGCTCCTTTGATCGCCGATGATCAATCATTGAATCCTTTCAACGAGATTTGTATTCTTACTGGACATGAAGATATCATTAACATAATTAAAGTTATTGACGAGACCAGGTATTGCATGAGAAGATTGGTGTTTCCGTATTATTCAGAAAATGTGGACTTTTCTTGTTTCAACTTCAAAATGAAAGTAATTTTTGCATGAGCATTTTTGACCTTGTGTTGACACCTTGTGTTTGTGTATTTAATTTAGTATGTAGTGATTAGTTTCAGTTAATGCTTGTCAAATACTGTAATTGAGCTGTGTGGTGATTATTTTCCAATTCTGTATTAAATAGTCACTTGCATTTTCATTGGGTAATGAACCTATTTTGTGATTACATATTTTATATAGATATTGCTGCTCATTTAATGAATTTATCTTTTTTTGTTTATTAAGATTGGCATCATCTGCTGATGACAACTTGGTCATCATATGGGATTTTGAGGTAGGTAGTTATGTATGCAATAAGGCTTGTTGATTCAACTGACTTTGATGGTAGGCTTGTTGATTTAACTGACTTTGATGGTAGGCTTGTTGATTCAACTGACTTTAATGGTAGGCTTTATTAAAAATGTCTCTCTGGGTTTTAGAATGGAGATCTTCTACATAGACTTCATGGTCACACTAGACCTGTGACATCAATGTTGGTCCACCAGAGGAAAGAGTTGAATTCTCTAGAATCATCTTCGGTTTTGTATACGGCATCATCGGATAAATCAATTAGAATATCTTTGCAAAGTGTGTTTCAGTTTCTCTTTGTTATTGTAAGCATTGATTTATACTTGCATTTGCTTCTTAACTCATATACATATCTGGGATTCTAATGATGGGATATGTATGAATGTCATTGATGGGCTTTCTAGTGCAGTAAAGGTAAGTTGCAATTATTATATTTGCGAACAACTGTGATTCGTAATGTTCCTTGGACTTCCCTTGCAAAAATTATCCCAAACGTCCCCTAGACTCTCCCTTCTTCATGCACATAACGTATTTCTTACGTCAACCAAACTCTCCTGCCTTCATTGGCTAAACTATCTCTTACGTCAACCAATCTCTCCTGCCTTCATTGGCTAAACTATCTCTTACGTCAACCAGACTCTCCTGCCTTCATTGGCTAAACTATCTCTTACGTCAACCAATCTCTCCTGCCTTCATTGGCTAAACTATCTCTTACGTCAACCAGACTCTCCTGCCTTCATTGGCTAAACTATCTCTTACGTCAACCAATCTCTCCTGCCTTCATTGGCTAAACTATCTCTTACGTCAACCAGACTCTCCTGCCTTCATTGGCTAAACTATCTCTTACGTCAACCAGACTCTCCTGCCTTCATTGTCTAAACTATCTCTTACGTCAACCAGACTCTCCTGCCTTCATTGGCTAAATTATGCCAAACGTCCCCTGGACTCTCCCTCTTTGATTTACAAAAACTATCCCGACCGTCCCTTCGACTCTCCCTCGTTCATTAGCAAAAACTATCCTTACCCTACCCTAGACTCTCCTTTCTTCATAAACAAGCACTATCTGTAATGCCCCGTAGACTCTTGTATCCATTGTGATCCTTTTTATATACTTGGATATCATCACTGTGATTCTTGACGTGTGTTAATTTATTGATATTTTTAGTGCTTGGTGAGTTTAAATCGTGAGGAGTTTACGTTTTCTCTGGCGGAAGAGATATTTGTGCCTGGAATATTAAAGGCAAACTCTTATGCGAGGAAAAATTGCTTCAATATGATTGTAGGTTTCTGTTTTCATTTCTCATAATCTTGTGAACTGTTGTCCTTTTTTTTCTTAAATGATACGAAATGTAAATGGTTATTTTTAACATTCATAGCCGACATTCACGGCATTCTGCCTATAAAGAACAATAAACTTGTGCTGGCGTTCAATCATCCATCACTTGGTATGATGGTCGGAAGTTTTCGCCATGTTAAACCGTATTCCCTACGCTATAATCTAACATCTTCTCTATGTTTTAGTCGTGTACACTTTAACAGAGGTTTTGCGAACGAAATCTTTAAAGTTTCATTCGTTACTTCGACCTCATGAAAATGATGTAAGATGCCTTCGTGGTATTTCAGGTAATTAAGAAGCAAGAGTTTGCGTTATCTTTCTTTTTAGTTCATATATATAAGAGAAGTAAATGAAAGATTCTAAAATGCACCTTAGAAATACGTATTATAATGTCCAACGTTTTCTTGTAGTTCAGTCTAAAAACTTTCACGCTGTGATTTCATGTTGATATTTAAACTATCTTGTTTGTCTATTTAGACGACAGTTTTGTCTCTGGGTCGTTGGATGGAGAAATCATCGTATGGTCTAGTCTATCTCTGCAACCAATGAAGCGTGTCAATAACCAACGCGAGTTTAATTATTTGCAAAATTACGACATGGTGCAGCATTTGTTTGTTCTTGACTTGGTAAGTCGAAGATTTCTATTGATATGCAGTCGCGTTTACGAATACAAAATCCTTTTTCTTTTGAAAAACATTGCCTCGGTCCTTTCATTGTGATCTAGCGATTTGTCTTTGCTGCTATCGGATCGGGCTTTTTCGTATACGACGCCTTGTCAGGGAAATGTGTGGCTCAAAGACTAATGTGTCATCACTCTAAAATATCATATATTGAACTATTGAAGCCCAGGTAATCATTTTAAAACCATTCCCTTGATTGGGCTGGCTGAAAGAAATTCGTTTGGAAATTAATAACCTAAAACATTGTTCCAGAGATATTTTGAATTTAACTTTGAGTTTCTATAAAATATTTTGACGCACATTCGATCGATCACTGATTTCCACCAATCTCTGTGTATATTTCATCGATGATTTCGTACATTAGACACATGTTGGTCACGTGTTCTGAAGATGGTACCGTACGATTGTGGGGATCACAAGAAAAACGATTTCCTTCAGGTGTGTGCTCTTGTTAAATGTTCGTATTCGAGACCGGTTTATGTTTGTAAATGTAGATCGTCCAGGTTGGTATAGTCCTGAGAAGGACTGTTTTTGTTGTTGTTGACTGACGTTTCGACAACCTTAGCGGTAGTCATCTTCAGAGTCAAAATAGGATACTCCCGGCTCAAACCATTTACTTTATTAAGACCGGTTTATCTCGTTAATGTTTTGAAATAACCGTGACTGTTTTTGATGCTACGATTTATAATGGAATCTCGAACAAGGGCTTATGTAAGGAGTTTCTCTGAGATGAAATGAGATGATAAGGAAAAAATATTATCTAAACATTCTGGTCGAGTGAACTATGTAATTTTGAGGTGCAAGAGTATTTCAGAATTAAGATAAACTACCTATTTTTTTGTCAATTCACCCCCTGTTCAATTATAGACGATACAGTTGAAATTATCAGTGCGTATGTAGTTTGATGGAGACGGGAAATTCAAAGCCCATATATTGTAGGACGTCTTTAAACGTTTTTATGTTTATGTCTTTGTTGTTTCAATTCGTCGATATTTTCTATGAAACGAGAAACTCTTTCATGGAAATCATCTAGAAATGATTCATGAAATGTGACGTTATCTCTGACATTATCACAGAAACTTTGATGGTGTCAAAGTGTTAACAAAACAGCGATTGCACGGAAAGCCAGAAATATTTCATGACCGAAGATGTGTTTTTTTGTGCAGTTTAAAATAAAAACATTGAGACCTTTTTATTGCGTATTTTTAGACGAGTTTTCCTCCATTGAACATTTCCTCGGCAAAAGGTACGTAGCTATCACGCGGCATATTTTGGTATATTGATCCACGTATTTCGTTGATGTAGTTTTTTCAACATTTATATTGTGATCGTAAGTAATAATCTCATATTCTCTGGGATTATTTTTGCTTACATTGCAGTTTGAGCGAGATCACAAGCGTCATTACCGAACCTCAACTGTTGGGCGAGTGTCTTGGCCATTCTGGTGCCGTGAGGGTATGTCGTGTTTTTCATCACATTTTCATTACAACTCTTGCTCAACAATGATCTTGAGAAATGTGAAATGTTTCAATTCTTTATTTGCCATTTTCTCTACGGTAATGTAGGCGGATACTAAAATCGTGATAAATACAATAAAAAATGAGAAATTCATCGATAAGTTGCCTTAATAAAACGAGAAACTTATCCAGGTTCATCCACATAACCCCCCTCCCTTCTCACCACCACGACAACCACCACTACAACCAGCACCACGACAACCACCACCACAACCAGCGCCACGACAACCACCACGAGAACCACCACCACGACAACAACCACCACGACCACCACCACGACCACCACCACCACAACCACCACCACCACCATTGGCCCTAACTTGTTATGGAGGGTGTATGGCTCTCCATGAAAGTGGCATTAAATAAACAAAAATTGGCTAACTTTTTGGCTTTGCCAAAAAATATAAATTAATAACATTTGAATTTCTAAAGCTATATGATAAGAAAGAAAATTAACTTGAAGACTTCATTCAACTAACTTATAGATAGAAATGTGAAGCATGCCATGGCAAGCGTTCTTTCTTCTTCTAGCTTTTATTAACACATCATAACATTGGGTCACATTGTATATATATTATAGATGTTGGCAGATTTTGGAGTAGACGGTTTTGCGTCTTGTGCTAGTGATGGCAATATAATATTGTGGAAGGTACTGTAATTTAATTAACCATTATCAATTTGAATTCTTACGTACGCCGCAAAATTTTCCGTACCTTGTGAGATAGCCGTTTACACGTTTGGCGCAGTTTATATATCTCTGAGTTCCTAAATGACTCTGTTTTAAGTTACAATTAAAATTTAACACTGAATTTTTTGTCAGGATGGATGGCGTGAGCGTGAGAGAAGATTTGAGCTGGCTACCAGTCTCTTGTTTTCTTGAAGGAACACGGTACGCCATGATTAAGGTAGCACACATTCTTTTTTATTTTCAGAATGTAAATGGTTGTTTTGCACTAGGAAACGTTAAATTCCGATAAGGTCACGATTAAAATGTTTGAAACATTTTCAAGATTTTATTGATTAGTGGGAGAAACAATTTCGCACAATTTCCGCCGATTTTTAAATAGAAAAGTAATCATTACAGATAAATCATGATTGATGGTCAAAATTGACATATGAATGAACAAGTACTTTTCGGTAAACAAACATTGTAATGTTGAATTTGTATATATTTTTTGTTCAAATAGAGCAAAATTGAATTTACTTTAACACATAAATACTCTCAAAAGCTTCACGAGATGCGAAACAAACAAACACGTGTTTAGTAACTATTTACACGTTTTTTTATTACTAACACGCACGATCAAAACTTAAACCTCTAACATAAACTTATCCAACAAATCTGAGGAAACGACAAAAAGTTTTTTGTATCCATAAATAACGATGTCAAACATTGTGTAGTCCTCAGCTATAACGCGTTCAGTTAAGTATGTATGGAATTTGGAATCCAGCCAGGCTTGAGATAAGGGTACGTAAGATGACTTGCACTGTATCTCTTCTCGTTTCGTTCATCTATGATGTCTCTCACCCTGGTCATTAAGATGTGATGGTGTTTCTTTACAATTTCTCCTGCCTCTTTATCCAGCATTTGTGCTCCATAGTCGAGGAGTTGATCAAATCTCAGAGATCCTAAACCCATTGACACAACGGCTTGCACCTACATGAAGTAGTTAACAAACCACTAACATAACGAAACTTCTGAATATTTATTCAAGTAGCACTTACTGTGGACACGTTACTGTTAGGAAGTGTATTGAAAGAAAACTCGTTTGTTTTGCTTCGTGCATCATCGTAAAGCTTCGACGGCATGTTTGGTACGAAGGCACCGTAGTAGGCGATTGGATAATTGACGGCATTGTGTTGTACGGGTAGCCACAGGATGCGAGTTAATGTCTTAATTAGTTCATACTTAGATTGTAACATCGATGGGAAGCCTTTTAACTGTAAAACAGAACATTTTGAAGAGGTCGAATTACATCGATGTGTACCCTATACCACATAATAAGCTATGCATGTACACCATTTCTCATACTTATCCCGCCAAGCACTCTCCATGAGTGAATCATTTTGACCATTTTTTGAAAACTTACCTTTCCCATTCCCTTTTCGGACAACTCCGTTGTAAACGCTCTTAGTTCGAAATCTCTACGAACATCGTTGTTATTGTAATAATACCTATAGTCAAATACATCATTACAAAAATCTAAGTTAGCAACGGTAATTTTCTACGTGTGCTGTGCTTGCCTAATCCTCACTTACAGAGAAACATATTCTCGTACATAACTGTGAAGTTGTTTCCAAATAAGGTAACCATCATCTCTGTAAGGATAATATGGTAGCTTTACGGGATCATCTACACCACGGCTCTACAAACACATAAGAATGAAGTGCATAAATAATCTTACAATTTTATCTTTATGATGATGTGGTAGCTTATATCAATACCTCATAACAGACTCACCTTAATATTTTCCCAGAAATCATTATCTTTCCAAGAATAATTTTGATACGCTCTATTTAAGAGCTCAATGCTTCCCAGATGTCCCATGGAGAAGAGAGTATGCATATAGCCATGTGGTTGGATCAACTTTGCAAAGCCATTAGCATTAGTTGCGATTAGACCTCGACAGTGCCATTTTAGCATTTCGTTCAAAGGATGTTGTCGGGAGATGGTACGTTTGAGTATCACACAAATTGGCTGTAATATCGTGTGGGTTTTTAGTAAGTGTTCAACCATTTCTACGTATGAAAAGTCCGCTAGTTGAAAGAGATATTTGGCCAGTAACCATCGTTTGCCATCATGAGGTGTATACACGGGCGAATCTGTACAAGATTACGATAATCTAATGTATGGCATGGATTGTCTTCCTGATAGGTGATTTAGATCAATTGGAATTATATAATCGCATCGATTGTTATTGTTGAGTATATGTGAACATATATTCGTACCTGAATGGCAATCTGTTTGTATTGCTACCGGCTTTAGTTCATAAGAGTCCTTTCCAGGCCTCTTTACAGAAACAAAGATTGCAATTGGACTAGTGGCGTTCTTCAATCGTCTTCTTTCAGTTCTTTTCTCCGTGATGTCATCAACATTAGGTAAGTCGTCAAGATACGGATAGTGAATGGCAAACAACGACTTCTCACGTGCCATCTGAATGAAGGATGAACAAAAACTCGTCTTTTTGGCAACTTATATGTAAACGTCACGTCGTCTATCACTTATTACCTTATATAAAGTTGTTGGTCTTCCGACTACATTGGATACAGTACGATTCCAATTATAATTTCGATTTAGTCTTTCTGTCAACCTCAAGCCAACCCTTGGCAAAGCTGAGAAGTAATCTAAAACAGAAGTGTTACACGAGTTTTTCCTCCTATGCATTTTCCTATTGTACAAAGGTCCTATGGTTCTTATAAATCTCTGCGATGAAATATATTTAAGTGAGTTGTATAGTAAATAAATAAGTCAGTATATGATTAAGTAAAATGTGTATATCGCAGAATTTCATGGAAAAAGAAACCACTCTTGATCATCTTTTTGTTGCCAGGCGTTTATACTTGTCATATTTCTACCTATGTCAGCAGTGACGCGTTCTAAGGACATTGGATTAAGGGCTGCAAGTCTTTCTTCAACAAATACTTGGTCATCATGCCATGTTTGACAGCGTATGATATCTTTCCATTTTTCAACCAATGAAGGATAGCGAAAATAGTCCAAATATTTGCCATCTTTCTGTATAGGAAAGCGTGAGATGCATTCGTTAAATAAGATTCGCCACAACTTGCTATAGATAAGCATAGACTTAGGTGATGACCCTCGACTATTCTAACTATAATGGGTTGTTAAAGCAATCTTTTTCATCCATGCTTACCGTAAAGATTGTCCTCACAAGCTGTAATAAACGTTGAAAATCGTCTATTGATTTAAATTCCTTCACCAAAGAATTGCCTGGTTTCATTCTTTCTGCCAACATCTTCAAGGACTTTGTCTGAAGATAGGTATATATCACTAACCATGGATAATCCACTGGATCATTCCATGACAAAGCTGCTGCTTGCTTGAAAGTCATGTTGAGTAAAGGAAACAAGAACAAATTTTGAAGATCCCTGCCGAGATTGGGGTCACCTTGAGCAACGCTTGGAGGTATCTGAAGGCTGTATACATTCTTGTTCTTCTCCAGGCCTTTTTGTCGAGTTGCAACACATCTTGATGGTGTGTATAAAGGCAGAGAGAGGCATGGCGCTTCTTGAAAGGGAAAGTAAAGCTCTGCAAATGATGAAATGAATCTATGAACAAGGTCAATCATCGTGACTTACTAGTTAAGCAACCAAACACAGCGATGTAATCTTTCCATCCAGGACAACAGCCAATTTTGCTGACGCGTGTGATACAAGATACAGGGACGTAGGATATTTCAGTCTTGATTCTGAAGGGAAATTTTAGTTGAACAACAAATAGCGTCAAAGGATGCTCAACTTTATATACAATACAAGTAATTTATCTTTGTGAAAGACCTGGTCGCTACTCACATTTGTTTTTCGCACTTGATAAAGAGTCCTTGATCTATGCCACAATCTTTGACCAAAGTCTTTCTCGATTTTGATATATGACGTTGTAACTTTACGTGGGTTTTCTCAAATCCAACGATGCAAACATTTCGCCCTTTTTCTGGTGCTTTTCGCAAGATGTATACGCTAAAAACGGATGGAGAGGTACTACACAATGAAAAGTTATGCTCACTAAGTTTGGCATTCAACTTACCCTTTAGTCAGATGAATAAATACAAATGTTATTATTGTTCTCAGTACTTTCATCGTGACGTGCAAATAACTCACTTATCGAAAAGATAAGTGCTCGAATGACTTGATCGAGTGATTGTTCGTAGATCTATATGCGAAGCTGCCCACGTATGGTTATCTGTCATTAAACAGTCGAGTCGCTTTACTCCTAATGAAATATCTGCATGGATTATTTATATAAGACGTTGAATGTTCACTATGGCAATAATTTAACTTAAAAATGAGGATTAATAACGTTGATTGCTCATTGTATTGACACTGCAACATCAAACTGAATCGTTTTATCGAGAGTGATTGTAATTAGAACAAAAGAGATTAATAAAATTGCACGTAAAATATCACAAATATCAGCTGTTGCTTCTTAACTAGCCAAATTAGATCATCTCATTAAGGTTTTAAGTGTTTCCTCATCAACGTCAATGTGATTCAAGCCATCGTAGGAGATCACCCTTTTTATTTTATGGGTTTTTAGCATACCTTTCCTTTAAATCTTGGCAGATAGAAATCCTGACAATCAGTATTGATTCTATATAAACTTTAGATACATTTTCTGGCTGCAATTAATTTTTACTCTTTATTTTCGTAACACTTCACGAGAATGCCCGTTCATCAACCAGCTAGGCAAACATTTTTATTCATAGTTACATTTTTCGTCAAATCGTTCCTTATAAAACATTATGTTGAATTTATGGAGTAAAAAACGTGAAAACCGATGGAGGCACAAATTTGTTTAACGAAAGTACATGTAACCAAGGTAACCTTAAGCTCCACCAAATGTTTCACCATGAGTTGTAGCATTCAAATGAAATCATTTGAGGAAATCGAAGAACGCTGACTTGTCAGTTGGACGAACGGTGGTGACCTTATCAAACTTCACAGCGTCATTCACCTGAACAAATGTGTTTGTGTAAAAATAAACGAGAAAAGGTAAGCCTGATTGCTAACCTAAGACGGACTTTCTAGATCCATGTCACATGATCAGATAAAACTTTACATGTCACGTGCTGGAGTCAACGTGGACTCAAAAAACGTTTACTCATTTTTACATTGTTCCAATTGCGCTACCTGTTTGGTACTGAACGTTACAAATCCTAAGTCATCTTTAGTTTTCTCCTTGCGACGCCAAATTGCTATCTTGCCATCCTTCGAGCCAGGACCTGTTGCTACGTAACCACCATTTATGACGCAGATGGAGCGCACTGAATCGTCGTGGATTTTGAGCGTCTAGAATAAAGACACCGAAAGATTAAAAAAAGAAGCATTCAGTTTTCACCAAATTGGAGTTGATTTGTTGCAATGTGCGTACTGATCTTTACTAGCATACTTTTTTCACGCGAAGCTCTCGATCTTTCCCGAGTGTTTCCTTTCTGGTGAGATTGACAACGATAATAAGACCATTTTTGTTGCCGATCCAAATCTGCCATGAATTAAGTGCGAAACTTATTGCACAAGAAAATCATTTTACTGATTGAAAGAAATCACATTATGGTCAGATCAATCATAAATGAAGTACATTACAGCCAGAATAATCATAAAGGAGTCACAATATACAACCACTATACTCGTTAAGGAGTTACATTACATGATGAGATTAATTATTATCTATTCTACTTTCAATATGAACATAATAGCTCAACATAAGACTTTCAAAAAAGCCATCACAATTATAAAATAGAGAATGTGATGACTTTTTTAAAAGTCTTGTGTTGGGCTATTATGTTCATATTGAAAATTCCCTTTCCCCTGGCAAATCTCTGGCCACGATTTTAAATATTCTACTCTTCAATGTAATACTAACGAGGATAAAACGTCGACCTTACCTCGCTTCCCATTAACGCCATTTTAGTAAGAGCGACATCTTTCTCTTTGGTTTGGATTGGCAGTATAGTGTAGGTCAGCGTTTTTGTGTTGAATACAGCAATCTTGGCACGTTTACCACATCCACACCACACCTGTGAATTACAAAAGATAAAATGATTCCTCTAAAATAACAATTAAGAAGAAAAGGAGTGACGAATGACCGACCTCGTTGGACGAAACTGCTGTCATGCAATCTATAGATAAGACATTATTGCCATCTTTCAACTCAAGTACATGCTCTATATTTCGTTCAGTGTCTAACACCACGATCGAACTCTTCGTGTCTAGCGATAACAAACGATGAGGGTGAATGATGTCAATGATATGTTTTTCGAAAAATGAGCCATTGAATGAACTTACCACACCAGAATTGATTTCCGATCAACAAGAATGATACGCATGTTTTTGATTGGTAGTTTAGACGGATCTTGAAAAATAAAGACGTTTTCTCCTCAAGTTGAAGCAAATCTCAATAACTTTAGGTAGTCGAGACTAGAATGGAAGCGCACCCCCCCCCCCAAGTAAATGCATTCCTGCTTCTCAGTACAACAACGTACAAATATTATTCTTCAATCATTAATGAAATAATACATAATGAGTAACCACTTTCTACTAAAATTTATTAGTCGTTTACGTGAAGTAACAAAAAAATTACTCCAAATGTGAGTATTCACCTGTTTATAAATGGTCAGATTCTCAGCATCCCATCCAATGATGTGTCCATTCAGACTGGCACTCCATACAATTCTGCAAGGAAAAATACTTACATGTATGTATAATCCTTTAACATAAGTCCATAGCTACACTCAGGTTCTTAGCTTACTTCTCATTTTGTGGCTGTACAAAGATCGCAGAAATGATGTCGGAATGGGCGTCCAAGTGTTGGTTGGCTGTGAAAGTACGTTATGAATTATGGAAGATGGGATGCGGAAGTAAAAGAGAAACAAAAATTGAGATTACATCGTATTTTGCAACATGTACACCTAAAGGTTATTGCCCTAACCTTTATAAGTGAAGCGATCAAAAACATAAATAGTTGCGTCACAAGATCCGGCCCAAACTTGACTATCACCCACAGCCAAAAGACAACTCTACATGGAAAAAAATGCTTCAAAACGTTCAATCATTCTCGGCTGTCGCAAGCTTCCAAGTGACGCTTACAATTCTGTCGTTGGTGCAGAAGATTTGTGTTTCAAAATCCCATCTTTCGTCATCCATGGCACGCTTGAAAATGACGATGGAGCCAGAGGCCTGGTGACAAGTCACAAAACATGATTATAGCCTCAATTCACACAAAAAGATCATCGTGCAAACGTAACTGACATACCATTCCACACCATATCTGTTCGTAATATAGAGTACAACCTAAAAACAGTCAGATGTGATCTCTGTATCCACACCAATCACTTCAATCCCTGCCCTACTTCAAACAGAGACTAACCCGTATCAAATTTCGGTAGATAAGCTAATGCTTCGACTGTAGCAGTAGCTGTGTCCATCTGTGAGGGATTCAATCTCTGCACAAGAAACTGGAAACGAAAGCGATAAACATTTTCAGTTCTCACCATTACAAATTACTGATCAACTCCGTTACCTCGTCAGTTTCAGCAGAAATTTCCTTCGCTGGCTCGTTTGTTCTCGTGAAATAGCACATCGTCTATAAAAAGGATTGTTGGACAATCTTTTGAAGACGTACATCGCAATATCGATTGACATTAACGACGATAAAGTATGCGAGAAAGGAAGATAATACTGAGATACATAACTTACCAAAGCTTTGCTGTGTGGTACGCCACTGCAATTGAAAGGAAGCGACAATTCTCAAAGTAAAGCAATATTGGTTTTAACTATTTAAATGGCAAGTCAAAGTACGTCTGTTATCTTTACCTTTTTAATAACGCGTCAGCAAGCCTTACATTTTGAGCACCAAGACTGATGAACTGTGGGTCTCGGAGAGCTTGAATCGAAAACAAAGAGCATGAACTGATGAACATATTTTAAGATTGATTCAATAAAAAATCATTCAATGAAAAAGCCTTTGTTATTCATCCTTTATTACTTTCAGCTCTCTCGTGGCAATCCGCCATTTCTTCGAGATAAGCACACCACGTATCTCGTTCGGTTTTGAGGCAGGCAAAAAACGGCTTTAGAGTTTTATCTATATACACAAACGCACAAACAAATGAAATTATCGTGTGCCCCATGAAAACATCTCGTGACCCATATTGTACCTTTAACAACGACCCTTATTGCCGGTACTCCACGTGACAGTAAATAGTAATGTTGATACTTCTCAATATTGTAAATATTGAGTAATCTTGTCAACTGGCGACAGCTTGGCGTGCCCTCCGCCATGAACAGCAGTCTACAAACAGTTTAAGAGGTACGACTGGCTCATCGTTTATTACTTGATACAGGATATTCACAATGACGTAGCTACCTTAAATTGGTGAGAAGCAAGCGTCCAACGCCAAAATTTGTCGTACACAAAGAGGAAACTTTGATTGCATACTAAAAGAAAGCAGTGAACAGCGCACATATTGTCTTTTAACATTCAAGAAGGATGAGATTTTACGTATATGAGATACGTTGCTTAATTACCTCGCGTTCTTCTATAGTCACTCCTTCTACATCCATACTTTGAGCTTGTGTGTCTTCCTGAAAGGAGAATATGTTTTCAACTTTAAAACTGTATAACTTTAGACGCTACCATCAACAAAGTTGCTGACCTGATTTAGAGTATAGTAGAGATCTGAAAACGTGTTGGGGTGGATGGCTAAAACAGATATAATCATTGAAAGTTAGTAAATCAAGAAACGCACTTGTATTGAAAGGATACGCGTACTTTTTCCACCCAAGTAAGTTATCAATACACTGAACAATCTCTCTGCAGTCTTAGTGTTATCTGTGATCTGACACAACATCACACGCTCTATAAAGTCATCCTTTCCTAACGAGAAAGACCCACAACATTTTTTATTCAGGAAAATCGACAAAGCAACAGCATCATAACCTACTGCACTACAATATACTTACCCACAGGATACCTCGGTACACCCTCAAAGATAAGTTGCTTCCTAGAAGATATAATTGCATGGCAGGTTAGTATTAATCTCTTCAACATTGAGGTAGAGCATTCTCCACAAGTTGATTACCTTACTCGAAACGAGCCAGCAACTTTCTGAAATAAGAAATAGTGCGTGTTTAATTACTGTGGTATGATCTCCTTATTCAAAAACCCGGCATGATCCTACCTTATTCTTGCGCATCAGTAAATCTAGTTTACGAAAATAGCTTTTATTTTCAAATCTGCCCACAAAGTCAAGTCAAACGGACTAAGTATTTCAATGATTGAGCTGCAAGAAGCACACGTGCATTCAATATTTCAATGTGAATTTCTACATGTTTCAAGGAAGACCAATCTACTAACTTGGTGGGGAAAATCCTCACGCTTTTTGATGACAATGCGAAAAAGTCGTCAAGACCCTTGAATTGAAATTGGAGAAGATGTAAAGGAAATGGGAATTAAATGTCATGATCTATTGTTGTACATACCTCATAAATTTGTCCATTCGCTACATACATCATACCACGAAGATAAAGGTAGCACGCTTCGACAGAGGGACCTTTAACGTCTGATTTCTTACAGCACGTAATAAAAATAATTCACGCGTAACTAGTAAATGTTTCACACGCGTAACTATCAAATGTTTCACACGTGTAACTATCAAATGTTTCACACGTGTAACTATCAAATGTTTCACACTTGTAACTATCAAATGTTTCACACGTGTAACTATCAAATGTTTCACACTTGTAACTATCAAATGTTTCACACTTGTAACTATTAAATGTTTCACACGCGTAACTATCAAATGTTTCACACGTGTAACTATCAAATGTTTCACACGTGTAACTATTAAATGTTTCACACGCGTAACTATTAAATATGTCACACGTGTAACTATTAAACATGTCACACGTGTAACTATTAAACATGTCACACGTGTAACTATTAAATACGTCATACGTGTAACTATTAAATATGTCACACGTGTAACTATTAAACATGTCACACGTGTAACTATTAAATATGTCACACGTGTAACTATTAAATTTGTCATACGTGTAACTATTAAACATGTCACACGTGTAACTATTAAATATGTCACACGTGTAACTATTAAATTTGTCATACGTGTAACTATTAAACATGTCACACGTGTAACTATTAAATACGTCATACGTGTAACTATTAAATATGTCATACGTGTAACTATTAAATATGTCACACGTGTAACTATTAAATATGTCACACGTGTAACTATTAAATATGTCATACGTGTAACTATTAAATATGTCATACGTGTAACTATTAAATATGTCACACGTAACTATTAAATATGTCATACGTGTAACTATTAAACATGTCACACGTAACTATTAAATATGTCACACGTAACTATTAAATATGTCATACGTGTAACTATTAAACATGTCACACGTAACTATTAAACATGTCACACGTAACTATTAAATACGTCAAACGTGTAACTATTAAATATGTCATACGTGTAACTATTAAATATGTCACACGTGTAACTATTAAATATGTCACACGTGTAACTATTAAATATGTCATACGTGTAACTATTAAGCATGTCACACGTGTAACTATTAAATACGTCATACGTGTAACTATTAAATATGTCACACGTGTAACTATTAAACATGTCACACGTGTAACTATTAAATACGTCATACGTGTAACTATTAAATATGTCACACGTGTAACTATTAAATATGTCACATGTGTAACTATTGAATATGTCATACGTGTAACTATTAAACATGTCTTACATGTAACTATTAAATATGTCACACGTGTAACTATTAAAAAACTTAGTTATTGTAGGTGCACATTTACCTGAATTAAATTATTCAAATCTCTAATGCAATTCTCGTAGAAACGTCCTTATATAAACAAAGAAATTAATGAACCATCAATGATGAAAAGACGCAGCTATCTCATGTTGACAGTTTGTAACAATACCTGTATGTATTCCTTCTTCAACAAATGGCGTCAGCTTGAAGACCTCTTGAGTGTTCAAAAAGATTTTGCCATTCGATAAACTACTTGATGATCTACTATGACGTACTTCTAAACAGCTCGAACTTCTTTTATGGTGATTAGCACTATAGAAAGTTAGCGATCATTTTATGAGAATTTGTATACATTGTGTCGACTGAATTTATACTTGGATAATATGAAGAAATGAAGAAGAGTTAGGTATCATCATAGATGAGTCTTGAGCTTTCAAGAGGACGTTAAATTTTGAACAGTAACAAATATGTGTAGTGATGTCATTATTGAAATTTTTTATAAGTTCAATGAAGACAAAGATTGCATGCAAGAAAGAATTGAGTTCCTCAGTCTATTAATTGTGAGGAAATCGCGCTTTTTGTTGTGTCCTACATTATCTGTATCCTTATTTAAGGAAATGCTGATGTATATTTGGTCCTTAATGAGAGACTATACCTATTTTATTATAGGAAATGAGTTAAAATATAATCAGGACGTAAAAAAATGTCCGCAATAGAGGTATCTGTTAGAAGAGAGTTGACTGTAACACAAAACAAGTTAATTTGCAAATGACATGAATAAACTAGCGGAAGGTGTGAAAGATGATATGGTGGAAAAAGTGATCTACCTCAAACTACACGTGAGTGAAAATGGACGATATGCTGACATAGAACAAGATAAAGACGATCTGTTCAAATACTCACAAGTTGCCTTGTTCTGTTATCGCACTGGAAAAGAAGTCCTCTTCATTTTTTTCATAGCGCTCGCATAAATAAAAGCTGAAAGCTTGACTTGCGCACAGCTAAATTCAAAGAGACTTCATTGAAATCGAGGAACGCTCGTGCTGCTTACAATCAGATTAGTCAACACGTACTTGTCGGTAAAACTGTCGATCTTTTTCCGGTTTGCATTCAACAAAACCAACACGGTCAAAGAGTACTTGTTGACTCTTGTCCGAACCTTGTCCTTTGACGAAATATGTGAAGTCACTGGAAATTTTCATCAGAAACGTGAGTATTCATAAATATTCATATCTTACCGCTTGCAGGATGCATTTTTGTGTTTTAAATAGAAAACTTACTTCAAGGATGTCATTACCTGAATAAATTCAACATCAGATCCATGCAAACTAATAAGCGTTAAGAAAATCAAGTCAGTCGATCATTGTAGCCTCCATCATATGTTCTAATATTTTGTACAGAAGTAGTTTTTGTGCATGCATACCTTCCAAAATGCTTTTCGCACAATCTCTGTAAAATGTACGACGTCGTCTCCTCATTTCCTTTGCGTCAAGCAAAGAGATGCTAAAATTGAATATTCATTCACGTATATAGAATATGCAAACAATGTCAATAATTTTTTTAAATATGTAGAATGAAGCTATAGGGTACATACCTTGACACCTCCTCCAAATCGTAAAATAGTTTGATATCTTTGATCCTTAAATAATATATGTTGATCGAATTGTTAAAAAAATCTCACAAACTAAGTAGACACAAGAATTTTTGTTCTTCTCACTTGCATTTGAAGTCGTCTCGGTATAATTCAGGAATGAGATGAATTAATGTCTTCCCAGAGTCAACCTCCCCGTCGTCAATATTTGCGCATACTATACCTGATTCCTAAAAGATCAATGAAAAGACCCAAGCAATGACTCGTGTTGTAAGTTCTAGCCTTCGAAATTTTTGGAGCCGTCATACCTCGTCTTGAGCTTCGAGTAATCTTTTTACTTGCAAGATATGCTTGCTATCACAGCCCATTATGAAAGACCCAGGTGCGTCCAAAAGATCAATCAAATTACTATTGGAAACAAGTATTGGTTCATGATATATAGTAGTTAATTTTAGCAACAGTTCATGAGGGCCCAACATTAAACTTAAACACCCGCCATCACGATGTGAATAGATAATTCATATACCTTGGAAGAACAGGAACATAAGTCAAACTCCAAATCAACGGCTGGATATAACTTAGCAATGCCTTTGATAAAATTGAAGAAAATGCTCCAGCTTTATGTCACATTTCATTATACGAATGAATGTGGTTCTGACTACTGTGACAGTTCGTGATACCTACCTCTATTATAGGTGTTAGTAACGAATAATCAGAGGCAAGAAAGATGATTCTCTGTTGTGTCAAGATACAGCTAAGAAGCAGAAGTATGTTATCGACAGAAAAACAAAGAAATGGTAAATGGTAATCCATGTTGATGATGCGTTTTTCTGAAAAAATAAAAATTGACAGAGATAGTTTAAAACTCTTAATTGCCATTTTTTTCAGACTAAAACATCTACTCACTTGGCTCAGAGGCCGGTCTAATAATATGCTTCGTATTACACAACTCGAATTCCTAGAAAGTAGTGAAAATGTCATTTCCCCAAAAATTGAAGAAAACAAAAAAAAGGGCTGTCTAGAAAGATTACCACAGTCATTTGGAACTGCAATGAGGTAAACTGCTCAAGATAAAATACTTATGTCATCAGTACTGTGCAAACTCCGGGAGTTTCAACTAAAGTTACCCTTAAAACAAGTTTAAACTCCGGTAAAAAGTTCGGATTCTAAAAACTTAATGAAATTTTAAAAAATGTTTTGAGAAAATACCGGTAAAACATTATCTAAGCTTTCTTTTCATTAAACTAAATCAAGATTAGCTTTCCGATGTTTTCTGGTAGAGCACACCGCTTCTTAGTAATAACGTTGCATGTCCTAGAAAAACTTGACGTCATTGCTGACGCAAGGTCATGACATCTCGTAATACCAAACTTGAGGTTGTACTGTAGGCGGTGCCAGCAGACGTTTTTATTTTTTCATTGCCAACTATATTTTTGTCGTATTTTTGAGGAAGTTAGAATATTTACTTAAACAAATGTCCACTAAAATCTCATATTTTCGGAAACACAACTAGAGTTCTTGTATGGATCTGAACTCTGGCTCCAACCATCCCTCTCATATTTATTCTTGTGTTTTATCACTTACTATGGTAACCGTCCCTGCTGGTGGAATTGGCACTTGGCATAATTTGCATACAAGTTTCATCATTGCTTCCTTCATATCATTGCCATATGTTGAAAGGACAGGTAAAAAGCTATTGCGAGAAAGAAATTAATTTCTTGCCTTTGAGTTCATCCTCATTGATTGGCTCTTAATTTTACCTCGATAAACAATCCTTTGCAATGTGAAAGTATGGATATTTGGAAATGAGACAACAGCATGTTGGGACATAACAAATATGTGATTTCCCTGGAAGATTGAGAGCAGAAGAAATTCATAAATAATTCAAGAAAAAATGACAGGAAAAAAAAGAAACATCAGAAGATGAAAGGGAAGAATTGTTTTGTATGATCATTTGAAACAAAGAAAGTGAAAGAAAATTCTTGTATTTGATTCACCATTGCTCTTGTTGAAATCTTTACTTGATAAAAGGAAACGAACAGGATTATTCATTCCCTATAATAAATAACAATTAATTTCATAAGAAATATTCTTTGCTTATAATGCTGTATAAGTGAGTTCTCAGCTGTTTCTCACAAACATGTGTTTTACCTCCATGGCATAGTATGGTTTGTAAAAAGTTAGGCAGCTACAATAGCTCCTTCTCCTAAAACAATTAAAAGGAAGAAAAATAATTAAATAAGGAAAGCTTTACCTTGACAAATTTATGGAATCAACCTTCAATGTCAGTTAGCACTAATGTATAAATAGCATCATCTGGTTGACTGTCATAAACAAATGCTCCATCTACAATAAAATACACTAATTTTAGAAAAATTAAGCTTATCTTGTTATAATTAAAGTAATAATTTGAAAAAAAGATCAATGTTCTATTGCACCTGGCAAACAAAACTGAGGCAGACTGAATATCACATCAGACCCCAACGGTAGTTCAACATGTTTAGTAAATCTTAGTTTGCCACTTGTTGTTGGTGGAGTCAAGCTACTAGGAGTGTTGCATGCTATATGATCTTGCTTGTAGAATGGGTAACCTAAAATGATAAAAGGATATGTTTGTATGGGGTATTAACAAACTGATATTAACAAGCTTGCAAACTAATTTTCTCAGGAAAAAGTTCCTTAAGAAAAACTGCAATGTGCTTGCATCAATTGGTAGTGTTAAGTTATTCAGTTTCAAAGATATCGTACCATTTACATGTTCTTTTGACTGTGGAAATGAAATAAACTGCCCGGAAAGTACAGCCAAGATGGATGCTTCAAACTCCTTATTGAAGGCAACTTCTTCATCAAATGAGCTTGTGCTAGCTACACTACTTTTTCGTGACTGACATAAATGATAAAATTCAAAAATAAGAAACATTAACAAACGAAAGAATGGTCTAAAAATTGAAGGATAGATGGAGCAGAGATCATCCTAGTTGCTACATATATCAGGTACATCAAATGTATTTCAAAGAACAATGATTTGCAATCATCCCCATGCTTACCCTTCTTGGAGGCACCAATCCTGTGTCTTCATCCATTCCTACTATAACACATAGTTCAAAGAGACTCTGTAACAATGTGGTAGGCGGACGCAGTCTGCTTGCAGGATTAGCTGAATAAAAAACTGAACTTTCCATTCTATAACAACACTTCTTGTGAGCTCCTAAATTAAATCAAATACTATATGTACGAGCTTACAAAACATAGAAGTAGTTTGTTAGATTATTGGCAACAGTTCCAGCATTATGTGAAAACTTAATGCGTACAAAAATAAATTTGGGAGTTCGTAAAATTCAATTAAACTACTATGATATTAGTCCAACCGCTGGATCGACACTTACCCCAAAAAACAGCAAAGAAAAAACTTCTTGATTCAACGATCCATGGTCTTTGGAGCTCGGGGAAGAAACAAGAAGCTTCTTCCTAGAAGCGCTTTTCTATGTCTTTAAATAAACACGAATTTTCTTAATCGTAAATTTCTGTAAAAAAGGAAATACATCAATCGTTCTTCAGCTTCCGCAAAATTCAAAGGAAGAACAAATTACTGATGATCTCGCAGCTAGACGATCAACAATTTTCATGTATAAGTGCATACTAACGTCTCAGCACATATTTTTACCTGAAAGTATCGAGATGATGAAAAACCACGTGAAAAAAAATGTCATATTACCACATCTGCACGCATGTAACATATTTTGTAACAATTATCGTAAACGGAAATGAGATACTATACAAAGTGCTCAACAAGATAGCAGAATTAGCACAAGTAGAGTTTTTATTCACAGTGGCTTTGCAAAACCGCTATCGAACTGTGATACTCAAAGTAATTTTAAAATCAAATGTCTCACGCAAAGGTGAGCTAACATTTATTTAAACAGTTTTTTTTTCCTGATATTGAAGCAACTTGAAATTGAAATTAAATATATGTGTTGTACATATGTTAGTCCGAAAAGAGCTTGAAAAGACCATGTTAGTTAGACCACTAGACCATTTTTTCCTCTCAGTTCATTATTCCTACTTCATCGCACATATTGCAAACTGACATTTTCAAGTATCAAAAACATGCCATAAGGTAGTTTCAAATAATTGCTTTGTTTCGGAGTCATAGTTACAACAGCTTGTCACGCAAAACATTTATGCATTATTCACCATTCAACGGCTGTTATGAAAAAAAGATTAACAAAAATACGCCTGTGTACAATAATTGATATCTTATACTTTGACCGAGGTAATTTTTCTACAATTTAATTATTAGCAAGTTAATTTTAGAAACTTTTAATTTGACGACGTCACACCATATGAATTATTTTTTTATACCCCAGGTTCTTTCGTTGACGCTGCAAAATGGCGGCCAACCGTTTGGAAGAAGTGTCATTTGATTCGACTATATATGGCGTAAGCCTGGAAGCGGTTAGTCTCTTTTTCTATCAAGTCTTTAAACTTTATTAACTTGAAATAATAAATTATTCTGTGTGTAGAATGGCAGCGCCCTTGGAGTTATAGTAAATTTGTTTACTAAGTTATAGTAAATTTGTTTACTGATCAAATTTCAGGGTGGAACACGAAGTAGTTATCCCCTACGTATATTACATGTCGTTGTTTTACACGCGAAAACGTTAGCAAAAAAGGACGTATTTGGACTTAGGTAAACTTGTATAAATTATGGTGTTGGTATGCCAAATTGCAACAAATTAAGAGTCACAAATATATATATATTAATTGTTCTGTCATGGTGCTTTGGACTTTTTAGTTTGCTTTCAAGATGTAGTTGTAATTTTTTAATTTTGTAATGTGCAATTGCCAAAATAATAACATCTTCATTATCATTATCATTTTATGTTTATTTTTCCATCCAAATGCTTACCCCCATCTCACTGACCTAATTCATACTTCTTACTTGGATAAACAGTGTAAAATATTACTTTGTTGTTTTAGTGACCCTTATTGTAAAATAGTTGTGAAAAGTTATGTGAATGATGAAATTATTGATCAATTCAAAACATTAACCATTAAAAAGGTAATTGGCAAAAATCATACTACATTCAAACCTGTGTTGGTCTTTTTGTTTCATGTATGAATGATTTTTTTGTAAAGACTTTGTATTTGTTTCAGACACTGGATCCAAAATGGCAACAGGGTTTTAAAATTAGAGTGAGTAAGCCATCATTTGAAATTTTTTGTAATATTGTGTCTGAATATATATATTGCATTTTGTAGGTTAATCAACATCAACACAAATTGTTATTTGAAGTCTTTGATGAAAACAGACTGGTAATGAAAGTTACTCTCTTGAGTTGAACTTACAAAGAGCATTTTGCTTCACACTTTTTTATGATTTCAGACAAGGGATGATTTTCTTGGACAAATAGAAATGCCACTAACTAACATTCCGGTGACTTTTGTCAATGTTTTGTTCGCGATTCCATTATTGTCACTTTATTATATTTTTCATAACATTTAGACTCAACAAGAAAACATGGATATCATTCCCAAAGAATACAATTTGAACAGAAGAAGGTTTATTGTAAATTATTATGTTGATGTGGCTATTGGTGACTGTAAACTGAAAAGAGTGCTGTTTTAGTGAGCGATCACGGGTAAAAGGATCACTAGAATTGCTACTTTACTTTATGAGAGATTTGGATGGTTAGTGATGCAAGTTGCTTACTTTAACATCATCAGTTATCTTCTTTAATTCTTGAGGTGATTATTCATGTTTTAGAAGCAGAGCATGCAAGCCACATTGATGATATCAGTGATGTTTTTCATGACAACGACCAATCTTATCCCCAAATGTCAAGAACTAGTATACAGCGCCGTTTGGGCTCAATGCATCGTGTTACTGTAAACATGCCCGATGTTGAGGAGCCTTCAGCACCCATGCAGATGCCTGACCTCCCCACAGGCTGGGATGAAAGACAGGTGATATTATAATTTATACAATATTTATATGCTCTACTTTGAATAATCATACCTGTAATTATTAACTTTAGGATGCCAATGGAAGAACATATTACATCAACCATCGTTCACGAACAACATCATGGACAAGACCAACTATAACAGAAGATGACGAGTAAGTTGTTGAAGACACAAATTGCTATGTATTACCCTGTCATAGATAACAATGACTAAAATCTCTTTTGTAGAGAGCATACTATTTCAACAGCAATGCCAATACCATCGGCCTCTTCTCCTGAACAACCTCGTTTCACTCAAAATCAATTCTCACTGCGACGTCACATGAGTGTAGAGGATGCAGAGGATGCTCGACATGTACAAAGCGTGATTTATTTAATGTTTAGCCTTTTATAGTATATGTCACTAGTAAAATGCCCACATATGTCTCTTATGTGTTTTTGTTTTGCAGATTTGTAATCTGTCATAAGTCATGAGTATACATATTTTTCAGCAGGCTTTAGAGATTGAGCCACTCCCTCCTGGCTGGGCTATGCAGTATACTGCTTCAGGGAGGCCATTTTACATTGACCACAATACACAAACAACAACCTGGGTAAGCAGCAATTATTTCATTTATAATTAAAACAGTTGGTGATTTCCTTCTCAATCATTTTCAACTAATTAGCTCAATTTTTTGTCTCATCACACTAACATCTTTTAATCATGTATTCACTTTCATTTATCATTTCTTATTGAGTATTTATTTATTTTTTTCTCGTTGCAAATCACAGACTGATCCCAGGCTTTCCATGGACTTTCCATCCGGTCGCTCACCTGAGGCGCCAGCTCCCAAAGTGGATGCACCAGATCTTGGACCGTTACCTGTACGTTATAGTGAAGAACATCAAGCGTTATGTGGTGCTTTCAGGAATGTAGAAACATAAATTTGTATTCTTATTTTGTTAGGATGGCTGGGAAGAGCGTATGGATACGGAGGGAAAGAAATTCTACATAGATCATAGTAAGTGAATGCTTCAGAGCTTGGTGCTTGTCGGAGTTTATGGCTGTATTTGGGTTTTTTTTTTACATTTTGATGGACAATTATTATTGTATGGGTATATTGGCATTAATAGCCACGATAGAAATAGCACAAACTTTTACATATTGCATGTTTGTAGAAAGATCGTCCAGATAAGTGGAGTTTTGAGAAGATTGTTGGTGTTAGATTGTTAGTGCTTAGTTTTGACATGTTAAGCGGTAGTCATGAGGTCACTAAGTCGACATTCACACCAACAGTTGTTGTCAGAGCTGCAATAACCTTGACGACCGACATCTGATCTACGTACTTGTTTTGTTTCTTCCTTGTTGAAACCTTTGACCAACTGCTCTGTAGGTTTTCTTATCTGATTGACTTTATTTATATTACGGAATGAATGAATGAATGTTAGGCTGGTTCAATAGCCATATCAATGTTTTTGTTTTGTCTTAAGACACTCGCTCAACCCAATGGGAAGATCCAAGATTACTGAATGAAAATACTCCAACCGAGGTTCTGGATATCTCTGGCAATATATCTACAAGATGAATACGAATTTCAATTGAATTTCATGACGATGTATATTGATTGAACGTTTCGTGTTGTAGGCTGTACCTTATTCTCGAAGTTATAAGAAGAAATATGATCTTTTTCGATCTCAGCTTAAAAGACCTGTAAGTTGATATACGTAACGCTTTTTTCAATGAAATGCATCACAACCATTGATGTTGATTTGTGGAGATTGGAATGATTGACAGGGGCTCTAAATGGATAATTTTTGACGGATACGTAGTTCGGCGAAGGAGATCCAAAGGACTCCGTGTGAAAATAAATTGTTCTCTTTTTACATTTAGAAAAATATTCCAAATAAATATGACATCAACGTACGACGTGATCATGTCTTGGAAGATTCTTTCAGAGCTGTATACCACGCTCCAAATCCTGATTATCTGAAAACAAGACCTTGGGTGATCTTTGATCAGGAGGTCGGCCTGGATTATGGAGGGGTGCAGAGGTACACATGTTTTATGGTGATCTGTCCGTAGTTATGATCGAGGGTGATATGATTTTCACTCTCTTCTCTAGGGAATGGTTTTATTTATTGTCGAAAGAAGTATTCAATCCTTACTATGGCCTATTTGAATATTCGGCAAAGTATAACGAATTTGCTTTCGTATGGATGTGGCTGTGTTATTTATAAATGAATGTGTTGAATGATCTTTTTTATTTCAGTGATACATACACACTTCAAATCAACCCGAATTCTGGATTATGTAACGAAGAGCACCTGAAATATTTTAAATTCATTGGGAGGATAGCTGGAATGGCTGTATACCATGGGAAATTATTGGATGGTGGGTGATATTCGTGTATCAGTTGGAGATGGGGACTGCATCCTCCCTCCTTCACTTTTCCTCTCATTTTTTTTCTGATAAAGAGAAATTTGTAAATAAATAAGTGAGTGATAAATTCGTTTGTTTATGTTGATGGACAAATGAAAGGGCTTTCAAGAAAGAGGGAGTTCAAATATTGCAATGAGTGAGTCCGAATTTGATCTGTTTGCATGAAAGAGATACATTTATTTTGTTCTTAGCCTTTTCATCAGACCGTTTTATAAAATGATGTTGGGGAAGAAGATTGATTTAATTGACATGGAGAGCGTTGTAAGTAATGTGTTGAGATATTTATTATGATGGTATTGTTTATTGTTAGTGTGGTATTTTTTAATTGCTTTTTATTATTATTGCTTTTTTAATTTTTGTTATTTTTAGGATACGGAATACTACAACAGTTTACAGTGGATTTTAGACAATGATGCTGAAGTTCTTGATTTGACTTTCTCCGTTGATGAGGAAGTGCTCGGACATGTTAGTGAACACATATTTCATTGTCTTTTTGTAAAGTAGTTTCACTTCCATGATTATCCCATTGCAGTTAAATATTTTACTTTATGTTTACACGTATGAACGTTTAACAACTACGTATGAACGTTTAACAACTACGTATGAACTGATTATTTTTGTAATTGCATAGACACCTTTCAACTTTTAGGTTCAGGTTGTTGAACTAACGCATAATGGAGCCAACATAAAATTGACAAATTTGAATAAGATTGAATACATACGGTACATATATATTGATGGATGTATTAATGACTTCAACCCATATTTACTTAATTTATGCCTTTTGTCAGCTTAATCATAGCATGGAGATTTGTAAATCGAGTCGAGAAACAGATGAAGAAATTTATGGAGGTTTGTATTATGGCAGTTGTTGCACCGGTGTGAATGGTTGTAGTTGTTGTCAGTGGGGGTAGTTGTTACACTGTTGTGAATGGCGGTAGTTGTTGCACTGTCTTTTCATTTGCGACATTATCTCTAATTATTTTTATTTCCGTTAATCTGCAGGGCTTTAACGAATTGATTCCTCAAAATCAGATAAAGATGTTTGATGAAAGAGAACTGGAAGTATGATCAATAAGTCTGCTAATAATTCCTAATTGTTTTCCTTCGCCTATTCAATTTCTTGTAAAGGAATGCAACAACATCACCTGGACAAAACTATTTTCTGTAGTTGTCTTGCTTTGAGAAGCTACTCACATTCATTTTTATATGTTTTTATATAGTTGTTGATGTGTGGTGTTGCTATGGTAGATATAGAAGACTGGCGAAAGAACACGATATACCGGGGGGAGTATCATGATCAACATTCCATCATTCAGTGGTTTTGGAAGGTATTAAAAATCATACTTTAATGTCGAGTTTCCATGTGGTTGTTTGATTTAGCTTTCTTCGTGCATGTGTGTTCCATTTTACGAAATAATTTTGCCTGGATATCAATGCAATTATAAAGAGTACGACAGATATATAATATTTTTTGCAAAAAATTAAGCGAACGTCAGCTAATGCAGCCGTCTTCTGAATATTATTGGAAATTACAGCGGGAATGTCATCACAAAGATTACCAATCTGTGTTCATTCACTCTTGCTTTCCCTCACTTAATCGTGCATTCACTTATTTGCTCTTGCATTCACTCATTTACTCCAGCATTCACTCATTTACTGCATTCACACTTTACTCCTTCATCATTTACTCCTGCATTCACTCATTTACTCCTGCAGCATTCCATTTATCCCTTCACTCATTTACTCCCATTCATCATTACTCATTCATCACCATTCACTCAATTCACTCACATTCCACTTCACTCATTTATCCTGCATTCACTCATTCCATTCACTCATTCTCCGCATTCACTATACCTTGCATTCACTCATTTACCCTTCATCATACCTGCATTCCATTTATCCTGCATTCACATTTACCCTGCATTCCACTTACTTACATTCACATTTCCATTCACTCATTTACTCCTGCATTCACTCACACTCTTGCATTCACTCATTTACTCCTGCATTCACTCATTTACTCTTTTTCTTTTCAGGCAGTCCAGTCATTCAACATGGAAGACCGTACATGCCTGCTACAATTGTTACAGGCACCTCTCGTGTGCCAATGAATGGATTCGCCGAGCTCTATGGTAGCAATGGACCTCAGAAATTCACCATTGAACCTTGGGGAAAACCACATTCGCTGCCGCGAGCACATACATGGTATTACAATGTATATTTTTATTCTTACTTTGTTTGGTTTGTTGTTGTATGGTTTCGTCATAGTATACATGTGACTGACAGCATGAAACTTACCTCTTTTGAGTTGTTCGTGCATTACCGTGTGCTTTTTATATCAGTTTTGAATGCATTTTCAACATTTTTCATGTAGCTTTAACCGACTCGATCTACCAAAGTTTAGCAGCTATCATGAACTTAAAGAAAAATTAAAACTCGCCATCTATAACACCGAAGGATTTGATGGTGTTGACTGACAGCTTTTTTGGTAGTAAATAAAGCATTTCTACATTGTAATCATTACAGACGCATTCGCAAATTTAACGTCAATTCGACCAATTCATCTCATTATAGACGGATGGCTCGTATTTAGTATGCAACAGACCTCTACGCCATAGAGCTAGCTGTGTGTATTTTGCTTTCACTTTTTGCATTTATGCTTGTGCATCGTTTTTTCACAATGTGCAAATCAGGTTATGAAAATTTTGCTTGGACTGTAATTCACAGATAAAAATCCAATGCTAGTGACATTTGGTTTTACAAATATGAAACGAATTAGAAAAAATATTAGTGTATATGTATGTAAGTTAATTATTTGAGATTATCATGTTTCTTCAGACAAGAATAAATCGAGTGAGTTTGTATGAACATTTTATGGAGAACAGTTTATGATGATGTGTTATTCAGCAAAAATATTCGTTTTCTGTATAAAACAAAGTTAACAATATAACATACGTAGTGATTTTTGACGTTTATTAATTTGATACGTTATTATTTCTTCCATTTATTTCAATATACAACTATGGCATAGCCAAGCCTTTGTTATAGGGTAAATAGAAATCAGTAGGGAAACAGATGGGATTCGCTACCAAGATGGGATTCGCTATCGGGTCTGTCGAATGTTTCTTCGTTGTCGTCATCAAAAGTGAAGCGATCGCACATGTCCTTGAAAGCATTAAAACACACAAAAAAGATTAGTTCAGGAAGAGTAGAAAATTTTAGTGATGCATTCTAAGTCTAAAGATTACCATTTGACGCTTAAGTTTTTGTTCTTGTTGGAAATTTTTCATGTCAAATGTTGTTGAATTGTTCATGAATAATCCACAAGTATCGTTGGTTGGATACAATGATGGTGAATTATATTGCTCGATAAAGGTGTTGTTGGCACAAGTTGGATGTCCGCGTCTGTTGACTTGCTCTCTTGAGTATTACTGTGCTGACTGCATGGTAGATTCCTGGATTTTTTAAGAAAGCATTCTAGACTATTAGCAAAGTTCAAATGTACAAGTTTTCAAATAATTTATATCCTACCAGTTGAACTCGGCATGTTTTCGTCGTAGCTGCTCATAGTGTCTTTCCATGGCAATCATTGAGCGAGTTTTGTCATTTCTTCGTGATCCTTTCTTTTTTCGTTTAGTAGGGGGAAGTGGTGTTTCGTTCCTGGAAGTACGATGTTCCTTCTGAAATATGTCTTTCTGCAAATCTGCTTTCTAAATTAATGATTCATTCAACTGTAAGGATGAAAAATGTTGAAATTTCACACTGTATGCGTTAAGGAAAATATCATACCCTGGCTACAATGTCCATTTCGTCGTTGCACTTGTTGTAAGGCACATATTTGCCCTGTGTATTTCTACTAATGAAAGATGCAGTTAATGTATGGAAAAAAGTAGTTTGAAAAGAAGATGAACATACAGTTGTCGAGATGCATGACCAACAAACTCTAAAGGAAAGGATGGTGTGAGTCTTGGAGAACACACGTTTGTATGCTGATTGTGCTTGTCGTGATCTTGTCTTCTCTTCACAGTTTTGGATTGTCTGTAATGGAAGAATTTTCTAAGATAATTTTTGGAAAAAGGCCTCTGGCACTATGTCAATACCTTGCGTAGCGAATTGCTGATAAAAATGCCATTTTTCTAGACGTTTCTGCTTCTTTTGAGTATTCAACTGATTGTGTCCGTGTTGTCAAAAGCTGACTTTCCTCTGCAGAAAAATGACTAGGCTCATTTTCAATACAACGTCCAGCTGTCGAAACGTTCTGTGTTTGCCAGTTTCTGAGATGATTTTGGTCTTCACAATTGTTTGATACAAAAACTGGTTGCCATTCTGCTATATCGTGGCAAAGGAAGCCTATATCGTCTTGTTTGTGCCATGAAACGTTGTTTGAAAATGTTTTGTTTTCATCCATCTTGAAGTTTGCTCTTTAAATATTCCCGCCTTCACGAGTTGATAAGTGCCGCGTGTAGCCCACGACTCTCTCTTGTTCTTGAGTCAGGCATCGCGCGCATCGGCAAAAACACGAGTCAAAATGGCGGCTGCTCAACAGCGAAACAGGTGAAATCTTTTTATGGTTTTGTTAAATTAAATTCACCCAAGGCTCCTTTTGCTATGACATATATGTTAAAGTACTTTTATTTAACTATTTTTTTTACAAAATGTGTCATCGATTTTTTTGTAGTCGGAAGCGTGTTAGCAAGTGGGATAACCCACCAGAAAATGCCAGTTCACCAGCAGAAGCGGCACGAAAAGCTGCCAGAAAGCTTAATGAAATGTTGGCTGCAAAGGGGAAGCTGACCACGAATTCAACTCCACCATTATTGGTAAATCTAGAGTAATTTATATGTAATGCTGGTAATAATAGTTGGAGAATGAGCATTACTATTTCAAATATTTCACTTCTGCAAAGTGAAAACACTCTTTCTTTTATTTGTTGAAATAACTATGTAAAAGTTACTAGCCATTGTACTTATATGCTTGAAATATTGTATTAATTTTGACATGAGTTTTTGGTTGTTGGGCAACACCAAGAATTTAATATTGCATACAGAAAACTAGAGTGCCTGGCAACAATATCACTTTTGTAAATGATAATCTGGAAGAATTATCAAACATATATATTACTCTAGCATTATCTGCTGCCCTTAATTTTGTTATTAACTTTTATGTAAAATTTTTCAGCCTCCTAAGTCTACTGCTGGTGTGATAAAGCCGGTTAATTTAGCAAGTGTTGGAGATACAAGTAAAACAAATCCTCATAATCAAGCATCAAATATACCATCAGGGGTATTTACAGTTTTAAATACTAATGTAATAAAGAGTATTAAAATGTTTTTGTTATTTTTCCTTTCCAGATGTATTATGTTCAAGAAAAGGTTTTTGTTGGACTAGATGATGTAGATGCTCAATTTAACCTAAAAGAAAAAATTCTGGGACCAGGTGTAAGTCATAAATATGAAGTAGTTTGATAAGTTTATTACTTGATAATGACTAGCTCAGTTTTATTGTTCTTAGGAGAGTTATTTTCATCATATCACCAAAGAAACTGGAGCTAAGGTCAGGAATGAATAAATGTTTAACATTGGTTTTTGAAAAAAATTTAGTCTGTTTGAAAAGGCCAAGACAGCACATATTTGCTTGTAAATGTAGATCGTCCAGGTTGGTATAGTCCTGAGAAGGACTGTTTTTGTTGTTGTTGACTGACGTTTCTACAACCTTAGCGGTAGTCATCTTCAGAGTCAAAATACTCTTCTCAGGACTATACCAACCTGGACAATCTACATTTACAAAGATGTAACGATACTCCCGGGTTCAAACGATTTACAGCACATATTCTTGTATCCCTTGCAGGTTCAGCTTCGAGGAAGGGGCTCAGGCTTTATTGAACCTACATCGGGACAGGAGGCATTTGAAGCTCTCTATGTTTATATTAGGTTGATAGTTCTGTTTTGTTTCATGTTGATTACCAAACAGTGGCATCACCGTTACAACTGAATGTTCGATAGTTTTATGTTATAAAACAAACAATTGATAAAATTCAACTACGATTTGCTTGAAAACATGCCTTGATTTTCATTTGTAGTCATTCTAACTATTCTGGTCTTGGAGCTGCTAAAAAACTAGTTGATAATCTTATCCAAACCGTAAGTAGTTTCAAGAATTTTCTAGTTTTCTTTGAGAACATATTGTTCTGTCATTGGAGATTTAGAGAGTTGGGTGTTGTGTGGTGGTGGCCTTGTGTGTTTGCAGTCACACCCCAAATCGTTAGACAAACATTAGGCAATTTTTGATGGACATTAGTGTTAATGGATGTCATGCACTTCTGTGGCATAAAGATCTAGAGCAAATAATAATATTCTTACAATTTCAAGTTCATCTTTCAAGCTTTTGTAGATTGTATTTTGAGACAAATCTAATGTGAGTTTTTCTTTTTAGGTACACACTGCTTATCAACAGTATAAAAGTCAGCAAACCTTGTATCATCTAAATTCTAGAGGTAAAATCATAAATGAATGAATGAATGAAAATCTTTATTTTGATTCACTGGTCTTATCAATAACCAGTACAAGCAGACAATTTTAAATAGAATAAAATATAACAGATTCTGAATACAGACATCTCATTTTCTTGATATTCATTATCAACACAGGTTGATTTCCATGAGGGACATAAATTTTTACAAAACATTTAAATAAATCACAATAAGATAAAATAACTATAGAGGCAAAAGATAACTAACTACAGAGGTAAGGTATATAGAAAAATACTATATAGGTAAAATCGTGGAGATAACAAATAACTATGGAGGTAAAATTACCATGTTAGCCTTGATTTTCATTGAGTTGACTTGAAAATGAATTTGCCCGGAGGGTTAAGAAAGTGGAATGTGTGTAGTCAACAGTTCTGCTGATATTGCTCTCCAAGATTAATCAACAGTAGTAGATCAAGTCAGATCATTGAAGTAAATTTTTTGACCTACTACAACTACTCACATTTGGTTGTATCAGACTCCATAATTCAAAAACCCAATCTGTTTTACAAGTAGTTTAAGTATTATGTTTTTGGTTATATCCTTGTAGATTATCCGACACAAAATAAGGCTTCACCACAATCTTCATACGTGTGTAATATGGTTAGTCATATGTTGTAACTCAATCTATAGAAGCACCTAATTTTATGTTAGTACTACTTCTCTTTCTTTGTTTAGCCTCAAACATCACAATATGATCCGCCGCCACACTCTGGTCCACCTGTTCCCTCCTATCCATCATACCTGTATTCTCCTCATAATCCACACCCTCAACCTTATTATCAATCCCAGAAGGTGAGAAGAAAGTAAAATGAAATATGTCTTTTGCACATGAGCTATTGCATTGAAATACTTTTTTCTCTGTTTAGCCTCACTCAAACACAAATGTTGCCATTAATCAACAGATACCATCTTCTCCCATCATTTATCCTAGTTCACCTTATTTTAATGAAGGTAAAGTTGAATAGGATCAATTTTTTAAATTATCACTTCTTAGGATTCAGGTTAAAAACTCATAAGTGGTATGGTGGGATCTCCCCTCACTTCTTAGGAATATTTCTCTATGCAATAGAACTACTCTATTTCATCCTTTAATTTATCATTTAGAATTGTTGCTATTACGTATGTAATTGTTTTAGGTCCAAAAGCTCTAATGGATCAGTTTATACCTAAGCCCCAAAGTACACCATATACACCCGAATCACCTACACAAATCGATTCTCGTCCTTATTCCCAACAATCCAATGGTAGTTCTACATCAGAATCTGAAAAGTCTGATAACAGCAAGTATGAAACAAAACTTACAATGAAATTTTATAAATATTGTGTTAAAGGAGAGTAAGAAACAGGGCGGAGGTACTTTCACTTATCTACACTGACTGTACGTGATGTCATAGGTTGGAGAAAGTCGCTGTAAAACTCTCAGACTCTCAATACTATAACATTGTTATTTATCAGGGAAACTGTGAAAGCGTCAGATACATTTGAGATAAAACCAAGCGAAGAAGCACTTAAATCTGCAAAAAGACGATTTACCGAGGTAAGGCACGACATCGTCACACGCATTGCATTCTGCTTTTTTGTCTCTTATTTTTACACTAAGTCACGTTTATTGTGTTTATTTTTCAGTTTTTTCCGCAACATGTACTAATGCAATTTTGTTTGTTTTTGCGGCTTTTTTCTCCTTCTTCATCCAAAACAGGCACCAGCTAAGACATCTCGTTCATTTCCTGCATGTGAAACGTCACGTGATCACGACAAGGTTATTTCCAATATTGTACATCTCTGCTTGTTGAATCTTCTGTTCCAATAACTCCAGATGTACCTCGTTACTCAACGCATTCTTTATTTTATTTAACGCCCTACAGAGATCTGTGTCTAGTTTAGATCAACTCTCAACTAACTCTTTATCCTCTGGCACTGACGAAACGACGACTGCCTCTGGTACTGTGCATTCCCCAGTACTTTCGGCTAAACTGATAAAAACGAAAGATAATAGTGCTTCCAACGAAACTAATGATGAAAACATTGATTGCTTTAAAATGCCATCTTTACCAGTTCCCGCGGTAAAGCCAGGTGAGTTGTCAATCGTGTAGTAATTTAATTTTTAAGTATGGAGAAATTCCTTTTAATACTACCTGCATATCATTGTCTGGAGGGGTGCTCTTCTATAATTAGTGATTTTCCATGTAACTTTTCACTTTATGCAAAGTAAACCGTTTGTGCAAAGGCATGTTTACTGGTCAAATAATGTTCGAAATGAAAAGGAATTATTTGAAACATTGCCCAAATATTTTGGATTATATTCTTGTCTTAAACTTGTTTTATGAAGGTGACATGGGTGATGAAAAGAATATCTGCAGTGACTCGTGTATTTAGACAATTGAACATGATAAAAGTCATAAAACATTCTCTCAAGGAACGAGATCATCCATGATAGATAGATAGAAAGAAACTTTTCGTAATCAAGCAAGTGGCTGCCATACATAATTTAGCTTCTATATTTTCATTTTGGACAAATGCTTTTCTTCAGGTATCAGAAACAACTCTCCAGTTGTCATAGCGATATCATCTAAGCGTAAACGCGAGGATTCTAAGGACGATGTGACTGGAAAGAAATCAAATACAAAATCAACTGGTTTTGCTTTGCTTGGATCTTATGATGAAGACTCAGATGAAGATTAGTAAATCTTTTTTTATATAAGTATTTAAGAATGTAAGTTTTAGGAGTTGGGTTATGCCCCTGTGGATTTGAGTTTGCGTGTTGTTTTGTGTTTTAGTCGAGGTGGGGTGGTGTTTATACTTTCTAGAATCGTCGACTTAAATATTGATGTTCGAGGAGGCACGGTTTCTTTTCTATACTGATGCTTAATCATCATAATGGACCCGTGATATAAATGGCGTCTTTGACGTCTCGTCTTCACACTTCTCACAGACCTTCACGACAGCACTGTTCTGGATCTGATAGTTTTCTGCTGTGTATCAACAACAGACTTGCGACCATTCTCGATGTATTATTCGTGCTCGACAAAATATCTTTAATAAATGTTGTGAATTCACAAATGTAAATTTAAAAATCCAACATTGTTGAATTTTTTTGTCTCTGCGTGCATGACTAGCCACAGTGAATATTTTACCTTATAAAAGATACCATTGCGTCATGCAATTGAACAAGGATATTCTCGTGACGTTTGAATGTCATCTAGTATAGCTACATCATCTTTCTGTGAGTGGCTTCTCGTTGAGATTTGTGCGAATTCATGTTAAGCTTGTATGTAGTGACGTGGTGTTGTTTACAATGGTTTTCACTTTATGAGAATAAAGGATTCAAAATGAAAGATCATTAAGTTAAAATACAGTTGCTTTTGTTTTCTTTGTTTTTGAAATTGTGGTTGCAGCGTTCTTAGTGTGTTTACTTATACTATAGTGTGTCCTCCTCGTTTGTGGGGAATTGAAGGTGTAATTGTTCCAAATATTAAAGAACTATGGTTCCAAAGTTATTATTAGTATCTGTATCTGCGTGATATTTGCTCCCGTGGTGATACGGATGGAATAAATTTCGTGTTTCACTGGCTTCATGTAAACATACACACATTGCTAGGTTCAAGTGCATAAAATTCAACGCATGAAACGCAGTTTGGTTTTATTGGAAATTTGAAGACATGAATGTGCGAGAGGAATGGTGTTGTTGATGAAAAGTAAGTTAATGTTGACGTTCAATAATTGTTCTTTGAGGAATATATTGTTGTGTCGTTTAATCGGGAACTTCTTCTCAAAGTCGAAACTTCTATATTACGTTATAACGACGATTGCTCATCAAGATTTTGTTTTCTACAATGTTCAATGCATTCCATCACCTATTTCTATGTAGATTATGTAGACTTGCCTTTTTTTTTAGTGAAATCATGCAATATACTGTGACTGGTAACCACGGAAGTAAACCACTACATATGACGAGTTCCTGCTTCAAGAACGAATCATGCAAAACATATTCTTCTGTCTTGGTGTCGTAGTTAGCTTTCTCATGTCGATTGCTTTCATCAATCTATTCAATATCTACGCTTTTGCGACAGTCTGGCGTAACAAATGCTTTAACCCATCAAAGAATACGAAATATGACAGCATCGATTTGAATGTGGAGTTGGAAATGAAGATTAGAGATCTAGTGCTAGTCAGTATCATGACGCATTATGGGACAGTCAACTCAAGGGCAGTTGCAGTATACAATACCTGGGCTCAAATCATTCCTGGTAAGGTTCTTTTCTTTGTTGGAAACGATAGAGTGGAAGAGAAAGTGTCTGTTCCTGTTGTTGTTCTTCCTGTTGAAGATAGCGTTTATCCTCCTCAAGAAAAAGCAATGTTGATGCTCAAATATGTATGGCAAAATTATGGCAATCAGTTCCAATGGTTTATACGGGCCGATGACGATGTGTATATAAATGCTGAAAACTTAGGTGTCTTATTGAGAAGTGTAGCGTCAAGTGATGACGTTTTGCTAGGGCATCCGGGTACTGGCCTGGACGACGAAGAAGAAGCTGGGATTGGCATTGATAGTAACTTCTGTATTGGAGGTACAGGGATAATAATGAGTCAATCAGTATTAAAGAAAGTTCACTCTCATTTGGATGTATGCATAAATAACACGGTTACAGCGCACGAGGATAGTGAAATTGGCCGCTGTCTAAAGATGTTCGCAGGCGTGCAGTGTCCTTGGGGTTACGAGGTAACAATTGAAATTCCATTAAAGTAGTAGTTCTTTTTTCTGTGCGGCACTTTTCAATTTGAAAAAAAAACATTGCAAGGGGAGTTTAGCAATTGATTTTCAGTGAAATAGTTTTGTAAAACTGACTTCGATAATTCGTTGTATCTTTAGGCAAGTGAATATTTTCAACAAGATTACGGTGACGAAAAACTTGCTTATCATGGAGACCTTAACTTGATAGCAATGAACAAAGCTGTGAGCTTCCATCCAATTAAAGATCCTGCGTATCTTTATCGTCTACATTACCACTTTCTAAGTTTAAAACTACGAAAGCGTCTTAGCCGTATCGTGACTTTAGAAAAAAACACGGAATATATTAAGGAAATGGTTTGGTATAATGAAAATTCTGCTCCGATACCTTGCCTGCATTGTATAAGATGCGATGAGTTTCATCCCGCTGAAGGCAATCGCGACAGCATCTCAATTAGAACATGGGGTATGTTTCATGATAAATTTAGGTATAGTATGAACGAGTATGGCTCTTCACAGACAACTTCTACCACAAAAGCATGGGATCTTATCCTGAGTGAAGCAAAAGAAAGCATTATAAAGATGGAAAAACCTCAACTGCATCATGGATTTTATTTTGGTCAGTACAACGTAGGTTATATGAAGAAAAATCCCCTAAAGTGCAACGTTCATGTCGTGTATTTTACTGCTCGATTGAAGCGTGTTGTCAATGGTACGGTAAAGAGCTTTCATCATCTAAGACGTGTGTTTATTAAGAACTCCTTTGGAAAGTTACATGCACGTTTTCTGGCACCTAAAGACCGCGAACAAGTTATTAATATTGTTCTTTTGTGCCAAGATTGCCATGAACATCTGCAATCTCTTCTTCGTAACGTACAAGACAAACTTCAACAAGAGAACTTGCGTATTTTCTTCGTTACCTCTCGATATGATACGAAAATGTATAAAACGTACATAAAAGTTGGAAAGAGGCCGAGCAATACAAAAAAAAGGCAGTCTGGATCGAAACTCAGGAGGAATTGGACTCACTTACCGTGTTGAAAACTGTATTGAAAGTAATCCACGATAATGAATTGATATTGTTCACTCGTCTCGATTTCACAATAAACAAAGACTTCCTGGAAAGATGTCGATTGAATACTGAAAAGTCTGCGCCTTATTTTCCAACTATCATAAAAACTCCTAACGAAAATAACGTGTTTGATAGTGGTAATTGGCAATATGACGATTATTCCACGTTTTGTGCTTTTAGCGAAGATGTTAGATCGATGGTTAATGAAACGGTTGATGAAGACGAGATCTTCAGTAGTCGCTTATTGGTAGATAGGTTTTTATCACGTGAGCATCTCATATTTCGAGCAACCGATCCTGATGTTATTACCTCGGAAAAAGTATCATGTCTACAGGAGGATTGTGAGGAAGCAGTTAAATCCAGTAAAACTTTATTTGACTATATTTATGAGAAAAGATATCTTGATAGTTACTTGTAAAGTTTGCACAATGTCAGCATCACGCAGTGAGAATAGGTTAATTTATAAAAATTGTAATATAAAATGTTGGTGGCTTTATTTTTTAAACAAGTATGAAAGTAGGTATTCCATGAATATTTTTCACTGAACGTGAACAACACTGTGTTCTAAAGGCGACTGATGCCGAACCTTAACTTGTTGAAAGTTTGCACTGTTGTTGGACCAAACAAACTAATATATTCCTCTATAATGTTTATCAGATTAAAACTAAATGTCAGGATAGTGAAAGCAACGCAAAATAAACATGCTACTTATCTCAGTGTAGTGTTTTCTGGTTCTAGATTCGTTATGCTGTTTCTGAAAAATATTTGAGAGAAAGGATTATTTTTAGGACAGATGAAGTTCATTGACTCAAAGTTTAAAGACTAACATATCATCTGGCCAGAATGATATTCGGTTTTAGTTTATAAGTTCCACCGTCTTCCGAGAAAGAGCATCGTTGATCAAAATGGTGGTGGAATACATTCCTTTGATTGGTGCAAATTATTGAAATGTTACGAGATGCCTCTCTTTGTTATTAATCGATTTATTGATAAAGATTTTAGGAGCGTTTCAAACTTCAAAAGACTCTTTAGAAGACGTCAGACCACCAATCTACATCCATAATGTACTAAGTTTGTAGTCTCATCATGTTTTCTTCCTAAAGAAGCAGCTATAAAGTAATTTGAATTGAACGCTCCGTATATTATACAAGTCAGTGACAATTCTTCATTGGCGGATTGATGTTAGCGCCGGTGTGTCAACGTAATTTAATGAAGATGCCGACAATTTTGTTTAGGATTATGGCTATTTTGGAGCAAAACTGATTGTGTTCATCTGCTCTGTTGTAGAGGCAGTATTTTTGTTGTAAACTATGGCACTACATCGACCAGCGAAAAGTTGTTTGTTTGAGGATTGCCAGAAACAAAAAATTGGTCCGCCCTCTTTCGAAACATGGGCAGCTCCAGACGGTTACCAAGCCAAAGTTATAATAGATGGCTATCATTACGAGCAAAGTGCTGTTCACTCCAAAAAGAAAGATGCAGAACATGACGCTGCAAGAATATGTTTGTCTGCTATCGGTACATTTCATGGAGATCATGGTGGAGGAAAGATCAGGGACAAATATATTTTGGGTGCAAATGTAAACCAAAGTATTTCTAAGCCTAGTCTTAATTCAGGTTGTACTTCACCATGTTAAAAAGCTTTTTAGTTTAAAACTCTTTATCCTCACTGACAAAACGACGACTGCTTCTGGTACTGTGCAATCCCTAGTACTTTCGGCTAAACTGATAAAAACGAAAGATGTTGGCGCTTGCAACGAAACTAATGATGAAAACATCGATTGCTTTAAAATGCCATCTTTACCAGTTCTCGCGGTAAAGCCAGGTGAGTTGTCAATCGTGAAGTAATTTAATTATTAAGTATGGAGAAATTCCTTTAATACTACCTGCATATCATTGGCTGGCAGGGTGCTCTTCTATAATTAGTGATTTTCCATGTAACTTTTCACTTTATGCATAATAAACCGTTTGTGCAAAGGCATGTTTACTGGTCAAATAAAGTTTAAATGAAAAGGAGTTATTTGAAATAATTCCAAATATCTTTGAATTATGTTCTTGTCTTGAACTTGTTTGTATGAAGGTGACATGGGTAATTCAAAAAATATCTGTAGTGACTCGTGTATTTAGACAGTTGAACATGATAAAAGTCATCAGACATACTCTGAAAGAACGAGACCATCTATAATAGATAAATGAAAGAAACTTTTCGTAATCAAGCAAGTGACCGCTATACATTATTTAGCTTCTTTATTTTTATTTTGGAGAAATGCTTTTCATCAGGTGTCGGAAACAACTCTCCAGTTGTCATGGCGATATCATCTAAGCGTAAACGCGAGGATTCTAAGGATGATGCGACTGGGAAGAAATCAAATACAAAATCAACTGATTTTGCTTTGCTTGGATCTTATGATAACGACTCAGATGAAGATTAGTAAATCTTTTTATAAGTATTTGAGAAAGCAAGTTGTAGGAGTTAGGTTATGACCCTGTCGATTTGAGTTGGCGTCTTGTTTTGTGTTTTAGTCGAGGTGGGGGTGGTGCTTATACCTTCTAGAATCGTTGACTTAAATATTGATGCTAAAGGGAGGTTTGGTTTGTATGTATACTCTGCTTGATAGACCAGTGATACGGATAAAGAGGAGAAAGACGTCTTTGACGTGACGTGTGCACACTTTACAGACATTCACGACAGCACTTTACAAGGATCTCAGTAGTTTTCTGTTGAGTGAAAAATTCCAAGAACAGCTTGCGACCATTCTCGATGTGTTATTCGTGCTCTACAAAATATCTTCAATAAGTTTTGTGAATTCATCATTGTAAATTTAAAAGTCCAACATTGATGAAAGTTCTTTGTTTCTGCATGCCACTACCCTTCGTTTCTAGACTGTGGTATAGCTACTTCATCTTTCCATGAGTGGCTTTTCGTTGATATTTGTGTGAACAAGGAAAGTTATTGTCACGGTAAGCTTATATGTAATAAATTGGCGTTGTTTACATTGGTCTTCACTCTATGAGAATAAAGATTCAAAATCGAAGATCATTAAGATAAAATGCAGTTGCTCATTAACCATGACCAGCGGACAATTTAAAGAAATATAGCATCAAGCAAAGTCCGAAAGCTTGCTTTTCGGTATTTTCTTTATGCAGCTGCTCATTGTTTCTTTGTTTTTCAAATTTTGGTCACAGCGTTCTTAGTATGTTTACTTGTACTCGAATACGCAATTGAGGTTGTAATTAGATTTCAAATATTGGAGATATTTCTTCTTATCATATATATCTTATGTCTAAGGCTCCAACTGTTGTGTTTGTATCTGCATGATATCTTCTCTCGCAGTGAGACACGACTGGAATAAATTTCATGTTTTACTGACTTCAAGTGAACATACAGACATTGAAACGTTCTAGTTTGGCTTTATTAAATTTTGAATACATGAATGTACTAGAGGAATGGTTTTATGATGAAAAGAAAGTTAATTGTTCTTTGAGGTGTATATTGTTGTGTCGTTGAACAGGGAACTTCTTCTCAAAGTCGAAACATCAATATTACGTTGTAACGACGGTTGCTCAGCAAAATTTTGTTTTCTACAATGCTCAATGCATTTCATCATCTATTTCTATGTAGATAATGTAGGCTTTCCTTTTTAGTGAAATCATGCAATATACTGTGACTGGTAACCACGGAAGTAAACCGCTATAATTGACGAGTTCCTGCTTCAAGAACAAGTCATGCTAAATATTCTTGGTGTCGTAGTTAGCTTTCTCATGTCAATTGCGTTCATCAATCTATTCCATCTCTACGCTTTTACGACAATCTGGCGTAACAAATGCTTTCGCCCATCACAGAATTCAAGATATGACAGTATCGATTTGGAACTGAAGAGTAGAGATCTAGTGCTAGTCAGTATCATGACACATTGTGGGACAGTCAACTCAAGGGCAGTTGCAGTATACAATACCTGGGCTCAAATCATTCCTGGCAAGGTTCTTTTCTTTGTTGGCAACGATAGAGTGGTAGAGAAAGTGTCTGTTCCTATTGTTGTTCTTCCTGTTGAAGATGGCGTTTATCCTCCTCAAAAAAAAGCAATGTTCATGCTCAAACATGTATGGCAAAATTATGGCAATCAGTTCCAATGGTTTATACGGGCCGATGACGATGTGTATATAAATGCTGAAAACTTAAATGTCTTATTGAGAAGTGTAGCGTCCAGTGATGACGTATTGCTAGGGCATCCGGGTACTGGCACGGACGATGATGAAGGAAAACTGGGATTGGCCTCGGAGAGCAATTTCTGTATCGGAGGTCCTGGGATAATAATGAGTCGATCGGTATTGAAGAAAATTCACGCTCATATTGATGGATGTATAAATAACCCGGCTACTACGCAAGAGGATAGTGAAGTTGGTCGCTGTCTAACGATGTTTGCAGGCGTACAGTGTCCTTGGGGTTACGAGGTAATAATTATAATTTCATAAAACTCATTAAAGAAGTACTTATTTTTTCTTGGTAGCACTTTTAAAATTAAAAAAAACATTACAAGGGCAGTTTTGCAATTGATTTTCAGTGAAGTAGCTTTTGTAAAACTGACTTCGATAACTCGTTGTATCTTTTAGGCAAGTGAATATTTCCACCAAGATTACGGTGATAATAGATTTTCTTATCATGGAGACCTTTACTTGTTAGCAATGAACAAAGCTGTGAGCTTCCATCCAGTTAAAGATCCTGCGTATCTTTATCGTCTACATTACCACTTTCTAAGTTTAAAACTACGAAAGCGTCTTAGCCGTATCGTGACTTTAGAAAAAAACACGGAATATATTAAGGAAATGGTTCGGTATAATGAAAATGCTGCTCCGATACCTTGCCTGCATTGTATAAGATGCGATGAGTTTCATTCGGTTGAAGGCAATCGCGACAGCATCTCAATTAGAACATGGGGTATGTTTCATGATAAATTTAGGTATAGTATGAACGAGTATGGCTCTTCACAGACAACTTCTACCACAAAAGCATGGGATCTTATCCTGAGTGAAGCAAAAGAAAGCATTATAAAGATGGAAAAACCTCAACTGCATCATGGATTTTATTTTGGTCAGTACAACGTAGGTTATATGAAGGAAAATCCCCTAAAGTGCAACGTTCATGTCGTGTATTTTACTGCTCGATTGAAGCGTGTTGTCAATGGTACGGTAAAGAGCTTTCATCATCTAAGACGTGTGTTTATTAAGAACTCCTTTGGAAAGTTACATGCACGTTTTCTGGCGCCTAAAGACCGCGAACAAGTTATTAATATTGTTCTTTTGTGCCAAGATTGCCATGAACATCTGCAATCTCTTCTTCGTAACGTACAAGACAAACTTCAACAAGAGAACTTGCGTATTTTCTTCGTTACCTCTCGATATGATACGAAAAGGAAATGTATAAAACGTACATAAAAGTTGGAAAGAGGCCGAGCAATACAAAAAAAAGGCAGTCTGGATCGAAACTCAGGAGGAATTGGACTCACTTACCGTGTTGAAAACTGTATTGAAACTAATCCACGATAATGAATTGATATTGTTCACTCGTCTCGATTTCACAATAAACAAAGACTTCCTGGAAAGATGTCGATTGAATACTGAAAAGTCTGCACCTTATTTTCCAACTATCATAAAAACTCCTAACGAAAATAACGTGTTTGATAGTGGTAATTGGCAATATGACGATTATTCCACGTTTTGTGCTTTTAGCGAAGATGTTAGATCGATGGTTAATGAAACGGTTGATGAAGACGAGATCTTCAGTAGTCGCTCATTGGTAGATAGGTTTTTATCACGCGAGCATCTCATATTTCGAGCAACCGATCCTGATGTTATTACCTCGGAAAAAGTATCATGTCTACAGGAGGATTGTGAGGAAGCAGTTAAATCCAGTAAAACTTTATTTGACTATATTTATGAGAAAAGATATCTTGATAGTTACTTGTAAAGTTTGCACAATGTCAGCATCACGCAGTGAATAGGTTAATTTATAAAATTGTAATATAAAATGTTGGTGGCTTTATTTTTTAAACAAGTATGAAAGTAGGTATTCCATGAATATTTTTCACTGAACGTGAACAACACTGTGTTCTAAAGGCGACTGATGCCGAACCTGAAATGGTTGAAAGTTTACACCGTTGTTGTACCAAGCAAACTAATACATTTCTCTATAATGTTTATCAGATCAAAACCAAATGTCAGGAAAGTGAAAGCAACGCAAATTATTTATGCTTCTTATCTCAGCGTAGCCTTTTCTGGTTCTAGATTCGTTATGCTGTTTCTGAAAAATATTTGAGAGAAAGGATTATTTTTAGGACAGATGAAGTTCATTGACTCAAAGATTAAAGACTAGCATAGCGTCTGGCCAGAATGATATTCGGTTTTAGTTTATAAGTTCCACCGTCTTCCGAGAAAGAGCATCGTTGATCAAAATGGTGGTGGAATACCTTCCTTTGATTGGTGCAAATTGTTGAAATGTAACGAGATGCCTCTTTTTGTGTGTAGTCGACGTATTGATAAAGATTTTAGGAGCGTTTCAAGTTTCAAAAGAGCTTTTTAGAAGACGTCAGACCACAATCTACATCAATAATGTACTGAGTTTGTAGTCTCATCATGTTTTCTTCCTAAAGAAGCAGCTATAAAGTAATTTGAATTAAACGCTCCGTATATTATACAGGTCAGTGACAATTCTTCATTGGCAGATTGATGTTAGCGCCGGTGTGTCAACGTAATTTAATGAAGATGCCGACAATTTTGTTTAGGATTATGGCTATTTTGGAGCAAAACTGATTGTGTTCATCTGCTCTCTTCTAGAAGTAGTATTTTTGTAGTAAACTATGGCACTAAAACGACCAGCGGAAAGTTGTTTGTTTGAGGATTGCCAGAAACAAAAAATTGGTCCGCCCTCTTTCGAAACATGGGCAGCTCAAGTGGTTACCAAGCCAAAGCTATAATAGATGACTATCATTACGAGCAAAGTGCTGTTCACTTCAAGAAGAAAGATGCAGAGCAAGACGCTGCAAGAATATGTTTGTCTGCCTTGGGTACATTTCATGGAGATCATGGTGGAGGAATGATAAACCAACACATCTGTTCCTAGCTTTAATTAAGGTTGTACTTCACCATGTTAAAAGGCTTTTCAGTTAAAAACTCTTTATCCTCTGTCACTGACAAAACGACGGCTGCTTCTGGTACTGTGCAATCCCTAGCACTTTCGGCTAAACTGATAAAAACGAAAGATGTTGGCACTTGCAACGAGATGATGAAAACATTGATTGCTTTAAAATGCCATCTTTACCAGTTTCCGCGGTAAAGCCAGGTGAGTTGTCAATCGTGAAGTAATTTAATTTTTAAGTATGGAGAAATTTCCATATTTACGTAAAAGCACAATTGAAATAACAAACTGAATATATAAAACAAACTTTTTTATCACAGACATGTTTCGGCTAACTTACGCCATCATCAGTGCGAATGAATGTGTTACAGAATGTCATACTTAAATATATAAATAGAGATAAACGACTTACATTTTATTGAAATGAGGATAGTATTACAAATACTTACAATTAATTAACATATGGAAGTTAGACGATACATTAAAAGGAAGAACAAAAAAATAAATAAATAAATTAAATTGACATAAAATTATTTACAAACTAAAAATGGTATTTACGTGGTGAACTTGCTTATTGAGATCGGGTTTAAGTTAGTTAATGTGTATGGCTTCTTTAATTCTGAGGTTGGAAGAATAATTGGCAGTGTCGATATTTGTAAAGCAGTTGTTGGTGTATTGTGATTTGCAGTTATGTGAGGAGAGAAGGTGTCTGAAGATGTGTGAGTTTTTATCACTGGAAATGTGCTCATTCATCCTGGTAGAAATATGACGCATTGTAGCGACTATTACAAGCCGTACAAGTAGATTGATATATTACCCCGGATTTAAGATTAAAGGGAATCGAATCTTTAAAACTGAAAAGATTTTTAGTTTTGTAGGGCATAAAATTATTTTCATTTCAAAGGTACGCAGTATCGTTTGATCAATATAGTTAATCGCTTTTGAATGATTTTAGAGAAATATCCTATATACGGAAGTTTAAAATATCTTATGGTGTTAGTATCATTATTTTCCGGCGTGCTATTGTCTGGCGAATGAAATGAATGTTTTTCGTTATAAGTATTGATGATTTTCTCCAAAAATTGTTGAGGAAAAGAGTTACGTTTTAATGTAAGAATAAAAGTCGTTTGAGGTCGTTTTGAAAACCACTGACGGAGTTGTTGAGTTTGCGTGTTCTATCAAGAAGAGTACGTACTACTCTCCAGTTGTCATGGCGATATCATCTAAGCGTAAACTCGAGGTTCTAAGGACGATGTGACTGAGAAGAAATCAAATACAAAATCAACTGGTTTTGCTTTGCTTGGATCTTATGATGACGACTCAGATGAAGATTAGTAAATCTTTTTTATAAGTATTTGAGAAAGCAAGTTGTAGGAGTTGGGTTATGACCCTGTCGATTTGAGTTTGCGTGTTGTTTTGTGTTTTAGTCGAGATGGGGGTGGTGTTTATACTTTCTAGAATCGTCGTCTTAAATATTGATGCTCGAGGGAGGCATGTTTTGTATGTATACTCTGCTTGATAGACCAGTGATACGGATAAGGAGGAGAAAGACGTCTTTGACGTGACGTGTGCACACTTTACAGACATTCACGACAGCACTTTACAAGGATTTCAGTAGTTTTTTGTTGAGTGAAAAATTCCAACAACAGCTTGCGTCCATTCTCGATGTGTTATTCGTGCTCTAGAAAATATCTTCAATAAGTTTTGTGAATTCATCATTGTAAATTTAAAAGTCCAACATTGATGAAAGTTCTTTGTTTCTGCATGCTACTACCGTTTGTTTTTATACTGTGGTATAGCTACATCTCTTTCCATGAGTGGCTTTTCGTTGATATTTGTGTGAGCAAGGAAAGTTATTGTAATAAAGTAAATGGTTTGAACCCGGGAGTATCGTTATATGTTTGTAAATGATGATCGTCCTGGTTAATAAAGTCCTGAGAAGGACTGTTTTTGTTGTTGTTGACTGACGTTTCGACAACCTTAGCGGTAGTCATCTTCAGAGTCAAAATGACTCTGAAGATGACTACCATAAGTTATCAAACATCAATCAACTCACTTCAGTCCTTCTCAGAACTTCCTGGACGGATGTGTCATGTTAAACTTAAATTTAATAAAGTGGCGTTGTTTACATTGGTCTTGACTCTGAGAATAAAGGATTCAAAATGAAAGATCATTAAAATAAAATGCAGTTGCTCATTGTTTCTTTGTTTTTGAAATTGTGGTAACAGCGTTCTTAGTATGTTTACTTATACTCGAAGGCGTAATTGAGGTTGTAATTAGATTTTAAATATTGGAGATATTTCTTATATATATCTTATGTCTAAGGCTCCAACTGTTGTGTTTGTATCTGCATGATATCTTCTCTTGCAGATTGAAATTTTAAATACATGAATATACTAGAGGAATGGTTTTATGATGAAAAGGAAGTTAATTGTTCTTTGAGGTATATATTGTTGTATCGTTGAACAGGAACTTCTTCTCAAAGTCGAAACATCAATATTACGTTGTAACGACGGTTTCTCAGCAAGATTTTGTTTTCTACAGTCCTCAATGCATTACATCCTCTATTTCATTGTACAATTGTACAATTTGTAGACTTGCTTTTTTTTTTTAGTGAAATCATGCAATATACTGTGACTGGTGACCACCGAATGAAACCTCTATAATTGACGAGTTCCTGCTTCAAGAACAAGTCATGCTAAATATTCTTGGTGTCGTAGTTAGCTTTCTCATGTCAATTGCGTTCATTAATCTATTCAATCTCTACGCTTTTACGACAATCTGGCGTAACAAATGCTTTCGCCCATCACAGAATTCAAGATATGACAGTATCGATTTGGAACTGAAGAGTAGAGATCTAGTGCTAGTCAGTATCATGACACATTGTGGGACAATCAACTCAAGGGCAGTTGCAGTATACAATACCTGGGCTCAAATCATTCCTGGCAAGGTTCTTTTCTTTGTTGGAAACGATAGAGTGGTAGAGAAAGTGTCTGTTCCCATTGTTGTTCTTCCTGTTGAAGATGGCGTTTATCCTCCTCAAAAAAAAGCAATGTTCATGCTCAAATATGTATGGCAAAATTATGGCAATCAGTTCCAATGGTTTATACGGGCCGATGACGATGTGTATATAAATGCTGAAAACTTAGATGTCTTATTGAGAAGTGTAGCGTCAAGTGATGACGTATTGCTAGGGCATCCGGGTACTGGCACGGACGACGATGAAGGAAAACTGGGATTGGCCTCAGAGAGCAATTTCTGTATCGGAGGTCCTGGAATAATAATGAGTCGATCGGTATTGAAGAAAATTCACGCTCATATTGATGCTTGTATAAATAACCCGGCTACTACGCAAGAGGATAGTGAAGTTGGCCGCTGTCTAACGATGTTTGCAGGCGTGAAGTGTCCTTGGGGTTACGAGGTAACAATTATAATTCCATAAAACTCATTAAAGAAGTACTTATTTTTTCTTGGTAGCACTTTTAAAATTAAAAAAAAAACATTACAAGGGCAGTTTTGCCATTGATTTTCAGTGAAGTAGCTTTTGTAAAACTGACTTCGATAACTCGTTGTATCTTTTTAGGCAAGTGAATATTTCCACCAAGATTACGGTGATAATAGATTTTCTTATCATGGAGACCTTTACTTGTTAGCAATGAACAAAGCTGTGAGCTTCCATCCAGTTAAAGATCCTGCGTATCTTTATCGTCTACATTACCACTTTCTAAGTTTAAAACTACGAAAGCGTCTTAGCCGTATCGTGACTTTAGAAAAAAACAAGGAATATATCAAGAAAATGGTTAGATATAATGAAAATGCTGCTCCGATACCTTGCCTGCATTGTATAAGATGCGATGAGTTTCATTCGGTTGAAGGCAATCGCGACAGCATCTCAATTAGAACATGGGGTATGTTTTATGATAAATTTAGGTATAGTATGAACGAGTATGGCTCTTCACAGAAAACTTTACCACAAAAGCATGGGATCTTATCATCAGTGAAGCAAAACAAACCATTATAAAGATGGAAAAACCTCAACTGCATCATGGATTTTATTTTGGTCAGTACAACGTAGGTTATATGAAGGAAAATCCCCTAAAGTGCAACGTTCATGTCGTGTATTTTACTGCTCGATTGAAGCGTGTTGTCAATGGTACGGTAAAGAGCTTTCATCATCTAAGACGTGTGTTTATTAAGAACTCCTTTGGAAAGTTACATGTACGTTTTCTTGCACCTAAAGACCGAGAACAAGTTATTAATATTGTTCTTTTGTGCCAAGATTGCCATGAACATCTGCAATCTCTTCTTCGTAACGTACAAGACAAACTTCAACAAGAGAACTTGCGTATTTTCTTCGTTACCTCTCGATATGATACGAAAAGGGAAATGTATAAAAACGTACATAAAAGTTGGAAAGAGGCCAAGCAATACAAAAAAAAGGCAGTCTGGATCGAAACTCAGGAGGAATTGGACTCACTTACCGTGTTGAAAACTGTATTGAAACTAATCCACGACAATGAATTGATATTGTTCACTCGCCTCGATTTCACAATAAACAAAGACTTCCTGGAAAGATGTCGATTGAATACTGAAAAGTCTTCGCCTTATTTTCCAACTATCATAAAACTCTAACAAAAATAACGTGTTTGATAGTGGTAATTGGCAATATGACGATTATTCCACGTTTTGTGCTTTTAGCGAAGATGTTAGATCGATGGTTAATGAAACGGTTGATGAAGACGAGATCTTCAGTAGTCGCTCATTGGTAGATAGGTTTTTATCACGCGAGCATCTCATATTTCGAGCAACCGATCCTGATGTTATTACCTCGGAAAAGTATCATGTCTACAGGAGGATTGTGAGGAAGCAGTTAAATCCAGTAAAACTTTATTTGACTATATTTATGAGAAAAGATATCTTGATAGTTACTTGTAAAGTTTGCACAATGTCAGCATCACGCAGTGAGAATAGGTTAATTTATAAAAATTGTAATATAAAATGTTGGTGGCTTTATTTTTTAAACAAGTATGAAAGTAGGTATTCCATGAATATTTTTCACTGAACGTGAACAACACTGTGTTCTAAAGGCGACTGATGCCGAACCTGAAATTACGGTGGCTCACAAGGGCCACCACACAAAATAAAAATATTAATACACACACAAAATAAAAATACACACACAAAATACATTATACACACACAAAATAAAAATACACACACAAAATAAAAATACACACACAAAATAAAAAATACACACATAAAATAAAAATACACACACAAAATATGGTTGCGGGCGCTTGCAGTGTCGGATTACTCGGAATGCTCGTAATTGATCGCTTTTGTTTTCAAAGTTCTAATGGTTCCAACTTCCAGAGTACATAACAAAATTCACTGATTTCACTGTGATCAATTATTTCAAAGTTGCTTACGATATTGCTCCCCGTATTTTGGTTAAAATTAAGGTTAATGTGTTGTCCTTTGAAAGGACATTATTGGTCTAGCCTGTCCTGTACCAGTTATAAACAGCTTTGGGGTACTTGAAGTTGAAGTTAACGGACTTGCAGAGCTCGAAGGGCAACTGCTTGAAGAGACGCTACTCGTCATTGACGCTTCAGAACATTTTGGCAAAGAAGTTAATCTTCCCAAACGCACACCGCATTTGTGACAAAAAGAAGCTTTGTCAAGTGATTGTGCACAACAGTTGGCACAAAACATAATTATGCCAGGATTATGCAAGAGCTTGCTTTCGATTCCTTTCCAAATGTAATGTCAAATGTTTTGCAGTTGAAACAGTTAAATACGACGACAAGTCGACCAAATGTTAAAATCACAATTAGTGAATTACACATATCTGATTACAAACTGATAATATGATAGTCAGACCATCCGACACTGCAAGCGCCCGCAATCATATTTTGTGTGTGTATTTTTATTTTGTGTGTGTATTTTTTATTTTGTGTGTGTATTTTTATTTTGTGTGTGTATTTTTATTTTGTGTGTGTATAATGTATTTTGTGTGTGTATTTTTATTTTGTGTGTGTATTAATATTTTTATTTTGTGTGGTGGCCCTTGTGAGCCACCGTATGAAATGGTTGAAAGTTTACACCGTTGTTGTACCAAACAAACGAATATATTCCTCTATAATGTTTATCAGATTAAAACCAAATGTGAGAATAGTGAAAGCAACGCAAATTATTTATGCTTCTTATCTCAGCGTAGTGTTTTCTGGTTCTCGATTCGTTATGCTGTTTCTGAAAAATATTTGAGAGAAAGGATTTTTTTAGGACAGATGAATAGACGATTTATAGACGATTTCATTGACTCGAAGATTAAAGACTAACATAGCGTCTAGCGAGAATGAGCATCGTTGATCAAAATGGTGGTGGAATACCTTCCTTTGATTGGTGCAAATTATTGAAATGTAACGAGATGCCTCTCTTCGTGTGTAATCGACTTATTGATAAGCATTTTAGGAACATTTGAAATTTGAAAAGACTCTTTAGAAGACATCAGACCACAATCTACATCCATAATGTACTAAGTTTGTAGTTTCATCATGTTTTCTTCCTATAGAAGCAGCTATAAAGTAATTTGAATTAAACGCTCCGTATAATTTACAGGTCAGTGACAAGTCTTCAATGGCGGATTGATGTTAACAACAGTGGTTAGCTAGCTTAATTTGATGAAAATGCAGACAATTTTGCTATGGATTATGGTTATTTTGGAGCAAGACCGATTGTGTTCATCAGTTCTCTTGTAGAGGTAGTATTTTTGCAGTAAACTATGGCACTAAATCGACCCGCGAAAAGTTGTTTGTTTGAGTATTGCCAGAAACAAAAATTGGTCCGCCCTCTTTCGAAACATGGGCAGGTCAGGGGTTACCAAGCTAAAGTAATAATAGATGGCTATCATTACGAGCAAAGTGCTCTCCACTCCAAGAAGAAAGATGCAGAACATGACGCTGCTAGAATATGTTTGTCTGCCTTGGGTACATTTCATGGAGATCATGGTGGAGGAAAGATCAGGGACGAATATATTGTGGGTGCAAACGTTAACCAAAGTATTTCTAAGCCTAGTCTTAATTCAGGTTGTACTTCACCAGGTTCAAAAGGTTTTAGTTATTTGCCAAAAAGTGGAGGATTCTCTGGCAATGCAAAGATGCCGAAAAGTGCCCTTCATGAGTATTGTCAGGCCAATCACATTGCATTACCGCGATACAATACTGAAGGAGTATATAATGGCCATATTTTACAGGGTTTTAATTGTGTTTTGATTGTAAATGATCAATACTATACCACTGATAATCTACACCCAAATAAACGTGAAGCTGAGCATGCGGTGTCTCATAAAGCTTTGAATATTATTGAATCTTATGAGAGATCAGTTTTTTATGGTGGAGATTCACAAAGCCAGAAGTTGAAAACACCGTCACAAAAGACAAGAATCCCAACCCTTCGAACACCTGAAACCTTATACAAAAGTCTTTTGCAAGAGCATTTGCAGCAAAGGCAGATTGAGATACCAAGCTACAGTACTGAATTTACCGGTTAGTCTATCTGTTTTGTGTTGTTCGTCTAATTACCTCTGCTGTATTTGATATGTTTAATTTTGTAGATGGGGGATACTTAAGTAAGGTGATGATAGAAGGGCAAAGCTACGTAGGCAAAGACTGTTGCTCTTCAAAGAAGCAAGCTGAACAAAGTGCAGCCAAAGCTGGTTTAATTGCAATGGGTGTTAAAGATCCAGAAGCTGTTGCTAGAGGACTAACAAATAAGTGAGTGGTAGTCATGAAGTCTATTTATAATTTTTCCCAGTACACAAGATGCTTGATATATATGATTTGATATTGAATTGAGTAAATGTCATTGCTATTCTAGAAACTTGCAAAGTGGTAACAAGAGTACAGATGATGCACCATACAAAAAAGATTTACGAGATCTCGTGCCAGATGACATAAATGTAGTTAAGGATGACAGTTCATGGTTGCATTACCACAATGAATTACGCTTTGATGTTGATGACTTTGATGATATTGATGGTGAATTTGCTGACTTTCAAAAAGTTGAATTAGGAGAAATGAAGTATGCGTTCTATTTTTTCAATCTTTTTACAATCTGTAGTTTCATAACTTTTTCTTTTGTGCAGACGCAAACTTAGTGTCAGTATGTGGGGCAATGAAAGATTTTCAGGAGCAGTTGTGCAAAGACCCAGTAAAATTAGGTGTATTGGTCAAGAGAGTGTTAGTAGTCATCAAACACCATCATCAGGGAAGCGACCATTAAGAAGCGGGGAGTACGAAGTTAAAGATGTTCACCTTGGAAACTTGAGTGTGGCTGAAGCTTGGCCTGAGAAAAGAAATATTGTAATTGTTGGAAGCAAGGAAACCTCCATTCCATTGTTTTGTCAAGGTGACAGATATCGATGTTCTCTCAAGGATATTTCCACTGGTGAACTTGTCGACATTTTGCCAGGTTAGAGTTGTCTTTGATTTTTGACTTTTTTGCAATAAAAGCAATGATAATTTCTGAGTAGCAACAAATTTAAAAAATATTTAATAAAAAGGACGATTTTTGTAAAAGCAAACATGTTTCGACATCAACACAATGCCATCTTCACTGCGAATGATAGTGATATGAAATATGATACAGTATAGGAAGATATGAATAGATTATTTACATTGAATGGGAGTGTGATCTATTTAAAGGAAGTTTAAAACAAAAAAGTATACATAAATAAGTATGTGCATGGCATTGTGTTAATGTCAAAACATGTTTGCTTTTAAAAAAGTCGTGGTTTTTGTTAAATGTTTTTTAAAATCAATGATGTTGTAGAAACTTACTCACCAGCTCCCTGATTGCATGCGTCAACACAAACTAGCATTTAATCCTCTTAATTGTAGCAATAAACTAGCATCAGATCCCCCTTTATTTTCTGGGTTTTTTTTAATCTAAAGGCCCCAAAGAGGGTTAAGTTTCAATCTCGCACTCTTTCGCGTTGAAATCTAGTAGAAAACAGTCTTATCATTTAAATGTAAGGTTTTCTACTCAAGATGATGTACACTTCATTCTGCAGGCCATCGTCTTGTTGGTTTGGAAGGCTCCTATGTCGTTAGGGGAGGTCAAATAGTTTTGCGTGCAACACAATGTAAGAAGATTTTAATGCCAGAAACGCCAGATGATGTCCTTGTTAGTTGTGGCGTAGTCGTGCTCCATTGTATTCCTAAGAAAGAGAACAGTGTAGTAAGGTTGGTATCTGAATTAGCTATATACGAGCCACGTGAAGGCAGACACTTAGCAAACGTTTCTATATATTCTTCAACTTACTGGATTGTGTTGTCATCATATAAAATTCGTGCATTAGAAGACTGGAATTTGTTATATCGACTTCAAATCTTTCTGTAGAAATAACCTCGCAGTTGTGTACAAATTTTCCAATGTTGCGTGTTTGTTTTGTGATATAGTTGCGACGTGAATATACTGTTGAAGCGTTATCTGTGTAGTCAAGCCTTCATCAATGTAGTTCGTGGACTGGCCCAGTATTTTCGATGCAGGGAATCCGGTCGGTCGTTCACTTTTAACAAGGAGCTGATGGTGTCTCACGTGAAAGACTGGATGCTAGAAGAAGTGATGGCCATTGCATCCTTTTCTGATACAGCGCTGGAGAATGTCTTTCAACACATTATGAAGTTTGATAGACGTTGGGTGAAGTACTTTAAAGATAAGGAGTTGTCACCGGAGCTGAAGCATATACAGGTTCAAGACACATACATATGTGAACCATAATGCATTATGTCTCATGCACATTTCCTTATATTTTTGTCATAGACGGCTGCAAACGATGAACTGTTCAGACGTGCTAACAATGGAAGGATCAACATCAAGATAGATTTCGACCGTGGAAATTACCCAAAGGAAACCTATACCATCGCGTGCTTACAACTGGTATTGTTGCTCTTCTTCATGATTATGGTCGTTAGCTCAAAACTATTTGTAAAATAAGTCTCCTCCGCCTTCTATAGGCGTGTTCTTGGAAAGTCCTGCCGAAGCTGCGATGCGTGAACTCAAAGAGGAAACTGGGATCAAGTTAAAGCTCAGTGATATTAAATCTTCACCTTACGTTGATCTTCCCCAAAGGGACAATATTAACCCTCATAAAGGTGAACCCATATTAAACTATATAATGCTCGTTTGATTAACGCTTTCCTTCTTACAGCTAGTTTCTGTGATATTTTCACGTACTTTATCTACTCCTTCAGGTGATTTTGCTCGTTATTTTCTCTGTGGGATTATCACAGAAGAAGAAAAGAACACGGAGAAGGAAGTTGATAAACAAGGTAAGTGAACAGGAAAAATATATTTTCTCTTTTGGCTTTTGTAAGGCTTATGTTATCAAAAGTCTTTGCTTTAGAATCTCCGAGTAAAGACGTTAATGTATCAGGCACCATGAAGGACAACATGAACACTCCTATTGTCACATGTTCGTCGAATCAAGTTCAAACACCTGTAATCACCAATTCAACTTACAATGAAGCATATTCAATGAATGCACAGGCATATTCTGCAAACACCGCCCTTTCTCATGGCTATACGGGGTGGAGAAATGTAAGCGTTACTCCATCCTCTGGTTGCCTAAATGCAAATTTTGGAAACTCTGCGACAACGTTCAGGGACAATAGTACAACGTATGGGCACGCAAATACCAACTACGGAAACTACAGTACTGGTTATGACCATGTTAGTACAAGTTACGAACACGCGAATAGTGGGTATGACAACACAAATGCAGGTAAAAATAACGAAACTACTGGTTTCAGTAACCCAAACACAAATCAAGGCATCTCCAATAAAGATTATGGTAGCATTAAAAGCGGCTATGATGACTTAAACACAGATCACAGTAACGCAAATATTGATTACGGGAGTGTTAAAACGTCCACCACAAATCCAACAACATATAGTGAGTCGAATCATCTTGGAAATAATGCTGGAGGAACGTATGGTAGCATGAGGAACACTGGGACATATTCTGGGCATTGTAGCACAGATCAATCTTCACATGAACAAACAGGAAACATAGTTTCACGAGACTCAAACAGTGCTACCACAGACGTTAGTGAATATTCTACAAACATTGAACACCACATCAACGCTGTTTCTAGTCATGTTGTCACACATCCTAATCCAAGTATAACCAGTGATGATAATAGTGTATCTTTAACATGTCAAACTACTTATTCTGCTGCCAATACAGAGCCAGGTTTTACGGAATCAACATTCACGCTTTCTTCATCGTCCTGTAATATTAGTGAAAGAAAGAAGAAGAAACAACTGAAAATAGTAGTATTGTGAATGGTAGGTCTTCACTGTTTTTGAAGTGAAGAATTTGATACTTTTTCTTAAAATGCATTAGCAAAACATGTGAGAGGTTATTTGTTTCAATATGAACTACATACTACTCGTTTCATTTAAATACCATTTAAATTACCAGTTTCAATGGCTTCCCATGAAGAGTTAAGAAATAGACCTTTTCCTTTACCAAGCACTGTTCACTTTTCAATTCTAAATAGACGAAACGAAGAATGAAAACGAAAGCACAAGTGACGAAGGATCCAACGTTATACGTTCTCCATTTATTGCTGGAGCCGTTCACGAGGAATGCAAGTGGTTTGATATGTACGAAGCCAAAGAAATCTGCACTGAATTTCATGAAATACACCAAAGTGAGGTTTTCCAAAAACTTCTAGCTCGGCTTAAAGAAGTTGTAACCACTATGTAACACTGATTTTAAATGTTTGCATTATGATCAACGATGTAATTATGAATGGTCAACTCGTTGACCATTTATTGCGGTTGGATAAGCTATCGATTCGATAGTACACTATCCATTCCATACGCTTGTAATTAGTATTTTCTTACTGCTTTTTCCCTTCACCTTATTTTTCTGGTGTGTAGTATACAGAGGGTGCTTATTGCGTATAATGAACTTTCAGTCCCATCATGCATTGCGGTTATCAAAACAGCTTTAAATTTTCCCGCCTCACAAGCATCTCACACAAGTGGCGAAGTAGAAGAATATTTAAAAGTATCATTTCACTCTTTAAAGTTTAGACATAAATGTTTCCCTTCGAAATTACACCTGCCTGGACGCAAATTGATCGAATGGCATCCACACAAGAAGGAAAAATGAAAGGTTTGTTCTTATTTCTTTAAATTATTCTTGCGTTCAGTTCTTACGCCACTGTTTGTCCACAACGCTCAAAACCTTAAACCGAGAACCGCCATTTTATTTCAAAGTAACGCGACATTACACTCCTTATTTGCTTAAAATATGGTGGAAAAATTTCCTATTCTTCATAAGGATACACATTTGCAAAGATATTTTTGAAACTTTGCCACACGAGGGCGACAAAGTTGTTTCACACCCATATAACTAACAAAATTTTCATCTGTAAAGACAAGTACAGTATTCAGTCCTTTATTAAATTCAAAGACTAATTATAATACTTTGGCTAATAAATAGCGAGCCATGGCGTTAAAATAATTTCATAACTAAAGTGTAAAAGTTAATATAAATGTTTTAACGTCTGTTATAGCTTTTAGGGCTACTTTCATTAGGGATAATTTGCCTAAACCAATATACTTTTTCAAGGGTATTTATTAAATCTTTCCTACATCATGGGAGTTATCTGGCACTTACTTGAGCCAATAACAGTTTTGAAGCAATTTTCCACATGGGCACATAAAGCCAATAAATATATATATATATATGTAATTTGTTATGCATTATTACTATTTGCACATGGTGAACACAGCTATGCTACCAATACCAAATGCTGTTGTTATAAGGGCACTTTTCCACCAACTGTTATTTTCACCAAGATCTTGAAAGCGATTTTGTAAACTTTTCTAAAAGATAAAACTGCTATATTACATTTGCTTATGCCAGTTCATACATTATACTAAAGTTGGATACTGTTGGAAATGTCACCAGCCTTAAAATGGCAAGAGAATGACCAAAAATCATACTAATCTCAAATAAATTCATGCAAAATTGGCAAACTAATTCAAGAAAAAGTTGCAAATAAATTCATGCAAAAGTTGCATATAAATTCACGAAAAAGTTGCCCAAAAATTCATGCAAAAGTTGTACAAAAATTTATGAAAAAACAAAAATTCACGAAAAAGTTGCCCAAAAATTGATGAAAAAAACAAAATTCATGCAAAAGTTGCCCAAAAATTCATGAAAAAACAAAAATTCATGAAAAAGTTGCCCAAAAATTTAATGAAAAAACATAAATTCATGATAAAGTTGCCCAAAAATTTCATGAAAAAACATAAATTCATGCAAAAGTTGCCAGTAAATTCATGAAGAAATTGTTAATCTTATAAATTCATGCAAAACGTTATTAATAAATTCATGAAAAAACATGCATATCAATGCTAAAATATATAATATTTATGAGCAGAAAAAAGGAATGTCAGTATGAATGAATACCGCAGAATGTCACAAACACATACTACGTCGTAACTCTTTATTTTAAGAAACTGCAATTTTTTGCGATCAAGTTTCTGCATTCATCAAATTCCATGAATGCCAACTCACGAATGGCAAAGTCTTTCAATATTTTCACAATATTAAAATAAAAAAAAACACTTTGACTTTCAGATAACTACAAAAGAAAAATTTTACGAGCACCTTTGAGTATGACTCCCGTCGTGAAATTTGATGCTCGTGTATTACACTTCTAAAGTCTACTTTAATCAACTCAGAACGGAAACATATGAATGCAGAACTCCCTAGAAGGCATTTAACTTATGGCAAGACTGTTGATTACGCATACGAAGGCGACATTTACTAAAGCTGTCCCATTTTTGTCGAAGAACAAGTATCTTACCTTATTATCAAAAATCATAAACGTAAACTTTATCACACGGTAATTGCGATCAAACGTAAAATTACCACACATCAAACTTTTTTAGTTTCTTCACTAAATTTTAACATAAAGCACTGTCATAGTTCTCAATACCTTCGATGTCATTATCGACCGATTACACAATACAATATATATTGTTTTCCATCAACGCGATTAAACGTCGTGAGTTATATATCAGATTTTTTCTTACCCAGCCTCCTTGGGCTTGAATCCAGCCTAAGTCGGTAAGAAAACGTGCGGTCCAACCACTGATACTTTCTATCTGATCGCTCATGTTGTTTTCTTCGCAATACCTGCCTAATCTTGCGGAGAATGCCAACAACACAACTATCCTTCCCCAATTGATGATACCATCTGAGAACACGGTGTTGGCAATAGCACTGAATGAGTTATACCCTGTTTCATGAGTGAAATTCAACTTGGAACACAATTGTTCGAGGAGATCGGGGTTTCTCTCTTCAATATCGTCCGATAGTTTTCTCAACGTTTTAGCAGTCGCATTGACTGGTGGCACATTGCGCCCTATTTTGTAGCCGATTAAATCGTTCACCAGGATAGTTCCTTCCTTATATAATGTTCCTTCCAACGTTTGTTCACACAACTGACCGTTGACTGCCGCAGCCATGAATTTTATAATTTTACTATCTAAATATATTGATACTATTCTGTAAGCCGTCGTAACGACACGTACGTTAATTGTAAATCAAGTTTACGAATATTTCTTTTGAGAGAACATTTTGCCCAAATGTGGTGATTGTATGTAGTTCGGATTAACGATACGCGAATAAAGATTTCGTATTTCAGTTACGTTTCGAGTCCATCGTTGACATCGTTTTACAACCCAAAATGGCGGACGATTCGATTCGATTCAATCAGAATCCTCAGTTGCTTCTTGTTAGTTTTGCACACTTCGCACATGACCGAGCGTGCTGTGACTTTGGTTTTGTTTAATTCAGTTTTATCTTACGAGAAGATGTGATTGGTGGAATGGGAAAGATGCATTATCACATCGGATGTACATCACGTGATGAAGTGCGTCACTCGCTACTCGTTACGTGATTGGTAGATTTGTTTTATTGTTCTTTGGGTAAAAATACCACAGTTCGTATTATTTTATCGACGAGCAGACCAAAAGGCCGCAGAGCGAGTTGAAGCTTGAGATTGAGATTCAAATTTCTAAAAGAAAAAGACATCACGCCATAGCCGTTACAAGTGTATATCTTATCTGGTGAAGTCAAAATCAAGTTGTATTAAACCGTTTCGAAGATTTATCGACAAGCCGGAGGACCGATTGCATATCATTATATTGAAACGTGTTGCAAGGTAAGGGGATTGACTGGAGTAAAAACACCGAACTTGATATTCAACATGTTGTTTTATAGTAATCAGCTAAAAGATCGCTAGTAGACGTTTTTCTTTGTTTGAAATGTTGTACGATTGTTGTACGTTATTGTGAAGTGCGCAATTACACTCTGCAAATATAGTGTAGAACGTATGACGCAGTTAGTGATAGGTTTGTGGACTGCTTCTTCATTTAGATAATGGAGGGCAATGGGAAAAAGGAAAATAGTGATGACAAAGAAACACAAGATGTGATGAGTGCAGAGGCTGAAGTTGAGGAAGCCGCCTCTCCTGTTGAAGGAGCTGTTGGTTTAGCTCCAGAGCTCGTGTGCACTACTGCTATTGAAAGACCAAGTAATGGACATAAGTCTATGACGCCGAAAGAAATTGGACTTGTATTGCGACAAATTGGAGACATTTTGGAAAGCTCCGTTAAAAATCGTGATGGAAATCGTTGCAAAAGGAAGCGTGAAGATCGTGAGACATGAGATCAAAACAATCACTGAAACAATCGATGGCTCCGTAGTCCGTAAACGACCTCCGTTAAATCGCAGTAGCGTTTTGAAAATACACCAACTGTTTGACCTCTAGCTTCCGTAACTTTTTACGTCCCATGATAATGCTTCCTATTTCATCTGGTCAAGTAAAAGAAATCTCGATCCACAAAGTTTGCTTTGTTTTGTCCTGTCCGCCTGATTGCGCACTTGGTAATGATTATCGTGGGATTGTATGACGCGTTTCTCTTAAATTCCTAAATTCTGATACATAAATGTAAAAATTTTACTTATATCTGTTCGTGTAAATATATTTGATAGAATTATAATACCCATATTGGGTAGCTTTGTAAATCGATATGAATTTTGCTATGTTGTTATCAGCTAATTGTACATAAACATAACCCGGCTCTTGTAAATATTGTGCGTCCATCTTCGCCATGTTATGTGTGAATTTCGCCGTAAAGAAGGAAAGTTTGTGAATAACATTTGTACATTTAAATGACGGGATTTTTGTAAATTAAATCTTGGTGGATAATACGTAAAGATATGTGGGACTCAAGTTCATTATAGGATAGTTTTGTTTCGAGTTCATTGTTCTAAGCAGCTGCATTGTGTCTATGTTGATCGTGTTTTTTCTATATGTAATTGTCGTACGTGGGCTCTTGTCTTCTACAATGGAGGCGTGCGTTTCTTTCTAAAATTCTCTCATTCTTGCCTTCTGAAACGCGCACACACACGTCATTCATCTTAAAATGTAATGGTGCGCGTTCTTGCTTGTATGGAGAACAATGAACGTCTAAATTTAGAATAACTGACACTTTTGCTTTTCGTAACTTGCTACTCGTGAGAGGGGATTCCCTGAGTGATCGTGTTTAAACGCGCCCGTATGACACCTGTATCCAAGTGCGTTGTTTGCATAACACCTATAATATATTTTATATCGCGGAATAGTCGGTGCCTGGTTATGATATTCCCTGTTGTCAGAAAATACTTAGATTGTAACTAGTAGTGTTTGTCGACAAGTTTTTAGAACATACTTGTCGCAGTATTTGTTCAATTTACTGAACTGTTATAAGTTTTTAAGTTGATTAATATGCAGTAGCATCTTTCTTGTCATTATCTCACACAGTCATTGTCGCATGTCTTTCATTGGCCACTTTATTGACATTCTACAGTTTTATTTGTTTTTACGATTTTATTCATTTGAATGAGTGAAACCAGTGCTCTTGTTATAGCATCATCCTATGTCCTATACTCGATCTTTACTAGAGGGGCTATATAAATGCGGTGAAGTGCTTCTCAAGGTGATGTGTATGATGATAATTTTTTGTAGAACGACGCACGAATTTTGCAGAAAGCCAACTTTATGTCAAAGTTCAACCATACTCACAATGTGCTTTTTGCTACTTGTGTGGGAAACTTTTGTGCTGATATTCTCGTGAGAACATGTCCCTTGTTTTGGGTAATTGGATAACTGTTAGGAAGTAGTTAATTTACAGAAAATTCCAAAACTAACATTTATAAAAGTGTGCGTTGGTGTGTGATAAGCGTGTTATATTTTCACCTATCATACGATTGATACAAGTTTGCTATTTTAGTGGGGTTAATAGAAGTTTGCTTTGAGTTCAGTTTGTTTTGATTATAGCACTATATGACGCCATTTGCGGTCGTCACCGTTCGATTATCTTGATTGTAGGCTTAGCAAATTGTTGAGAAAATTCATTCACGTCAAGTGCCTTACTAGTGAATAATATATCTATGTTTCAAAGTATGATTTAGGTTTATAACTTTGCCATATTTCGAAAATTCCTATATTACGTGGCATGTTAGTGTGACTTACTTTATGCACGAAGAAGCCTGTGGTTTACTTGGGCGATCATGTTTCATTTGCACTCAGAAAAATAGACAAAAGTCACTGCTAATTTTGGAATATGATATTTAACTTGTAGACAAAACACTGCGAGACAAGTCATTCTTTATTAAATATTAATTGGTTGACACTTGAACACCTGTTTATTAACATATGACTTTTGCACCCTGGTCAACACGACGCAGCTGGTACTCACGTGAAGACTATCTTTAGTTTAGTCTTAGGTATCCTTACAATAATGTCCACCCGTTTTCGTCTTTCGTTACCGATAGTTGTATAGATATGGCCAAACGTCTACCAAAAAAGCATGACGCAATGTCAATGCTTGAAGTTGAAGCCCTGATCCATGATCGAATAGTCATCTTCTACTTACTTGCAAAGCTAATTTTTCTATTTCAAAATCAGTTTTGTTCACGCATGTGTCTATACACAAGTATTTTGGGTGAAGATTCTGGCCCTGTAAGACGTTATGTAATGGGATGAGTGGAAATAATTAGATGTAGTCCTATATCCCCATATCAAACTTTGACAAAGTTCAAAGACTGATGAATGATAAAAAGAAAAAATCTTGACGCCATAAAAGCAGACTAAATTGATATGAAGGCATATATACAGATGCTGCAGTTCATATCGTCATACTGTTAAATACGTTGTATGTGTAATCGTTTGATAACTTCAATTTCACAACAAGATGTTATCTTAACTGCCATACTGCAGTTGGGTAAAATACACAGATTGTCCTATTATTTTGCTTAGTTCTTTGGATAGAAGTTCGTGTAACGTGACTCCAGTATGACGATAGATCCAGGTATTTGATGTTGAAAAGTCGTATCTTTTAGGACCACTACAAAACAATTGTCATTTTTATTAAAGGAGAGAAACAGCTACTCTGCAAAACTTAGTCACTACGATTAGCCTACCTTGTCGGTGATGAAAGCCAAATCTGTCTGTTTGGTGTTTGTTTGTTGATAACATATGTTCCATGAGTACCTCAAAGATAAACAACAAGTTTTTATGACTTCAAATTGTACAACTTCCAGAGATTAGTAAAGTTTTCGTGGTTAAGAACGTTTTTAGTTAAGCATTAACTTTTTAACGTCATTTTCATGCGCTTTAAACATGGTATAAATAAGACATTTATAACTGGAAAGTAAGCATGCAGTTGTATTTTATCTTGTACGTGTTATAGAATTTTAACATGGTTTAGATTTAGTCAGGATCATTTCAGTAAGTCGTCAATGATTCACAGTTGCAACGATCACATGAATTTGTAAAACTAGGTACCATACCTCCCAGTCGAATTGTCAGCACACCATCCTGAAAAAATAATGCTAAAATGACCTCATAAACAACTATAGGAATCGTTCATTTGAATAATGAAAGATGTACACTATGTTTTCACAGGCTTATGCAAAGAGAGCTGATCAGTGACTCGGGAGTTCTCATAAAAGTCTCCGACGTATGCATAAGCCAATGTATACACAAAAAAATCTTATAAAATAACAATAATGCAAAACAGATAAATTCTAAACAAACGCTTAAACTTTTCCTCTTATATGTATTCATGATTGATTTGCAAATTCTCTTTGCTTGATTTAATTGATTAAGCTCAGATCGGTTTGCTCAAGCTTATGCAAACATGCAAAATGCAAATTTCAGCTATAGGCCAATCAGCGTACGCGTTTCATTTTTTTTAATTTATCAAAATTATGTAAACGACAAACCGCATATTCTATGTCGTAATCTTGATCAAAATGCCCATCTTCTCCCAATTCTTCAAAATACTCCATCAACGCGTGAAGTGTTTCATCAGAAATAGCGTGAAACGCGATCTCATCAAGTTTCCTAGCGAAGATTACATCATTATTAAACAATGCTTCAAGGTGAATTACTCACATTATGTTTGAAATGTCATTGGCAATTTGCCTTAGCTTTGTTGTACAATAATATCGTCCACTGTTAAATAGTAAGTCCCCGTCTATCCACTGCATATTTGATCTCAATTTGCACGTCCCAGCCATGAAAATTTGAAATGTTCGATGCCAAAGCTAAAATTTGCAAATTATTATTATATTTAATCAGGATACCCATGCCTCTGAAGAGTTTTTCAACAAGGCGATGAATAAGATACCATAAATCCTATATGTAGTGAAATAAGTGAATTATCAAAAAAATAATTATCGTGAATTATCATCAAATAATTTCATACTAAATTGAATTATTCGTCAACAGTTTTCACTTAAAAATCACGTAGTTACCTTTGACCTGCTCCTTTCAAAAAATCCTCGGAAAAATACCGATTTACACCACATTTCACTAATGGATCGATTTAAAGCTCTTCGACTGCTTACTGACGCCATTTTGAATTTACAGGTACGAGTGTCCATGACGTCATGCACCGTGAGCAAACATCATCTGTGACATTTATCGAGGTATGTATCAAGTTTTCACTGACAAATGTATATTAAATATCAAACAGAGGTATCCCGCAAAAAAGCTTTATTAATAGTTCAGCTATTTGTAAATGATTACTATTACGAGAAATTTATGAGTATGGGCACTAAGTCCAAAACTAAATCGGATTTACTTCATATCTCGCTTGAATTCGTTCTTGAGTACAGCTTATTCCTTAAACTGCCACTCTTGTCTGCACATCGGGCATAACTGTTGCATCTGCTGCGATTCTAACCATTTCAAGATGCAGTGCATATGAAAAACATGAGAACATTGCCCCCATACTGTGAAGAGATATAAAAAGATATATAAAATAAAAAGAATGATAGCACAGCGCTATAACCAACAACTACAAACAATAACGACCTTATCTAACAACATTTGTTGGTTATAGCGCAGTGCTATCATTCTTTTTGTCTAATAACATTCCAACTATTTAACCTTGTAATATATAAAATACCTAAAAGTCAACATCCATGACATTAGTTGCCATGGGTGTATTTATAGTACGTCACTTTGTCCTGATTGGACAAGTGTTTGCGTGGCATTGAAACAAAAGAAAACTTTGGGGGGCTGACCTAAAGAAAATTATGTTTACTTGGGAGAAATAAAACCAACGGTAACGAAGTAAAAATTATAAGACAAAATACGACTAAGTTTATATATTTTCGTTTTCGTCCATTCGGCAAGAGTTGAAATTTGCTATTTCTTGATTTTCATTACGTGTATTGCAGTATATATTAAGTATATTAGGTATATTATAAATTGCAAAGAATGTGGTTACCCAGGCAAATAATTACGTCAATGAAAGACGTTTTGCTATGTATTCGCGAATTTGGGTTTTCCTATTAATATGGAAGATAAATTGTCGAACATTTACTCACAAAATGTATCTTACCAAGAACTATGGATTATTGCTCCTGTTTACATTATTAATCACATTCATGGCACTTCAATTAAATCATCCGATGTGGTTTAGACACTTTCGTAGCGACGCTACTTTGAGTAGACATTGTGTGCCTGCTGTGGTTCAACACGACATGTTAAAGTTGGCCTACGATGTTCATTTGATACTGAAAACTTGAATGTTACGCATTTTCTTCTATACGGATCGTTATGGGGTGCGTTGCGCATTAATAAACCACTACCTTGGGATAACGACGTTGATTTAGGAATGATTGCAGATGGGAGATTCGTACAACTGGCAGAGAACGAATTTCTCAAGATGTTTCAAGAGAAAGGTATTAAAGTTACGAACAATATGCGACAGAAGTCAAGTTTTAAATTCGATCGAGATAATGGGGCTGTAGATTTAATGATATACTATGATTATGGCGAGTGGATGAAAAGACAAGGATGGGAATCATGGCTGCTCACCATACATTACAATCTACATCATACCTTTCCAAAAAAATTGATAGAAGATAAGCCATTGCCGCAAACAAAGTTTGGATGGTTTATGATGCCAATACCAAGGCATGGTATCGAAATTATGAAGCATATGTATCGGTATGACTGGTGGATTACACCCAAACAAGAATCCTGCTAACTGGTTTCTAAGACATCGTCATCATCCACGGTCGTTGATCTTTCAAGCGTCAAACGTGTGCGTTCCGCGCATAAATTCTTAAACTTATTTATCCCTTGAACAGTTTTGATCTCAAATCAAAAACTGAGATGGTAGCAGTATCACTGAGTATAGTTCTACCTTTACTTTGTAAATAGGTGACATTAACGTAACGCAAACATCCCTTATCGAAGGTAACGACGAGAGATTTTTTGCTCACGTTATTACAATTCTGACGCAACAATTAAATTGAAAGTTTTAGTTTGTCATTTGTAGTGTTGGCATTGGCAGTGCATCTGTTTATTGTCAAATATGTAACACAAAATGTAAATATGTCAACAGCAAAAGTAACTGACTAATATAAGTATGCTATATGCTTTGATATTGGGCAAAAAATAACGTTAAATACATGGTTCTACCATTCAGGTAAGATGTACATATGAAGTAAGTTAATTTGTAGCAGGGCTTTGTTAAGTTGGATTAAAACCTTAACACTGTTTGGCAACAACCTGCCAAGTGGCAACTGACAACGCCCTTCTTATGCCTTAAAAATGCCCCCAGTCAGTCACAATGAGATCATAAGGTGTTGAGAATGAATAACATTGCATATAAGAACAAAAAAAAATGGACCGTACACTTTGATCAATGATGTTATGACATAAGATAAAATTACCTAGTGGACAATCATCTCCTGGCATTCTACAATCAGGACAACATCCATCAAATGGCATCCGACATATACCACAATTCTCATCATTTGCCATCCAATGCCAGCTTGCTACTCCTGTCCATCTGAGAGAAAATCATGCATTCTCACAACATATAAAATAGACTTTACTTGCTCAAGTTGCATATTTTCATAATTAACTTATAACCACAATTAGTTCACCGATAATGTAATGTGTAGAGTCTGTCAAATGACAAGCAACTTGCCTAAGAACACAACCTACACATAATTCCATTTACTGGTGACTCAAATTCATGTTTTACTAAATTATCAAGGTTCCAACAGATGATTACTTTTCTTATACATCTCTTGGGGGGTGGGAGTTATAGTAAAAAGAATGTGGTCTTATAATAAACATAGTATGGAATGTAATTACTTACTCTAAAAGAGAAGATTCCAATAGCACATAAAAAATAGAAAAACGTTAGAGCTTATTTGCTATGATGCGATCAGCTATACTGTAATACTTATAAATCATAATACACACAACATGATAGACAGAAACACAAAAAATCTTAAGGGATGAAATATTTTGTATGAGAAGGAATACATTGGGACGTGTTTGCATGCAAAAAATATTTTCAATAAGTCAGGATTATTGTAAATAAAACTTACTTTTATCTTTACCTTCATCTTGAATTTTGAAATAGATTTTCATATAGCGCAATACTTCATGTACATTAAATATAGTGCGTCTTAATTATGATTTGAATTAATTATGACTGTAATCGTAACAGATCAAACGAGATTTAAACCTTTAAGAAAATTCGTAAAAACATATATTTGCAATTCGTAGTGTTTTGTAATGTCATTCAAAACACAAAGTATAAATGCAAGATCCCCTAGTTTCTCCTCTTCAGACTGACCCTTAAATTTATGCTAGTTTTGAAATTTGAATAACAGGTTCGGCATCAAATTGCATGCAGCGTTACTAACGACAATGGTAACGACTAAACAATAATGGCAATAAGATGGTGGTTGTTCTTCTTCGCCAATTCTCAACTCGTTCAACATACTTTGTCAGTAAATGCAGCGTTTCAGAAACAAGTTGACGCCGTGCCTTCGTGTGGCGTGGGGGAAAGCGAACTTTTCTACCACATATCTCAAGCGACGCTGTTACCATTTAGACGGAATATCTCGACATGTAATCAGAATGTTACCGACTTTGCATACCCACCCGAAGCGATCGTAGATGAAAACTACGCAACATTATGGCAAGCTGAAGGTGGCAAAGATAAGGCAGTCATTACAATCGATCTTACCGGCATCATTCAAAAGGTATATATGGCTTGATTTATTTTCATGATTGATGGTTGCTGATTATTTGCGTCGTTAGCAACCAAGAGCTTGTAGTCGTTTAAACATGATATAATTTCGTTGCAATTTTGAAAGTGTAAACGTGGTCAAGAAAAGAATGCACTTGTCGATATCATTATAACAACACTTAGCTAGTGTTAATAAACCAATTTAGTTACGAGAGATCGACCGATACATGGCAAGAAGACTACTTGAGAAAAACTGTGTGTTAATGCAGTCGAACGTCTACTTAGTATGGTCAACTTAGGAAGTGGCATCTTTTGTGCACGGACATTGTCCGCTTACAGGATGTTAGACGACCGTACAAGACTATCCCTTTGCAACAAACTTAGATGAAATATTTCCGACCCTATTTGTACACAATGTTTTTAACTTGAATATGAAGAATGCAGCATTTTATATTGTTTAAATTTGTTTTACCTTCAACACATGCATCATTTTATGTATTCAATGTTTTTTTCGTTTTTCCTTTCAGTTTTACTTCGTCAAATCCATCACGATATCTTTTGGTGATTACTTCCGTCCAGGACAGATTGCGTTCTACAAAAAAACAGGCAATAATTCGTTCACACCGTGGCACTTTTTAGTCACTGAACAAGAACAATGTGACGAAGTGTATGGCAAGCCTTACAAAACGATACCAGCCACAAATGATGATGTGTTATGTACAATATACCAGACTGGTGCATTTGAAACCAATGAAAACGTAAGTTATTAAAGATGAAGTTGATTTGTGTTGAAGAAAGCTTCAGCGAATAACCCTTCAGATATTTTGAAGCAGTTTTATTGTAAAAAAACTGTGTTGTAGTGTTGTATAATTAAGACTCAGAAGATAAAAAGTCTTATATCAATACATATAGTTCAAGAATTTAGTTTAATGTTCTTAACTTTATTTCACTTTTGTATTTGTGTATGGATGTAGGTTACTATTGGTTTAGAAGGAGGTCGTGGAACGATCATTCTAAATGGCGATGATACACGTCTCAACACTGTCCTTTTGGTGAGTCTTTCACCGTATGATATAATATAATGATTGATATAATTTTGATTGTAATGATTTGCTTCGACTGTCAAAGGACTGGATGAACGCCACTCAAGTAGAATTGCGATTTTCTGAGTTAAGATTTTATCCTGATCGTTTGGCCGACCGATGGGTTCGTTTCATAATGTGTATATTTCTGAGTTTATTCTACTCAAGTGTACCTTTAGTTATATGTTCATTTTCTGCTTAGCGTCATTACAGTGTTCGCGAGATCACCGTGGAAGGATATTGTCATTGTAACGGTCATGCAGATGGCATTCATTGTCCTTACAATCATGCCCTCCTCGACAGGCAATGTATATGTCAAGAAGGGACCTGTGGGGATCAATGTGGGTTTTGTTGTCCCGCTTACAACCAGTATCCGTATAAAACCGGCAGGCTGGGTCCGTTTACGGCTGACAAAAGTGCAGCATGCGAAAGTAGGTTTATAAATTATTGAAAACAATACGTAGGGGGTTCTGTTGCATGTACAACATCAATAACTAGGTATTTCTATTTACAAGTGTCAACATTCATTTGCCATTTCTATTGTCTTTTACCTAGAGTGCAACTGTTACAATCACTCTGATGTTTGTGTATATAACGAGACAATCGCGAAGAATAATTGTACGTATGAAAAAAATGCTACTAATGATGAATGCAGCATGAACATCAATGGTTTATATCGTGGCGGAGGTGTTTGTGTTGGTTGTAAGGTATCTACTTTTTAATTTCTTGATCTAATATTTACATTGTGGCTAAAGACAATACGTGTGAAGGAGCTACCAAGATGTGGTGTTGATCTTGTCTTCTTTTTTCTTCTTTTTTTTTGTTTATCAGGATAACACCGAAGGAACCAATTGTCAACGATGCATAACAAAATTTTACCGTAAAAAAGGAAAAAATCACGCGGAGAAAGATGCTTGTCGACGTAAGTGGCAGATGCAACGTAAAATATAAAATAACTTAGTTAAAATCGTTTAAAAAGTATACATTCAAAATGTTTTTCGAATTTTAAACACCCCTTTTCCCTTTGTACACTAATGTGCATTATCAGACAATTCTTCCCCTTTGTACACAAATTTACTACGAGTCCGCTCAAAAGTAAGCATTGATCATACACACTCCCTTCCTTCTTTGCAATTCACTAATTGGACGATCCTTCAAGTTATAATGCTTATTTAGCTTGTAACTGCTTTGTAAATGGCACGAGCAACTCAACAAAAAATGGCGTTGAATATTTGGACTGTGTTCGAGACGAAGAAGAATCCATTGACATTGGTGATTTGGTTAGTGGTGCTTTACTAACTTTGAGTGTTTTTAATATCATCCCATTAGTCCGTATTCTGTACATCAGAAAACAGTTTTTTCTGCCTCGCCCCCCCCCCCGCTCCTCTGGCACTAAAATCTTTTAGCATGTATCTATAGATTTTTACTCTTGTTAGGCTCCTGGTCAATGTCTATGCAAGAACAAGACAACTGGATTACAATGTGATCGCTGTATTGATGGATATTATAACTTAACTGGTGACAATCCTCAGGGATGTTTAGGTATGTATGCCCGTCTGAAGAGGAAAGTGAATTATATTCGTGTGCTTTCACTTTTGAATACCATGATCGTATGATTAGTATTAATTAATCACATTCTTCGAATTATTTCTTGGCTGATGAGAGACTGTTAAAGACACTTATATTTTAAGGATTGTTCGTTGGCTCCATATTCTAGCTGTATTTATTTATAATAGCATGTCTATGTACAACTGACGGAACAGTGAATGGCTCCATCAATTGCAATAATGATGGCGTGTGTACATGTAAACCGCTGGTGCTCGGTAAGAAATGCAGCCTTTGTCGAAAGGGCACTTTTTATTTGGCATCTGACAACCAGAATGGCTGTACTGAATGCATGTGTAGTAACATCACTAAGAATTGCACCAGTAGCACGATGTACCGTATTAAGGTAAGTTACACATGCAACGAAATGTTAGGTTGTAGACTGGACCTTGTAGATACCGTTTACATGTAATACATTTGGATTACTTATTAGATTAAGTATGGTTTGGTTGGTTGGAATGCGTCTTCAGGTTTTGATGGATATGTTTACCGCAATATTATGAATATTAAGGTGTGTAAGTTTGAGAATCAAATAGATTTTTGTGACGATATAGGATTTATAAACTGTTTTATGTAGGATGTGATAGATGGTCGTATAGTTGACATGATGTCTGTCAATATCAGCGGTGGACAATCTTTATTCTGGAGAACACAAAATAATTATTTTAAAGGAAAGAGTCTGGTATGATGAATCGATATAACGCCACAATGGAAGGCTTGCTAATTCTGTATAGTGTTTTAGGTCACATCTTACGGTGGCTATATAAGTTTTGCGAGAAAAGTTTCTTCACGTGACAACAGCTCTCTATCTCCTGATATTTTTATATCGATTGAGGTAGATGTTCGTTGTATTTTTAATTTTTGGATCTTGTGGCTGTAGATTGCGTTTTTTGTTCTAGGAACCACGAAACATTTGCATTAAGGCTAATCTACCCCCAGTCAACTCTTCAGCACAAAGTCCTGAACTGGTATCCATAAAAATGGTTGAGGTTAGAATTTTTTGCCCCAAAATTATAAAGCTTTTTTATTTCTATACTTTTCGTTTTTGGAACAATTCCTTATGATAATTTTTTCGATGATTAATAGTCCGTTTGGAGACATTGCAGTACGAATAACGTCGTCGATCGGCAGACATTCATGCTTGTTCTCTCAAGACCTGGAAGAATGTGGATTGCAGGCTCTTATTTTCCATTTGGAGTTGGAGTATATCAGACAAGGTTTCTATCAATTGAAATATCTTGTCGTCACTTTTTTTCTAATATATGAAGATAGGATGATGTTGTCGATTGTAATTATTTAATACATGCATAATCCTGTTGTTTCCTTATTCGTTTTGTCATAATTTCTTTTTATTATTGTTCAGTTTCGGTGAGCTTTATATCAGTGGGATTTCTAACGTCTCAGATGAAGAAAGTATTATTGCACGTGATGTCGAGAAGTGTTTTTGTAGTGAGGCTTATAAGGGAATATCTTGCGAGGTGAGTTGGCAGTGTAAGCTCGCGTGTGTGAGTTATCCATATATATATCTCAACAGCGTGATGTAGTTTTACATTAGTTAGTTAACAAATAAAAATATTGATATTTGATTATATTAAACTGTTCTTACAGCGATGTGCTCGAGGATATCGTCGAGTTAATGTTAAAGATCATCCTTTCTTTGGGGAATGTATTCCTTGCACCTGCCATGGTCATACATTAGACTGTGATCCAGACACAGGAAGATGTCTGGTAAGCTTTGAATGACTACAGTCGTTTTCAATATTTTTGTTGTCAATAATACAATCCTCCCTCACAGGATTGTCAACACAACACAACTGGCTTTAACTGTGCAGAATGCCGAGCTGGTTTTTATGGAAACGCGAGAAATGGAACTGCAAACGATTGCAACAAATGTCCTTGTGAATCACCAAAAACAACAACGTGAGTTTTTTGCGATGTATTACTTCGTTACATCGGTAATACAACAAGTAAGCCTCTACAACTTAAACATCCATAATTTATAGAGATCTTTGCGTTATGCTGCCGAATGGATCCGCTCAATGTCTGAACTGTTCACAAGGTTATGAAAAAAATCTGGAATGCAACAGGTATTTTGTAATTCGTTGCTAAGATTTAATTTTCTCGTTTATCGACATTTCTAATTAATGACAAGATCACCAATGTGACGGGTGGATCCAGTTAATGCTTATTAAATTCAACCTGGCAGCATTAAGAAAAATGACCGTAATTTTTCTATAGATGCGAACTTGGTTATTTTGGGCGGCCCTTTTTGGATGGTGGTAAATGCAGGTTATGTCAATGTAATAACAACTCTGATGTTTGTAATCTCGAGACTGGTAATTGTATGGCATATTGTAATAACAACTCTACTGGTTGGCATTGCGAGTACTGTGAAAACGGTACTTATGGTGATGCCACCAAGCAACAATGTCGTGGTACGTTTATGGTAACTTTTCTACTTTCGTGGTACATTGTTTTTCGAGTAATATTAAACATAAGTTATAATCATTGCAGGATGCACATGTGACAGTACCGGTAGCTACAACATTCCTTGTAACATTACCACTGGTTTTTGTCACTGCAAGCCAAATGTTCGTGGATTCAATTGCTCAGAGTGTGAAGTAAGAGAATCTTTTAACCCTTGGAATGGTTCTACAGCTAAGTGGCAAGAGTTAAAATTTAAGAATGATTTTTTCATTTTTCGTAGGATAATTCCTATGGATTCAATTCCAGTGGTTGTACACAGTGTCATTGTAATAAATTTGGATCCAAGAACTTACAATGCAATGACAACGGTGTTTGCGATTGTAAGAACCACACTCATGGTGCAAAATGTGATATGTGCATGGATTATTTTTACGGCTTACCTAATGCAACTTGTCAAGGTTAGGACATTAATGCTTTATTTTTAGGTCATGTCAATATGATTAATGCAGTTCTTGTAATATTTTTTGTAGACTGTGCGTGCAACGTAACTGGATCTAACAACACAATATGTAATCACGTATCAGGAATTTGTTTGTGTAAATCTGGGATTGAAGGACGGCAATGTGATCGTTGTAAAAAACAACATAAAGATTTTTCTGACTCTGGCTGTGAACGTACGTATGCGTGATTTCGTATGCGTGTTATGCAGAAATATGCAAATTTTATGTGATGTTGTGAATGAATGAACGTACGGATGAACGAACAAATAAATGAATGAACTTAATTTCAACATGCTTAAAACGTCAGTTATTTGTTAGTTCAACATATACTGTGTATGTACGTTAACGTTTCTTTGCTGTAGCATGTCCGGCTTGCACAATGAAACTGCAAGGTATTATGGATGATGCAACTACGTCTTTGATGATTTCAAAACACGAAGCAGATCAGGCTAACGAGTCTATCGATTATTTCACTGAACTGGAAAATCTTGAAGCAAAAATACCTGGCATACACGTGAGAAAACATGAGATATAAGCTTGTGGTATTTTAGTGCACGTTCATTTAATCAACTCTTCATTAATGTTTAGAAGCTTCAAGTAAAGCACACAGCTATGATAGAAAATCTGGAGCAATATCGTAATACCCTGACTAACACGACCCTTTTGACTACTATCACGTATCTGGAACTAAGGGTACGATGAAAAGATTTGTTTAGAGATACTGCGATGATTCGACTTTAAAAGCCATGAATATCAATTAAGTTACCTTCTTTTCAGACTTCATGCGTCTGTTAATTGACAAATTATAACATTTAGTGAAATACAAATGTATTTTCTTATCGAATTTCGACTTAAGGTTGGCTTAATGAACTGTGTTATTTTCTCCTTTACCTTAATTTATGCATCAATTCAATTATAATATTTTTTACATAAAGGAACTGTGTGATCTTATTTTTAAACTTCGTGCATCTTCTTGATGACAGTTGGAGTATTTTTTCCTCATACAATTTATTTTCTTATCATATTTTGCTGAGCTCAAGAAATTTACATTATATAGGAGCAAACGTTGAAATCAGAAGTCAAATCTCTTGATAATCATTTGAAATCGGAGTTGTTGAGAATTGGAAATATCTCGAACCAAACAAAACAGAGTTTCGAGTTTTCTGATGGTAGGGTACTTTATGCATTTAAATAAATAAAAAAGTTATGAAAAAATATTTTTGCTGAGTTGGATTAAGTATACACATGCAATATCCATTTTTTCTTTGTAGATGTTAAGAGAAGATCACTGAGTATCGTTGATAAGTTATATTATTTAACTAATGAAAGCAATGTAATCAACGAATCATCATCAAATGCTTCGAGATACATACTTCATAGCATCCATGACGCAAAACAACAAACATTACGTGCAAAAAATTTGACGAAAAAAGTGAAAATGATCTCTAACATGACTGCGAATTTCGGAATGTTACTGATGAATCAAACCAAAGTCATTAAAGGAAGATTTGAGGTTTTTGCTCAACTGTACGATGAATTAAATCGCACTCATGAGGAATTGAAAAAGAAACAAGAACAACTGGAGAGGACGAATAATGATTTAAAATCACTTGAGGTAATGAAGTGTCAACGGATGCATTCCCATATGTATAGTTGTTTCTTCTTGTTGAATCCATTGTTGAATCACAAGGGAGAGTACATTAAAACAATATAGTTTGTTGTGTAGTGTTGCTGATTTTCATGGCAAATTATTGTTGATAAATAACATTGAGTTCACTAAACGTAATTATGCTATAATACCATATTATTCCACTACACGTTCTCCATTAAAATTTTTTTTTTATTTTCTTTTTAGATTTTGACAATGAAAACGAATGCGACCATTGAGAATATTGCTTTATATATAAGAAAAACAACGCTGTTTATTGAGCAGAGTAACACCTCTATTGTAGAGGGTACACAAAATTATCTGGTATATTTGGAAAACATCGCTCCAAGTATCTTACTTCCTTTTCCTGATATCTAAAACGTAACTTTTTTTGATCTCTTATAGAATATAACAGACACAGGATTACCTAAGCTCAATAGGGATTTGAAAACTTTGAAGATGGCTATAGAACATGTTAATATATCATACTGGATTACTAAAGGCCTGCTGTATAACGCTAGTCTTCATGCTGAGAACTTAACAGCCCTGGCAGATTTGTTGAAACGGTAATTCAATGGATAATTTTTCATGAAGATGATAATATTGGTAGATGCATGAGCAAGGGATGTTTTGTTTGATTGTAAAATCAGTGATTTTTATGATTTGCAATCAAGAGTCAATCTGAAGATATTTTTCTGTATCGTTTAGGAATTTCGAGAGAGCTAAACGTCATGGAGAGAATGCACTGTCAGCAATAAATGATTATGAAAAAACAACAGAGACAGTCAACGATGCCATCAAAACTTCCATCGATGCCAGTAGAGCTGTGAATGAATCCATTCAACGTATCCAGAATTTGACAAACACTGACAAAAGCTTTCTCGTACGAGCTTCAGAATGTAGAAACGCAAGCATTGCCTTGCTTAACGAGACTAAAAGTAGAAACATAAATGTAACAGAATTGAGTGATATCCTTTCAAAAACACGTCATCTTTTCAGCTCTGCCAACCATACCTGCTACAATGTGGCTAAATACACGAGTATATTTGAAGCCAAACGAACAATGATAATCTATTTTGCTGCAAGTGAAGGTCCTGTGATCAATAACTCTCTTCAAAATGCCATCTTAAACGTTGAGAGGACAAGAAAAATATCTGACAACATTGAACTGCAGTCCATTGATTTGAAGAAGAGATTGGCTGTTGCCAATAAGACTTTACGCGTCATCGACAATTACATTTTCAATTCGACACGATTGATGAACGATATTTCTTTGACAAACAATCAAACGCAACTAATGTTAGCAAATATATCAAGAAGTGTTAACTTGACTAAGAACATAAAGCGTGAAAACGACCTAGCCGAAATTGCACTGCGCAACAAGACTGCCATCTTGGAAGAGAAGCTGAAGGAGGCAAAAGAGAAGGTGGCCCGATTCCGTCTTGCAATGAGATTACGTGGCAATACCTCGGTGAAATATCGCCCTACTACTAGAATGTTAACCAATCCATTATTGAACATTATCTCACTTGACTTCAAGACGAACGAATCCAGTGGTCTTCTTCTGTACATGTCATCTAATTCCAACAACACTGATCAGAGTCTTTCATTGAAACTAGTTATTAATCGTGTTCGTTTTACATACAATCTTGCTTCCGCGCCAGTTGTGATAACAAATTGGGAAGTTCCAATCTTACATGATACTTGGTTTCGTGTATATGCCACACGGTATGGAGAGGAAGCACGATTGACCGTCACAAATTTACACAACAACTTCTCCAGAACATATGAAGGACCTTCGAAGAAATTCCTGAATGCTTCATTGCCTTTTGATATGAATAGTGTGGTGCTCCTTGGTGGAGTTCCTCCGACAATTGAGCAATTCAACTCAACGAAGCGATTTTTTGATGGTGACTTGGATAATCTTGTGTTAAACGAAGATCCAGTCTCGCTATGGAAACCGGCAGCTGTAGAGGGTGTGCGAAGATTTGCTCCTACAAGGTACGATAAAATAATCCCATTTAAAACATTTATATTTTTGGTATGAAGAAAACAAATATATGAGTAAGAACATTTAGTATTTCATAAATACCGTCAAATGTTGACAGAACTTTCAGCGTGTAAAAACGTGCACTGATAAAATTATGGCTCTTTGTAGAGTGCAACCTGTTGTAGTCGGATTTTGTGGTACATTTCATGGAAATGGATTTGTCAAGCAAATTGCTGGAGATTTTGAAACAAGAGTGAATTCCAGTTTTCTTTTCAATTTCGAACGTTTTTCAAGAACGCCTTGCTTTTGTATGTTGAAGGCAGCAGCAATAATTTCATCTACAGTCTTTCTTTGAATAATGGCGCTGTTTTATTTCGCTACAACAACACTGTGCTTCGTAGCGATCGATCCGAGTACGATGATGGTAAATGGCATAATGTCAAAGTGTCGAGAACATTGAAAAATGCCTCTCTTCTTGTAACATCACTGAACAATGATGGGATAAATGATGACTATGTTACCCATAGTGGAGTAATGCCCACATATTTGCCCAATGCTCATTATGTCTATTTTGGTGGGAACAAAGAATCGAGGTGAGAAAAATTGCCTTGAACTAGAAAAAATTAGTAAATCATACATGGATTATAAATAACCTATTTCATTTTTTTGGTAACTCTAAACATCAATTTTACGTGTGCATATTTTCTTAGGAACCATTTTGCTGGCGGTCTAAAGCACATCTCGCTTAGTTCATCTGTTTACAATACATTGAAAAGCAGAAGTTTAGATGATAAAAATTTCACAGCGGAATCTATTGGAGTCAATTTAAATAGCTGTCTGCAACAGGTGACCTGGTCATTTCTAATAGTAAATAGTTGACTATACCGGAGTGCATGGTGATTAAAAGAATTTTATGTAAATGATCAAATAATTTTTGTTCCTTTTTGTGAAGGTTGAAAGTGGTCTCCATTACTTCAATGGTTACTCAGCAGTAAACATATCAACAATGCAGTCCCTTGCAATTATATTTAAAACAAACCAACCCAGTGGTCTTTTAGCTTATTCCTATAACCAGGTAACTGCAAATCTGAATACAAATATTTCAGGTGTCAACTTTTAAAATTGCTTTATCCTTTCCTAGAATATATATTTATATGTTGCTTTGTTCCATGGTAATATATTTATGGTCACTGGAAACGCAAGTAGCAAGTTTGTGCCTCTTCAAACAAGTACTGAGACATTAAACGATGGGGCTTTTCACACAGTCTCTATCGAAGTCAAGACTTCCAGGTATGCATGCCGTTTTTTCTTGCAGTCCCCGCCTTGTGTAAAGTAATGTGTCGAATGTTTAAATGATAAGATACATTTTAACATACTGGGTTTTCCTTCAGAATTGAATTGCATGTAGATGGAAGGAACTGGGGATCACGTGATGTGTATGAAATTGGTGCTTTGGCTCGAATCTATATTGCAGGTGTTCCGTCCAAACCTTCAATACTTGATAAGATGCCTATACTATCGTCGTTCGAAGGAGACATTAAAAGGGTACTGATCAATGGTTTAGAAATTCTTAATGGAAGGTAAGTGTTATATTAATACCAAAATCTTCAGTAAAGCCAATAAACCTTTTCTTATTACTTTAACTCATGAATGCGTGTAAATTAAGCAATGTTACAAGTTGGTATTTGCTTCTTTTAGTTCCTCCCGTGTATTCACCTCAGCTGAAAGTGTCGGTGTTTCTGCTGCTGGTGTGTCGGTGGCCACAATCGTCGTTCCCACTGACTTACCCACAAATACACCCGCTCCACCGACGTGCGGAGCGAGGTACCCTGAAAAAGTTTTCTCTGAGAAACACAATGAGATACATCTTTCCGGCATAGATAGTGCAATCGCACTTAATTTGAATAGAAGTCTTATCAGCGAAATGGCTGTAAGGTGAGATTTCCATGGTTTAACTCTACCAACACTGTGATTGTAATTCCAATTGATATGCATTGTAGTATTATTCACGATTTTGCGATAAGGAATCATCCAATCTCTGATACGGTCATTCACATTTCCTAATTCAATGCTCGTAATTAAGTATGATTGCTTTCTATAATCATTTATGATACATCTTACCGATTTCAATATTCGTCTTTCAGCTCTGTGATATCCATAGAGTTTCGAGCACTTGCTCCAAATGGCGTGTTATTCGTGGTGGCAGACAATCGTACTACACAGTTTGTATCCTTAGAGTTAGTAGACGGAAATCTTGTTTATCGGTTCAACACTGGAAGTGGACTAGTGCGAATGAGAACGACTGGAACGTACTCTTTTGGAGGTATTTGGTACAAGGTGAGTATGAGTATAATGTTGGAACTAGAAGCAGGAAGATAAGTGTTAAATGAGAAATTTCCTCAGGTTGATCTTCTTCGTATAATGCATTTTGGAGCGATGGTGGTGAGACAAACCAAAGAGTATCATAAAACGCAACTGATGGTCCGAATGACGAGAAGCTGACTGTTAATCATGTATTCATTGGTGGTGTCAATCCTCACATTATAAACACATCCGTACTAGAGGTTAGTACTGTATGTCTCTACTACTTTACTCACCGAAGCAAGAATAAAGTTCGATAGTTTCAAGTGGTTTCGATTATTACAACACGCTTGAATGTTATGAGATTTTGCCATGGAAACGTCAGAGCCTTTGGCAATATACAACGATTGGGGCGGGGCGGGGTGAAAATCCAAGTCACAAGTTCTTAAGTGAATCGAGAACAAATTGGGGCATGTCACATTTCCCCAACAAGTATGGTGAGGGTTAGGGAAAAGTTTGCTGCAGCCTGACACACCTCCCACGGGCACAGGTCTGCACAAACTGTGCAAGGCCTCATCAACAGAAATGGTTTTCTTATATAGAATCCGGATGCTCCTAGTTTTTTTGGATGTATTCGAGACGTGGAAATTGAAACAAAATTCTCCAGCCAAAAGTTCAATCTGAGGTTAGTCATTTTACAGCTATTATGGAGCAATGAACCTCCATTGAAAGTCGAGGTTAGAAACTGACTACATCGATAAAATCGTTTTCTCTCATACAGTGGGGATATTATACGGTCTTTGTCGAGAAATCCAGGCCATCCGGGTCAATGCTATGATTATGTACAACCTCAAGTCAGTTTTGATGGTGATGGATTTGCTACTCTCAGTGAGTTTATAGCAGTTAATGATTGAAATTTTTACAGTAAATATGCACCGTTACAGTTTGAGTTTAGTGTACACGTTTAAGCAGATTGAAGTGGATTAAATCAGAGAAATATCCGTTGACATGTCGTTGAAAATCGTCAATCACTATTATTGTTTTACAGGTGGTAAATATGACCTGTCTCCTGGAAGTGAGTTGAGCATAACATTTCGGACGACAAAGAGAAACGGTTTGTTGTTCTATGCGACAAATGAGAATTCAACTCAGTCTTTGACGATAAAACAAGTGAATGGACAGGTAAGCGTTCTTACCTGCATACATAACGCATTTTACGATGTATACATTCATATGACGTCATGCGGTCATGTTGGTTGGTAGTTTAATTCAATGCTCCGATGTTGAACTGCACATGAATCCACACCAAGGTTCTAGCAGTACGGCAGATAGTGCGTTGTTGTCAACTGTTGTTTCCTCTATCATTGCAGATGCACGTGTTATACGTCGACAACGTTGTCACAAGCATAGTGAAATGGATCGACCCATCTCTCAAGGATCTCAGTAATGTTAACAGTTCATACGCTCTCTGTAATAACGTATATCATACGGTCAATGTTAGACGACGAAATAGAGTGTTAGAGCTGCGCCTGGATAGGGATTCTGTAGTATCAACTAATATAACAGAAAATGTTTTTATTGCTACAGTTCATATCGGTGGTGTACCAGGTAAGATTCTCTTTCATATAGTTATGATAATTTTTACTTTCTTCTTTCGATATTTTGCGGAAGGATTTGAAAAATGAAAAATGAATTTTCGATTAACTATCTACGACCTAAAATTTGCAAAATCTTATCATAATTTAGGATGCATGTGAGGTCTTGAATACAAATTACTTTGTATTTTTCTTAAGATGGAGACGTAGATACTCAACATTTTGCTGGTTGCATTCAAAGTATACGTATTAATACGCATGTGGTGGACATGAAACACGGTGTTTTTAATAGCACACGTATGGAGTATGGTTGTCGAGCTCCAATAAAACCACAAGAGACTTACGCTGGACTGACATTGTTCAGAGTGCAACTATAATCATAAATAACAATACGCAACAAAGTGTGTGTATTTTGGAGTGTAAGTACGCAACTGTCGAAAACACATTCACAAGCCTTGTACATATTTTGTCATGATCACATCAATTTACATCAAACATTACGAAGATAATTATTACGTGTGAGTCAATTAATAATCATTCTATGTACGCCTTGATACTATTTACAATTGACTTTTTTGTTATTTGAAATAAGGAATTACCATTACTACATACTATGCAACATAGTCAAAACATTGTTGGGACATGACGCTGTGAGCTTCTTGTACGTTTTTCTTCGCCATTTAGACCAGTTGCTTGTGCCACTTCTTCGAGAAAACTGCAACGCAAATGTCAATATTATCGACATTAGTTAGATTCGACAATATACTAAAAACTGAATCACCACCTAACCTTTTACAATTATGTATTGTTGTGCCAGCAATGATGACTCTTACACCAGGAACTGTTGTATTCAAGTTATGAACTGCAAGAGTCTCTTCATATGTGATACCGCCAATCATGAAGACGATAATATCTTGAGGTCTGTATACAACGTGTTAAAAATATGGACAGGTGTATCACAATGTTAGACGTTGTTGCAGGGTGTACATCAGGTGTTTGTCAGGGTGTCTATCGGGGTGTACCTCAGGGAGTAGCTACATCAACGTTAGACGTTTTTACCTTTCTCTCAACTGTGAAGGCCCGTGGTATGGAAACTGTGATTCTTTCAATTTTCCTTTAATTAGACTGTCAATAATTTCTTGTATTAAAGGTACGTGTTGTGTATAAATGTTTTCTACGCCCTATTCAACAATGAAAATAAGTTAAATTTTCTGTAATTTACGGGACCCCGTTTTCCCAAACTATATTGTACCTTCAAACCTTTGAACAAGCGACGGCTGAGGGACATTGGTGTGTTGTTTTGTCCAAATAAGTCACTGGAACGAACATTCTTGCCACTGTATTGTATTATAGCTGAGACCATCTATGACAAGATGAAAAGCTCTATTTTTCAACAACAGAGAAGAAGTGAGTAACGCATGCTTAGAAGATTTACCCTTCTATGGTAGTCAGAGACGCCACGTCGAGCAAGCAAACTCAAAAGACCTGAAACATCATTATTGGAGTTTTTCTCGTAACGCAAAGCGTAGAGGAGTACAGTTCTCATGAGATCCAAATCTCTAACTTTTGGGTTGTTTATCAAACGACGTATTCTCTGTTATTGAAAAAAAGAATTATTGTTGATTGAGCATGTTTTACGTCATCTGAATGTGAGAACAGCGTACTTGTAATGCAGAATTATGATCCGATTGAGCTGCTATGTCTTGTTCTAACTCTGACACGTCAAGAAGACAGTGTTCGTTGACGAGACGCGAGAGCTCGCTTATTACAGTAACATGTTTTGTAACCGTGCCGGACATCTTACGAAACTGTGGATAATTCTCAACAAATGCCTGGAATGTGTCAATATCAGATAAGGTATTCTGCAATGTTGCACAACGCATTTATTCAAAATGAGGTATTTACGTACTTTCATGTCAGCTATGGAATCCAATTTTTGACTACTCTTGACAGTTTTTTGGAATTGTTCCATAAGCTCTTTACTATTTTGGGCAATCTCTCCAAAGTTCAGGTATTTATTCTAAAAAATGCTTTTGTAATTATGAGCAAGTTGGCAATGAATTATCTTCTTTTTACCAATAACACAGTTCTGAATTTTTACAATAAAGAGCAGATTTTATACCTTTTGATAGAAATCATCCTGTTCAGAGGATAGAACAACAGCCTATAAAATGGAAGGTTGCCATGTCAAATAAAAAAATGACATCATTACATTTCACTGTATAAATTTTATAGGCCAAAATTCAAGAAAGCCTTGCCTGAAGATCCTTGCTGATGCCTGGAACTTTGGATAAATCTATTCTGTTGTTGTTTATTCCAAGGAGCTCATGCACCATAGCCTGATATGTCCACTATATCGGAGAATAATGCATAACTAGGAGCAAGTGGGGATGAAATCATAAATTTAATAAAAAATACTCACTTGATTCAGTAATGGTGTGACTGGGTCATCTCGCCTATCAAGAATCAATAGCAATGGAGGAATATCTTGATGTCGGAAATCAAACATCGTGGCATTCTTGTCGATTTCAAGCTTCACATGGAAAAGAAAAACTGTATATGTGCAGAAGCTCAAAATAGTTAAGCATCATAAAGCTGCCATTACCCTGATGTTTCCTGCAAGCCTTCTAGCAAGTTCCGAAAAGCCATGATATCGAATGAGTGGACACTTGAAGAGACAAAAGGATGGCACAAAGTCCCTCAGTAGTTCGATCAAATGCTTTCACATCCCATGAAGAACCCTATAGAAGGTAATTTATGTGAAAATGGTTGTCAACAGGTTGTTACTCTGTGTTTACTCGGCCATGCCTGTGAACAATAAAATTTGACTTGCAGTTACCCCAGCTCTTGAACATGATGGAAGATTCAACGAGACTACATGAGGACTAACAGCAAAGTAATCAGCATAAAACTCCTGGGAAAATTTAAATTATTTTAGTACAATAATTTTGTTGTCTATTAACTGTTAACAAGTGATAAATGTTTAATATTAACTGAAAATTGGTCAAAACCTGTAATTCCTTTACTGCTTCATGGTCATCTGCTTCTGCCATTGCTTTGATGTCAGTCTCTTTCACTGTGTTGGAAAAATCTGGGCCAGAAAAATCTCATCTTATAAGTATCATGATTCATGTTAACTTAGTTTAAAAGAAAACTACTTACAAATATAATAATTTCCATATTTTGGCAACTTTAATTCTCTAATAAGATGCGCAATATTTTCCTAAAACATTAAAAATTTTGTACAGTTGAATGGAGTGCATAAAGAAACTGGTTATGAGTCAGTAGAAAAGAAAATACTGGTTGATAGCTCACTTCCACAAATATCACATTCAGAGTAAAGAAATTACATAATCCACAAGCAAGAAAGCCAATAGTGCCCGGAAGTATATATGGGTCACACTTACTTTAGTTGGACGAAGAAAAGTAATTGCTTTGAGATGTTTCATAGTTTCACGACCAGAAGCATCAATTCTCTCGAAAAGATATACTTCTTTTTGAAGTATCTCACTTTGTGAATAAACCATACTCACAATGCCAGTCTGAAAATCATTTTTCAAAGCTCAAATTATGTGGTCATTCCCGTTGAATCTCAATCAACAGAGTTATCAGACGTTGTATGCAAATCTAAACAAAATAGGATACCGTTTCTTTATCCATAAGTAAAACTTTCATTCCATCTTCACTATCTTCAACCATTTTCGTAACATATTGCTTCACTGCTGTGATCGTATTCATCTTTAACACACTAAAAATTTTGCACAGTTCAAAATTTTAATCAAATTTGGGAAACTTTGTTTTTATTTTTCTGTCATAATATCACTGATCTCTATTTTTGCCCTCTGGAGTAATAAATTAAATATTCCCTCTACTTTTGTATTGACAAATATGAAGAATAAAAAAAGAGTACTTCTCAATATAAAAGAAGAGCGAATGAGACTATTAAGATCTTATATCATGCAGCATCATACGTACTGCTTACTTCTCTAGTTCTGAACTATGCTATTAAATATTATTCTATCTTTGCACAGTTTGATTAATTTGCTGTTATTTGCATGTCCTGCGCAGCTGCGTCACTGGAATCATGCTTTACGACCACATCTGACCATTTTCAGTGAATGCTCTCCAATTATTGGTGCTGGGGTTATTGAACACCTGTCTGTTTCAACTTATCTGACATTAACCTATCAAGAATGCTAAAAGTGAGTCTGAGACAGAATACGTACGGTAAATCTTGGCTTTAGCACTTCAACTGTTGTAATAATGCTGACAAAAGCGTTCGCCTAACATGCCTAAGGAAAATTAATACGAACTTTATGTTGCTCGTTGTTAATTGACACTTTACAATTTAATACTAGGTGTGGAGAGCGGGCACACGAGTAACCGCTATAGAAGAGTAAACGAAGAGCTAGCCGGTCAAGGCCGTCGCTTTTCAAGTGTGCAAATTAGTGCAAGTACGTCATGACCGCCAAGTTGGACGACTTTGACAAAGATTTCCCTCGTGTACTATGCAAATATACGGAAATTCTTATAAGCCAAATAAAAAACAATTATCTGTACTTAATCTTTTACTAGCATATTTGCTTATGATGAAAACAGAAAACTTTTTTTTCTTTTTAACTATCTTCATTTCAAAGAAAAATGTGAAAAAAAAAGCACAGAATACCATCTTCTCAAATGGGATCAAAATCTTGAATAAATTATTTCATAATTTACCCAATCAGACCTGAAAAAAACGTAACCAGTAACAACGTTGGAAGTTCATCGAAATAAGCCAATGAAATCAGGCCACCAAATGATCTTAATACACGTCAATCAATCACTTTAGACAGCTAGATGCCCTCGAGACTCGAAAGTGAAAGGTACGTTTGTGAAATTTAATTCATTATTAAAAAAGGATACTTCAAAGTTCAAATGTCCGGATAAATTCGATCACGAAAGCCTTGTTTGATGTATAGATACGTTCTGCTTTACTTGTAAATCTTTTCATCGGTTATTTTTGTGCTTTCCGCCGTTTGACTGCATGTCTTCGCCGGCGTGTTTTCTTGTCAAAAGGACCTTGTCAGTATAAAAATGGCAAGTTCGTATGCTTCAAAATCTTTCTTTTCATTTTACTTAAGTGTGTTGCTGACTGCTAGTGTTTTGAGTACTTCGAAGTGAAGTTTTGTTGAATGTTTTTGCTTTTAACGTGTATATTTAAATCGGATATATTTTCAGCGACGAACTTGCGCCACGGACATCTTTCTCCGTTTCAACACAAAAATATGAACGAATTTTTAGTGAAAAGTAATAATATGACAAAATGAGCGACAAGGAGGGTACTTCTTGTTCCTTGAGTTGATTCTTGTAGATAAACAGTGCTTTTTTGAGCGAAAATTTTGAGATATTTTTGAAATATGAAAATCTTGGTTCATGTTGAACCTTGGACTTTCAATAAAATTGGCGCGAATTTTGTTCCGCGTGAAAATGAAGAGCACTGAGCACGAATTATGCAAAACTAACCAGCTTGACTATAAAAATCAAATTTTTCACTGTAAACACCTAAAAAAAACTTCGAAAGAAGTGGGTTGAAGTCAAAACCTTTCATCTAGACTTTGGAATAACTTGGTTAAAAGATGTAATGAAAGATAGTAATGTTTGCTTCTGTACTTGAGTACAGGTTATCATTGAAAAGCTATGGATTATTTTTAGAAGAATGCAACCCAATTCTTATCCTAAAGTGAAAATTTGAAGCAAGTATAAAGCGAATAATTATGGAAAGACATGTAAAAGAACCTGAAAGAAGTAAGGTAGGAAACTCAAAATTATCGTTAGAACTCTCATTGATTGCCCAAATTGTTTTATATGAAAATACTTTTATCTAATAACATTCTACAACGTCAAATGGGTGCAAACAAAAAGTTAACTCGTTTCATTCAATTCAAATTGATAGGTTACATATTTGAAAAAGACGATCAGACTGAGATTATTTTTATAGATTTACTTGTGCACACATTGAAAAATATTCCGGCTTCTCTTTCAAAACTTTGCACGAACAAGTTTGTCTTAATACTTTTAATATACAATCGTTTTGTTCATGTTTGCTGCAAGTATATATGAGTGCCATTTTGAAACAAAAAGCAGTTAAGTTTATTGTAGAAACAATTAGACAATAAATCAAAACAATTGTTGTCAACGATCTATCTGAAATGACGTTCAATGGCAATCAAAGGAGTCTAAATGACTTCCTGCGTTCGAAATGTGTAAGGGATCAAAGGAAACACTGATTCATTTAAAAAAAGATATTCATGAAACAAAAGTGAATGTAGTGTACATGTTGTACTTGTCCATACTGCCAGCTTAAGTTTTCATTTGTCTACTATTTTGATAAGTTAGTCAAATCAATTGGTGTGAACGATCTATGAGAAATAGACGTTCGATGGCCCACAAAGAAGTCTATAACACTTCCTTCTATTGAAATGTATAAGATATAAAAAGCCTTCATTTGAAGAAATCTATATTCATGAATGAAAAGTAAATGTTTTGTACATTTTAAAACAAAATGTGTTGAGTTTTGGGTAAGGATTAACAGACAATAAGTCAAAAGTGTTGCTGTGAACGATCGATATGAAATCGGCGTTTAAGAGAAAATGAAGAAGTCTATACGACTTCATTCTTTTCAGAAATTTAAAAGATGTGAAAAGAACATTAATTGGAAGAAATTTATTTATGAAACAAAAGTAAATATCATACTTAATCATACATCAGCAACTTGAAGTCTTCATTTGTCCACTATTCATTTAATAATTAATTAGAAATGTAAGTAAAAGTATTGTTGTAAAAGCTCTCTATGAAGAAAAAAGTTTAGTTTATTGAACTTTTTTCTTCATAGAGAGCTTTAATTTCTTGAATTTCAAGAAATTATATTTTTCAAGAAGTCCAGATCTTTAGCAAAAGCCCCACAAGTGTTACCATTATTTTGAAGATAAACCACTTCAAGAAAAGCAAATTCATTATTTGACAAGAAAAAGAGAATAAGTGAGATTAATGGAACGTTTATGAGCCTGTAATGACAGCACAATTTCTTCTTTTGTTTGGAAAGTTTACCAATTCCTTCAAGGGCGTAGCCCATTTCGTTGTTTGGGACGTTTATCACATCTTAAGAGGGCAATGTCTTAGGTTGTTGAGGCACTTCATCGATTCTTTGAAACTCAGCGTCTTCCGTTGTTGAGGTACTTCATTGTTGCGAACGCGGCGTCTTCCGTTGTCGAGGCACTTCATTCTTGCGAAGCGGCGTCTTCCGTTGTCGAGGCACTTCATTCTTGCGAACGCGGCGTCTTCCGTTGTCGAGAAACTTCATTCTTGCGAACGCGGCGTCTTCCGTTGTCGAGAAACTTCATTCTTGCGAACGCGGCGTCTTCCGTTGTCGAGGCACTTCATTCTTGCGAACGCGGCGTCTTCCGTTGTCGAGAAACTTCATTCTTGCGAACGCGGCGTCTTCCGTTGTCGAGGCACTTCATTCTTGCGAACGCGGCGTCTTCCGTTGTTGAGGCACTTCATTCTTGCGAACGCGGCGTCTTCCGTTGTTGAGGCACTTCATTCTTGCGAACGCGGCGTCTTCCGTTGTCGAGGCACTTCATTCTTGCGAACGCAGCGTCTTCCGTTGTCGAGGCACTTCATTCTTGCGAACGCGGCGTCTTCCGTTGTTGAGGCACTTCATTCTTGCGAACGCAGCGTCTTCCGTTGTTGAGGTACTTCATTCAAGCGTTCCGTTCTAACGGATGATGACTGATTCTTGGAAGGTCAACTGTTTCCGTTGTTTGAGTTGTTTAGAGACTTCTGTCAAGTACAGCGTTTTTTCTTCTTTTTTTTTTGACTGCTATGAATGCGTAAGGGTGTCAGATAGATTTAGATCATAAAGAGAACCATTAAAAAAGAGGAAGAAAAACGAAGAGTTCAAATATTTAGATGTTAGAAATATTGTGAAGAAAAATATGCTATAATGCGAGAAAGATGACAGCAATCTTTGGAAAAAAAGTACAGCAATCTTAGAAAAAATAACAAGACGAACTGACGCGGGATAAAGATGTCACGAGCTCTACATTAATATTTGTAAATATGTTGCACGGCACTGAAGTACATGCATGACTTTTGAAGACTTCTGGTAGCAGGTGTAATCATTTTTTACATGTTGAATTCTGTTTGTGAGTTGCATTTTGTAAAGGAAATGACGTGACTTTTTTGTCTTTTATAACTTATCTTAACTCAACAAGCTATTGGCCAACGTAGTTTCGACTAACATGCATGAATAACCTAGCTTTGAAAAGTTGTCTTTGTCATTGTTTTCGACTGGCACGTGATTTTCGACTAAGTGTGCACAAGTATATCTGTAGAGATGCTGCAGTGGGCGAAAAATGAAGGATGGATGTCAGGTAAGATGAAAATTTACGATGCACGAATGCATTAAACTTAACTTGATAGAGTGCTCTTTGCGTTTCAGAAAAAGCATGCTTATGATATCACGAATTATGGTGCTTTGTTCAACTGTTATTTGTTATGCTACATGATGGAAATACTAAAGATGATCATGGCGATGATATTGTGTGAAAGTTTTAACTAAGCAGCCAGCGATGAGCTTCAAATTCACTATGGCCACAAATCATCCATTCACTTGACCACGCACATCACATTTATTTTTGTAAGTGATTATTGATACGAAGAAATGTAATAATCAGTAGGAAATAAATGATCGTTTTAGGTGGATGAATGTAGCTAATAATGTTTTAATAATTTTTGATTTCAGAAATTTTCCTTCAAAACTAAACCCTTTCATCACTGCTGAACGTTTAGGAGAGGCAGTTGGATGCCTATGACTGCGAATCTACAGGTATTGAAGTTTTCTTGCAAATATCTTTTATAGATGATCATTACGGTACATGTCGTTTATTTCCCCTTCAACCCTCATTTACCCCTACCCTCATTTACCTCTTACCCTCATCTACCCCTTCCTTTATCTACTTCTAACCCTCATTTTCCCAAACACTTATTCATCCCCACCCTCATTCATCTCCCACCGTCATTTACCTTCAACTCTCATTCACCCTATTTATCCCCAGCTCTAAATAAATAGAGGGTGAGGGTTTATTGTTTCTATATTCCCACTATCAGTAAATTAAAAATCACCGGGTGGTCGATCTCTTGATGAATTCATAACAAACTACACATGCAAATTAGGCTTTCTTTGTTGATACAAACAAACAATTTATTTTACATATATAAAAGTCAAACTAGTTACTTGCTTTGTGTCAGAACTTCAAACAAAATTATTCATCATATGTTTAAGCTTTTATTCAAACTTTCTTCCTAATATGAACTGAAATTTATCTAGCCATGGCATCTTGTTAGCCCCACTTGATTAGTTGAAAAATAAAATAAACCTCTATTTGAGTGCTAAATAGAGGAAACATAGTGCTAGCACAAAAATTGTTTAAAATGTTGTTTCTTGATCATGTTTTTTGATTTTGAATTTCAAAATACAGATTTTAAATTTCAAAGAAGTGTGCAGAAAACCTGTGAACAATGCTAATGCCTAAACGAAGTTTGCTTAGACGCTTTAGTACTAAAAATGACGTTATTTTTTGTCATTTTGAATGACCTTCATGCTACTTTGAGCCTTTCTTTGTTTTCTAGTAAAGGAATGTTTTAATGGTGGCATTTTATTTCGATTAATTACATCATGGTTTTTGCGAGTTACATCATGGTTGTTGTGGATTACATCGTGGTTATCCTGGATTACAACGTGGTTGTCGTGGCTTACATCCTGGCTTTGGCGGATTACATCGTGGTTGTCGTGGCTTACATCGTGGCTATGGTGGATTAAATCGTGATTGTCGTGGATTACATGGTTAATCTACGAATGACGACTGAAAAGGACGTTTCAAAAGCAAGGGCGTAATGTCCTGGTGATCAACTTTAAACATTTATTTTGCTGTAAAACAATTTGACAACACACGCTTTCATAAATTATGGTGGTATGTCCAATTACGAATAAGGACATCTGTAAAGCCGCATGACATGGGAGCGCTAAAGATATTCAATCACAATACATTCAAATATTGCGCGGAAACTTCAACGCAGGTGTGTAATTTTTTCAATTTCTCAACAGAACTTTTGTTCCAATGAAAAATGGTAATAATGTTTCAACATTTTAAATTTCAGAAATTTCCACTTCGTAAACTAAACCAAGCACCTTCAAAACTGCTGAAGGTTCGAAGAAGCAGTTGGTTGCTTATGGTGACGAATCTACAGGTGATTCACGAGTATTTATTCTTATCGACCAATCGTTGCAGTTGCTTTGGCTTTCATTATGGACACACAACTACGCCGTAAATAGGGATTTTCCACGCTAAAAGCGAAATTTTCAAATAATTGCAATTAAGCAAAATTTTTTCCAAAATATTTTTTATCCAAAAATATCGTTAAAATAGTTTGGAGGACTCTTTAATGTTATAAAATTGCATAGACCGTTACAAGTTTTCACAATAACGATGGACAGCACTAATTAAGTTTGATAAGAGGCTCTTTGATTAATTTGTATAACGGTTTCGTTTCCAAGTTTTTATCAATGATAACAGTATTTTTCGTAAGTTTGAAAACGTTTGTGCGAACTTGATTCTTTCATTTGTTTTATAGTAAGAAAGAGCACACATCATGTTAGTCGTTGATCACAATCATAGTCCTTGTTGATCATATTCTGGTCATCGTAGATTAATTCGTGGTTGTCGTGGATTACATTATGGTTGTCGTGGATTTTATGGAATTAATATGGATTTATCATTTGGGGATTACGTTAATCTACGAATGAAGACCAAAGACGACGTTTAAGGTGACAGATTTATAGTGTTTTAGTTAACATCCTGGTGATCTACACTAACAGGAAGATGATTGATCTTTGGCTGAGTGTATAACAAAGTTAGTTGTTCTTTTGATTCTTGTTAGTTTTGTGCATGTGATGCAGTGCTTTTTTGCGGTTGAAACATTGCCTGAAAACGATGATACATCTTATATTGTCGAAAACTTTTATCAAATCAAACTGTCGTATAATGTAAGGTTATCATTGTACAAGGTAAAATATATATGTCTGATGTCGATTTTTATAGGTTTTTCGTTCTTTTGATTACCAGGATACACGATCCCAAGTTCAAGGAAATAAGCATGTGTTTCTTTGAGTTTTGGTCGTGTACGTGTATTATCTCGTATATTATACTTCTTAAAACTGAATCATATGCATATTTAGTTATTAAACTAGAAAATTACGGCCCAAAAAATGGCGAAATCCGAATCACAGATTGCACGTTAAAATAGTAAAGAAAATTTCGGACAGAAACATAGCGCAATCCGGCATGCAAGCTGCATAGTGCAAAATTAAATTAATCGTAAGTTATAAACGCTTGAAATATTCTTGCTTGATGATGCTTTATAAATAATTTTACGTTTAGTTCGAATTGTTTGAATTTTGAACCATGCAAAATTTGAAATGTTCCCAGACGCTAAAATGAAAATGAATAAAAACAAGTCAAAGTGCTTAAAATATTTTTAGAAAAATGATTGATTTGCATCATCAAGACGAATATGCAAAGTTGGTCTAATAAAAAACGAAACAGAATAATAGGTGCATGAAACCCGGCATTGTTTTTGCTAAATAGCTGTCAAAATCAATGTTATGACAGTGGCATGTCCAAGTTAATTAACTCACTGTTATTTAACTTGAAGAAAATAATTCAGAGAAGGAATATAGCTTAATTATTCATGATGTATTGGGTTAGCTCGTCTCGAAATCAAATCGAACATCTTCATCTATTTTATGCATGGAAGATGATTTGATAGATAGCGAGACACACTTATCCGATACATTTAATGTAGTTCCAGGTAGGAATAATCGTAAACGGTGCCATGATGGTACCTAGGTGATCGAGTGTTGGACACAAGAAGGATTGGTTGGCACGCCGTTTGGTAAAGTATAAGGGCCCAGGGAGGCGGTTCCCTATCCGTTAAGTTTTCTTTCGGCTCGGGTACTAACGTTGCTTTACAGGTGTCTCATCGTTCAAAGGTATGGTTTACTTATTCTTGTGCAGAATAGTTCGTAGGTAGATATTCAAATAGGTTATTTCATGCCACTGATCAACAGGGTTAGCTAGGAATGCGCTAAGGAAAAATAGCGCAGCTAAAAGCGGTCTAAAAATGGCGTACGTCCTACAAATGACGTAAAAAAGGAGCCGGTTTCGGTTTTTTCCAAGTATGAAGGGGGCATTTTGCCAATAGGACACCTCTGTCAACAACATTGTAAAGATGGAGGCAGTATAATAAAATTTTGTAAACATGAGAAAAAAAATAGCGCAATTAAAAGCGGTCAAAAATGGCGTACGTCCTACAAATGACGTAAAAAGGAGGCGGTTTCGTTTTTCCAAAGATGAAGGTGCATATTGCCAATAGGACACCTCTGTCAACAGCCTTGTAAAGATGGAGGCAGTATAATAAATTTTAAACATGAGGAAAAATAAGCGCAGCTAAAAGCGGTCAAAATGGCGTGTGTCCTACAAATGACGTAAAAAAGGAGGCGGTTTCGTTTTTTCCAAAGATGAAGGGTGCATATTGCCAATAGGACACCTCTGTCAACAACCTTGTAAAGATGGAGGCAGTATAATAAATTTTGTAAACATGAGGAAAAAATAGCGCAGCTAAAAGCGGTCAAAAAATGGCGTGTGTCCTACAAATGACGTAAAAAAGGAGCCGGTTTCGGTTTTTTCCAAGTATGAAGGGTGCATATTGCCAATAGGACACCTCTGTCAACAACCTTGTAAAGATGGAGGCAGTATAATAAATTTTGTAAACATGAGGAAAAATAGCGCCCGGTTTCGTTTTTTCCAAAGATGAAGGGTGCATATCATTGAGTTCAATAATAACTGGAGCGGCTATCTCAAGCGCGGCCTTAGATATCTGCTGACGCCAAAAAAATGGCGGATTTCGTCCGTTGCCGCTGAGATTTACCGAAATTGACCGCTTTTCCGAAAATTTCACAATTTCCCTCCCTCCTGAGGAAAGAGAGAAGAAAATGTATGTGTATTTGGGATTCGTCAAGCAATTTTTGATGAAAATCAAGGTAAAAACCTCAAATTCATAACAGCGAGTCAACTGTGGTTGTCAGTTATGTGCTACTACGAGGATGCATTTATAACTATCGACGAAAGAGCTATATGTCGGCTACACATGTATGAATGCAGATGTGCGTCGTTTTTACCAACGTCGAACTTGTTTGATCGATTAAACTCTTTAGTCTATACAAAAAGTATATCATAGTTCATCTCCACGGTTCACGAGAGAGAAGTTAGCTTATTTGTTATCATTGCTATTTTGCTTCTTTTCATGATGCAATGGGCAATGGCTTTTCGCCACAATTGTTGGATTTTTACTTGTTTCTTTAAAAAGTAAATATTAAATCTCTGGATATTTACGGATTTTCTGTAATTGAGTTTCATATTAAATTTCAAAAGACTCAAGTCTGCATAGGTTTGGTAAATCAAAACAAACAATATTGTATAGAAAGTACTTTAAGTAACCTTTTTGTGATGTTCTGAAGTGCAACTGCATCAAATACTTGTAAAGTTGTAGCACATTTTGATTTTGTTGTATTGATACATGAATTGGGCAAAATGCAAATAATCATCAAAACACTTATGCTTCCAATGGTGTTTATAATTCATTTGTAGTTTTAATACTTCTACCCTTCTTTTTCACTTTGTTTTGTTTTTCCTATATTTGCAAATAAGTACACAATTTGAATGATTAACACAGTTTTCACCTAAATAATAAATTTCATAAGCAGTTGGTAGTGCATTTTGTTCTCTGAGTATCCACATCTGGTGTTTTGTTCATACAAGAATGATGAAGTGCAAGTAGATATGTCATAGCAAGGCAATATAACCAAATGAATCAAATACCTATAGTACTTTTATTCTAGAAGCTTAAAAGCTTTTAGAAATTATAAAGTTATTGGATTATATTAACCATATATCATCAATCTCATGAAAAGAAATAAGAAGCAAAAATTTGTAGGAAAGCTTTGAAAAGTGAAAACTTTTCTTTAAAAAGTAGCAATAATGCATATGATAAATCTCCATTCTGTACTTTACTAGGTAAATAAGCTCAAACTGTTTCTTGAAACAAAACTGTAATAATGAAGAAATATACAGTACAGTAACTTTGAAAGTTTCATCACTGAATCTTTAATGCTTCAGTGTAGTGCATTAGATATTAGTAACATTTATACAACACTCAACTAAAATGTTTTGATAAAGATATGACTTGATTTAAACATAAGTTATATAAAACCCAATGGCTTATACAGTTTGATGCTTCACATCTGCATCAAGTCATCAATCTCAGTACAAATGTTTACATAGACTTTATGGCTTTCCCATTTTATATCTTTGTGAATTGACATTTCATTAAGCATCAAAACACACACAACCTTGCCATCTTTCTTTGGTTCATGAACTTTAACTTCAAAGCATTCAAGGCATCCTTAGTGAATCCATTGTCTCCATCCCTAGAATTTGACCATGATCAAATTAAATAACTCTGGATAGGGCAGACGATAAATCAATTATCTTTACAGCATTATAATTTTTTAAGACTCTGCCTGGTCAATAACATCTTCCAGTCATCTTTACTCCTTGGTCTTCCCTGCATGTTGTCAGCAAATAGAACATAACAAGCTCTGCTCCAAATCATGGGTACTCTTGGGGCTGATCATTTCGTTTTGATACTTACTCACAGAGCAAAATGTGTGCAGGGTCTTTTTGCTTTAGGAAACTATTTTGCAAATAGATGGGTAAATTTACGACTTCATGCAGACTTTAGAAAAGTATGCAGAATTTTATAAACAAAAACAGGAAAACATCAGTATATTTGGCGTTCAAGTCAGTCTTAAAAATACGATCTTTAATATGTATTTTATGGCTTTTAAAGTGCATGTATAATTGCTTTTCAGTTTTCAATCGTTGACGGACTAAAAAACTAAGCAACTATCTCACCTGTGAGAAGCGATATGTTCCTTTTTGTGGAAACTACGACATCCAACAATTGAACGATTGAAGTGTTGGCATTATAAAAGAAATGCCAAAAAAGATATCGTCACAGAATATGGAACTAACGATATCGTGTTGGTTTTTGAAAAATTCTTTATAATTTACTATATACACCAGGGGGAGGTCGAGAATATTATTTTTCTGCAAAGCGATCATTTCAGCGGAAATACGTCCGTTGGCCGCCATTTTTTTGGCGACCTCGCCCCAGTAAAGATAGCCGCTCCAGTTATTATAGAACTCAATGGTGCATATTGCCAATAGGACACCTCTGTCAACAACCTTGTAAAGATAAAGGCAGTGTAAGAAATTTCGTAAACATAATTAAGGCCATTAAAAATATAGACAATCTTTTTGTAAAGATAACTATTAAAAATAGATAAGGTGATCCCAAGTAATGTGCATCCACCGACTGGCTTTTGTAGCTTGTTGGATCTCTGAGGGTTTTCCTCCGGCGATACGCCGGTTTCCCTCATCTTTAGAGAATCTCTCTAAAGAATAACAAAAAAGGGTGGCCATGCCTGGGACCTGCAGTAAGGATTGTATGGTTATTGGGTTGGATTCCCGATCCATTTGAGGAAACACGAGTAGATCGAGACTTTTAGAATTTCTGTTTGTGTTCAATTTAACGATTTTTGGTTTGTTTGATAAAACATAGATTTATATATGGCCACAGTTTCTTTTCTTCTGCTTCTGCTTCCTTTGTGGCATATGCAAATGAATGAAATGAAATAACCATTACGTTCCACATTTCGTTCTCAGGCTCCAGAAATCCGCGCTGCGGTAACCATGTGGTAGAATGGTAGAAACGTGGTGAAAATGTGACACCGACAGTTAATAAATGAATTGTTCATTTTCAACTTAACTTTGTTTCGCATTTTATAATAATTCCGTCTGAATATGTTTGGCTAGGTGTTTGGGCTGTATTTGATGAAAACGGACTATCACATCATGCATTGCTGCATTATTGTATGGCTAAATGCATTCTTCAGGTAAAGTACGTATCTCAAATTATTGCACCATTTATTTCAATAATTTATTTTTAGATATTCATGTTTATTTTAATGAATTGTTGTGCCAAATGTTCTTCCAATGTGGAAAAATTCATTTTACATCTTAAATTTGTCACAGACACCCTTTTTCAACAGATTCTGGATTATCATTTTTTGTTAAAGCATTTCACCATGATATATAAAAACATTATGCTTTGACTGTATGAATGTTCTTGTTGTCTATAATTCCTCAGTTGAATATAAGATGAAGTTGACCATTTGAGCTTCAAATGTTTATGTGTTACTTCTCCAAATTTTTGGTGGGTAATGTTTGATACACTTTTTGTGGTTTTGGAATAGATCCAGTTTCATGATGTTATATTTCTTCATAGGAAGTGGTGTGTATAAAATATTTCATCCCTTGCTTTTTCAAAAAGCAATGGATGTATATCAATACTTGCCCAACTGTGGTAAGGTACATACTTGTGTTGTTAACATTTTATGAAGTTTCAACTTTGTTGATGAGTTTAATGAAATTTCTAAAATTGAGCAAATTGTGTGTTTGAACATTGTTTGTTTGCCATTTGTAAGTCTTCAAAAATTATAAAACCAAGAAACCAAAAATATTTTAGTATTATAGCTATGTGCTTCTAGTGAACATAACTTTTAAATAATGAAGAGCTTTCAAATTTGTTTTAAACAACACAAGTGAATTGCTATTCTCACTCTATCATCAGGTACAACATTGCTTTTACGTTATTAATTTTTTTGAAGATAGGTTATGATTATAACATCAGAGAAAGTGATAGCAGATAAACTTTTTATTTCAGATGTGAGTGAAGAACAAGCTTCTTGTTATTTGTATTTTAGTTCACTTCAAGCCATCTTCGGTGTGAAGTGAATAAATATATGAAGTTTACATGATATTTATTTATATTTATTCACTTTGCAATGAAGATGGCATAAAGTATGCCAAAACATGTTTGCTATAAAGAAATTTGTCATCTGTTTTAAATGTCTTATAACCATTGTGCTCTCACGAAATCATATCAAGTTATTATTTTTTTCATTTGTTTTCCTTTAAAGTCTTCTTCAACATCCTTCATTTTTCTTTTAGGGTTTTGGCCAAAGCCCTCTCTCATCCAGCTTAATATATTTACGAAAAAATTTCTGATGACACCCATCACTAATGGCAATATGAATAATTGTTCACCGACAGATTTTAGTCCAACAATCAGTAAGTGTTGATTGTTCTGTATTTTCCTCCAATGGTTTCCATTGAATTTCCTGAAGTTTCCAAGAATAGTCTTGAAGATTTAACTTATTGATACACCTGAAAATGTTATAGGATGTTTTGTGTTTTATATCCTTCATCACATAAAACGTCCATTGTCATTTGTGTTGCTTATACATGTATGTTTAACATTAGATGTACCTCTTTAATATCTTATATTTATCCATTGTCATGTGTGTTGTTCATATTAATGTTTAACATTTGATGTACCTCTTTATATCTCATATTTATCCATCGTCATTTGTGTTGCTCATATGGATGTTTAACATTTGATTTACCTCTTTATACCTCATATTTATCCATCGTCATGCATGTTGTTCATATGGATGTTTAACATTCAATTATTCCCATTATCCATCATATAAAAGTTTTGATTTTATGGATAGGTCAAGAATAACATTTGCTAGATTTTTTTCCTTTATCTTATTTTATGTCGGACATATGAGCATTGATTTCCTTTTCCATGCATGATGATTTCATATTTTGTTTCGTTTATCTAAACAGTTTCTCATCAAATGAACGTTTCTGCAATAATAAGATGACGAGTTTTGGATGAAAAAGTTCTTTTAAGAAAAGCCGGTAAACAGGTGTGTTTAAGGTTGTGGAAAGTTGATTTAATATGAATTTAATTATTGTTGTTAATTATCTTTTTTTAGAGTCCATTGTATGAATGAACAGTGATGAGCTTTGTAAAAAGGTAAAATTATTTCAATTGAAAGAGCGTATTTAGTTGTTTTGTCTGGCTTTGTTGTCTTGTCAGGTTTTGTCAAAATCTATGATGTAGCTATTTTAACTTTGATCCATGATTCACGAAGTCTTCGTGTGAATAACTTATCAATAATTAGTTTGTGGTTTTTCAATTATTTTTCAATTTTTTGTGGCGATTTTTAGTAACAATTCGACCATTTTACATTTTTTTATTGTCATAGCTGTTTAGCAAACTTAGAATAACTACATGACATTTAATTAACAGTAAAACTAATGACAATTAGGATGTTTAGTATTCTTTTCTTTGAACCAGCCATACATTACCTGAGAATTAGACTCAAGACTATATGATCAATATTTTCATGTTGCGATGTCTGTTATATTTTTTGTCATATTGTAGGATTTGGTTGACGCCATTTTGCCTTTGGTGACGGATCGCCCGACTACAGCGTAAGAGAAATGTTTGAGCAATTTGGAAGGAATAATTTTGAAGAATATTTCAATGGAAACGACAGGCGCTGAACAACAATCAAGTTGGAAATTCTTGGAGTTGATAGCAGGCGAGTCGGGCCAAGAGTTAAGGTACAATCTTTAATAATTGATCTTTTCAAGCTTTTGATTATGGCGTCTTTATTCATGCATGTTTTTATGTTTTTGTTACTTTTATACAAATGAACACTTTGCATGTTTTATGTGTAGTTATGCCCTCGAAGTTGCAACAAAAGATTATACTTGGTCGTTTAATCAATGATCATTACGCCACAACGAAATGAAGGTGCGTATAAACCGCATGAGTTGATATTGTTTGCCATTATCGCTTGCAAACGAAAAAGTTTTTCCTTCATCACACGTCAAAACCAAGAAGACGATAAAATGGGACAATTAATGATCAGTTTTAAAGAAACTTTGCACATCAGATATCATATAGTTAACTTTTCAGATCGTGTCCGATAATCCTTGTTATTTTTTTTTTGTTGTAATTCGCGTTTCTGCATTTTTTAGTTTATTATTCTATTCTCAAGTGTATAGCGGGGACTGATTATAAACAAAGTGTCAATAAGTTTGATGATATATTTTCCTGTGATTTTTTAGAAAACTTTTTGCAAAATGAAACTTTAGCTAAGGATTGTACAACTGCTCTCACGAAGGAATTGGATACTTCACAAGATCCAGCTGTTAGAAACAACATCAGGATTGTCCTTTTCGACCTTGTGTGTTAGGTAAAAAGTGTAAGGTTTTCGTGATGTTTATACGTATTTTGGTCAAATTGTGTTAACAAATGGTCAAACTGGCATTGTAAAGGAATTTATTTTATTTAGGCATACGAATGATGTCGACCGTTACATACCAAATATTGTTAAATGTTTGAACAACCTATGATACGTAACAAACTTTAATCATGATGACACATTGGCTCTGCAGGTAACCAGCCGTTACGTACGTAATTTCTGTATATTTTTCTTGCTATACCTTGGAGTTTATATAAATTTTATTATTTGAGATGAGCTTCTCCATATTAATCTACTGATAGCTACATACTGCAGACAAACATTTGAGCAAAACTAACTATAATTTTAACTGAATATGGTAAATTTAAATGCTCTTAAGGTGCATGCAGCAAGTACAATTATTTATACGATATAAGCTAACTAACTTTATATGAGATATACGTTTACTCTATAATTGTTTTTCTCTACATACTGCAAGTATGCTGCATGCGGAAATCTTGATAGTGGATACTTCTGTATTTTTTTTTATACTTTTCTTTGAAAAGGGTTGACTATGTCAAGTGTAAAGGTCCATTGTTTTTCCGTTTTATCACTGAAGCACGTAATGTTTTTACTGATTTCTCTTCAATTGACATTAATCATATCTTTCTTTAGTATACAACCGGTTTCAGCAAACGAAAAAAGAGAAAGAATTGTTTTCATTGAGAGGAGAGGAAAAGATAGGGTACGTTATGTTAGAAAAATGATGTGTGTTTTTGACAGACTTCTTCATGCTGATTTTTGTGCAGTTACTTAAATATTATTGTGTTTATGGACGTTATAGTAAACGAATGATTATCTACAAGTTCTTGCTCGATCACAGGACGGGGGAGCAGCGTTCTAATTTGATTGAAAATCGTGTCAAAAGGTGTGTAACTGCAGAATTTCATATAAATTATATTTCCATAAAGATTATATACTGTCATACCGAAGGGATGGTTGTAGTTGTCAAATATGCGGTGATATGTTATAAGTGTCATAAACCATTCTTCACTTGCAATTCAGACATGTTGGTGGTCTGATACAAAAGAATATTTCATCAGAGTTATCGTTGGCACCAGCCGACGTGGGCGAGCAAAATTGTTTCGCAAATCTCAAGAGAACGGTTGCAACGTCAAGCCAGAAATATGTCATCCTCATATTTAACTACGACAAGTGCCATTGTGTTAATAAAGCTAATATCGACAGTAGCTGCTAAAAGAAATCTGCATTGCTTAGCCGAAAGAAAACGTGCTGCTTTTGAAAGACTTACTTGTCTCTCTCTATATTTTTCAAAAGAAGACATAAGTAACTATAGATGTTTTGCTAATGTATCACCAAACTAACATTAATATATAAATGTATTTATTTGTACTACTCTTTCACTCTTTCTATCAACATTCCTTCTTCGTGTAATTTTTACGAATGTGATTTTTGGTTTGTTGCTTTATCTTTAGCTGGAGGTGTTCTGCTATGATTTTGATTCGAGACCTTCAATGGCCTATATTTTTTTTGCATTAAATACTTCAAGGTAGGAGTGGCACTTTAAAATGACCAGATGTCTCCAACGAACTCTCTGGTCTAGTGGATAGACACAACCTTTCGAGGTTGAGAGTGGAGGTTCGAACCCTGTCTGGGATAAGATGTTGTTAGGCTGTAGGATGATCCGAAACATGGGAAAATAGTGCTGGTTAATAGAACGAAAATGGGATTTCTATTACTAAGTTTTTCGAGAATGGAATGCGACACTTAGTATAAATTCAGAAAAATTCGCTCTCCGTTGAGAAGGAGAGCGAAGAAAAAAGATAGGATCCCATGCAAAAACCACTCTTAAAAACTAAGTCTTTTGCTCAAATTTTTTATGACTCCCTGTGATCAGGGAGTTATTTTTAAATTTTGAAAGTCAGGAAACCCAAGAGCAAACAGAACGCCCTAATCATCCCTTTCTTACCTCCAGGCACTCGTTCCTCAGTTCGACTTTCTGTCTTCCACATCCGCCGCGTACACCTGCCAAGTGTGTTGGCAGAGGGCGAACCAAGGATCTTGTGCACCGGAGGTCATTGATGTCGAACTAAGCGCCCAACATCGGCCAGTTGAGCTAAGCGCTCATCATCGAAAACTGTATGTTTTTGGCGTATTTACTAAATTTTTCAATGTGAAGCGAAAGAAAAGGAGGTGTTCAATCTTAGATGGTCTTGAACCCGAGAAGGTGAGATCACTACACCAGCATCTTTACCACTCGGCCAGACAGGTGAATTGACAAAACCATTAAAACATGTCAAGTGCTTCTGACAAAACAACATTGCCTTCTTTTCTCTCGAGACTCATATTTTATACTGTGTTTAACTTGTCCTTAACTTGTCCTTCGTCGCCTTCATTGCAACGGTGAAGAAAGGGACTTGCAACGCATTTTAGCTGTCCAACTCTAATATTGTTTGGAAAATAAATGTTATAACAAAAAGGAGAAAGACCAATAAAGTATGCACAATGTCAGACATTGCCATGTGGTAAATCAAAACAACAACGCGCATGTTCGTAGTCAATTTAATGGCGCTGTAAGTTTCTAACTTGTGTGTTCAAAGATAAATAACATATTTTTACCACCATGCATGGTAATATTGTAATGGTTTCTACAAAGGCATGTCTTGAGTATCATCATTTAAAATATTGTCAATGTAATCAATATAGCCAGTGCGGTTTTTGTCTACATTTGTGTCTACCTTCTTGTCTACCTTATTTTTTTGAACTTCTACTTCTTTTGAACTACAACTTCACTTTCTATTCATGCATTTTCACAAATTTTCACATTTTTTTCTCACACAAAGACTATAATTCACGCATTTTCAGAAATTTCCACATTTTTTTCTCACACAAAGACTATAATTCACTGCATTTTCACTAAAAGACTATAATTCACGTACTTTCACCAAAAGACTATAATTCACGAATTTTCATGCAAAAGACTATAATTCACGCATTTTCACTAAAAGACTATAATTCACGTATTTTCACCAAAGATTATAATTCACGAATTTTCATGCAAAAGACTATAATTCACGCATTTTCACTAAAAGACTATAATTCACGTACTTTCACCAAAAGATTATAATTCACGAATTTTCATGCAAAAGGTTATAATTCACGCATTTTCACTAAAAGACTATAATTCACTGTATTTTCACTAAAAGACTATAATTCACGCATTTTCACATTTTTTTCTCACATAAAGACTATAATTCACGAATTTTCATGCAAAAGACTATAATTCACATTTCACTAAAGACTATAATTCTGCACACAAAGACTATAATTCACGAATTTTCATGCAAAAGGCTATAATTCACGCATTTTCACTAAAAGACTATAATTCACTGTATTTTCACTAAAAGACTATAATTCACGCATTTTCACAAATTTTCACATTTTTTTCTCATTTTTTTCTCCTTTTTGTTATAACATTTATTTTATAGTCTTTTGGTGAAAGTACGTGAATTATAGTCTTTTGGTGAAAATGCAGTGAATTATAGTGAAAATGCATGAATTATAGTCTTTGCATGAAAACGTGAATTATAGTCTTTGTGTGAGAAAAAAATGTGAAAATGCGTGAATTATAGTCTTTTAGTGAAAATACAGTGAATTATAGTCTTTTAGTGAAAATGCGTGAATTATAGTCTTTTGCATGAAAATTCGTGAATTATAGTCTTTATGTGAGAAAAAAATGTGAAAATGCGTGAATTATAGTCTTTTAGTGAAAATACAGTGAATTATAGTCTTTTAGTGAAAATGCGTGAATTATAACCTTTTGCATGAAAATTCGTGAATTATAATCTTTTGGTGAAAGTACGTGAATTATAGTCTTTTAGTGAAAATGCGTGAATTATAGTCTTTTGCATGAAAATTCGTGAATTATAGTCTTTTGGTGAAAGTACGTGAATTATAGTCTTTTAGTGAAAATGCAGTGAATTATAGTCTTTTAGTGAAAATGCATGAATTATAGTCTTTTGCATGAAAATTCGTGAATTATAGTCTTTGTGTGAGAAAAAAATGTGAAAATTCGTGAATTATAGTCTTTTGGTGAAAGTACGTGAATTATAGTCTTTTGGTGAAAATGCAGTGAATTATAGTCTTTTAGTGAAAATGCATGAATTATAGTCTTTTGCATGAAAATTCGTGAATTATAGTCTTTGTGTGAGAAAAAAATGTGAAAATTTGTGAAAATGCATGAATAGAAAGTGAAGTTGTAGTTCAAAAGAAGTAGAAGTTCAAAAAAATAAGGTAGACAAGAAGGTAGACACAAATGTAGACAAAAACCGCACTGGCTATATTGATTACATTGACAATATTTTAAATGATGATACTCAAGACATGCCTTTGTAGAAACCATTACAATATTATCATGCATGGTGGTAAAAATATGTTATTTATCTTTGAACACACAAGTTAGAAACTTACAGCGCCATTAAATTGACTACGAACATGCGCGTTGTTGTTTTGATTTACCACATGGCAATGTCTGACATTGTGCATACTTTATTGGTCTTTCTCCTTTTTGTTATAACATTTATTTTCCAAACAATATTAGAGTTGGACAGCTAAAATGCGTTGCAAGTCCCTTTCTTCACCGTTGCAATGAAGGCGACGAAGGACAAGTTAAGGACAAGTTAAACACAGTATAAAATATGAGTCTCGAGAGAAAAGAAGGCAATGTTGTTTTGTCAGAAGCACTTGACATGTTTTAATGGTTTTGTCAATTCACCTGTCTGGCCGAGTGGTAAAGATGCTGGTGTAGTGATCTCACCTTCTCGGGTTCAAGACCATCTAAGATTGAACACCTTCTCCTTTTCTTTCGCTTCACATTGAAAAAATTTAGTAAATACGCCAAAAAACATACAGTTTTCGATGATGAGCGCTTAGCTCAACTGGCCGATGTTGGGCGCTTAGTTCGACATCAATGACCTCCGGTGCACAAGATCCTTGGTTCGCCCCTCTGCCAACACACTTGGCAGGTGTACGCGGCGGATGTGGAAGACAGAAAGTCGAACTGAGGAACGAGTGCCTGGAGGTAAGAAAGGGTTGATTAGGGCGTTCTGTTTGCTCTTGGGTTTCCTGACTTTTCAAAATTTAAAAAAATAACTCCCTGATCACAGGGAGTCATAAAAAAATTTGAGCAAAAGACTTAGTTTTTTTAAGAGTGGTTTTTTGCATGGGATCCTATCTTTTTTTTTCTTCGCTCTCCTTCTCAACGGAGAGCGAATTTTTCTGAATTTATACTAAGTGTCGCATTCCATTCTCGAAAAACTTAGTAATAGAAATCCCATTTTCGTTCTATTAACCAGCACTATTTTCCCATGTTTCGGATCATCCTACAGCCTAACAACATCTTATCCCAGACAGGGTTCGAACCTCCACTCTCAACCTCGAAAGGTTGTGTCTATCCACTAGACCAGAGAGTTCGTTGGAGACATCTGGTCATTTTAAAGTGCCACTCCTACCTTGAAGTATTTAATGCAAAAAAAATATAGGCCATTGAAGGTCTCGAATCAAAATCATAGCAGAACACCTCCAGCTAAAGATAAAGCAACAAACCAAAAATCACATTCGTAAAAATTACACGAAGAAGGAATGTTGATAGAAAGAGTGAAAGAGTAGTACAAATAAATACATTTATATATTAATGTTAGTTTGGTGATACATTAGCAAAACATCTATAGTTACTTATGTCTTCTTTTGAAAAATATAGAGAGAGACAAGTAAGTCTTTCAAAAGCAGCACGTTTTCTTTCGGCTAAGCAATGCAGATTTCTTTTAGCAGCTACTGTCGATATTAGCTTTATTAACACAATGGCACTTGTCGTAGTTAAATATGAGGATGACATATTTCTGGCTTGACGTTGCAACCGTTCTCTTGAGATTTGCGAAACAATTTTGCTCGCCCACGTCGGCTGGTGCCAACGATAACTCTGATGAAATATTCTTTTGTATCAGACCACCAACATGTCTGAATTGCAAGTGAAGAATGGTTTATGACACTTATAACATATCACCGCATATTTGACAACTACAACCATCCCTTCGGTATGACAGTATATAATCTTTATGGAAATATAATTTATATGAAATTCTGCAGTTACACACCTTTGACACGATTTTCAATCAAATTAGAACGCTGCTCCCCGTCCTGTGATCGAGCAAGAACTTGTAGATAATCATTCGTTTACTATAACGTCCATAAACACAATAATATTTAAGTAACTGCACAAAAATCAGCATGAAGAAGTCTGTCAAAAACACACATCATTTTTCTAACATAACGTACCCTATCTTTTCCTCTCCTCTCAATGAAAACAATTCTTTCTTTTTCGTTTGCTGAAACCGGTTGTATACTAAAGAAAGATATGATTAATGTCAATTGAAGAGAAATCAGTAAAACATTACGTGCTTCAGTGATAAAACGGAAAACAATGGACCTTTACACTTGACATAGTCAACCCTTTCAAAGAAAAGTATAAAAAATACAGAAGTATCCACTATCAAGATTTCCGCATGCAGCATACTTGCAGTATGTAGAGAAAACAATTATAGAGTAAACGTATATCTCATATAAAGTTAGTTAGCTTATATCGTATAAATAATTGTACTTGCTGCATGCACCTTAAGAGCATTTAAATTTACCATATTCAGTTAAAATTATAGTTAGTTTTGCTCAAATTTTTGTCTGCAGTATGTAGCTATCAGTAGATTAATATGGAGAAGCTCATCTCAAATAATAAAATTTATATAAACTCCAAGGTATAGCAAGAAAAATATACAGAAATTACGTACGTAACGGCTGGTTACCTGCAGAGCCAATGTGTCATCATGATTAAAGTTTGTTACGTATCATAGGTTGTTCAAACATTTAACAATATTTGGTATGTAACGGTCGACATCATTCGTATGCCTAAATAAAATAAATTCCTTTACAATGCCAGTTTGACCATTTGTTAACACAATTTGACCAAAATACGTATAAACATCACGAAAACCTTACACTTTTTACCTAACACACAAGGTCGAAAAGGACAATCCTGATGTTGTTTCTAACAGCTGGATCTTGTGAAGTATCCAATTCCTTCGTGAGAGCAGTTGTACAATCCTTAGCTAAAGTTTCATTTTGCAAAAAAAGTTTTCCTAAAAAAATCACAGGAAAATATATCATCAAACTTATTGACACTTTGTTTATAATCAGTCCCCGCTATACACTTGAGAATAGAATAATAAACTAAAAAATGCAGAAACGCGAATTACAACAAAAAAAAAATAACAAGGATTATCGGACACGATCTGAAAAGTTAACTATATGATATCTGATGTGCAAAGTTTCTTTAAAACTGATCATTAATTGTCCCATTTTATCGTCTTCTTGGTTTTGACGTGTGATGAAGGAAAAACTTTTTCGTTTGCAAGCGATAATGGCAAACAATATCAACTCATGCGGTTTATACGCACCTTCATTTCGTTGTGGCGTAATGATCATTGATTAAACGACCAAGTATAATCTTTTGTTGCAACTTCGAGGGCATAACTACACATAAAAACATGCAAAGTGTTCATTTGTATAAAAGTAACAAAAAACATAAAAAACATGCATGAATAAAGACGCCATAATCAAAAGCTTGAAAAAGATCAATTATTAAAGATTGTACCTTAACTCTTGGCCCGACTCGCCTGCTATCAACTCCAAGAATTTCCAACTTGATTGTTGTTCAGCCTGTCGCTTCCATTGAAATATTCTTCAAAATTATTCCTTCCAAATTGCTCAAACATTTCTCTTACGCTGTAGTCAGGCGATCCGTCACCAAAGGCAAAATGGCGTCAACCAAATCCTACAATATGACAAAAAATATAACAGACATCGCAACATGAAAATATTGATCATATAGTCTTGAGTCTAATTCTCAGGTAATGTATGGCTGGTTCAAAGAAAAGAATACTAAACATCCTAATTGTCATTAGTTTTACTGTTAATTAAATGTCATGTAGTTATTCTAAGTTTGCTAAACAGCTATGACAATAAAAATTGTAAAATGGTCAATTGTTACTAAAATGCCACAAAAATTGAAAATAATTGAAAACCACAAACTAATTATTGATAAGTTATTCACACGAAGACTTCGTGAATCATGGATCAAAGTTAAAATAGCTACATCATAGATTTTGACAAAACCTGACAAGACAACAAAGCCAGACAAAACAACTAAATACTCTTTCAATTGAAATAATTTTACCTTTTTACAAAGCTCATCACTGTTCATTCATACAATGGACTCTAAAAAAAGATAATTAACAACAATAATTAAATTCATATTAAATCAACTTTCCACAACCTTAAACACACCTGTTTACCGGCTTTTCTTAAAAGAACTTTTTCATCCAAAACTCGTCATCTTATTATTGCAGAAACGTTCATTTGATGAGAAACTGTTTAGATAAACGAAACAAAATATGAAATCATCATGCATGGAAAAGGAAATCAATGCTCATATGTCCGACATAAAATAAGATAAAGGAAAAAAATCTAGCAAATGTTATTCTTGACCTATCCATAAAATCAAAACTTTTATATGATGGATAATGGGAATAATTGAATGTTAAACATCCATATGAACAACATGCATGACGATGGATAAATATGAGGTATAAAGAGGTAAATCAAATGTTAAACATCCATATGAGCAACACAAATGACGATGGATAAATATGAGATATAAAGAGGTACATCAAATGTTAAACATTAATATGAACAACACACATGACAATGGATAAATATAAGATATTAAAGAGGTACATCTAATGTTAAACATACATGTATAAGCAACACAAATGACAATGGACGTTTTATGTGATGAAGGATATAAAACACAAAACATCCTATAACATTTTCAGGTGTATCAATAAGTTAAATCTTCAAGACTATTCTTGGAAACTTCTGGAAATTCAATGGAAACCATTGGAGGAAAATACAGAACAATCAACACTTACTGATTGTTGGACTAAAATCTGTTGGTGAACAATTATTCATATTGCCATTAGTGATGGGTGTCATCAGAAATTTTTTCACCATGGCCATAAGTACACCATTAAACAAGTAAATATATTAAGCTGGATGAGAGAGAGCTTTGGCCAAAACCCTAAAAGAAAAATGAAGGATGTTGAAGAAGACTTTAAAGGAAAACAAATGAAAAAAATAATAACTTGATATGATTTCGTGAGAGCACAATGGTTATAAGACATTTAAAACAGATGACAAATTTCTTTATAGCAAACATGTTTTGGCATACTTTATGCCATCTTCATTGCAAAGTGAATAAATATAAATAAATATCATGTAAACTTCATATATTTATTCACTTCACACCGAAGATGGCTTGAAGTGAACTAAAATACAAATAACAAGAAGCTTGTTCTTCACTCACATCTGAAATAAAAGTTTATCTGCTATCACTTTCTCTGATGTTATAATTATAACCTATCTTCAAAAAAATTAATAACGTAAAAGCAATGTTGTACCTGATGATAGAGTGAGAATAGCAATTCACTTGTGTTGTTTAAAACAAATTTGAAAGCTCTTCATTATTTAAAAGTTATGTTCACTAGAAGCACATAGCTATAATACTAAAATATTTTTTGGTTTCTTGGTTTTTATAATTTTTGAAGACTTACAAATGGCAAACAAACAATGTTCAAACACACAATTTGCTCAATTTTAGAAATTTCATTAAACTCATCAACAAAGTTGAAACTTCATAAAATGTTAACAACACAAGTATGTACCTTACCACAGTTGGGCAAGTATTGATATACATCCATTGCTTTTTGGAAAAGCAAGGGATGAAATATTTTATACACACCACTTCCTATGAAGAAATATAACATCATGAAACTGGATCTATTCCAAAACCACAAAAGTGTATCAAACATTACCCACCAAAATTTGGAGAAGTAACACATAAACATTTGAAGCTCAAATGGTCAACTTCATCTTATATTCAACTGAGGAATTATAGACAACAAGAACATTCATACAGTCAAAGCATAATGTTTTTATATATCATGGTGAAATGCTTTAACAAAAAATGATAATCCAGAATCTGTTGAAAAAGGGTGTCTGTGGCAAATTTAAGATGTAAAATGAATTTTTCCACATTGGAAGAACATTTGGCACAACAATTCATTAAAATAAACATGAATATCTAAAAATAAATTATTGAAATAAATGGTGCAATAATTTGAGACACGTACTTTACCTGAAGAATGCATTTAGCCATACAATAATGCAGCAATGCATGATGTGATAGTCCGTTTTCATCAAATACAGCCCAAACACCTAGCCAAACATATTCAGACGGAATTATTATAAAATGCGAAACAAAGTTAAGTTGAAAATGAACAATTCATTTATTAACTGTCGGTGTCACATTTTCACCACGTTTCTACCATTCTACCACATGGTTACCGCAGCGCGGATTCTGGAGCCTGAGAACGAAATGTGGAACGTAATGGTTATTTCATTTCATTCATTTGCATATGCCACAAAGGAAGCAGAAGCAGAAGAAAAGAAACTGTGGCCATATATAAATCTATGTTTTATCAAACAAACCAAAAATCGTTAAATTGAACACAAACAGAAATTCTAAAAGTCTCGATCTACTCGTGTTTCCTCAAATGGATCGGGAATCCAACCCAATAACCATACAATCCTTACTGCAGGTCCCAGGCATGGCCACCCTTTTTTGTTATTCTTTAGAGAGATTCTCTAAAGATGAGGGAAACCGGCGTATCGCCGGAGGAAAACCCTCAGAGATCCAACAAGCTACAAAAGCCAGTCGGTGGATGCACATTACTTGGGATCACCTTATCTATTTTTAATAGTTATCTTTACAAAAAGATTGTCTATATTTTTAATGGCCTTAATTATGTTTACGAAATTTCTTACACTGCCTTTATCTTTACAAGGTTGTTGACAGAGGTGTCCTATTGGCAATATGCACCCTTCATCTTTGGAAAAAACGAAACCGCCTCCTTTTTTACGTCATTTGTAGGACACACGCCATTTTTTGACCGCTTTTAGCTGCGCTATTTTTTCCTCATGTTTACAAAATTTATTATACTGCCTCCATCTTTACAAGGCTGTTGACAGAGGTGTCCTATTGGCAATATGCACCCTTCATCTTTGAAAAAAATGAAACCGCCTCCTTTTTTACGTCATTTGTAGGACGCACGCCATTTTTTGACCGCTTTTAATTGCGCTATTTTTTTTCTCATGTTTACAAAATTTTATTATATTGCCTCCATCTTTACAATGTTGTTGACAGAGGTGTCCTATTGGCAAAATGCCCCCTTCATACTTGGAAAAAACCGAAACCGGCTCCTTTTTTACGTCATTTGTAGGACGTACGCCATTTTTAGACCGCTTTTAGCTGCGCTATTTTTCCTTAGCGCATTCCTAGCTAACCCTGTTGATCAGTGGCATGATGAAATAACCGACTTGAATTTGAGCATCTACCTACGAACTATGTTGCACAAGAATAAGTAAACCATACCTTTGAACGATGAGACACCTGTAAAGCAACGTTAGTACCCGAGCCGAAAGAAAACTTAACGGATAGGGACCTGGGCCCTTATACTTTACCAAACGGGGTGCCAACCAATCCTTCTTGTGTCCAACACATGACCACCTAGGTACCATCATGGCACCGTTTACGATTATTCCTACCTGGAACTACACTAAATTCATCGGATTAATTTGTCTCTCAAATCATCTTCCATGCATAATAGAGATGAAGATGTTCGATTTGATTTCGAGACGAGCTAACCCAATACATCATGAATAATTAAGCTATATTCCTTCTCTGAATTATTTTCTTCAAGTTAAATAACAGTGAGTTAATTAACTTGGACATGCCACTGTCATAACATTGATTTTGACAGCTATTTAGCAAAAACAATGCCGGGTTTCATGCACCTATTATTCTGTTTCGTTTTTTATTAGACCAACTTTGCATATTCGTCTTGATGATGCAAATCAATCAATTTTTTTCTAAAAATATTTTTAAGCACTTTGACTTGTTTTTATTCATTTTCATTTTAGCGTCTGGGGAACATTTCAAATTTTGCATGGTTCAAAATTCAAACAATTCGAACTAAACGTAAAAATTATTTATAAAGCATCATCAAGCAAGAATATTTCAAGCGTTTATAACTTACGATTAATTTAATTTTGCACTATGCAGCTTGCATGCCGGATTGCGCTATGTTTCTGTCCGAAATTTTCTTTACTATTTTAACGTGCAATCTGTGATTCGGATTTCGCCATTTTTTGGACCGTAATTTTCTAGTTTAATAACTAAATATGCATATGATTCAGTTTTAAGAAGTATAATATACGAGATAATACACGTACACGACCAAAACTCAAAGAAACCCATGCTTATTTCCTTGAACTTGGGATCGTGTATCCTGGTGATCAAAAGAACGAAAAACCTATAAAAACCGACATCAGACATATATATTTTACCTTGTACAATGATAACCTTACATTATACGACAGTTTGATTTGATAAAAGTTTTCGACAATATAAGATGTATCATCGTTTTCAGGCAATGTTTCAACCGCAAAAAAGCACTGCATCACATGCACAAAACTAACAAGAATCAAAAGAACAACTAACTTTGTTATACACTCAGCCAAAGATCAATCATCTTCCTGTTAGTGTAGATCACCAGGATGTTAACTAAAACACTATAAATCTGTCACCTTAAACGTCGTCTTTGGTCTTCATTCGTAGATTAACGTAATCCCCAAATGATAAATCCATATTAATTCCATAAAATCCACGACAACCATAATGTAATCCACGACAACCACGAATTAATCTACGATGACCAGAATATGATCAACAAGGACTATGATTGTGATCAACGACTAACATGATGTGTGCTCTTTCTTACTATAAAACAAATGAAAGAATCAAGTTCGCACAAACGTTTTCAAACTTACGAAAAATACTGTTATCATTGATAAAAACTTGGAAACGAAACCGTTATACAAATTAATCAAAGAGCCTCTTATCAAACTTAATTAGTGCTGTCCATCGTTATTGTGAAAACTTGTAACGGTCTATGCAATTTTATAACATTAAAGAGTCCTCCAAACTATTTTAACGATATTTTTGGATAAAAAATATTTTGGAAAAAATTTTGCTTAATTGCAATTATTTGAAAATTTCGCTTTTAGCGTGGAAAATCCCTATTTACGGCGTAGTTGTGTGTCCATAATGAAAGCCAAAGCAACTGCAACGATTGGTCGATAAGAATAAATACTCGTGAATCACCTGTAGATTCGTCACCATAAGCAACCAACTGCTTCTTCGAACCTTCAGCAGTTTTGAAGGTGCTTGGTTTAGTTTACGAAGTGGAAATTTCTGAAATTTAAAATGTTGAAACATTATTACCATTTTTCATTGGAACAAAAGTTCTGTTGAGAAATTGAAAAAATTACACACCTGCGTTGAAGTTTCCGCGCAATATTTGAATGTATTGTGATTGAATATCTTTAGCGCTCCCATGTCATGCGGCTTTACAGATGTCCTTATTCGTAATTGGACATACCACCATAATTTATGAAAGCGTGTGTTGTCAAATTGTTTTACAGCAAAATAAATGTTTAAAGTTGATCACCAGGACATTACGCCCTTGCTTTTGAAACGTCCTTTTCAGTCGTCATTCGTAGATTAACCATGTAATCCACGACAATCACGATTTAATCCACCATAGCCACGATGTAAGCCACGACAACCACGATGTAATCCGCCAAAGCCAGGATGTAAGCCACGACAACCACGTTGTAATCCAGGATAACCACGATGTAATCCACAACAACCATGATGTAACTCGCAAAACCATGATGTAATTAATCGAAATAAAATGCCACCATTAAAACATTCCTTTACTAGAAAACAAAGAAAGGCTCAAAGTAGCATGAAGGTCATTCAAAATGACAAAAATAACGTCATTTTAGTACTAAAGCGTCTAAGCAAACTTCGTTTAGGCATTAGCATTGTTCACAGGTTTTCTGCACACTTCTTTGAAATTTAAAATCTGTATTTTGAAATTCAAAATCAAAAACATGATCAAGAAACAACATTTTAAACAATTTTGTGCTAGCACTATGTTTCCTCTATTTAGCACTCAAATAGAGGTTTATTTTATTTTCAACTAATCAAGTGGGCTAACAAGATGCCATGGCTAGATAAATTTCAGTTCATATTCGGAAGAAAGTTTGAATAAAAGCTTAAACATATGATGAATAATTTTGTTTGAAGTTCTGACACAAAGCAAGTAACTAGTTTGACTTTTATATATGTAAAATAAATTGTTTGTTTGTATCAACAAAGAAAGCCTAATTTGCATGTGTAGTTTGTTATGAATTCATCAAGAGATCGACCACCCGGTGATTTTTAATTTACTGATAGTGGGGAATATAGCGAAACAATAAACCCTCACCCTCTATTTATTTAGAGCTGGGGATAAATAGGGGGTGAATGAGAGTTGAAGGTAAATGACGGTGGGAGATGAATGAGGGTGGGGATGAATAAGTGTTTGGGAAAATGAGGGTTAGAAGTAGATAAAGGAAGGGGGTAGATGAGGGTAAGAGGTAAATGAGGGTAGGGGGTAAATGAGGGTTGAAGGGGAAATAAACGACATGTACCGTAATGATCATCTATAAAAGATATTTGCAAGAAAACTTCAATACCTGTAGATTCGTAGTCATAGGCAACCAACTGCCTCTCCTAAACGTTCAGCAGTGATGAAAGGGGTTTAGTTTTTGAAGGAAAATTTCTGAAATCAAAAATTATTAAAACATTATTAGCTACATTCATCCACCTAAAACGATCATTTATTTCCTACTGATTATTACATTTCTTCGTATCAATAATCACTTACAAAAATAAATGTGATGTGCGTGGTCAAGTGAATGGATGATTTGTGGCCATAGTGAATTTGAAGCTCATCGCTGGCTGCTTAGTTAAAACTTTCACACAATATCATCGCCATGATCATCTTTAGTATTTCCATCATGTAGCATAACAAATAACAGTTGAACAAAGCACCATAATTCGTGATATCATAAGCATGCTTTTTCTGAAACGCAAAGAGCACTCTATCAAGTTAAGTTTAATGCATTCGTGCATCGTAAATTTTCATCTTACCTGACATCCATCCTTCATTTTTCGCCCACTGCAGCATCTCTACAGATATACTTGTGCACACTTAGTCGAAAATCACGTGCCAGTCGAAAACAATGACAAAGACAACTTTTCAAAGCTAGGTTATTCATGCATGTTAGTCGAAACTACGTTGGCCAATAGCTTGTTGAGTTAAGATAAGTTATAAAAGACAAAAAAGTCACGTCATTTCCTTTACAAAATGCAACTCACAAACAGAATTCAACATGTAAAAAATGATTACACCTGCTACCAGAAGTCTTCAAAAGTCATGCATGTACTTCAGTGCCGTGCAACATATTTACAAATATTAATGTAGAGCTCGTGACATCTTTATCCCGCGTCAGTTCGTCTTGTTATTTTTCTAAGATTGCTGTACTTTTTTCCAAAGATTGCTGTCATCTTTCTCGCATTATAGCATATTTTCTTCACAATATTTCTAACATCTAAATATTTGAACTCTTCGTTTTTCCTCTTTTTAATGGTTCTCTTTATGATCTAAATCTATCTGACACCCTTACGCATTCATAGCAGTCAAAAAAAAAAGAAGAAAAAACGCTGTACTTGACAGAAGTCTCTAAACAACTCAAACAACGGAAACAGTTGACCTTCCAAGAATCAGTCATCATCCGTTAGAACGGAACGCTTGAATGAAGTACCTCAACAACGGAAGACGCTGCGTTCGCAAGAATGAAGTGCCTCAACAACGGAAGACGCCGCGTTCGCAAGAATGAAGTGCCTCGACAACGGAAGACGCTGCGTTCGCAAGAATGAAGTGCCTCGACAACGGAAGAGGCCGCGTTCGCAAGAATGAAGTGCCTCAACAACGGAAGACGCCGCGTTCGCAAGAATGAAGTGCCTCAACAACGGAAGACGCTGCGTTCGCAAGAATGAAGTGCCTCAACAACGGAAGACGCCGCGTTCGCAAGAATGAAGTGCCTCGACAACGGAAGACGCCGCGTTCGCAACAATGAAGTACCTCAACAACGGAAGAGGCCGCGTTCGCAAGAATGAAGTTCCTCGACAACGGAAGACGCCGCGTTCGCAAGAATGAAGTGCCTCGACAACGGAAGACGCCGCGTTCGCAAGAATGAAGTAATTCAACAACGGAAGAGGCCGCGTTCGCAAGAATGAAGTTCCTCGACAACGGAAGACGCCGCTTTCGCAAGAATGAAGTTTCTCGACAACGGAAGACGCCGCGTTCGCAAGAATGAAGTGCCTCGACAACGGAAGACACCGCGTTCGCAAGAATGAAGTGCCTCAACAACGGAAGACGCCGCGTTCGCAAGAATGAAGTTCCTCGACAACGGAAGACGCCGCGTTCGCAAGAATGAAGTTTCGACAACGGAAGACGCCGCGTTCGCAAGAATGAAGTGCCTCGACAACGGAAGACGCCGCGTTCGCAAGAATGAAGTTTCTCGACAACGGAAGACGCCGCGTTCGCAAGAATGAAGTGTCTCGACAACGGAAGACGCCGCGTTCGCAAGAATGAAGTTTCGACAACGGAAGACGCCGCGTTCGCAAGAATGAAGTTTCGACAACGGAAGACGCCGCGTTCGCAAGAATGAAGTGCCTCGACAACGGAAGACGCCGCGTTCGCAAGAATGAAGTGCCTCGACAACAGAAGACGCCGCGTTCGCAACAATGAAGTACCTCAACAACGGAAGACGCTGAGTTTCAAAGAATCGATGAAGTGCCTCAACAACCTAAGACATTGCCCTCTTAAGATGTGATAAACGTCCCAAACAACGAAACACTACGCCCTTGAAGGAATTGGTAAACTTTCCAAACAAAAGAAGAAATTGTGCTGTCATTACAAGCTCATAAACGTTCCATTAATCTCACTTATTCTCTTTTTCTTGTCAAATAATGAATTTGCTTTTCTTGAAGTGGTTTATCTTCAAAATAATGGTAACACTTGTGGGGCTTTTGCTAAAGATCTGGACTTCTTGAAAATATAATTTCTTGAAATTAAGAATTAAAGCTTTCTATGAAGAAAAAGTTCAATAAACTAAACTTTTTTCTTCATAGAGAGCTTTTACAACAATACTTTTACTTACATTTCTAATTAATTATTAAATGAATAGTGGACAAATGAAGACTTCAAGTTGCTGATGTATGATTAAGTATGATATTTACTTTTGTTTCATAAATAAATTTCTTCCAATTAATGTTCTTTTCACATCTTTTAAATTTCTGAAAAGAATGAAGTCGTATAGACTTCTTCATTTTCTCTTAAACGCCGATTTCATATCGATCGTTCACAGCAACACTTTTGACTTATTGTCTGTTAATCCTTACCCAAAACTCAACACATTTTGTTTTAAAATGTACAAAACATTTACTTTTCATTCATGAATATAGATTTCTTCAAATGAAGGCTTCTTTTATATCTTATACATTTCAATAGAAGGAAGTGTTATAGACTTCTTTGGGCCATCGAACGTCTATTTCTCATAGATCGTTCACACCAATTAATTTGACTAACTTATCAAAATAGTAGACAAATGAAAACTTAAGCTGGCAGTATGGACAAGTACAACATGTACACTACATTCACTTTTGTTTCATGAATATCTTTTTTTAAATGAATCAGTGTTTCCTTTGATCCCTTACACATTTCGAATGCAGGAAGTCATTTAGACTCCTTTGATTGCCATTGAACGTCATTTCAGATAGATCGTTGACAACAATTGTTTTGATTTATTGTCTAATTGTTTCTACAATAAACTTAACTGCTTTTTGTTTCAAAATGGCACTCATATATATTTGCAGCAAACATGAACAAAACGATTGTATATTAAAAGTATTAAGACAAACTTGTTCGTGCAAAGTTATGAAAGAGAAGCCGGAATATTTTTCAATGTGTGCACAAGTAAATCTATAAAAATACTCTCAGTCTGATCGTCTTTTTCAAATATGTAACCTATCAATTTGAATTGAATGAAACGAGTTAATTTTTTGTTTGCACCCATTTGACGTTGTAGAATGTTATTAGATAAAAGTATTTTCATATAAAACAATTTGGGCAATCAATGAGAGTTCTAACGATAATTTTGAGTTTCCTACCTTACTTCTTTCAGGTTCTTTTACATGTCTTTCCATAATTATTCGCTTTATACTTGCTTCAAATTTTCACTTTAGGATAAGAATTGGGTTGCATTCTTCTCTAAAAATAATCCATAGCTTTTCAATGATAACCTGTACTCAAGTACAGAAGCAAACATTACTATCTTTCATTACATTTTTTAACCAAGTTATTCCAAAGTCTAGATGAAAGGTTTTGACTTCAACCCACTTCTTTCGAAGTTTTTTTTAGGTGTTTACAGTGAAAATTTTGATTATTATAGTCAAGCTCGTTAGTTTTGCATAATTCGTGCTCAGTGCTCTTCATTTTCACGCGGAACAAAATTCGCGCCAATTTTATTGAAAGTCCAAGGTTCAACATGAACCAAGATTTTCATATTTCAAAAATATCTCAAAGTTTTCGCTAAAAAAAGCACTCTTTATCTACAAGAATCAACTCAAGGAACAAGAAGTACCCTCCTTGTCGCTCATTTTGCCATATTATTACTTTTCACTAAAAATTTGTTCATATTTTTGTGTTGAAACGGAGAAAGATGTCCGTGGCGCAAGTTCGTCGCTGAAAATATATCCGATTTAAATATACACGTTAAAAGCGAAAACATTCAACAAAACTTCACTTCGAAGTATTCAAAACACTAGCAGTCAGCAACACACTTAAGTAAAATGAAAAGAAAGATTTTGAAGCATACAAACTTGCCATTTTTATACTGACAAGGTCCTTTTGACAAGAAAACACGCCGGCGAAGACATGCAGTCAAACGGCGGAAAGCACAAAAATAACCGATGAAAAGATTTACAAGTAAAGCAGAACGTATCTATACATCAAACAAGGCTTTCGTGATCGAATTTATCCGGACATTTGAACTTTGAAGTATACTTTTTTTAATAATGAATTAAATTTCACAAACGTACCTTTCACTTTCGAGTCTCGAGGGCATCTAGCTGTCTAAAGTGATTGATTGACGTGTATTAAGATCATTTGGTGGCCTGATTTCATTGGCTTATTTCGATGAACTTCCAACGTTGTTACTGGTTACGTTTTTTTCAGCTCTGATTGGCTAAAGTATGAAATAATTTATTCAAGATTTTGATCCCATTTGAGAAGATGGTATTCTGTGCTTTTTATTCACATTTTTCTTTGAAATGAAGATAGTTAAAAAGAAAAAAAAGTTTTCTGTTTTCATCATAAGCAAATATACTAGTAAACGATTAAGTACAGATAATTGTTTTTTATTGGGCTTATAAGAATTTCCGTATATTTGCATTGAACATGACGATAAACAAGAAGATCCATGTACAAATGCTATAAGAGGATACATCCGACAAGAACGGATCTTAAAACTATGATCAAAAGTTGAGTATCCTGTATTCTTATTTTTATGTATTACTTGTGAATGAAAACAATTGATTTCTAAATGAAATAAATAATGATAATTTGTCAAAACAAAAACATGTCCACTGATCACCTGTTTAGAGATTCTTTTGTGATGTTTAGTGATTATCAATATGTTAGGTTATTTAATTATAAGAAAATATCATTCTATGAAAATTAATTAAAATGGAGCATTGCTTCTTTTCATGCTTGTTTATTGCTGAACGAGAGCAAAATTTTGTAAAAATAGTAGTGTCAAGGAAGATATTTAACAAGTTTTATAAATAAGGTCGTTGGAAGGTCGTTGGCTCATGTGGTATATAGTAGTGGGAATTGTTCATGATGTTTCTGAAAATATGTAAAAATAACTACCAGCGTCTTTCCATAAGGACAAGGAATCTGATTTCGAAAGTGAAGACGAAGAAATCACCATAAAGCTAGCCACAAAGGTAGACATAAAGATAGACATATAGATTCTCACTTTCACTCTACACACTCGACCAGTGAGTGCGTTGGAAACAAATGGAAAATTTAGTCTATTTACTATGATAGATGCTTGAAATATAATAAAAAAGATTATTTCGTAAAGTGCTAATCAAAGAAACAACAAAACACACATTGGTAGCATCGATTTTCAAACCATTGACATTTTCCCAACAACACTAGAGATAAATCGAAAAGCAGTTTAGGTTTCTAGCCATGGGATCTATTTCTCTTGTAAGATGTCGAAAATAGTATCTCTGCATAATTTTGTTCTCTGTTCAATATTTCACCAAGGTGATCCGGTACAGATTTGTTTCAGCAGCTGTGCAATACGAGTTGAGAATACAATTTATCACTCAAAACAAGACGCAGATAGAAACTGTAAATTTTCTACTTTATTACAAAGCCATTCGTCGGACAGATGTTGACCATTTTGGCACAGGAATGCCGTGAATATTTGGGTAGATATGGTGGTGAAGTACACAAACGATTACATTTCATCTTTTTTGACAACATATTTTACTGTAGTCTTTATCCCCTTTATTCGACCATGGCTTCTCGATGTTCAAATATTATATTCATATTCTTCGCTAAATACTGTCCACGTGGAGCAGATTAAATGTTCTTTAAATACACTTTATACAGTCATGACGGTGTTTTACAAGAACTAGTCGATGTGATAACTTCAACATAAACAGCATGCCTTTCAAATGCTTAAATATGGTGCGGTATATCCATTGACAAATAGCTTTATTGGTGGACGTCGTTGTAACTCAGCATGATAGCTTGCAGTGTAAATTGCAGTTTCGTTGAGAATCCCTTCGAAAGTTGACATAATAGTCCTCCTACATGTGGTCCCTTGTAAATATCGGTAAATATTTCATCTTGAACACTAATGCTTCATCTCCCAATTATCGCTTTCAAGTATTGTTAAATGCGCGATTCAATTTTTTCCTTTCTTCTTGTGTACGTCTATTTCTCACTCTCTCGACCATAGCACTTGCTGTTGTTCTTTTCACAAATCTGAATTCAGAGCTACTTTTATAGGCTCTGTTGTTAAGTATTTGAGCATAACCTTATGCTTGGTTCACACGTGTGACTTTTATTTCTTTTACATTAGAGGTTTACAAAGACAAAGAAATTGAGATTTTTATTTAAATCTTCTTTAATCTTTTTTTTAAATCATGTATTACACTTTTCCTTATGCTTGCGCTCGTATAATTGACTATTTCACATGCTTCGTTTATTGCCTTTGTTTCGTTTCTTGTTATAGTTTGTTATATTTCACTCGTGTGGACCAGAGGCAACACGTAAGACATGGGTGTCTACCTCTATGTCTATCTTTATTTTTACCTTTGTGTTTACCTTTGTGTTTACCTTTGTGTCTACCTTTATGTATGCCTTTATGTCTAACTTTGTGTCTAACTTTATGTCTAACTTTATGTCTAACTTTATGTCTAACTTTATGTCTAACTTTGTGTCTAACTTTATGTCTAACTTTATGTCTAACTTTGTGTCTAACTTTGTGTCTAACTTTATGTCTAACTTTATGTCTAACTTTGTGTCTAACTTTATGTCTAACTTTGTGTCTAACTTTGTGTCTAACTTTATGTCTAACTTTATGTCTAACTTTGTGTCTAACTTTGTGTCTAACTTTATGTCTAACTTTATGTCTAACTTTATGTCTAACTTTATGTCTAACTTTGTGTCTAACTTTGTGTCTAACTTTATGTCTAACTTTATGTCTAACTTTGTGTCTAACTTTATGTCTAACTTTATGTCTAACTTTATGTCTAACTTTATGTCTAACTTTGTGTCTAACTTTATGTCTAACTTTATGTCTAACTTTATGTCTAACTTTATGTCTAACTTTGTGTCTAACTTTATGTCTAACTTTGTGTCTAACTTTGTGTCTAACTTTATGTCTAACTTTATGTCTACCTTTGTATTTACCTTTTTTTTGTCAACCTTTTTTGATATTTTTTCCCGCCATTATCATTTCAATCACAGCACCTCTGTAAAATAAATATTTACAGGAAAGTGATAAAATAATAAACAATAATAAACGTAGAAATGAAAATAGTAACTTGCTTTGTAAGATTTCAGACAAAATTATATTCATGTGCTTTTTTCAAAATGGACCTATGCACTTACTGGATTGGGTATTTAAATAAATAGAAATCTAATTTTGAATTATGGGCTGCGTGATTAGTAGTGCGCAAGTAATTTTGCGTGAACATCTATTTAACACACACCAGGGGGGCTGAATAGAGGAAATAAGGTATGCAATTTGCGTCAAAAATCGTTACATCCAGTGTAGAATGTCGTGAATTAATATATTCACAACACAGTTTTGAATTACAATCGACGACTTCAACAATTTACAATCAATCCGTACCGTACCGCAATGAGAAGACACTGTAGATATGTGGCGCGACGATTGAGTTTAGAGAGTCAAGATTTTAGTCTTATTGCGTATAAACAATGAGAAAATATTTGGTTATATTAGCGCTCTCGTGTTTAATGGTGACCACATCCATTTTGATTATGAAAAGACTAAATAATACACGTATATACACACACGTTGGGGAAGATTTTACAGGTAAGTTTTCTCTCACCTATCATGGAAACATTTAAAACAGTCTATTGTATATCATTCCTTTTCTGTCGTCGCGCACACAATGACGAGTAAACAAAAGTTCAATAGAACCTGGAGAGAGCATATGGGGAGATACGAAGATTGATAATTCAGGGACATATTTTTACACCAGACTGGAAATTTTGTAAATTGCGCACCCGAGATTCGAAATGTGCGCGCATAAACGTAATGTTTTCTCAAAATTGCGCGCACTGCAAACTCCGATTTATGCTTGTCATATTTCGTTGAAAACAATGGATTTCCACATCAGGCATATAAGAATACACCTCAATCTTCATTCGTCCCTGAAGCAGAGAATTTTAATACATTATTATACAAATGACAGCGAGCAAATGATTTGAGTTTAATATTTACAACCGATATAATTCAATGACGATTTCCCTCCATCAAACTTATTATGGTTTTTGCAGTCAATCAAACATTCATAAGTAAACAATGCAGTATATACTTGATATTCTAACACCTTTGACCCAGGCCGTTTGTATTACGTTGCTAGGTTACTTCACTACTTAGAAAAAGAATTAGTGCGTTTTGATGTTTACAAAAATTTGACCAATAATAAGAATTTAAGAACTTGAAGAGCATCTTTATAAATTTAAGACCTTAAACTATTTATTTCAACTTTAAGAACATTTACAAACCCCGTTGACAAGAAGTAAAATTTTACGTTCCTTAGAGCTAAACACAAATGTTCAATCAAAGATAGAAACGTTTGTGCTGTTCGTTGGTTACCCAAGAAGTGGTACGACAATCATGGCGGCACTACTTGATGCACATCCTCATATTATCATTTCAAACGAATTGAATGTGTTTCAGCGATGGACAGAGTGGACAAATGAAATGAAAACACGATCTCATCTCATCAACGAACTCTATAAAAATAGTTACTTTCAAACACAGGGCTCAGGTTATCGGTCGCCTACCAAGTCACATGGTCGAAAGTTTGCAGTCCCCCATCAGTGGCAAGGAACTTTTAAACATATTATCAAGGTGACATAAACATGCTATCGGACAAACCTGAAAAAAATGAAAGTTGTATGAAATTGTAAATAAATAATGAAATTAAAATCAAGAACAAAATAGTCAAAGGTGTTATTCTTATTATGTGCAGGTCATCGGAGATAAAAAAAGTGGAAAAAATTCAAAGATTTTCTGGGAAACACCACAACTTGTAAAGGAAGTTTTACAAGAAGTCAATCTTCCAATGAAAATCATTCACATGGTGCGAAATCCATTTGACAACATTGCCACGATGACAATGAGAAGTTTGAAGATAAACCCATACCATGTTAAAACTAAGGTACGAAGTTTGAAGATAAATCCACACCATCTTAAAACTAAGGTACGAAGTTTAAAGATAAATCCATAGCATGTTAAAACTAAGGTACGAAGTTTAAAGATAAATCCACACCATCTTAAAACTAAGGTACGAAGTTTGAAGATAAACCCATACCATGTTAAAACTAAGGTACGAAGTTTGAAGATAAATCCACACCATCTTAAAACTAAGGTACGAAGTTTAAAGATAAACCCATAGCATGTTAAAACTAAGGTAAGAAGTTTAAAGATAAATCCACACCATGTTAAAACTAAGGTACGAAGTTTAAAGATAAACCCATAACATGTTAAAACTAAGGTAAGAAGTTTAAAGATAAATCCACGCCATGTTAAAACTAAGGTACGAAGTTTGAAGATAAACCCATACCATGTTAAAACTAAGGTACGAAGTTTGAAGATAAACCCATAACATGTTAAAACTAAGGTAAGAAGTTTGAAGATAAATCCACACCATGTTAAAACTAAGGTGCAAAGTTTGAAGATAAACCCATAACATGTTAAAACTAAGGTACGAAGTTTAAAGATAAATCCACACCATCTTAAAACTAAGGTACGAAGTTTGAAGATAAACCCATAACATGTTAAAACTAAGGTAAGAAGTTTGAAGATAAATCCACACCATGTTAAAACTAAGGTACGAAGTTTGAAGATAAATCCGCACCATGTTAAAACTAAGGTAAGAAGTTTAAAGATAAATCCACATCATGTTAAAACTAAGGTACGAAGTTTGAAGATAAACCCATACCATTAAGGTAAGCAGCACAATAACGAGACTTATTGTAGAAAGTCATACGTCTACATTTGTACTAATAATTTCTAGAAAACACTAAAACTAAGATAAAACTGCAAGATTGATTTTATAAGAGTCATTTTTATTACATTCTATTGCAGGTGAATGACACTAAAGCATTGGAGAGGAATATCAATTTATATTTAAATAGTGTTCGACGTAACGTATTGACGATAAAGAAACATGGCTCCAGTGTTATAACTGTTCACAGCGAAGATGTTATACATCAACCTCATAATACACTTCTCAATTTATGTAAGTTCTTACAAGTGTCTTGTAGCGAGGATTATCTTCATGACTGCGCGAGTGTTTTGTATAAGAGCACGTCAAAAACAAGAGAAAAAGTTATATGGACAGAAACTCAAAAACTCATAGTACAAGATGCTATACGCCGCGTGCAATTTTTGAGTGGATACACAATTGAATCATAAACTGTTCTTTCGTGACACTTTGCCGACCATACAAACTCGAGTAAGTGATACAGATTTAAAATTTTTTTCAATAAAATGGCAAGCGAGTCTTAATTTCTTGAAGGCCTACATGTTAATTATGAAGGGATGCGGACACATAAAGTTAACATAGTTATGTTTTTACCACAGTGTTTTTCAATAAACTCAAAATAGCTAACTTACATAGCATGAAGTTCAGTTCAGTCGTATGGTTGGATATGCTCGGTGAATATTAAATTCGAACGAAGGAGGACTCTGCAGAAATGATAAAAACAGCAAATAAACGTTGGATCCTTGTATCATATTCAACATAATCTAACAATTTATGAATAGTTAGAATTTATAAACAACACAAGCAGACCTTTTATTTAATTTGATTGGGTACTCTAGATGAAATACAGTTTTGGGTTTTCTCCCATAACAAACACAACGTCAAGACACAACGTCGTGCACATTTGAAATGAGTTGATTACTTTATACCTTGGACTCCAGTTTATGGCCACCAGCAGCAAGTTTCATAACTACAAAATTTGTTTTTGTCACTTTTATTATTTCGTCTACCTGCAATAGATGACCCAGTCCAAGTTGTAACTCACACAATATAACGCATTGAAAATCAACCTGCCGCTGACTTACCTTAACATACGTGCTTGAGACTCCTTCCATTATCGTTTTTGTTTGCTGAAAATGCCTTGCAGAAATGGCAAACAGCTCTTTCTCCTGCAACGCAACGAATGAAGTTTATATTGACTTTTGAAGTACACAACATTGTAGAGAAAGGCAAAGCTTGTCCAGTGAAATGATGATTTGTACGTGATTAGTTTCGATCTATTTAATGTCTTATATGGCGTATAAATAATGTGTCAAGAAAAATACATTCCAAATTGTTGTCTTACGTGACGAATACGTGAGAGATTTATGCTAAGAAATTCTTGATATTGATTAAACAATCGAGGTTGTGGCGTATCCAACGTTTGAAAAGGCAAGAAGCGATGCTCAAACCTCATCTAGAAACAAAAAATTCAATATTAAATTCATATCTATAAAATATCACTCACTAGCTTGACCACAGGTTAAGTAATTAACCACAAAGGATACTCCTTAAATTTTCGCAAGTTTTTCAACTTACCCTCTCGTTTTCAAACACATTGGCTGGAAAACAAATTTTACCACCAAATATAAATGCCTCCATTGCCTACAACAAAAGTATGACAATAAGACAGTTAAACATAATTAATGAACAAGAGCAAGCAATTTATTACCTTCATATATCCTGAGCACAAGCTTCTCAAACCATGATAAAACTGTTTCATTCCTAAGTGCTCTTGGATAAATTTTCACTGGCTACAAAATAAGCGATAACCTTGTATTGTGGCTGTACTTTTGCCAGAGTTTGAAGATTTACTTGGTGAAAGGTTGAGCAAAATTTCACAACAGGAGTTTTGTCCATACCTGAACTCCAGCTTTGGTGTACAGCACAAGTTCGCTTTACGTTAATGGACATAAAGGTGCAAACAAAAGAGAATCTATCAACGAAATATGCTACTGACCTCTTTTTTTCTTTTTATTCTTCTTTCCACTTTTTCCACTCTTTTGTTCTGTAAAATGGAACATAATATCACGAAGGAGGTAAAAAGGCGATTCCACGAGAATTTCAACCAGAAAAATACCTAAAGCAGTTTCGTGCGATTGCAGTAACTCTGTCGCTCTAGACAAACACGTCGCTTGCCAATTGAAAAGATATTCCAGATACCTTTTTAGTAATAAAAACAATTTTGTTCTACTACGTGTGCATATAATATCAAAACTAAAAGATCGTCATACCAGAACAAATAATGATATTCGTGTGCGCTGAATAACTGTAACTCTAAACCCAATATTAAATATTGGATCATCACATTCAATGTTCGATTGAGAACCCACGAACCAAAACATGCGAAATGTTCTCTCTAAATATGAAGATAATTAAACAGTTTCACTCTAACAAACAACAAATATTCTGTACTTCATGAGGTCACAATTATTGTTGACGCTTGAAGCTAGGATTAACAACAGATTTACAGTGTAAATATCACACACGTGGCTGGAGGATTTTTCTTATGTGCAACAATGAATGCCAAGCTCATGAATTCATACTAATTTTACGAATAGCTCAATAAACTAAATATTTCATTGGTACGTACTTTCGTACAAGTCACCAACTATAGGCCTTTTTACGTAAACACACAACTTTTTTAATTATTGATGAACTTTTGGACTTGGAGTGGAATTTGTGAAAGATTGCGGTGTTTGGGGTACATAAGAGGAACGCTTACTGAAAACGACTTTAGGATGCACAACATTAAGTTATAAAGTATTTTGAAACGCCAATTTTTAATTCCACCTCCTTTAATACCTTTGGTTCAACAGCAATGACCATTTGGTGTAGATCAGCATCAATCTTATCGGCCTAAACGGATGAGATAATAAACAAATTCTATTCCAAGGTCATGTAAAGTAGTACAGAATTTAAAAAATACCTCTTCGAGGAGAACGGCGAAATCGTCCAAAAGAAAACCCAGTTTATCGCGTTGACGAGCACGATTGTGACACAAACAACGAAGGAGTGAAGTGATTGGCTAAAATTTATAAATAAATTTATGAAAGTTAAATCATTATCATTTCGTGAAAACCAAACCTACAGGACTTATCATTGAGCTCTAAAATACCTGGATGTATACGGAAAACCCCCAGTATTTTTGCCTCAATTTACTTTTTAAGATGTCCACAATCCCTATATGCAATCAAAAATATGCTCCATGGTCCATGCGCATTATTTGTTCATCAAAGATTGAAAAAGAATTAAAATTGAAAAGCCACAAAACCCGTAAAAATCAATAGAAGTCACTTAAATAATACTTATACAACGAAATGTTTGGGACGATACCAAATAACCTTTTCTTAGAGTGACAGCAACTCCAGTTATATTGAACTTAATGCAACTTACCCTTTCAGCCAAAGAAAGAAAGCTTTCGACAAACTTCTGAGCTTTAGTACTGTTGATCAGCGGAGATCTATGGGGAAAATGATAAACATTGGTACTAAGGCATACTTTCCATTGGATAAATTTGCTTTTTAAAAGCACAGCTCTGGTAAATTGACTACCAAGCCAAAAGAAATCAAAAGTAATTCTAAAAAAGGATAAATAATTACTTCTCAGCTATTGACGGTGGACTGTTGAATTGTTTGATGGCTAGTTGAAGAACATCAGACAACGAACTTTTACCAAAGATTTTGTTGTTATGCCAGAATATAGTCTGAAAATATGTATCCAGCACAAAACATAGCTAAACCAAAACAAAACTACCCCTTCTCCATTATGTTTATTCAAGTCTATTTACCTGAACTAGAGATCGTGAAAACACACAAGGATTAAGTTGGCTAAATGATTCAACAAAATCCTATTCGAAATGAAAAATAATCAGGGAATATGATGGCACGTAAAAAATTGAAGGTGTTAACATCTTGAAAACCTAAAGAATATTCAGAACGAGAAATCAAAATAATTACCAGTAATTGATGTAGTCCTGTGTTTTCCGTCACACTGCAAGCTCTATCAAGACGGTCAATGAGATTGTCCAGGTAATTATATGTCTGAGGAAAAACCATGAAAAATTAAGTTAGGAAAGAAAGATATGAAGATTTTGATTGCTTATCTGAATGGACCTACCCTTCTCGACTAAATATTTTAGTATGTCGTGGAAATGACGGTGGAAGTAATCGCTGATTCACCGCAGGCTCAAATCCTAACATATTACCTAAAAGATGATAGAATCACAGGATTAATCCAACTTTAGCAAATTATGACAGTAAGCATACAATACAAAGTCCTACCATTGCCATCTGGTTGGAGGCCCATTTCAATGGTCACTTTTGATAATCGCAAATATTTTTGTGCGGACGCAAGCATTTGTCTAGCTGCACTTATATTCGTTACCTTAGAGAAACATAGTGAGAACCATGTACAGTTTGATTGTGATTTCCTCAACATACACCTGAAGTATTTACTACACCCTCCTCCCTGTTAGCCGAAATGAATGTCGCATAAAGTAAAGGTAGGTACGTACGTCAGTTTTATCGAAAAAAGTTGTTGCGAGATAAAATGACTTCCAGAATTTAAAACGAAGCAACAAAGCTTCAAGTTGCTTGATCTAAATATAAAAGTATCTCTGCAAATTATCAACTCGACACATTCTCCTTTTACGTAGAAAACTGCATCACATTCAGCAACCTCTTACTTTCTGAGAAGTGCTTGATTCGCTCCCAGGCTCTCCTTCACTTTTAGCAGCCTAAAAAAATTGAAGACAAAGGAATTTAAGAAAAAAAATAATAAAAACGTAGAAAAAATTGAAAAAGAATTAAGGAAAATTGATGACATAATTCACATCTTGCATGTCCGACGTCCCTTGGTCAATACCTTTAACTGACGATTTATTTCCTCTTCCGCTTCTTTCATCATACCTAAAGGGTAAAGAGAGTCTAACGAAAAAAATTCCACATCACCTTCCTTACAGACTTATTCACTTTAACAACACTAATATGTTACATTACATGTGCAGTTCCTCAGTTCAGTTTTAGTTGTACAATATGATGACCAATGTGGTAAATAATTATGTAGAGAGTGGCCATGAGTAGACAAGGCAAGTACTTGCATGGAAAATGGCTATGGACAAATCATTGATCTCTAAAGGTTTTATGGTATACTACCTGATATTCTTGTATCTGTAACTTGTGGTGTTAATTTGAAGCCATATGTCATGAGTTGAAAGTCTTCCTTTAAATAACAAAAACAGGTCGATTGGTCATGATTTAAAATTGTATTTACTTAAAGGACATTCGAATAGCACTGCAACTATCACTAAACAATTTTATACTAATAAAATGAGCAGGTTTGACTTTTTGCTTTATAACGTAAATGTTGATGATCTTCAAACATTGTCTTAACTTAATCATAATGATCTAGGCACCAGCAGAAACTCATGTTTGTACTAGAAAATAACATTTTTTTACATTGCTTCTTTAATAACTATAAGCCACTGCTTTTGTGCTTTTACCCACAACTTCAGGGTTTGTAATACTTAAAAATACACTTATCAACAACTCACTTCCTCATAAACTAGAGCCTTGTTAATCATGTCTCTAATCACCTCACATATTCTTAACATTAGGATGCAAAATGCCTAAAAAACAAGCAAACACAATGAAATCATCATTACATACACTTTCTTTAGAAATGGTTAATGAACTGTTTATACAACACTAAGATTCACCTTCACACAAAGATCTTCTATGATGTAAGGATTATGGACATATAGACAAATAAGAACTGTCTGAATAAGAGAATGCCCATCCAACCATGTTACCTGAGCAGGTGTGTAATTGCCATAAAATTGGTAGAAACAAAAAATATTGAGTGGGTTCATTACAAATATGGTATTTATGACAAATATAGTATGTATTATGAAGAATGAGAATAATATTATATTCTTAACGAAAGCATAATTTATGCATAATCAAATCTTAGGTTGTGAATAATTTGCATAGTAAACAATTAATGAAAAACATACAAGACAAGAAGCCAAGTGATCCATAATTCCAATAGTTTCAACTGTTGTAAAATCTTTAATCTTTATAATACCAGCCTGCAAGAAGTATAGTTCCTTCAAAACATTTCATAATTTGCACATGTTAAATAGAGATGTATTGAACCTCGACAGCTTAAAAGGACAAGTTTTGTTGTGATCAAATATCATGCCAGCATCCATTTTTGGATCCATTATTTCGATCGCAGACATAGCTTCAAACAAGGTGAAGCTAAGAAAAATATCAAGATAACATCGTATATAAAAAAGAAGTTACAACCTACATCTTAATTTCCAAGTGCACATGAAAAAGTGAGGATTTTCTTTCAAAAACATACGTTGGATCATGCACAAGTTCACCAAGATCCATTTCTAAAGAAATTTAATTTTGGTCAAATGAATAATAAGCTAGCATCACCAAAGTAATAATTTTTAAGTTTCAACTGTAATTCATGACTAAAAGCATTCTATTTAATGTGTCTATTATTCTATACTTACCTTTAGAAGCATGTTTAAACTTTTCTGTTATATCTAACCAGTTGTAACGCACTTTGCTTGTAGCTAAATACAGAAAATAAAACCTCAAAGCATTTGTAAAACCAAATTTTCAAAATCAATTTCTTATGTCAGTATTTAGATGATCATGCAGCATAGTTATTGTTCTGTGGAATGACAGACACACGGGAGCTGCACATTTACAGGATATTATACCCTTTTTAGAAAGAAATTTTCACAAGAACTATGTTCTGTGGAAAATCATAGTTGTATTGAAGAGTGTGAAGGCCAATTTGAACGAATAATTAGGATCAGAACTAACTCAAGTATTTAACTACTAAGTAACTATTATTCTATTTTAGTACTTCTGTAACTTACTCATTGTAGGGAAAACGACTGACCCATTCTCTTCATTACACTTGTTCAATGGTTCTGGTTCCGAAGACATACTAGAAGAAAAAATAACAACAAATGGAAAAATTATATTGAAAACTTATCCAATTTTCATGTGCTTGCTTACTCGATTTCCGACATTTTGAATATGTAATGTGAAATACTTTATGAAAGTATAAACGTAACGTGTTAGAGCCTCATCATCGTTATGGAATGATTGTGTCATTTACTATGAATTCTTACAAATTTCATAATTGTAAAATGTAAACATAAATCTTGAATCTAGAAAGACAGGGGAGCTCTCCCAACGTCTGCACCACTATGAAACACAGGTGCCGGTTGCACGAAGCCTGGATAGCGTTATCCATTTGATAGCATAAATTTTCAAACTTGCAAAAAAGGTGTTTATATTTTTCTTACGGCAATGAAATTTCGTAATCTTCGAAACAATATTTTATTTTAGTGATTGTTCAGTTCGAATCTTATACTTTCTGCTTTTTAAAAGATTTATATAAGTTTAAAAAACTTGTTATCCAATGGATAACGCTATCCTGGCTTTGAGTAACCGGCCTCTGATCTATAAAGTCATAAAAAATAAAAACATTGCGCCAGAAATATAAACATATATACACCAAAAATTGAGAAAACCATTAAGAGCAAAAAATTCTGCTGTTTTAGGTATAGTGAAAAATGGACAAAAAATTGAAATTAAATTGAACCAGCGAAAATTTTGCCTATAATTTGTGACGTCATTAATGAAAAGCATTTCAAAGTCAATGAACGAGAGAATACAAAAGACACACAAACTAGTATGGCAGTAAAACTATAAATTGGAAAAGTTATGTTGTATAAATATTTCAAAGAAATGAAAAATTGCAAAAACCTTGACTAACTGCTGAATATAAAATTGTATGTATATTTCATTATTTGTTGTAGCATGTCAACTAACTCAATAAACACTGTACACGATGAAAGAAAGGAAAAAGCGTCCAAGCCAGCATTCTTCAAGCTAACAGGATGTACTGTATTTTTCTTGTCTTTAACCATGTGTGTATATCAAACGTACCTTCTTGTCCTCCACTACCTAAGTGGTCCCATTGAAACTGAGATAAAAGTAACGATGCACACCACTTTACAGTTTCCTGCAGTAACAATATGCAACATTAATCCAGTGAGAAGATCACGGTAAGTTAGAAATAATAACTTCATTCATGTTCTCATCAAAGAAATTCTCAAAGGTATGGTCCACAGAAGTAAATGACTAAACATATTCTTTGATAAAGATGGGAAAAAAGAAAGAAAAGCGAAAGAGAAATGTCGGATTCAACGCAGTGGATTCAAGAACCACATAAACGCTATCGTCCAGCCAGTATAGATAATTTTGTACACAGAATAAAACGAAATGTGGAATTGAGAAAACACTTGCAAAATCTATCATTAGAAATGACTATCAAAATAAATAAGCTGAACAACACCATCAAGGAATACACAAAGAACGAAAGCAAAAATAGCATAAAACCGTCAGAAGAGTTCATGGATCATGTGATCACAAGCAATATGAGCAACGTAGAAATGAAAAAGCGACTTAATGATTTGGAAAACGACTGAAAATCACAGAGCTGACAACTGATGACATAACAAAGCAAATATCCGAGACACGTGGCTACTTGAACCAATTAAAAGCAAACATTAGTCAAGCAGAGAAAGAACCAGAGAAAAATAATACGGCTGGTGATATGCAGAAGGATGGCATAAAAAAATTACCACCAAGCAAAGATTTACAGGCGTTTCAAAAATATCTCAAGGATATCGGTGAAATAACACGCGAGGATTTCCAAGATCTCGGAAATCAAAAGAATGATTTTATTGCAAGTTGTACGTGGCAGGGGACCACATGTGATCCAAGGTGACATAGAAGGATAATGCGTGACAACTTTTTACACACATTTTATCATTGTGCACTTTTTCTAGTTATTTTGAAGTATTTCAAAACTATATGTATGGAAATTGCTTTACTTTCAATACAAGTAAAGTCAACAGTAGCGTTAGCGGTACAGGACCTTACAATGGTGAGTACGACCGAACAGAAACATCAAATGCATTTGAAATAAATAGCATGTTTGGAAATGAATAAATTTACTTACGTAGGTCTTAGTCTCTTCCTTTTCCTCGAGCAAGAAGAATACATGGATCGTATAGCGTCAGCAGCCGGAGCTCGTGTCACAATTCACGAGTTTGACCATGAACCACAGCCAGAAGAGAAAGGATTTTACGTTGCTCCAGGATTTACAACATCCATATCTCTTAGAAAGGTAAGAAGATCAAACAAATAAAATACAGCGTCATACCAACAATTTAAAATGTTACGATAAGTAATAATTAAAGTTTAGACATAGTAGACAAATCTATAAAGTGACATAAGTGACATTACTTCAATACACAAGTATAAATATTAGTTTATTTTTCTAGATGACAACTCAAACTGTAAAGCCTATTTGCGATCCTAACAAGAAAACAACGTTAGACAATGAAAAAACATATTCTTACTCGCAGACGGTAATAGTTATACTTTATTCGGTGTTCATGTCATCAGGTGGAATTGATAGAGTTTGTTCTTTGAATATAGAATTGTATTAAGAAATGTCTTTCAGACGAAATGATTCGTCAATGTCATTGTGCGGGAACACAGTTCTTACTTGATATGAAAACGTGTTCAGCAGACAACAAGACAGAAGGTAAAAACATGTGATTAACGGCTGAAAAGAACTTAAAATTTTACAAACTTACTTGTTTGTTTAGCTCTATGCATTGAACGCCTTGAACGTCTAGCAAGAACGAACAACTTGCCATGTTACTGTCCATTGGCTTGCAAGTAAAATAGTCACTAAACATAATTTGAAAAACATGATAGGGTTAATAGCATTAAATTTTCTCTTCTTTAAGATCAACAATCTATCATTCTGTATTATCATCAGCTGTATGGCCTGCTGAAAAATATTTGGTAAATCTGCAACCAAACTTTATATAATTTCCTATCCTTAAATCAGACATATTAAAGAGCTTCATTTATTATAATTCTTCAGCCGTCCTTCCTGGAGGAACTGTTCAGAGCACGACATAAAGTAATCAATTTGTTCGAGAACATCTCAGATGTAAATCAATATTTTAGGTATGTGCAAGTAACTAACTTCTAAAAAAGCAGGCGAAAAGCATTCTGACACATAAATATTTATGGATGTTTCATGGATTTCTTTCTCTTACAGAAAAAACTTCCTGAAGATCAATATATTTTTCCAAGAGTTGCGTGAACATAAGACGCTCCATTTTCATTCGTACGGGGTTAGTTTAAATAAATGGACACTTTTTATCTAACCACATGACAAGTTTTAGCCAAATGCATGCAGCTTATGTTTTTAGAACAAGTATGATAAAACATCAAATAGCTACATAGGTTACCCTGCGTATACTAACTATATAGTTTATAGTTGAATCTTTTAAACTGTTCATGATGCAGTGTTGACCTTTTGAGCTAGAGTTTTAATAAAAAACACCAACATTTTATTTTTAATTGTACATGCCTAGTGGTATTTTTTTATTTCCTGCAATCTCATTGGCGGCAGCTGTAGGCGACTTTTTCTTACGATATCTTGATCGTGGTTCAAAAAATTAAGTTTTTTTGCAACAATATTTTTTACTAAGTGCTATTTAAATTGTTGAAATTGATTTAAAGAATTGCTCATAGAGAAAGCAAAATATATTCAGATCGTAGCTGCGTGAGTGAATTTTACTATCCAGACGAAGTGACCTTTGAAGAAAATACTCCAATTTCAGAACAACATCGATCATATTTCTATGTCCTTAGTGCAGGAGTCACCATTTTATTATGGTGATAGCCATAGAAGTCGTGGGCGGAAGTTTTCGAGCTTGTAGGGCTATTCTTACTCGACCAACTACAGCACCGGTACGGGAACAACGTCGGCTTATACCGTGACGATGGCCTTGCAGTCATAAATACCAAATCTGGAAGACTCTGCGACAAAGAAAGAAAACCTCTCACACCTATTTGATGAGCTTGGACTAAAAATCACAGTGATGACAAACCATGAACGCACAAACTTCCTTTACGTAATCTTTGACCTTAGCAACGACACCTACCAACCATATAGAAAACCCAACGACGAGCCTCTTTACATTCACAGATCGTCCAACCACCCACCATCAGTATTACGCCAACTACCCACATCCATCAACAACCGAATTAATACACTCTCATCTAGCAAAGACACCTTCGAAAATGCCGCACCAATTTACAACCAAGCTCTTAAACAAAGCAGCTTCCCCACCCAACTTACCTTTAAACCATCAAACATCAGTGAATGGCTCGTGAAAGCACTACGTGCAACGTGGCTCGTGTCCACTACGTGCAACAGAAAACGTAACATCACTTGGTTTAACCCACCATACAGCAAAAACGTAAAAACACACATCGCCCACGACTTCCTACAACTTATCGACAAACATTTCCCACCAAATACTATACTCTCCAAGATATTCAACCGACACACAATACGCGTAAGCTACAGCTGCGGCGAAAACATGAAAACCTTCATACCCAGACACAACAAGACTATTTTAAAAAGACTTAACCCAGAAACAACTCAGAACAAGAACAACCCCCCAAAGAACTGTAACTGCAGACAGAAACACCTATGCCCGACAAATGGCAATTGCTTGAAACCCAACGTGATTTACAAAGCCGACGTGACAACGACTGACAACAACGAAACAAAAACTTATATAGGTGTTACTGCATGCGCTTTTAAGATATCGAAACCACATTAAATCAATTAAGAACATTAAATACCGCAACGAGACAGAACATTCTAAATACACGTGGACATTGAAAGAAAACAAACGAAACTACAACATTAAATGGGACTTCATCAAACAACTTCCACCTCCGAACAAAAACCAAAAAACCCGCCGTCTTTGCCTTGAAGAAAGACTACTTATCCTGAAAGGACGTAAAAAGAACATTTTAAATAAACGTTCCGATATTTTTAGGGCATGCCGTCATGTAACCTAACACCTTTTAATCGATGTATATAGTCAGCGAATAATAAATAATCTGTCAGTTGCCTGAAGATCGCCTTACGGCGTGAAACTCCGAGTAGCGACAGCAAAAACTTGTCCATTTTATTTCATTTTATGTATAATTACTATATATATATATATATATATATATATATATATATATTAAATATTTTATTTATATTTTTAATTTTTAATTCAAATGAAAATTTCTTTGTAACTATCCTTTATTTTGTGTATTTTTTTATAGATAGGACGTTTATTATCAGACATAGGTGGTCAGTTGGGTCTATGGATTGGAGTTTCAGTTGTAACATTGGTGGACTTCACTGAAAGCCTTTCAAACTTCATGAAGGCTTTTTATCGACGGATAAAGATGAAGATGGTCAAAAAATCGCACAGGAATCCAACAGTTGACTCACTCAACTACCAGAGCAACAACAAAAAACCTAAACCTAATCGTATGTAAGCCACGAACGATAAAAAAAATATATGTTTTAAGTCAAGAACAAAATAGTTTTATCAGCTAAAATATTATGACACGATGTAAAAAGACAAAATCCGTGTAAAACAACAGTAGATAAGATGCAGCTTTGTCACACTTTTGTCACGGAGCTCTTACCCGTGCCAGTTAGTTTCCAGTCCCCTGAAGTTGATCGGTGCGCGCGCATGTCAACCGGAAATAGGGTTTAATAAACATGGCATGGCATTGGATGGCGTGAAAATCGGAAATACGACAAAGCTGGAAGTTGCATGCTATTGACAAAGTAACATTAGATCCGCCTTATGTTTTATTGGTTAATAAACCGGATCTATGTCATTGTGTATTCATTCTTCAAACTATATAGTCGAACTATCGTCTTAAAAAATGTTATTTGCGTTGTTTATTGTTGCATTGCTTTTGGACGTTTTGAAAAAACAAAAATATGGCACACATGTTTAATCAGATATATGCAGACACTGTTGAGTTTGAAGAAGTTAGTCACAGCGATCTTATCAATTTGATTTTCGTCGATTTTATAAGTAAAAAGATTCAAGAGCTACGAAGAGCTGAAAAGGATGAAAGTAAAGCAGACCCTTGGACGGAGTATCAAAACGTTTTAGAAATGATGGCTGAGGAAGATCGGTGGTTCAATTTTGCAGCTCGTGCAGTCGAAACAATCAATCGCGAACATGTCTGGAATGGAATATGTGAAGCCTTTAAGTTTCTAAAGTACAGTGGACCTTCGAACTCTCACAAGACATATTTTGACAAACTGTTTAGTGTTACTTGGGTAGAACTAATGTTAATGTACACGGAGACAAAACGTCCTCCTTTTATCAACATCTCTTTGACTATGCTGATTGTAGTTGTAAACTGAAATACAGATCAACTGTAATTGCTTTGACAAAAAATAAAATATAAATTTCAATGTTATTGCATTTTGTCTTCAGTTGTTTTATGACCATGTCATTGTGAAAATGGGGATCGGTAGCAGCAAACGTGAAAATAGAAATGCAAAAAGGGATAAAAATCATAATCGTCAGAAAATGTTTCGCTTGGGTATAAGTTTCGGACGCAACGATCTCAATCTTGAGGGTCATTTGCAAGCAGGATACACAAGTAAAACTGTTAAAATTATGGACCCGCCGCAATTAAACTTCCAACAGATAATGCGATAGAAGAAACACTGCCTGTAACTGAAAACATTGAACCCATCGATAATGAGTAGTTAAAAGAAATTGACATCTAATTGCAAAATTATTATCACGAGAACATTGTCATGAGTAACGTTGACCGGTACTTAGCCGGTGTATACTTCAATCCAAAACGCCCAGGAAGCTACGGAGGTGTTGAACGTTTGTACCGCGATGTAAAGGCAGAAGGAATATATGACATTAGTCGTGAAAGAATTAAAGAATGGCTCATGCAACAAGACGCATACTCTTTGCATAAACCTATTCGAAGAAAGTTTGAAAGAAATCGTGTCGTAGTGAGTGGTATTGACGACCAGTGGCAATTGGATCTTGCAGACATGCAATCTTTGCAAAAGTATAATGATGGTTATCGCTATCTTCTTATCTGTATTGATGTTTTTCCAAATATGCATGGGCTGTTCCATTAAAAAGAAAACAGGATCGTCGCTGGTAGAAGCTTTTAAAAGATTTTGTCATCAGGACGTAAACCGACACACATTCAAACGGATCAAGGCTCGGAGTTTTTAATCGAGACTTTAAGAAACTTTTGACAGAAGAAAACGTTACCTTGTTTAATACATTTAACGAGACGAAGGCATCCATCGTTGAACGTTTGATACGTACACTGAAAACTAAAATGTGGCGCTACTTCACAGCAAACAAAACAATGAGATACATTGACATGCTTCCTGATCTACTGTATTCTTATAATCATAGCATGCATCGCAGCATTAAGGAAAAACCGATCAACGTTACAAGTGAAAATGAAGATAGAATTCGGCAAAATTTATATGGTGATAGCAAATTAAATAAACCTACGCATGTAAAATATAAGTTTGATATAGGTGACCAAGTACGAATAAGTAAAATAAAACGAAGGTTTGAGAAGGGGTATTTACCGAATTTTTCAAAAGAAATTTTCACTGTAAGTCAAAAAATACCGCGCAATCCTCCTGTATACAGACTGAAAGATCATGAAGGGACGAACTTGAAGGAACATTTTATGAAAAAGAACTTCAAAAGTCATCAAGAAAGACGATGTTTATGAGATTGAAAAATACTTAAGAAACGTGGTAGAGGGGCAATGTACAATATTTTGTAAAGTGGTCTGGCTACCCTAACAAATTTAATTCATGGGTACCAGCATCGGAAATACATATATAAAACGTAACCGTTTTCATGATTTTTTCATTTCACATTATACCTTAAAGATGAGCGGGACACACTTCTATCTGACATTACCTAGTAATGCATCTCTCTCTGTATTTCCTGAGAATAAGATTTCAGGTTATCGCGTAAAACTACCTCACGTTGTGAATTTAAATGGTAATTGGGAAGTAGGATTGTATTCAATTACATATCCTCATACATGGTACACGTTGAAAAAAGGTTTGGATACACATATATATGTAACTCACAAAACAGGTCTACCTACTCCGGTATTTGTCGACTATGGCCTGTATGAAAAAGCCTTCGACCTAGTAAAATCAGTTAATGAGACTCTTGACAAAGAAGTAAAAGACAATATCAAATTGAGCTTTGACCCCGAACAGAAAAATTAAAGTGCATGTAAGACAGGGTTACAAAATATCATTTAATCAACGAATGTCGGTCTTACTCGGTTTTGGCGGAAAAGACGTAGAGATTTTAAAAACAACCGAAAGCCCTTATGCTTCTGATTTGCACGGATCCGTCATGATGTATGTATATTGCAACATTGTACAACCGCAAGTTGTTGGAGACGTCAATGTAAAATTACTAAAGGCAGTTACCATTCAAGGAAAATATGGAGACATTGTTTCAAGAACATTCACTAATATCCAATACATACCTGTGCAAACAAAATCTTTTGAGGACATCGAAATTCTCTTAAGGGACGAGTTAGGAAACCCCATCGCATTTGAACGAGGGAAGTCGATAGTGACACTTCATTTCAGAAAGCAAGCTTCGTCTTATTTTACATAAGAAATATGACTCTAACAAATCGTTATGTTCAATATTATCTCAACCAACAACGAGGATACGGTTCATCACCAGTGTTTAAAGGAGCACCTTGGCAAAGAGGATATGGGCAAGTGGGTTATGGTCTTGGTGGCTTATTTCGCAGTTTAGCTAGGGCTGTAATACCTCTGGCAAAAAGCGGTGCAAAAGCTCTGGGTAAAATTGCTCTTAACACAGGAGCAAACGTTTTAGGCGATGTTATCTCGGGGAAAAGTGTGAAAGAGTCTGCAAAATCGCGAGTAAATCAGGCTGCTAAAGATGTGGGGAAAATGGCTGTAAACAGAATGCAGCAGTTTGCTCAAACAGGAAGAGGAAAGTCTTCAAAGAAACGGTCAAGAAAACCAGCTAAAAAGAGAAAGGCGACGACTTCCATTGCCATTCACAGTTCAGCCAAGAGACGTAAAGCAGCTAAAGAAGCAGAGGACATTTTCGGCTAAATATGGATTTCGTTCATCCAAAATCTGCAGAATGTACAAAACCGAACTTGATTTATTTTCTGTCCCACCAACACAAGTCAGTTTAGAAAAGGGCATTGGATTGATCATCAACCTGTGTCCAGCGTATCTGAAAATGGACCAATTACATTTTAGCGCCCGGCACTGAAGATTATGTTGACATGTCTAAGACAATATTGGTAGCTAGAGCGAAAGTAACAAAAGCCGATGGTGGGGATATCGATGATGACACTAAAGTTGGACCTGTAAACAATTTCTTGCACAGTTTGTTCAAGCAAGTTGACGTGTTTCTAAAAGGAAAGTTAGTTACACAAGCAACAGGAACATATCCATATCGTGCATATCTCGGAACACTTTTAAATTATGGTCCGTCAGCCAAACAATCCCAGCTCACCGCTGCGTTATTTTACAAAGATACTGCAGGTCAGATGGATAATGCAGATCCTGCTCACGCAAGTCCAAACAGGGTTTGAAGACAAGAAATAAGTTTATCATGGGAAGTAAAATTGTTGATATGGCAGGTCCTATCTTTTGCGATGTTTTCTTTGGTGAACGTTACTTACTTAGCTATGTTGATTTGAAAGTGGTCATGAACCGTACCAGTGACGAATTTGTATTAATGTCATCGGTGGACGGTGCAGCCTTTAGAGTGAAACTGATAGATGCATACCTTAAAGTTCGTAAAGTCAAAGTGAATCCTAGTATATCTCTGGCTCACGAAGTTGCCCTGAAAAAAGGTCCAGCTATTTACCCTGTAAGACGTGTGGACTGTAAAAGTTTTATCATTCCTTCTGGAAACCCTTCACTGCAAAAAGATAACCTTTTCAATGGTTTAGTGCCTAAATCGTTTGTTTTCGGTCTTGTTGAAAGTGCGTCATTCAACGGAGCTTATAAAAGAACCCATTCAATTTCCAACATTTCAACATTTCATCGTTAGGCATTTCAATAAATGGTGAATCTGTACCATTTAAACCAATCAATTTGTCCTTTGGTGCGAATCCAAGATTTATAGAAGCATTTCTATCGCAGTTTTCAGGCACTGGGAAAATGTATTACGACACAGGCAATGGCATTACGCGTGAAGATTTCCCAAACGGTTTTGCCCTGTTCGGCGCGGACTTTACCCCGATATGTGCAGCGCATCCGAACATTTTAACACGGTGCAAAAGGAAACCTGGCCATTGACTTACAATTCTCGACACCGCCAACTCATGCAGTTAGCCTTGTGTGCTATGGAGAGTTTGAAAATATAATACAAATCGATGGAGAGAGAAATGTCGTTTATGACTACATTGGATAAATGAACACCTCACAAATATGGACCGCTTTGAAATCCGATCCGGTAACAGGAAAAAAATTTCTCGGTGTTTTTCCAGCCGACCGTTTGCCTAAAGAAATCGAAAGCTACCCAAAAGGATTTATCGCAAACACGGATGTAAGCGGAAAACCGGGGACCCATTGGGTTGCCTTTACTTTCCTTCAGAAGAAAAAGCCGAATTCTTCGATAGCTATGGACAACCACCAGGGCGATATCATAAGTTCTTTAGAGATTATTTGAAACATTATGATTGGGGTTTAATAAACGTCAATTGCAAAGTATCTGGACGGATGTATGTGGACAATATTGTATATTTTACCTCAGCCATAGAGTGCGAGGATATAGCATGAATAAGATTGTAAACATGTTTGATGGTAATACTGTTGAGAACGATAACAAGGTATCAAGTTTCGTTAGCAGACATTTTCATATAGAAACTAGTGTAACCCTAAACGATAGCATTCAGTCAAGTATAAAATTTGTTGTAAAAGCTTGAGCCGTTTATTATCAATAAAATTTCTTTGTGTAAGCTAATTGCCTGTGTTTTCTATTTGCATATTCTAATGATAACAGTCAGGAAATTGATATCAACTGCTCAATTTATTTAAACAAAACAAATCTTTACATGTCAAATTTTAATAGTCTATCCAACGTAAGCGAGTTTTCTTTAGTGTAGGGCTGGCTTTAGGTGTTGTCATTTTCGTTCTTGAGCCTCTGTGGTAGGCTATTCCGTCTTCTTCATTGGGCGAAGTTTCCATTTGAGCTTCTTCCCATCTTACATCGTTCCGAACCAAATCACGAGGAATGTTTATTTTGATAAAACGCGAAAGAATTCTCTAGAACCTGTAGGATTGAAATTCTTTCTCCCTCTTACGGCGTCGCTAATGAGGTCTGATATATTTGATTGAGGAATAATAACACCGTCAAGTTTGACTTGTCCTGAATCATCCCAAGTTATTATATCTGGTTTTGTTTTGAGACGCTGCAGTATTGCTGTTGCGCGTTCACGCATCGTCTTCGGCACACTTTGTACAATGACGGAGTCAGCTAATGTACGCACTTCGTTGTTTATTACCGTGTTTCTTTCTTCCCCGTCGGTTGTATCCATCACGCGTACTGTGGGTATCTGAATATCTTTTTGTTTCTTCAAATTAAGGAATTGCTCAAAGTTTGTGTTGAAAAGTTTTTGCCTTTGATCGTCACTTAAACCGTCTTGGTGAAGGATGTGCGAGAGTTGAGTATCTTTTTGCATCATGTTCATCGTAATTGGCGAAACTTCAAATTTTTGCTTTTGTTCATATTTATTATAAACGTCTTCAGGTACTAAAATCATTCGCTTGGCATGCTTCATTATTTCAGCAAACTCCTAGTACGTTCAAAACCGGCGGTAGGAAGGCGCTCAGTAGATTGCCTCCTTTTTGATTTAAAAGTTTTTTCTTTTTAGCTCTTGAAATTCTCTTGTTCGCTAAGGCTCTGAGATGTTTCTTATACCTCAACAAGCGTCGTTTTGACTCGCAGATATCGGTACAGTTCCTTTTAACACATTAACTGCGCATTCACAAATGCACAACATGACATCAGATGGTCCATGTTCGATGATAACCTTTCGAATTTTCGGCTTAGATTTTGCAAGTACTTGCAGGTACGGAAGATTGCTCCTAATTCGTTTAGACATGATGTTTAAATGATTGTTGATGTCGATGCTTATCACTTATGTACATAGACAATCTGCTTTTCACCGGGCAAGATATTTGTTCTGACACGCATATTGTCAGATGTGAGTTGATGCAAATCGAGCAAAAGATAGCCGTAAGGGCGGCATGTGGCGTCTTGAAATGACTCCAAAAGGTAATTCGTTTTCTTTGGGTACATCTGCCGTGCCAATGTTGCGATACCTAGCGAATCTCTGGGGTTTTTAAAAATGATCATGTAGTGGGAATTTAAGCTGATTGTTCGGGATTGTTTACCAGGCGGAAATAAATTTTGTGTTAGATACATGACAGAGACGCCACGGTGATGTGACCCGCGGGTAAATAAATCGGACATTCGTTGATCGCTAGAACATTCTGACATCAAATCGTCAACGACCACTAAAGAGTTTTGACAACCTTCCAGAATATCAAATAAGTTGTCCGGGAATCCTTCGACGAAGCAAATGTTTGGAATTTTGATTCCATTTCACCAAATTCACTTTGCCGTTCACCATAACAGTAAATAATTTTATTCGGAACAGGATAAAAAAGTTCATTTAAATTATAAAGCATCGACCTAACCAAATAGCTTTTGCCCGACTGACTTTGACCACACACATAAAAGTTGGCAGGTGTTCTAAAACGTACGTCCATTGTCTCGCAAATAAAAGCAAACATGCTCTGCTTTCACTTTTATAACCACTCGCTAGTAAGCATTTTGACATATTCAAAGAAAGACGGTATGATTCGACTAGCTTGAATGGGAGGTATTTGTAAAATAGTGAACAAAGTGCACACAATAAGAATACATTGGACAATGAACAATTTTTATTAAATATTTTTCTAATTATCTACATGAATCAAACAACAAAAATCTCTTTTGATTACATATGAACACATCATACTTTAGCAGATATTTATGACAAAAATTTTAAAAGCACTTGAGGGTTTACTTTAAAATCCTCACAAGCATAGGCATGTCTTTTAATCGTTCATTCATTTTGTAACTACATTCATAGTTCGCAACATTCATAGTTCACAAGAGTTGTTTGTAACTTTTCCAATTTTCCATAATGAATTCCTTGCTGTCTGTATGTTTTTTCCTTATGGCTTGCTCATAAGACGAATAAAGGTTTAAACTATTGTATATAAATTATACCAAGTTGCTATCATAAAGCAGGGGGGGAGGGAGTTTAAATGAGCAATACCCATAAATGAATACATGATAACAACTTGGTATAATTTATATACAATAGTTTAAACCTTTATTCCTCTTATGAGCAGATGAGCAATGCTCATTGATGCTCATAATTACTTATGAGCACTTGCTCAAATGCTCATAACTGCTTCAACACACTTGCTCATTTGCCCACAAATGCACATTGCTACATAAAATGTCTCATTTCTAAAAAAGCAGTGCCGGCGAAATGAGCTGCAGATATTGTGGAAAAGTATTTAATCGAGCTTTCAACTTACGCAGACACGAAAAGAATACTGTCCACTAAGGGATGAGGAAAAAATGTCTCAATCAGATTCAGACAGTCAGGGAATGCATTTCGAAGATAATGTTTCTACAAGTTCAACAGATGAATCTGAAAGTTCAATGTCAATAGAAAATGAGGCTGAAACTGGAGAGAAAACTGATCCTTGGATACCTTTGATAGAAGAAGCAAGGGAAAGAAGTAATGTAGATTTCGATGAGATGAAGGAAAGCCTTGTGAACAGTGGTCTGGATGAGCAGACAGCTGAAAATCAAGCATATTCTAACATTCTACCAAAACTTCAAAAAGAATTGGAAAGTATTTATATGCAACGTCTTATGTGGATAAACCAACTGAAAAAAGATCCCATCCACAGAAAAATAATGCATACAAAGAAAGGGTTTATAGAAAATGACGACTTTGATCCACAGGAAGCTATGGAAGCAGCTATTGATAAGAGAAAGTTTCTCATCAACAGACTTTTAAAAGAGTACAGCTTTGGTGAGATTGCCAATGATGAAGAAGATTAACTTTGTTAGATGAATTCGTTTCATAATAACTTGTATCTTATTTTGAAGTGACGTTGTTCAATAAAATCTTTTCATTTTCAGTTTAGTGTGAAAATTACTTTAATATTGCATAGCTGCAAAATCCTCTGCTATTGTTTCTATCTCTATCTGTTTAATGGAAACATGCCGAGAAAGCCTCTTAGAGCTATACATACTGCGCGAAGCTCGATGTTTTGAAATATTTTGCGCCTTCATAAGATGAAAAGGAAATTCCCTAAAGTGATGATGCATGAAATAGCTCGAATAATATTACGCTTACGGCACACTTCTACCTATATACGCGACTTTCGGCAGTAAACCGGTTATTTTAAGCCTGAAACAACTAAAATTGTTGTGCCACATCGCATCTTGAATGCATAAGTTAATAAATTTAAACCACTATAGGCAGATAGGCTTGTGGTATCAATTACTGCAATATCAATATCAAACGCGCGTTGCACTTTTATCAGTTGATTGCCCTAACTTCTTGGTTTAAATTCTCCTAATACGATCTCTAGCAACCAGTAAAACAAACGCATAAAAGTAATAATAAAAATAATGTTTGTAAATCTAAGAAGGACAGAGTTAAAAGCTAGGATACTGCACAGATCTTACCCACGCCACATTATTCAAGGTCATACTATTCAATGGTAATTTATAATTTACATTTGCGAGATGGCAACGAAGGTCACATCTCAAGCGCATGTGTAGTGTATCTCAACCACTTACGAAACAGAGAGCCTTTGTGAAGATGCAATATCCAAACATGCAATCGAAGAAGGATGGCCTCGCCATAAGCGTCGTTTTATACCTTCAGTAAGTACCGTTTGTCTTTTTTCTGTTCCTTAGAGTGTTTGTATTAACTTTAACAGAGGCGTCGATTTTATTTTTTAGAAAAATGTGATCACTGTGATGATTATCTTGTAAAACCCTCGTGTGGGCATGTATCGTCTCATAAAAGATCTTATCGAGTAAGTTTTAATTCGTTTGTAGTTGTCGTAAAATGTTTTTTTCTATGTAATATTACATCGCTTACGTATATGTATACAGAAGTGCTAACATGTAAGCAGTAAATTCATACATGTTTCTTATATTTCATTTAGAACAATGTGTAATGGTTTGACCTTACGAATCGAACAGGAATAAATAAAAATATATATTTACAAAAGCTTAACGACTCGTGTTTCAAGTTTGTTGTTTGACCTTACGAATCGAACAGGAATAAATAATATATATTTACAAAAGCTTAACGACTCGCGTTTCAAGTTTGTTCTTTTTATCTGAAACAAATATTTTAAGCCAATCTTTACAAGTATATTTTAGTATCTCAAGTCCATTAACGGGTGGCTTGACATCTTCAATGCTTTTCATAAAATCTTTGATCACAATCTCTTCGGACACGCTTTCCAGGGCATCATCAAAATGCAACAACATACGCTCGTCATGCTCCATCATGAGACAGTCATGCTCGAGTTGAGAGTGGTGATCAATCATGCATCCATTGCAGTTCTTATTTACTTCAGCGTTTATCATTGCAGCAATTTCTTCAACATAGCAGTCTAAAAGTTTATTTTCTAACAAACTTTGACGTACAGTTATTTCATCCTTTTCTGACTCCAAAGTCAATTTGTTCATTCTTAATGCCAGATCAATGTCTACATTCAATTCCATTTGTTTCAAGAGATAAAATGTAAACCTTTCGATAAAGTATAAACTATAAAATGCAATTACCTCGTTTTCTACCGTTTTTACCTTCGATTGAGAAAAGGAAACGGATCTAATGTCACTTTGTCAATAGCATGCAACTTCCAGCTTTGTCGTATTTCCGATTTTCACGCCATCCAATGCCATGCCATGTTTATTAAACCCTATTTCCGGTTGACATGCGCGCGCACCGATCAACTTCAGGGGACTGGAAACTAACTGGCACGGGTAAGAGCTCCGTGACAAAAGTGTGACAAAGCTGCATCTTATCTACTAACAACTCACCAAAACCCGATATCGTTTGACTCCTGCCTTATATTCTTTTTTAAATATTCCAAGCAGACCAACAATAAACCAAGCCATACGTCATTTACACGAAATGTGTGATGAAGCGTCATTCGTGAAAATCGCAAGTTTCTGTGAACAAAAATGCGAGTAGTCACGATGGATTTACACAGTTGTAACACACGAGGCCAGTATGCAGAAATGCAAAGGCATAAAAAAAACGAATAAAACAAAAAACTAGGCCAATAACACAGCTAGCTGAGTATTGTGTACCGAAATTCTATCTGGTGTAAAAGATAACCAGCTTGACGCGCAGGCTATTGAACACACGCAAGAATTACTTTGTCTAAGCACAGTGAATATACATATCACCATCAGGGATTCTGATTTAGCTATTAGGGAGAATGAGCTGAATGAAACAAAAGAATTATCACTATGTATTTTTATTCTCAAATATATTTTTATGTCTAAATGGTCAGAAGGAACTTTAATCTTGTCTATGCATGATGAAACTTTTAGATACGAAACTAAACATTACAAGGTTAAATAGTTGGAATGTTATTAAACAAAAAGAATGATAGCACAGCGCTATAACCAACAACTACAAACAATAACGACCTTATTATCTAACAACATTTGAGAAATTAACCAAATGTTGTTAGATAAGGTCATTATTTCATTTTTTTTCTCAAATGTTGTTAGATAAGGTCGTTATTGTTTGTAGTTGTTGGCTAGCGCTGTGCTATCATTCTTTTTGTTAAACTAAACATTAATATGTTTAGCTTCAAAGTTAGACTGCTTGACATATGTTGAAGTGCACGGGACAGAACTTTTATCAAAACTATATAGTTGTCGAGAAAAAAGTATCTTTGCAAATTATTAACTCGACCGACACATTCTCCTTTACGTAGAAAACTGCATCACATTCAGCAACCTCATTGAGAAGTGCTCGATTCGCTCCCAGGCTCTCCTTCACTTTTAGCAGCCTAAAAATTGAAGACAAAGGAATTGAAGAAAAAAATAATAAAACGTAGAAAAATTGAAAAAGAATTAAGGAAAATTGATGACATAATTCACATCTTGCATGTCCGACGTCCCTTGGTCAATACCTTTAACTGACGATTTATTTCCTCTTCCGCTTCTTTTATCATACCTAAAGGGTAAAGAGAGTCTAACGAAAAAAATTCCACATCACCTTCCTTACAGACTTATTCACTGTAACAACACTAATATGTTACATTACATGTGCAGTTCCTCAGTTCAGTATTAGTTGTACAATATGATGACCAATGTGGTAAATAATTATGTAGAGAGTGGCCATGAGCAGACAAGGCAAGTACTTGCATGGAAAATGGCTATGGACAAATCATTGATCTCTAAGGTTTTATGGTATACTACCTGATATTCTTGTATCTGTAACTTGTGGTGTTAACTTGAAGCCATATGTCATGAGTTGAAAGTCTTCCTTTAAATAATAAAAACAGGTTGATTAATCATGATACCTTTAAAATTGTATTTACTTAAAGGACATTCGAATAGCACTGCAACTATCACTAAAAAACTTTATACTAATAAAATGGGAGCACACATTTACAGGATATTATACCCTTTTTAGAAAGAAATTTTCACAAGAACTATGTTCTGTGGAAAATCATAGTTGTATTGAAGAGTGTGAAGGCCAATTTGAACGAATAATTAGGATCAGAACTAACTCAAGTATTTAACTACTAAGTAACTATTATTCTATTTTAGTACTTCTATAACTTACTCATTGTAGTCAAAACAACTGACCCATTCTCTTCATTACACTTGTTCAATGGTTCTGGTTCCGAAGACATACTAGAAGAAAAAATAACAACAAATGGAAAAATTACATTTAAAACTTATCCAATTTTCATGTACTTGCTTATTCGATTTCCGACATTTTGAATATGTAATGTGAAATACTTTATGAAAGTATAAACGTAACGTGTTAGAGCCTCATCATCGTTATGGAATGATTGTGTCATTTACTATGAAGTCTTACAAATTTCATAATTGTAAAATGTAAACATAAATCTTGAATCTAGAAAGACAGGGGGGAGCTCTCCCCAACGTCTGCACCACTATGAAACACAGGTGCCGGTTGCACGAAGCCTGGATAGCGTTATCCATTTGATAGAAAAAATTTTCAAACTTGCAAAAAAGGTGTTTATATTTTTCTTACGGCAATGAAATTTCGTAATCTTCGAAACAATATTTTATTTTAGTGATTGTTCAGTTCGAATCTTATACTTTCTGCTTTTGAAAGATTTATAAAGTTTAAAAACTTGTTATCCAATGGATAACGCTATACTGGCTTCGAGTAACCGGCCTCTGGTCTATAAAGTCATAAAAAATAAAAACATTGCGGCAGAAATATAAACATATATACACCAAAAATTGAGAAAACCATTAAGAGCAAAAATTCTGCTGTTTTAGGTATAGTGAAAATGGACAAAAATTGAAATTAAATTGAACCAGCGAAAATTTTGCCTATAATTTGTGACGTCATTAATGAAAAGCATTTCAAAGTCAACGAACGAGAGAATGCAAAAGACACACAAACTAGTATGGCAGGTAAAACTAAAATTGGAAAAGTAATGTAGCATAAATATTTCAAAGAAATGAAAATTTGCAAAACCTTGACTAACTGCTGAATCTAAAACTGTACGTATATTTCATTATTTGTTGTAGCATGTCAACTAACTCAATAAACACTGTACACGTTGAAAGAAAGGAAAAAGCGACCAAGCCAGCATTTTTTAAGTTAACAGCATGCATTATATTCTTCTTGTCTTTAACCATGTGTGTATATCAAACGTACCTTCTTGTCCTCCACTACCTAAGTGGTCCCATTGAAACACAGATAAAAGTAACGATGCACACCACTTTACGGTTTCCTGCAGTAACAATATGCAACATTAATCCAGTGAGAAGATCACGGTAAGTTAGAAATAATAACATCATTCATGTTCTCGTCAAAAAAATTCTCAAAGGTATGGTCCACAGAAGTAAATGACTAAACATATTCTTTGATAAAGATGGGAAAAAAGAAAGAAAAGCGAAAGAGAAATGTCGGATTCAACGCAGTGGATTCAAGAACCACATAAACGCTATCGTCCAGCCAGTATCGATAATTTTACACACAGAATAAAACGAAATGCGGAATTGAGAAAAAACTTGCATTATGTATCATCAGAAATGAAAAACAGAATAAATCAACTAGAAAACAGAATCAAGAAATATATAAGTACAAAGAACGAAAGCAAAATTAACACAAAACCGACAAAAGTTAACATAAAACAATCAAAAGAGTTCATGGCTCATGTGATCACAAGCAATATGAGCAACATAGAAATGAAAAAGCGACTTAATGATTTGGAAAAACGACTGAAAATTACTGAGCTGACAACTGATGACATAACAAAGCAAATATCCGAGACACGAGGCTACTTAAACCAATTAAAAGCAAACATTAGTCAAGCAGAGAAAGAACCAGAGAAAAATAACACGGCTGGTGATATGCAGAAGGATGGCATAAAAATTACCACCAAGCAAAGATTTACAGGCGTTTCAAAACTATCTCAAGGATATCGGTGAAATGACACGAGAGGATTTCCAAGATTTCGGAAATCAGAAGAATGATTTTATTGCGAGTTGTATATGGCAGGGGACAACATGTGATCCAAGGTGACATAGAAGGATCATGCGTGACAACTTTTTACACACATTTTATCATTGTGCATTTTTCTAGTTATTTTGAAGTATTTCAAAACTATATGTATGGAAATTGCTTTACTTTCAACACAAGTAAAGTCAACAGTAGCGTTAGCGGTACAGGACCTTACAATGGTGAGTACGACCGAACAGAAACATCACATGCATTTAAAATAAATCGCATGTTTGGAAATTAATAAATTTACTTACGTAGGTCTTAGTCTCTTCATTTTCCTCGAGCAAGAAGAATACATGGATCGTATAGCGTCAGCAGCCGGAGCTCGTGTCACAATTCACGAGTTTGACCATGAACCACAGCCAGAAGAGAAAGGATTTTACGTTGCTCCAGGATTTACAACATCCATATCTCTTAGAAAGGTAAGAAGATCAAACAAATAAAATACAGCGTCATACCAACAATTTAAAATGTTGCGATAAGTAATAATTAAAGTTTAGACATAGTAGACAAATCTATAAAGTGACTTCAGTGACATTACTTTAATATACAAGTATAAATATTAGTTTATTTTTCTAGATGACAACTCAAACTGTAAAGCCTATTTGCGATCCTAACAAGAAAACAACGGTAGACAATGAAAAAACATATTCTTACTCACAGACGGTAATAATTTTAGTTTATACGGTGTTCATTATGTCAGATTGAATTGATAGAGCTTGTTCTTTAAATATAGAATTGTATTAAGAAATGTCTTTCAGACGAAATAATTCGTCAATGTCATTGTGCGGGAACACAGTTCTTACTTGATATGAAAACGTGTTCAGCAGACAACAAGACAGAAGGTAAAAACATGTGATTAACGGCTGAAAAGAACTTAAAATTTTACAAACTTACTTGTCTGTTTAGCTCTATGCATTGAACGCCTTGAAAGTCTAGCAAGAACGAACAACTTGCCATGCTACTGTCCATTGGCTTGCAAGTAAAATAGTCACTAAACATAATTTAAAAAAAACGTGATAGGGTTAATAGCATTAAGTTTTCTCTTCTTTAAGGTCAACAATCTATCATTCTGTAATATCTTCAGCTGTATGGCCTGCTGAAAAATATTTGGTAAATCTGCAACCAAACTTTATATAATTTCATATCCTTACATCAGACATATTAAAGAGCTTCATTTTTATAATTCTTCAGCCGTCCTTCCTTGAGGAACTGTTCAGAGCACGACATAAAGTAATCAATTTGTTTGAGAACATCTCAGATGTAAATCAATATTTTAGGTATGTGCAAGTAACTAACTTCTAAAAAAGCAGGCGAAAAGCATTCTGACACATAAAATATTTGTAGATGTTTCATGGTTTTCTTCCTCTTACAGAAAAAACTTCCTGAAGATCAATATATTTTTCCAAGAGTTGCGAGAACATAAGACGCTCCATTTTCATTCGTACGGGGTTAGTTTAAATAAATGGACACTTTTTATCTAACCACATGACAAGTTTTAGCCAAATGCATGCAGCTTATGTTTTTAGAACAAGTATGATAAAACATCAAATAGCTACATAGGTTACCCTGCGTATACTAACTATATAGTTTATAGTTGATTCTTTTAAACTGTTCATGATGCAGTGTTGACCTTTTTGAGCTAGAGTTTTAATAAAAAAACACCAACATTTTATTTTTAATTGTACATGCCTAGTGGTATTTTTTTTTATTTCCTGCAATCTCATTGGCGGCAGCTGTAGGCGACTTTTTCTTACGATATCTTAATCGTGGTTCAAAAAATTAAGTTTTTTTGCAACAATATTTTTTACTAAGTGCTATTTAAATTGTTGAAATTGATTTAAAGAATTGCTCATAGAGAAAGCAAAATATATTCAGATCGTAGCTGCGTGAGTGAATTTTACTATCCAGACGAAGTGACCTTTGAAGAAAATACTCCAATTTCAGAACAACATCGATCATATTTCTATGTCCTTAGTGCAGGAGTCACCATTTTATTATGGTGATAGCCATAGAAGTCGTGGGCGGAAGTTTTCGAGCTTGTAGGGCTATTCTTACTCGACCAACTACAGCACCGGTACGGGAACAACGTCGGCTTATACCGTGACGATGGCCTTGCAGTCATAAATACCAAATCTGGAAGACTCTGCGACAAAGAAAGAAAAACCCTCTCACACCTATTTGATGAGCTTGGACTAAAAATCACAGTGATGACAAACCATGAACGCACAAACTTCCTTTACGTAATCTTTGACCTTAGCAACGACACCTACCAACCATATAGAAAACCCAACGACGAGCCTCTTTACATTCACAGATCGTCCAACCACCCACCATCAGTATTACGCCAACTACCCACATCCATCAACAACCGAATTAATACACTCTCATCTAGCAAAGACACCTTCGAAAATGCCGCAACAATTTACAACCAAGCTCTTAAACAAAGCAGCTTCCCCACCCAACTTACCTTTAAACCATCAAACATCAGTGAATGGCTCGTGAAAGCACTACGTGCAACATGGCTCGTGTCCACTACGTGCAACAGAAAACGTAACATCACTTGGTTTAACCCACCATACAGCAAAAACGTAAAAACACACATCGCCCACGACTTCCTACAACTTATCGACAAACATTTCCCACCAAATACTATACTCTCCAAGATATTCAACCGACACACAATACGCGTAAGCTACAGCTGCGGCGAAAACATGAAAACCTTCATACCCAGACACAACTCAGAACAAGAACAACCCCCCAAAGAACTGTAACTGCAGACAGAAACACCTATGCCCGACAAATGGCAACTGCTTGAAACCCAACGTGATTTACAAAGCCGACGTGACAACGACTGACAACAACGAAACAAAAACTTATATAGGTGTTACTGCATGCGCTTTTAAGACACGATATCGAAACCACATTAAATCAATTACGAACATTAAATACCGCAACGAGACAGAACATTCTAAATACACGTGGACATTGAAAGAAAACAAACGAAACTACAACATTAAATGGGACTTCATCAAACAACTTCCACCTCCGAACAAAAACCAAAAAACCCGCCGTCTTTGCCTTGAAGAAAGACTACTTATCCTGAAAGGACGTAAAAAGAACATTTTAAATAAACGTTCCGATATTTTTAGGGCATGCCGTCATGTAACTTAACACCTTTTAATCGATGTATATAGTCAGCGAATAATAAATAATCTGTCAGTTGCCTGAAGATCGCCTTACGGCGTGAAACTCCAGTAGCGACAGCAAAACTTGTCCATTTTATTTCATTTTATGTATAATTACTATATATATATATATATATATATATATATATATATATATATATATATATATATATATATATATTAAATATTTTATTTATATTTTTAATTTTTAATTCAAATGAAAATTTCTTTGTAACTATCCTTTATTTTGTGTATTTTTTTATAGATAGGACGTTTATTATCAGACATAGGTGGTCAGTTGGGTCTATGGATTGGAGTTTCAGTTGTAACATTGGTGGACTTCACTGAAAGCCTTTCAAACTTCATGAAGGCTTTTTATCGACGGATAAAGATGAAGATGGTCAAAAATCGCACAGGAATCCAACAGTTGACTCACTCAACTACCAGAGCAACAACAAAAAACCTAAACCTAATCGTATGTAAGCCACGAACGATAAAAAAAATATATGTTTTAAGTCAAGAACAAAATAGTTTTATCAGCTAAAATATTATGACACGATGTAAAAAGACAAAATCCGTGTAAAACAACTCACCAAAACCCGATATCGTTTGACTCCTGTCTTATATTCTTTTTTAAATATCCCAAGCAGACCAACAATAAACCAAGCCATACGTCATTTACACGAAATGTGTGATGAAGCGTCATTCGTGAAAATCGCAAGTTTCTGTGAACAAAATGCGAGTAGTCACGATGGATTTACACAGTTGTAACACACGAGGCCAGTATGCAGAAATGCAAAGGCATAAAAACGAATAAAACAAAAACTAGGCCAATAACACAGCTAGCTGAGTATTGTGTACCGAAATTCTATCTGGTGTAAAAGATAACCAGCTTGACGCGCAGGCTATTGAACACACGCAAGAATTACTTTGTCTAAGCACAGTGAATATACATATCACCATCAGGGATTCTGATTTAGCTATTAGGGAGAATGAGCTGAATGAAACAAAAGAATTATCACTATGTATTTTTATTCTCAAATATATTTTTATGTCTAAATGGTCAGAAGGAACTTTAATCTTGTCTATGCATGATGAAACTTTTAGATACGAAACTAAACATTACAAGGTTAAATAGTTGGAATGTTATTAAACAAAAAGAATGATAGCACAGCGCTATAACCAACAACTACAAACAATAACGACCTTATCTAACAACATTTGAGAAATTAACCAAATGTTGTTAGATAAGGTCATTATTTCATTTTTTTTCTCAAATGTTGTTAGATAAGGTCGTTATTGTTTGTAGTTGTTGGTTATAGCGCTGTGCTATCATTCTTTTTGTTAAACTAAACATTAATATGTTTAGCTTCAAAGTTAGACTGCTTGACATATGTTGAAGTGCACGGGACAGAACTTTTATCAAAACTATATAGTTGTCGAGAAAAAAGTATCTTTGCAAATTATTAACTCGACCGACACATTCTCCTTTTACGTAGAAAACTGCATCACATTCAGCAACCTCATTGAGAAGTGCTCGATTCGCTCCCAGGCTCTCCTTCACTTTTAGCAGCCTAAAAAAATTGAAGACAAAGGAATTGAAGAAAAAATAATAAAACGTAGAAAAAATTGAAAAGAATTAAGGAAAATTGATGACATAATTCACATCTTGCATGTCCGACGTCCCTTGGTCAATACCTTTAACTGACGATTTATTTCCTCTTCCGCTTCTTTTATCATACCTAAAGGGTAAAGAGAGTCTAACGAAAAAAATTCCACATCACCTTCCTTACAGACTTATTCACTGTAACAACACTAATATGTTACATTACATGTGCAGTTCCTCAGTTCAGTATTAGTTGTACAATATGATGACCAATGTGGTAAATAATTATGTAGAGAGTGGCCATGAGCAGACAAGGCAAGTACTTGCATGGAAAATGGCTATGGACAAATCATTGATCTCTAAGGTTTTATGGTATACTACCTGATATTCTTGTATCTGTAACTTGTGGTGTTAACTTGAAGCCATATGTCATGAGTTGAAAGTCTTCCTTTAAATAATAAAAACAGGTTGATTAATCATGATACCTTTAAAATTGTATTTACTTAAAGGACATTCGAATAGCACTGCAACTATCACTAAAAAACTTTATACTAATAAAATGGGAGCACACATTTACAGGATATTATACCCTTTTAGAAAGAAATTTTCACAAGAACTATGTTCTGTGGAAAATCATAGTTGTATTGAAGAGTGTGAAGGCCAATTTGAACGAATAATTAGGATCAGAACTAACTCAAGTATTTAACTACTAAGTAACTATTATTCTATTTTAGTACTTCTATAACTTACTCATTGTAGTCAAAACGACTGACCCATTCTCTTCATTACACTTGTTCAATGGTTCTGGTTCCGAAGACATACTAGAAGAAAAAATAACAACAAATGGAAAAATTACATTTAAAACTTATCCAATTTTCATGTACTTGCTTATTCGATTTCCGACATTTTGAATATGTAATGTGAAATACTTTATGAAAGTATAAACGTAACGTGTTAGAGCCTCATCATCGTTATGGAATGATTGTGTCATTTACTATGAAGTCTTACAAATTTCATAATTGTAAAATGTAAACATAAATCTTGAATCTAGAAAGACAGGGGAGCTCTCCCAACGTCTGCACCACTATGAAACACAGGTGCCGGTTGCACGAAGCCTGGATAGCGTTATCCATTTGATAGAAAAAATTTTCAAACTTGCAAAAAAGGTGTTTATATTTTTCTTACGGCAATGAAATTTCGTAATCTTCGAAACAATATTTTATTTTAGTGATTGTTCAGTTCGAATCTTATACTTTCTGCTTTTTGAAAGATTTATAAAAGTTGAAAAAAAATTGTTATCCAATGGATAACGCTATACTGGCTTCGAGTAACCGGCCTCTGGTCTATAAAGTCATAAAAAATAAAAACATTGCGGCAGAAATATAAACATATATACACCAAAAATTGAGAAAACCATTAAGAGCAAAAAATTCTGCTGTTTTAGGTATAGTGAAAAATGGACAAAAAATTGAAATTAAATTGAACCAGCGAAAATTTTGCCTATAATTTGTGACGTCATTAATGAAAAGCATTTCAAAGTCAACGAACGAGAGAATGCAAAAGACACACAAACTAGTATGGCAGGTAAAACTATAAATTGGAAAAGTAATGTAGCATAAATATTTCAAAGAAATGAAAATTTGCAAAAACCTTGACTAACTGCTGAATCTAAAACTGTACGTATATTTCATTATTTGTTGTAGCATGTCAACTAACTCAATAAACACTGTACACGTTGAAAGAAAGGAAAAAGCGACCAAGCCAGCATTTTTTAAGTTAACAGCATGCATTATATTCTTCTTGTCTTTAACCATGTGTGTATATCAAACGTACCTTCTTGTCCTCCACTACCTAAGTGGTCCCATTGAAACACAGATAAAAGTAACGATGCACACCACTTTACGGTTTCCTGCAGTAACAATATGCAACATTAATCCAGTGAGAAGATCACGGTAAGTTAGAAATAATAACATCATTCATGTTCTCGTCAAAGAAATTCTCAAAGGTATGGTCCACAGAAGTAAATGACTAAACATATTCTTTGATAAAGATGGGAAAAAAGAAAGAAAAGCGAAAGAGAAATGTCGGATTCAACGCAGTGGATTCAAGAACCACATAAACGCTATCGTCCAGCCAGTATCGATAATTTTACACACAGAATAAAACGAAATGCGGAATTGAGAAAAAAATTGCATTATGTATCATCAGAAATGAAAACAGAATAAATCAACTAGAAAACAGAATCAAGAAATATATAAGTACAAAGAACGAAAGCAAAATTAACACAAAACCGACAAAAGTTAACATAAAACAATCAAAAGAGTTCATGGCTCATGTGATCACAAGCAATATGAGCAACATAGAAATGAAAAAGCGACTTAATGATTTGGAAAAACGACTGAAAATTACTGAGCTGACAACTGATGACATAACAAAGCAAATATCCGAGACACGAGGCTACTTAAACCAATTAAAAGCAAACATTAGTCAAGCAGAGAAAGAACCAGAGAAAAATAACACGGCTGGTGATATGCAGAAGGATGGCATAAAAAAATTACCACCAAGCAAAGATTTACAGGCGTTTCAAAACTATCTCAAGGATATCGGTGAAATGACACGAGAGGATTTCCAAGATTTCGGAAATCAGAAGAATGATTTTATTGCGAGTTGTATATGGCAGGGGACAACATGTGATCCAAGGTGACATAGAAGGATCATGCGTGACAACTTTTACACACATTTTATCATTGTGCATTTTTCTAGTTATTTTGAAGTATTTCAAAACTATATGTATGGAAATTGCTTTACTTTCAACACAAGTAAAGTCAACAGTAGCGTTAGCGGTACAGGACCTTACAATGGTGAGTACGACCGAACAGAAACATCACATGCATTTAAAATAAATCGCATGTTTGGAAATTAATAAATTTACTTACGTAGGTCTTAGTCTCTTCATTTTCCTCGAGCAAGAAGAATACATGGATCGTATAGCGTCAGCAGCCGGAGCTCGTGTCACAATTCACGAGTTTGACCATGAACCACAGCCAGAAGAGAAAGGATTTTACGTTGCTCCAGGATTTACAACATCCATATCTCTTAGAAAGGTAAGAAGATCAAACAAATAAAATACAGCGTCATACCAACAATTTAAAATGTTGCGATAAGTAATAATTAAAGTTTAGACATAGTAGACAAATCTATAAAGTGACTTCAGTGACATTACTTTAATATACAAGTATAAATATTAGTTTATTTTTCTAGATGACAACTCAAACTGTAAAGCCTATTTGCGATCCTAACAAGAAAACAACGGTAGACAATGAAAAAACATATTCTTACTCACAGACGGTAATAATTTTAGTTTATACGGTGTTCATTATGTCAGATTGAATTGATAGAGCTTGTTCTTTAAATATAGAATTGTATTAAGAAATGTCTTTCAGACGAAATAATTCGTCAATGTCATTGTGCGGAACACAGTTCTTACTTGATATGAAAACGTGTTCAGCAGACAACAAGACAGAAGGTAAAAACATGTGATTAACGGCTGAAAAGAACTTAAAATTTTACAAACTTACTTGTCTGTTTAGCTCTATGCATTGAACGCCTTGAAAGTCTAGCAAGAACGAACAACTTGCCATGCTACTGTCCATTGGCTTGCAAGTAAAATAGTCACTAAACATAATTTAAAAAAAACGTGATAGGGTTAATAGCATTAAGTTTTCTCTTCTTTAAGGTCAACAATCTATCATTCTGTAATATCTTCAGCTGTATGGCCTGCTGAAAAATATTTGGTAAATCTGCAACCAAACTTTATATAATTTCATATCCTTACATCAGACATATTAAAGAGCTTCATTTTTTATAATTCTTCAGCCGTCCTTCCTTGAGGAACTGTTCAGAGCACGACATAAAGTAATCAATTTGTTTGAGAACATCTCAGATGTAAATCAATATTTTAGGTATGTGCAAGTAACTAACTTCTAAAAAAGCAGGCGAAAAGCATTCTGACACATAAAATATTTGTAGATGTTTCATGGTTTTCTTCCTCTTACAGAAAAAACTTCCTGAAGATCAATATATTTTTCCAAGAGTTGCGAGAACATAAGACGCTCCATTTTCATTCGTACGGGGTTAGTTTAAATAAATGGACACTTTTTATCTAACCACATGACAAGTTTTAGCCAAATGCATGCAGCTTATGTTTTTAGAACAAGTATGATAAAACATCAAATAGCTACATAGGTTACCCTGCGTATACTAACTATATAGTTTATAGTTGAATCTTTTAAACTGTTCATGATGCAGTGTTGACCTTTTTGAGCTAGAGTTTTAATAAAAAAAACACCAACATTTTATTTTTAATTGTACATGCCTAGTGGTATTTTGTTTTATTTCCTGCAATCTCATTGGCGGCAGCTGTAGGCGACTTTTTCTTACGATATCTTGATCGTGGTTCAAAAAATTAAGTTTTTTTGCAACAATATTTTTTACTAAGTGCTATTTAAATTGTTGAAATTGATTTAAAGAATTGCTCATAGAGAAAGCAAAATATATTCAGATCGTAGTTTAGTGAGTGAATTTTATAATCCAGACGAAGTGACCTTTGAAGAAAATAATCCAATTTTAGTTTTCACAACATCGATCAACATCGATCATATTTCTATGTCCTTAGTGCAGGAGTCTTTTACTATGATGATAGCCGGGAGGGCACATTGTAATACACTTATATATATATATATGTATTACTATTATATATATATATATACACTATATATTATTTAATATTATACCCTGAAGAGTGAGAAATCACGAAACAGGCTTGTCGGGATGAAATTGTAGTTTTTGTGATTTTTCTTCTACTTATCAATATTTACGCTCTGCTCTTAAGCATCGAGCACTGTACTTACGGAGATTCAAATAAACAAAACTTCCTATATACACAATATATATATATGTTTAGTGGTGTTGAGAAAAAATCACAAAAACTACAGATTCCCCGACAAGCCTGTTTCGTGATTGCTCACTCTTCAGGGGATTTTTATTCATTAAATCTTTTATTTATTTTTTTATTTTTTAATTCCAATGAATATTTCTGTGTAACTATCCTTTATTTTGTGTATTTTTTATAGATAGGACGTTTATTATCAGACATAGGTGGTCAGTTGGGTCTATGGATTGGAGTTTCAGTTGTAACATTGGTGGACTTCACTGAAAGCCTTTCAAACTTCATGAAAGCTTTTATCGACGGATAAAGATGAAGATGGTCAAAATCGCAGCTATGCTAATTCTCTAACAACGAACTCATCATTCGATAAAGATCTGTTTTAGTCAACCAAAACCCTTCACTCGAATTATGCAGGAATCCAACGGTTGACTCAACTACCAGAACAACAACAAAAAACCTAATCGTATGTAAGCCACGAACGATAAAAAAATATAGGTTTTAAGTCAAGAACAATATGGTTTTATCAGCTAAAATATTATGACACGATGTAAAAAGACAAAATCCGTGTAAAACAACTCACCAAAACCCGATATCGTTTGACTCCTGTCTTATATTCTTTTTTAAATATCCCAAGCAGACCAACAATAAACCAAGCCATACGTCATTTACACGAAATGTGTGATGAAGCGTCATTCGTGAAAATCGCAAGTTTCTGTGAACAAAAATGCGAGTAGTCACGATGGATTTACACAGTTGTAACACACGAGGCCAGTATGCAGAAATGCAAAGGCATAAAAAAAACGAACAAAACAAAAAACTAGGCCAATAACACAGCTAGCTGAGTATTGTGTACCGAAATTCTATCTGGTGTAAGAGAAGATAACCAGCTTGACGCGCAGGCTATTGAACACACGCAAGAATTATTTTGTCTAAGCACAGTGAATATACATATCACCATCAGGGATTCTGATTTAGCTATTAGGGAGAATGAGCTGAATGAAACAAAAGAATTATCACTATGTATTTTATTCTCAAATATACATTTATGTCTAAATGGTCAGAAGGAACTTTAATCTTGTCTATGCATGATGAAACTTTTAGATACGAAACTAAACATATCACTTCACAGTTAGACTGCTTGACATGTGTTGAAGTGCACAGGACAGAGCTTTTATCAAAACTATATAGTTGTCGAGAAAAACACCTTCACGTACCGCATGTACAACACACTAACAAAACAGGGACCAGCTTATCTTGTTAAGCAGACCATTTACCTGAACCAAATATTGAAAAGTCAAATAAAATACAGCAAAGAAAATATATTTCGTCAAAACAGACGTCTAATGTTCATCATCAACGCTGGGTATAAGCAATCAAAAATGACTACGTCAGATACGTTGCATTTCTAAAACTGAACATGTTTGAAATTTAAAGCAAAATGGTCAAAAAGGGATGAAAAAAGAACAGAACTATCTAATTCACAATTATTTACTAAAATGTTCGAGAGAATCAACTAAGAACTAACAAACAGTTGTCCAGTTGATAAAACCAAATTCAGTAGACAGTCGCTAAAACAATCACTTAACATAAATTTACGTTATCAGTAATCAACAGATAATTGTAGAAAACAACTTAATCAAGCAATAATATGATTGTCTATTTGTGACGTCATTAATAGAATAAAATTTTAGAAACTGTTGTAATGCATTAAAACATACTCTGTTCATACATACGTGGATGACAGGTACATAAAATTTCTTTTGTCGTAGCAATGCAAAAGACATGTATTAATAACAGAAATTTTTGCTCTTAGGTATTTCAAGAATTGCATTTATTCTTTCGAGACTATTTTATCTGTTACAGAAATTTGGCGAGCTCAATGGATGCGAGATCCAGTGAGAGTGATGAAAAGAAACCAAGTCGGTATTCTTCAGGCTAATAACATCTATAATATTCTTCGTGTCACTGTCTATGTGTGTATATCAAACGTACCTTCTTGTCCTTCACTACCTAAGTGATCCCATTGAAACTCAGATAAAAGTAACGATGCACACCACTTTACGGTTTCCTGCAGTAACAATATGCAACATTAATCCAGTGAGAAGATCACGGTAAGTTAGGAATAATAGAAAAAACATTCTTACATTCAAACAAAAAATTGTCAATGCAATGGTTCTCGAAAATCATCAAACATTTTATTTGATCTAGATGGGAAAAAAGACAGACAAAAAGTGAAAGCGTATCCCCAAACTTGACATCTTTCATGCAAGTGCCGCAAAAACTCTATCGTTCAGCCGGTGGTACTAATTTTGGAAATTCATTGAAGCGGAAAAAAAGATCACTTGCAAATCAAGACCAGATCGATAAGCTAAGGCAAGAATTAAATGAAAGGATTGATACACTTGAAAAAACTTTAAGCAAACATATAAATGATACGTCCCTTCAAAAAAAGGAAGCTGGCTTTGAACTGTCAGAATCAGAAGAATTCGTCGCTCATGTAAACAGAAGCAATACAACCAATAAAGAAATGGAAAAGCGACTAAACGATTTTGAAAAACGACTAAAAATCACAGAGCTGACAACTATTGACATAACAAAGCAAATATCCGAGACACGTGGCTACTTGAATCAATTAAAAGCAAATATTAGTCAAGCAGAGAAAGAACCAAAGAAAAATAATACGGCTGGTGATATGCAAAAGGATGGCATAAAAATTACCACCAAGCAAAGATTTACAGGCGTTTCAAAATTATCTCAAGGATATCGGTGAAATGACACGAGAGGATTTCCAAGATCTCGGAAATCAAAAGAATGATTTTATTGCAAGTTGTACATGGCAGGGGACCACATGTGATCCAAGGTGACATAGAAGGATTATGCGTGACAACTTTTTACACACATTTTATCATTGTGCACTTTTTCTAGTTATTTTGAAGTATTTCAAAACTATATGTATGGAAATTGCTTTACTTTCAACACAAGTAAAGTCAACAGTAGCGTTAGCGGTACAGGACCTTACAATGGTGAGTACGACCGAACAGAAACATCACATGCATTTAAAATAAATCGCATGTTTGGAAATTAAATTTACTTACGTAGGTCTTAGTCTCTTCCTTTTCCTCGAGCAAGAAGAATACATGGATCGTATAGCGTCAGCAGCCGGAGCTCGTGTCACAATTCACGAGTTCCATTTCAAACCACAACCAGAAGAAGAAGGATTTTACGTTGCTCCAGGATTTACAACATCCATATCTCTTAGAAAGGTAAGAAGATCAAACAAATAAAATACAGCGTCATACCAACAATTTAAAATGTTACGATAAGTAATAATTAAAGTTTAGACATAGTAGACAAATCTATAAAGTGACATCAGTGACATTACTTCAATACACAAGTATAAATATTAGTTTATTTTTTTAGATGACAACTCAAACTGTAAAGCCTATTTGCGATCCTAACAAGAAAACAACGGTAGACAATGAAGAAACATATTCTTACTCGCGGACGGTAATAATTATAGTTTATTCAGTGTTCATTATATCACGAGGTTGTATTGATTGAGCTTATTCTTTAAATATAGAATTGTATGAAGAAATGTCTTTCAGACGAAATAATTCGTCAATGTCATTGTGCGGGAACACAGTTCTTTCTTGATATGAAAACGTGTTCAGCATACAACGAGACTGAAGGTAAAACATGTGATTAGTTGCTGAAAATAAGCCCCGCTTTGGCAACTTATTCATATTTGTCTAGCTCGATGCATTAAACGCCTTGAAAGTCTAGCACGAAAAAACAAGTTGTCATGTTATTGTCCATTGGCTTGCAGGTAGAATAGTCACGAATTAAAATTATAAATAACGTCATGGGGTAAAATAAATCTTTTTTCTTTAAGAACAACAATCTATCATCCTGTATTATCTTCAGCTGTATGGCCTGCTGAAAAATACTTGGTACATCCATAATTTAAATACATAATTTCCTATCCTCCACTCACAAATTAACGATTTTCATTTTTCTTTAGTCTTCCTTGCTAGAAGAACTTTTCAGAGTACGACATAAAGTAGTTGATTTGTTCGAGAACATATCAAATGTAAATCAGTATTTTAGGTGTGTAAGCATGATAGTATAGTAACAACTAAACTAGGACTTTTACAAAGTGTCTACTGAACAATCTTCAAGGATGTTACGTGGTTTTCTCTCTTACAGGAAAAACTTCTTGAGGATCAATATATTTTCCAAGAGTTACAAGAACAGGAGACATTGCAGCGTCGCTCGTATGGGGTGTGTTCAAAAGAGGCAAACTTTGTCCGTATTTTGAAATAAACTTAGCAACCTGTTCACTGAATCTTAATACCAAATAGTTTTCGGTACTTTTTACTTTTTACTCTCAAATTAATATTTCTAAATGAAACTTTCTTTTATTTTGTGCATGTTTTGTAGATAGGAAGTCTATTATCAGACATAGGTGGTCAGTTGGGTCTATGGGTTGGAGTTTCAGTTGTAACACTGGTGGACTTCAGTGAAAGCCTTTCAATGTTCATACAAGCTATTTATCTACGGCTAAAGGGAAAAAATCGCAACGGCAGTATTTTCATGCTATCTCCAGCAGAACATCGTTCAAACAACAGAGAGCATCAATTGAATAGGAAAAAGGACTGTGTTTTGGTTTCACCACAAACCTCATCTGATACCATGTCTCCAACTGTTGATTCAACTGACAGTATAACTATTTATACATCACCGTATGTAGGTAAACACCGGAAGAAATAAGAATTCAACAAATAGACAAAATACTAATTTCTCTTATATGACAGTGTTCATGAAGAATGAACTCGTGTAAAACATGAAAATGAAAGTATCTGAAGCCAGTCTAAAACAACAAAACTTATGAAAAAACAAAATTTGTCATATTTTAAAGCTATTTACGGCAAGCGAACAACAGATGAAATACAATCATAAAGAGGAAATAATCCAAATTAAAAACGGAAACTTCTGTCATTCCATAATGATTTCCATAGATTGTTCTCCACGACGCCAGGTACGCAAATCTCATCAATGTGAATCACATCTAAATAAATCTCATCACTCGCGCGAGCACATGATGAGATTTGTGCAGAATGCTGTGCAAAGAAACACGTGCATTTTTTGTGCGGAGAAATTGCAAAAAATGCCAATCTCAATAGATGTGGGATAATTTCGCGCACAAATTGGTTGTCACTCATCGGGAAGTAATACATTCCCTACCAAACATTCGAAAGAACGATGCAAGATTTAACATCTCCATACACCTTATTAAAAGGGTAAAGACTGACTTACTTTACCATTAAGTGAAAATTATTGCAAAAGCATTTTTAAAAAGCAGCCAACACTGGGACAGTCATATGGTCCATTTATGACGTCATCAATAGAAGAACATTCTAGAAATCGTCGAAGATCCGAAACTTACTTTTGAACATACATACGGGAATCACAGGTGTCTTGAAAAAACAGTGATTATAAATTTTGAGTGTGAGTAAATCAAAGAGGTTTGTTGATCTTTCAGATAGATGCATTTATCTGCTGTACAGTCAACCAACTCGATGAGTACTGATCTTGGTGACAGCCGTGTAAAAAACACAAGGCAAGCATTCTTCAAGCTAACAGGATGTATTGTATTTTTCTTGTCTTTAACCAGGGCGGATCTAGGATTTTCATGTTAGTCAAAATTTATGACGTCATATGTGGCCTCAAATATGACGTCATAGATGACATCATACATTGTATCTTATGCAGCGATTTATAAAACTTTAGCGATCCTAAAATTGCGAAAACTAAGATGAATTCCCTTTAATCAGATGATGACAGACTGTTTCGCCCAATATCAGGGCTCTTCAGCATGCCTAGGATGACGCCCCAAATTTCAAAGCATCATCCGACATGGACAGCCCTTTAAAGAGCCAAGCCAGCAATCTGGTTATTGCATAGAATTAAATGCATGTCCTTTATACATAGGTACATCAACAATTTTATCTATAAACTAAAAAGAATTTAGATGTAGAAAGACAAAATTTAAAAAATTCTCATGATTTCAATTAAATTTAAATCTAGTGTTGCCAACAGAAAATTCATCAATTACGCGTTGCACATCTGGAAGAATTTCCTGATGAATTTTCATTAGAGCAAGACCATTTAACCGTTCCTCAACCATAGTACTCGCTTATAATCTTTAAGAATTCGCAGCGCTGAAATCGAACGTTCACATTCGCATGAAGTTATGGGAAGGGTTCCTAATATTTGAAGTATGACCTTTATGTTTTGAAAACCATCAAAATTTATAGCTTTTAAAGTTGTAGCTACATTACATGGATAAGGACCTTTACGATGTTCCCAGAAGGATTGCCATAATAACAACTCTGCATCTAAACCTAACTGATTGGGTAAATCAGCAACATAAAATTTTGAAACAATCTTAAATTTATGTCTCCAGTCAATCCCATTTTTATAAGAAAAACATTTTTGTTGGAACAATACTTAGTCCTTGATAAACATTTACACTTTCCGTGTAAAATCGCGCATCAAAGACGAGAGAAGATGGTCAATTAAAGGAATCGTATAGATTCGTTTGTAATACTCGAGATAGAACGATAAGGAGCGTTAGGCCTTGTAGTTTGCCTTCCAATTGTCCTACGTTTACATTCTTCTACCCCAACCTTTGCCGCTAACGTCAAAGCAATGTCGTACCATTGATCATGATATGAATCAATAGAATTCCTCACATGTGCAACACTGCTTTTCAAAGAAGAGATCAACTCAATCCCGTCCATAACATCAATACTCTTTCCTTGCAAAAGCTGAGTAACAGGAAGCGTTAGATCAAAACATTTCTGGTAATAACCAAGAGGGCGATAAAATGAAACTCAGAAAGACCTTCAAGCAAAGAGGATGCATCAGCAGCGAGAGAGGGACTGCCACCTTTGCCATGTTATCCAGTGTGTCAAAAATTTGAACAAACAATTCTTCGAAAGTGTCTAAACCTTTAACTCGTTCTACCCATCTGGTTCTACAAACATCTGGCAATCTAGTCTTTTTTGAGTCCGTTTCTAAACAGGGGCGGATCTAGAGTATGTCAAATCCGTCGCGCGACTGATGTTTGAAATTCAAAAATTACCTATTCATATTAATTAAAAATCATTAATTATTCTTACTTTATTATCGCATTTACTTCGTGATAAAAATCCAGCTTTATTTATTATTGAAAACTAATGACTAATGCAATGAATATCTCCTTGGTAACCAGATCAGTTGAATTTTAATTGACCTGGAATAACCATTGAGTTCTATAATAGAACTCAATCTGGTTATTGAGTTATAGAGCTCAATGGGAATAACCGACTGATAAGCGGGGTGGCTTGACTGGTTCGACTTATAAAGGAGTCTATGAACGCCAGAAACGCTATTTTATTGGTCAATGGCCAGATCAGTGGACAGTCTGGAATAATCTCGACCGATAATAGGGGTGGCCGGACCTATAAGGGAGTCCAATTGCTATCTTACAATTGGTTCATTTGAATTTTGTCTTACTGTGATTGGTTTGACCGATTTCGACTGATAGCCAACTGAACTAACATAGTCAAGCTCAATGTCTGAATTGAATGTTTGATCGTTCATAGTAATTTTCTGAAGCATGATAGAAACTAAACTACAATCAGATGGAATTTATGGAAATCTTTACAAATTCATATGTTGACATGAATGCTGCTTTCCAAACTGGGAATTTTTCAAGAGGGTGAAAAATTTATGGATGAATTGTAAATGCTTGGCAAAGACGATCTCGCGAGCGACATTTCAGTCATTGATGTTCAAAAGAAAGCCAACATTGTTTTGAGTTTTATCAGCAGAAATTTACATCGAAAATCGTAAGTAAAGGACAAGTGAAGTGTATGCATGAATGCAATATATCAAAGTCAATTTATGCGAGTATGTGATGCGATTTATGTTAATATGGCGTATGGTAAGCAGATTGATGCTTCTAAAATTGTTGTTGCCGAAGGACTTTTAGCTATGATTTCTTTAATGCTTGGTGAATCGTGGCCGTTATATGGCAGCGAAATCCTACATTTCTGCAAATATATTTCAATGGACAAAAAATCTGTAGCCATAAGGTGCCATACTATTATTTACTTTATCATAAACAAATGTTTGGGGCTTTTCAGTTTATGATCATTGATCATTCAATCATTGGACAGTTATACTACATATTGTTTAAGATTTGAGAAAACTAACATTGATTACATGAGAAGCTGTTTACTATAACCTGTGATTTTGAGTCTTATGATCCATGAAGCTTTTATTTTGACAATTTGACTGGAATGGTATTAAACCTGAGTATTTCACATACATGAAATGTTGTCCCATGTCACATATTGTCCCCTTTTCTAACTGAACACCTCATGTAGAGATGTAAAGGTGTGTTAATCTACGGCTCATACCAGATTGTTGCCATAAATTCCAAAGGGCTATTGATGTATGAAAAGCATTTTCTATAAAGTAAAATGTCTTCCTATGTATGCAGATAAACCTTGAAATTTGGCAAAACAGCAAAGTATTTTTCATGATCACTAGGTAATTTTTCTGATGATCATTATAATTTCTAAACTAAATTATTTTAGTTTTACATTTAAACAAGCTTTGATCATATGAAAAGATATTTATCATAACCAGTAAGCATGACACATAAACCATTTTAACATTCATGTAATTATATAATTAAAGACATGTTGGTTACATTCTGTTTGTATTTGATAATACAATGCTACTAGTGATTGCTATATAGCACACCTTGCAGAAGATAATAGTCTAGTGAAATGCCTAATAAACATTTATGGCATTAAGCTAACCTTAACTGCAAATTTTCACTCTGATAATTTTTGCTTAATCTTTGGCAGAAAAAAATTTTGAGTTTTTCTCAAAGGGTGAATTTGCTGGCACTGATGTGGAGATGGGTAAAGAGTTACAATAAACTTGCATGGTTTGAAGTCTGAGCTTTTCTATATCTATGAACTGTCACTTGTAGTACCAAATTTCTAACTTAACTTATTACATAGAGGTTTGAATGGGGGGCTCTCGGGGGGTCTATGCCTGACAACTTGGTAGAAATTTTAAAGAATATATCTGTTTTTGAATAGCATTATTGTAAAATAAATTTACGTTCCTAGACATGCTAATGAGCCATATATTTGGCATGATAATGAGCCTAAATATTTGGCAAAACATTCAAGTATTGTTCACTTTATTTTTTTTTTTGAAAAAAAAACGTAAGAAAAATGTGTTGTTTTTACGCAAAAACGATGCCCACAAAATACATTTTGTATTGCTCTAAAACGCTGAAAATGGCATTTTCAAGACTCTGAAATTCAAAATTTCTCAGGGGAGAATGCCTCAGACCCCCCCAGGTGCGGAGCGCCTCCGACGTTTTATGACTGATGTTTGAAAAATCCTAGATCCGCCCCTGTTTCTAAACTATTGCGTACAGTCTCCTCAAACGGTATATTGCATGTTTGAGAAATATTGATAAAATTTGTCACATCTTTTATTTTGTTAAGTACTTTCTTAACCTCAATATCTGACAAAGAATCACAAACTGACAAATTAAGCCTATGACTATAACAGTGGGTATATAATGCTTTCGAGTTGAGCTTCAAAATTTGGGCAGCCAAACCTTTAACACAACCTGCAACAGCACCCGCACCATCATAACCTTGTCCGCGACAGTCTTCAATTGGCAAGCCAAGGTCTTTAAGTTTATCTAGAATTAATTTAGCAAGGTTCTCTCCACTCAATCCCCACTTACATTGAAGAAAGGCAATAAACTCCTCTCTTATGTCCATATTCTTATCAATAAAACGTAAAACTAGAGCCATTTGCTCTCTATGGGAAGAATCTGCAGCCTCATCGGCTATAATAGAAAAGAACCTATTAACCTTAATGTCGTTGACAATCTGTTCAGTAATAACCTCTCCAAAGCACTTGATCATTTTATTCTGGCTGGTCTTAGAGATGTAACTTCTATTTTTCCCACAAGATGTTAAGTGATCCCTTAAAACACAATCCCCTGAACGAACTTTAAAATTTAGTGTCTCCACAAAATTTCCAACACCCCCGGTAGAATACTGACCAACCTCTGGATGATATTTAGCATCATCACGGTGGCCGCATAAAGGCAAACCTAAACGACCACAAAAAGAATGCAATCAGCAATAGAAGACAGCTTACATTTGTTCTGATCGATTTCCTTTTTAAGATTTCTTTCTAACATGAGCTCTATTGGTTGCGCAGATCCTGACATTTGAGCACGTAAGGCAAATAAAATTGGATTTGTTTGGGCATGCAACCCCACTTCTCCTTCATCATGGCGTTTAAAAGTAAATGCAGCATCATTCCAGCGTGAAACCGGTTTAGAAAACAAATTTGTAATCTTAGAAGCTTTACCAGGGAAGCGATGACCAAAAAGCACGCATGACAAACAAAATGCACCATCATCACCAAGCAGAGACAAAGACACGGAACTGTACAAGCAATTCCCTGAAGCTTCTGATCTAAGAAAATACATGAAGCTGATGATGAAAGAATTTTTGGGTTTGGTTCCACAATGTTCTATATATGACATTATTTGATAAATGTATTATATAATCATGTTATAATCTTATTTAGTTTTATTGAGTAATGAAATAGCTAACTGACAATAAAATCTCGCGTAAATATGATATTTACTTTATGTTTTTATATTGACAAAATCTACATTCTCTATATGAAATGTGTAATAGTGCTGACAACTATAAGCAGGGAATGAATATAAGTAATTCAAATAGGATAGTTAATAGTAGAATTATAAAGAATCAAGGAATAATCAACAAGCAGGTTGAACTGAAAATTTGACAAGTTTATCTCACTGTACATTCATAAAGTTTTTAAAATGCGAGTCTAAAACCACAAAATCAGCAAGTTGAAAGGTTGATGAGATTTACACAACACAAGTGACCTGTAATATACAACCAGACGTTTTGCTGGCAACTTATAGCAAGCAGACTTTGTATAGTGCTTTCGTTTTGAAACACAGCACAATTAAGCAAAATGCTTAACTTCCCTTGAGATTTATCTGCCTGCCAGCAAACCGTGCGAACGTAAACAAGGCAAGTCATCAATACCGTTTGTATGCATATTTACATTCTTACATATTGTTAGTGAAATATGAGAAAAATTGTACAAAATATAGTTTACCTCAAAGCTATGCACGATTTTTCCTTTTGATTTCGAACAGCCAAAGGAATATAAGTTTCCGCGCAATAATTTCTGCTAATGCTGTTTGACGAGCTACTTATGGCACCCAATAGTTGCTCAAGCGATATCTCATCTTGCTCATTCAGTTGCCTGGCAAGATCAACATAAAAACCTGCCAAAATTTTACAATCATCTGCCGCAAAGGCAGCTTGAACAACACCGTAATCCATATCAGATACAACTGAAACTTTTTAAACAATGCGTGATTGCAATTTTGCGATGTAGCGAAAGATAAGACCTTCAAAATAAATGACCCCCCGCTGTGAATCAGTCAAAGTATCAAATAGCGTAAAATAACAAAGTAAAAATACTAGTCGATAATATAAAATATGATTGTTAGAGCCCTTGAAAGTCGTCAATCCATCAGGCCTCCCCACAGATACATCAAAACTGCAAGTTTCCATGGCAATAGGCGAATTGACCAATGAGAAGACTAAGATTTGACTTTTTGATGGTCTGTGGGCTTGAAATCATATTTGAGGCTAATTACATAGCTTTCCTTAAAAAAACGGCTGTACACTCAGGCCATTAATTAATTCTGATCGTTATGCTTTCGTTTGGCTTACGATAAGTGATAGTTGACTTAATTATTTATTAATTTTAGTATGTTGCATGAATAATTAATCACCATTTCATACGTTCGTCGCGTGATGGATTTGATGACCCTTAAATCCGCCCCTGTCTTTAACCATGTGTGTATATCAAACGTACCTTCTTGTCCTCCACTACCTAAGTGGTCCCATTGAAACTGAGATAAAAGTAACGATGCACACCACTTTACAGTTTCCTGCAGTAACAATATGCAACATTAATCCAGTGAGAAGATCACGGTAAGTTAGAAATAACAAAATTTATGTTCGCATTAGAAAAATTCCCAAAGGTAATGTTCACTGAAAAAACACTTTACTTTAGTTGGGAAGAAAGACAGAACATAAGTGGGACAGTATCTCCAAAGTCAAAGTCGTTCATTCAAAAGCTACAAAAACTCCACCGTTCTGCCAGTAGTAACAAAGTTGAAGATGCAATAAAACTCAAGAAACGTATAAAAAGACAAGGGGTAGCAATTCAATTAAATACCGATCGGGACAAGTTCGTAGCAAGCGTGGATAAAATCGAAGCATTAACACAACAGCACCTGAATTCATCATTTCACAACAATAACAAAACAGAAATAATCCTGTCTGAAGTAAAAGAGTTTGTGGTTCATACAAACGAAAAGAATGACAATCATAGAGAAATGAAAAAGCGACTTAATGATTTGGAAAAACGACTGGAAATTACTGAACTGACAACTGATGACATAACAAAGCAAATATCCGAGACACGTGGCTACTTAAACCAATTAAAAGCAAACATTAATCAAGCAGAGAAAGAACCAGAGAAAAATAATACAGCTGGTGATATGCAAAAGGATGGCATAAAAAATTACCACCAAGCAAAAATTTACAGGCGTTTCAAAAATATCTCAAGGATATCGGTGAAATGACACGCGAGGATTTCCAAGATCTTGGAAATCAGAAAAATGATTTCATTGCAAGTTGTACGTGGCAGGGGACCCTATGTGATCCAAGGTGACATTAAGGGATCACCACCGTTTAGTGCATGACAAATTTGTGCACTTTTTCTAGTTACTTTGAAGTATTTCAAAACTATATGTATGGAAATTGCTTTACTTTCAACACAAGTAAAGTCAACAGTAGCGTTAGCGGTACAGGACCTTACAATGGTGAGTACGACTGAACAGAAACATCACGTGCATTTCAAATAAATCGCATGTTTGGAAATGAATAAATTTACTTACGTAGGTCTTAGTCTCTTCCTTTTCCCGAGCAAGAAGAATACATAGATCGTATAGCGTCAGCAGCCGGAGCTCATGTCACAGTTCACGAGTTTGACCATGAACCACAGCCTGAAGAAGAAGGATTTTACGTTGCTCCAGGATTTACAACATCCATATCTCTTAGAAAGGTAAGAAGATCAAACAAATAAAATACAGCGTCATACCAACAATTTAAAATGTTACGATAAGTAATAATTAAAGTTTAGACATAGTAGACAAATCTATAAAGTGACATCAGTGACATTACTTCAATACACAAGTATAAATATTAGTTTATTTTACTAGATGACAACTCAAACTGTGAAGCCTATTTGCGATCCTAACAAGAAAACAACGGTAGAGAATGAAAACATATTCTTACTCGCAGACGGTAATAATTATAGTTTATACGGTGTTCATGTCATCAGGTTGAATTGATAGAGCTTATTCTTTAAATATAGAATTGTATTAAGAAATGTCTTTCAGACGAAATAATTCGTCAATGTCATTGTGAGGGAACACAGTTCTTACTTCATATAAAACGTGTTTAGCAGACGACAAGACAGAAAGTAAAAACATGTGATTAACGGCTGAAAAGAACTCAAAATTTACAAACTTACTTGTTTGTTTAGATCTATGCATTGAATGCCTTGAAAGTCTAGCAAGAAAGAACAACTTGCCATGTTACTGTCCATTGGCTTGCAAGTAAAATAGTCACTAAACATAATTTAAAAAAAACGTGATAGGGTTAATAGCATTAAATTTTCTCTTCTTTAAGGTCAACAATCCATCATTCTGTAATATCTTCAGCTGTATGGCCTGCTGAAAAATATTTGGTAAATCTGCAACCAAACTTTATATAATTTCCTATCCTTACATCAGACATATTAAAGAGCTTCATTTTTTATAATTCTTCAGCCGTCCTTCTTTGAGGAACTGTTCAGAGCACGACATAAAGTAATCAATTTGCTCGAGAACATCTCAGATGTAAATCAATATTTTAGGTATGTGCAAGTAACTAACTTCTAAAAAAGCAGGCGAAAAGCATTCTGACACATAAAATATTTGTAGATGTTTCATGGTTTTGTTCCTCTTACAGAAAAAACTTCCTGAAGATCAATATATTTTCCAAGAGTTGCGAGAATATAAGACGCTCCATTTTCATTCGTACGGGTTAGTTTAAATAAATGGACACTTTTATCTATCCACATGACAAGTTTTAGCCAAATGCATGCAGCTTATGTTTATAGAACAAGTATGATAAAACATCAAATAGCTACATAGGTTACCCTGCGTATACTAACTATATAGTTTATAGTTGAATCTTTTAAACTGTTCATGATGCAGTGTTGACCTTTTTGAGCTAGAGTTTTAATAAAAAAAACACCAACATTTTATTTTTAATTGTACATGCCTAGTGGTATTTTGTTTTATTTCCTGCAATCTCATTGGCGGCAGCTGTAGGCGACTTTTTCTTACGATATCTTGATCGTGGTTCAAAAAATTAAGTTTTTTTGCAACAATATTTTTTACTAAGTGCTATTTAAATTGTTGAAATTGATTTAAAGAATTGCTCATAGAAAGCAAAATATATTCAGATCGTAGTTTAGTGAGTGAATTTTATAATCCAGACGAAGTGACCTTTGAAGAAAATAATCCAATTTTAGTTTTCACAACATCGATCAACATCGATAATATTTCTATGTCCTTAGTGCAGGAGTCACCATTTTATTATGATGATAGCCGGAGGGCACATTGTAATACCTATATATATATATATATATATGTATTACTATTATATATATATATATACACTATATATTATTTAATATTATACCCTGAAGAGTGAGAAATCACAGAAACAAGCTTGTCGGGATGAAATTGTAGTTTTGTGATTTTTCTTCTACTTATCAATATTTACGCTCTGCTCTTAAGCATCGAGCACTGTACTTACGGAGATTCAAATAAACAAAACTTCCTATATACACTATATATATATGTTTAGTGGTGTTGAGAAAAATCACAAAAACTACAGATTCATCCCGACAAGCCTGTTTCGTGATTGCTCACTCTTCAGGGATTTTTATTCATTAAATCTTTTATTTATTTTTCATTTTTAATTCCAATGAATATTTCTGTGTAACTATCCTTTATTTTGTGTATTTTTTTATAGATAGGACGTTTATTATCAGACATAGGTGGTCAGTTGGGTCTATGGATTGGAGTTTCAGTTGTAACATTGGTGGACTTCACTGAAAGCCTTTCAAACTTCATGAAAGCTTTTTATCGACGGATAAAGATGAAGATGGTCAAAAATCGCAGCTATGCTAATTCTCTAACAACGAACTCATCATTCGATAAAAGATCTGTTTTAGTCAACCAAAAACCCTTCACTCGAATTATGCAGGAATCCAACGGTTGACTCAACTACCAGAACAACAACAAAAAACCTAATCGTATGTAAGCCACGAACGATAAAAAAATATAGGTTTTAAGTCAAGAACAATATGGTTTTATCAGCTAAAATATTATGACACGATGTAAAAAGACAAAATCTGTGTAAAACAACTCACCAAAACCCGATATCGTTTGACTCCTGCCTTATATTCTTTTTTAAATATCCCAAGCAGACCAACAATAAACCAAGACATACGTCATTTACACGAAATGTGTGATGAAGTGTCATTCGTGAAAATCGCAAGTTTCTGTGAACAAAAATGCGAGTAGTCACGATGGATTTACACAGTTGTAACACACGAGGCCAGTATGCAGAAATGCAAAGGCATAAAAAAAACGAACAAAACAAAAAACTAGGCCAATAACACAGCTAGCTGAGTATTGTGTACCGAAATTCTATCTGGTGTAAGAGAAGATAACCAGCTTGACGCGCAGGCTATTGAACACACGCAAGAATTATTTTGTCTAAGCACAGTGAATATACATATCACCATCAGGGATTCTGATTTAGCTATTAGGGAGAATGAGCTGAATGAAACAAAAGAATTATCACTATGTATTTTTATTCTCAAATATACATTTATGTCTAAATGGTCAGAAGGAACTTTAATCTTGTCTATGTATGATGAAACTTTTAGATACGAAACTAAACATATCACTTCACAGTTAGACTGCTTGACATGTGTTGAAGTGCACAGGACAGAGCTTTTATCAAAACTATATAGTTGTCGAGAAAAACACCTTCACGTACCGCATGTACAACACACTAACAAAACAGGGACCAGCTTATCTTGTTAAGCAGACCATTTACCTGAACCAAATATTGAAAAGTCAAATAAAATACAGCAAAGAAAATATATTTCGTCAAAACAGACGTCTAATGTTCATCATCAACGCTGGGTATAAGCAATCAAAAATGACTACGTCAGATACGTTGCATTTCTAAAACTGAACATGTTTGAAATTTAAAGCAAAAATGGTCAAAAAAGGGATGAAAAAAGAACAGAACTATCTAATTCACAATTATTTACTAAAATGTTCGAGAGAATCAACTAAGAACTAACAAACAGTTGTCCAGTTGATAAAACCAAATTCAGTAGACAGTCGCTAAAACAATCACTTAACATAAATTTACGTTATCAGTAATCAACAGATAATTGTAGAAAACAACTTAATCAAGCAATAATATGATTGTCTATTTGTGACGTCATTAATAGAATAAAATTTTAGAAACTGTTGTAATGCATTAAAAACATACTCTGTTCATACATACGTGGATGACAGGTACATAAAATTTCTTTTGTCGTAGCAATGCAAAAGACATGTATTAATAACAGAAATTTTTGCTCTTAGGTATTTCAAGAATTGCATTTATTCTTTCGAGACTATTTTATCTGTTACAGAAATTTGGCGAGCTCAATGGATGCGAGATCCAGTGAGAGTGATGAAAGAAACCAAGTCGGTATTCTTCAGGCTAATAACATCTATAATATTCTTCGTGTCACTGTCTATGTGTGTATATCAAACGTACCTTCTTGTCCTTCACTACCTAAGTGATCCCATTGAAACTCAGATAAAAGTAACGATGCACACCACTTTACGGTTTCCTGCAGTAACAATATGCAACATTAATCCAGTGAGAAGATCACGGTAAGTTAGGAATAATAGAAAAAACATTCTTACATTCAAACAAAAAATTGTCAATGCAATGGTTCTCGAAAATCATCAAACATTTTATTTGATCTAGATGGGAAAAAAGACAGACAAAAAGTGAAAGCGTATCCCCAAACTTGACATCTTTCATGCAAGTGCCGCAAAACTCTATCGTTCAGCCGGTGGTACTAATTTTGGAAATTCATTGAAGCGGAAAAAAAGATCACTTGCAAATCAAGACCAGATCGATAAGCTAAGGCAAGAATTAAATGAAAGGATTGATACACTTGAAAAAACTTTAAGCAAACATATAAATGATACGTCCCTGCAAAAAAAGGAAGCTGGCTTTGAACTGTCAGAATCAGAAGAATTCGTCGCTCATGTAAACAGAAGCAATACAACCAATAAAGAAATGGAAAAGCGACTAAACGATTTTGAAAAACGACTAAAATCACAGAGCTGACAACTATTGACATAACAAAGCAAATATCCGAGACACGTGGCTACTTGAATCAATTAAAAGCAAATATTAGTCAAACAGAGAAAGAACCAAAGAAAAATAATACGGCTGGTGATATGCAAAAGGATGGCATAAAAAAATTACCACCAAGCAAAGATTTACAGGCGTTTCAAAACTATCTCAAGGATATCGGTGAAATGACACGAGAGGATTTCCAAGATCTCGGAAATCAGAAAAATGATTTTATTGCAAGTTGTACATGGCAGGGGACCACATGTGATCCAAGGTGACATAGAAGGATCATGCGTGACAACTTTTTACACACATTTTATCATTGTGCACTTTTTCTAGTTATTTTGAAGTATTTCAAAACTATATGTATGGAAATTGCTTTACTTTCAACACAAGTAAAGTCAACAGTAGCGTTAGCGGTACAGGACCTTACAATGGTGAGTACGACCGAACAGAAACATCACATGCATTTAAAATAAATCGCATGTTTGGAAATTAAATTTACTTACGTAGGTCTTAGTCTCTTCCTTTTCCTCGAGCAAGAAGAATACATGGATCGTATAGCGTCAGCAGCCGGAGCTCGTGTCACAATTCACGAGTTCCATTTCAAACCACAACCAGAAGAAGGATTTTACGTTGCTCCAGGATTTACAACATCCATATCTCTTAGAAAGGTAAGAAGATCAAACAAATAAAATACAGCGTCATACCAACAATTTAAAATGTTACGATAAGTAATAATTAAAGTTTAGACATAGTAGACAAATCTATAAAGTGACATCAGTGACATTACTTCAATACACAAGTATAAATATTAGTTTATTTTTTTAGATGACAACTCAAACTGTAAAGCCTATTTGCGATCCTAACAAGAAAACAACGGTAGACAATGAAGAAACATATTCTTACTCGCGGACGGTAATAATTATAGTTTATTCAGTGTTCATTATATCACGAGGTTGTATTGATTAAGCTTATTCTTTAAATATAGAATTGTATGAAGAAATGTCTTTCAGACGAAATAATTCGTCAATGTAATTGTGCGGGAACACAGTTCTTTCTTGATATGAAAACGTGTTCAGCACACAACGAGACTGAAGGTAAAAACATGTGATTAGTTGCTGAAAATAAGCCCCGCGACTTTGGCAACTTATTCATATTTGTCTAGCTCGATGCATTAAACGCCTTGAAAGTCTAGCACGAAAAAACAAGTTGTCATGTTATTGTCCATTGGCTTGCAGGTAGAATAGTCACGAATTAAAATTATTAATAACGGCATGGGGTAAAATAAAATCTTTTTTCTTTAAGAACAACAATCTATCATCCTGTATTATCTTCAGCTGTATGGCCTGCTGAAAAATACTTGGTACATCCATAATTTAAATACATAATTTCCTATCCTCCACTCACAAATTAACGATTTTCATTTTTCTTTAGTCTTCCTTGCTAGAAGAACTTTTCAGAGTACGACATAAAGTAGTTGATTTGTTCGAGAACATATCAAATGTAAATCAGTATTTTAGGTGTGTAAGCATGATAGTATAGTAACAACTAAACTAGGACTTTTACAAAGTGTCTACTGAACAATCTTCAAGGATGTTACGTGGTTTTCTCTCTCTTACAGGAAAAACTTCTTGAGGATCAATATATTTTTCCAAGAGTTACAAGAACAGGAGACATTGCAGCGTCGCTCGTATGGGGTGTGTTCAAAAGAGGCAAACTTTGTCCGTATTTTTGAAATAAACTTAGTAACCTGTTCACTGAATCTTAATACCAAATAGTTTTCGTGACTTTTTACTTTTTACTCTCAAATTAATATTTCTAAATTAAACTTTCTTTTATTTTGTGCATGTTTTGTAGATAGGAAGTCTATTATCAGACATAGGTGGTCAGTTGGGTCTATGGGTTGGAGTTTCAGTTGTAACACTGGTGGACTTCAGTGAAAGCCTTTCAATGTTCATACAAGCTATTTATCTACGGTTAAAGGGAAAAAATCGCAACGGCAGTATTTTCATGCTATCTCGAGCAGAACATCGTTCAAACAACAGAGAGCATCAATTGAATAGGAAAAAGGACTGTGTTTTGGTTTCACCACAAACCTCATCTGATACCATGTCTCCAACTGTTGATTCAACTGACAGTATAACTATTTATACATCACCGTATGTAGGTAAACACCGGAAGAAATAAGAATTCAACAAATAGACAAAATACTAATTTCTCTTATATGACAGTGTTCATGAAGAATGAACTCGTGTAAAACATGAAAATAAAAGTATCTGAAGCCAGTCTAAAACAACAAAACTTATGAAAAAACAAAATTTGTCATATTTTAAAGCTATTTACGGCAAGCGAACAACAGATGAAATACAATCATAAAGAGGAAATAATCCAAATTAAAAACGGAAACTTCTGTCATTCCATAATGATTTCCATAGATTGTTCTCCACGACGCCAGGTACGCAAATCTCATCAATGTGAATCACATCTAAATAAATCTCATCACTCGCGCGAGCACATGATGAGATTTGTGCAGAATGCTGTGCAAAGAAACACGTGCATTTTTTGTGTGGAGAAATTGCAAAAAATGCCAATCTCAATAGATGTGGGATAATTTCGCGCACAAATTGGTTGTCACTCATCGGGAAGTAATACATTCCCTACCAAACATTCGAAAGAACGATGCAAGATTTAACATCTCTATACACCTTATTAAAAGGGTAAAGACTGACTTACTTTACCATTAAGTGAAAATTATTGCAAAAGCATTTTTAAAAAGCAGCCAACACTGGGACAGTCATATGGTCCATTTATGACGTCATCAATAGAAGAGCATTCTAGAAATCGTCGAAGATCCGAAACTTACTTTTGAACATACATACGGGAATCACAGGTGTCTTGAAAAAACAGTGATTATAAATTTTGAGTGTGAGTAAATCAAAGAGGTTTGTTGACCTTTCAGATAGATGCATTTATCTGCTGTACAGTCAACCAACTCGATGAGAACTGATCTTGGTGACAGCCGTGTAAAAAACACAAGGCAAGCATTCTTCAAGCTAACAGGATGTATTGTATTTTTCTTGTCTTTAACCATGTGTGTATATCAAACGTACCTTCTTGTCCTCCACTACCTAAGTGGTCCCATTGAAACTGAGATAAAAGTAACGATGCACACCACTTTACAGTTTCCTGCAGTAACAATATGCAACATTAATCCAGTGAGAAGATCACGGTAAGTTAGAAATAACAAAATTTATGTTCGCATTAGAAAAATTCCCAAAGGTAATGTTCACTGAAAAAACACTTTACTTTAGTTGGGAAGAAAGACAGAACATAAGTGGGACAGTATCTCCAAAGTCAAAGTCGTTCATTCAAAAGCTACAAAAACTCCACCGTTCTGCCAGTAGTAACAAAGTTGAAGATGCAATAAAACTCAAGAAACGTATAAAAAGACAAGGGGTAGCAAATCAATTAAATACCGATCGGGACAAGTTCGTAGCAAGCGTGGATAAAATCGAAGCATTAATACAACAGCACCTGAATTCATCATTTCACAACAATAACAAAACAGAAATAATCCTGTCTGAAGTATAAGAGTTTGTGGTTCATACAAACGAAAAGAATGACAATCATAGAGAAATGAAAAAGCGACTTAATGATTTGGAAAAACGACTGGAAATTACTGAACTGACAACTGATGACATAACAAAGCAAATATCCGAGACACGTGGCTTAAACCAATTAAAAGCAAATATTAATCAAGCAGAGAAAGAACCAGAGAAAAATAATACAGCTGGTGATATGCAAAAGGATGGCATAAAAAATTACCACCAAGCAAAAATTTACAGGCGTTTAAAAATATCTCAAGGATATCGGTGAAATGACACGCGAGGATTTCCAAGATCTCGGAAATCAGAAAAATGATTTTATTGCAAGTTGTATATGGCAGGGGACAACATGTGATCCAAGGTGACATTAAGGATCACCACCGTTTAGTGCATGACAAATTTGTGCACTTTTTCTAGTTACTTTGAAGTATTTCAAAACTATATGTATGGAAATTGCTTTACTTTCAACACAAGTAAAGTCAACAGTAGCGTTAGCGGTACAGGACCTTACAATGGTGAGTACGACTGAACAGAAACATCACGTGCATTTCAAATAAATCGCATGTTTGGAAATGAATAAATTTACTTACGTAGGTCTTAGTCTCTTCCTTTTCCTCGAGCAAGAAGAATACATAGATCGTATAGCGTCAGCAGCCGGAGCTCGTGTCACAGTTCACGAGTTTGACCATGAACCACAGCCTGAAGAAGAAGGATTTTACGTTGCTCCAGGATTTACAACATCCATATCTCTTAGAAAGGTAAGAAGATCAAACAAATAAAATACAGCGTCATACCAACAATTTAAAATGTTACGATAAGTAATAATTAAAGTTTAGACATAGTAGACAAATCTATAAAGTGACATCAGTGACATTACTTCAATACACAAGTATAAATATTAGTTTATTTTACTAGATGACAACTCAAACTGTGAAGCCCTATTTGCGATCCTAACAAGAAAACAACGGTAGAGAATGAAAAAACATATTCTTACTCGCAGACGGTAATAATTATAGTTTATACGGTGTTCATGTCATCAGGTTGAATTGATAGAGCTTATTCTTTAAATATAGAATTGTATTAAGAAATGTCTTTCAGACGAAATAATTCGTCAATGTCATTGTGAGGGAACACAGTTCTTACTTCATATAAAACGTGTTTAGCAGACGACAAGACAGAAAGTAAAAACATGTGATTAACGGCTGAAAAGAACTCAAAATTTTACAAACTTACTTGTTTGTTTAGCTCTATGCATTGAATGCCTTGAAAGTCTAGCAAGAACGAACAACTTGCCATGTTACTGTCCATTGGCTTGCAAGTAAAATAGTCACTAAACATAATTTAAAAAAAACGTGATAGGGTTAATAGCATTAAATTTTCTCTTCTTTAAGGTCAACAATCCATCATTCTGTAATATCTTCAGCTGTATGGCCTGCTGAAAAATATTTGGTAAATCTGCAACCAAACTTTATATAATTTCATATCCTTACATCAGACATATTAAAGAGCTTCATTTTTTATAATTCTTCAGCCGTCCTTCTTTGAGGAACTGTTCAGAGCACGACATAAAGTAATCAATTTGCTCGAGAACATCTCAGATGTAAATCAATATTTTAGGTATGTGCAAGTAACTAACTTCTAAAAAGCAGGCGAGCATTCTGACACATAAATATTTGTAGATGTTTCATGGTTTTGTTCCTCTTACAGAAAAAACTTCCTGAAGATCAATATATTTTCCAAGAGTTGCGAGAATATAAGACGCTCCATTTTCATTCGTACGGGGTTAGTTTAAATAAATGGACACTTTTATCTATCCACATGACAAGTTTTAGCCAAATGCATGCAGCTTATGTTTATAGAACAAGTATGATAAAACATCAAATAGCTACATAGGTTACCCTGCGTATACTAACTATATAGTTTATAGTTGAATCTTTTAATATACACGACAACTTTTTTGAAAATAAACATGTTTCGACATCTCATGATGCCATCTTCAGTATGAATGAAATAATAGGTGATACAGGGTTTATATAAAAGTAATATGATACATAAATTACAACAATAAAAAGGAAATAAGATAATATAATGAGGAGCGTCCGAGCGTATTATAAACTAAATATTGTATTGAATTTAAAAACTTGAACATTGAGGTCAGGGTTAGTTTTGTTAATATGGAGTGCTTCTTTGATTTTAAGTGTGAATGAGGTGTCGGCAGTGTCGATGATTTTGAAACAAGAGGGTGAATAGTTGGTTTTGCATGAGTGTGATTTAAGAAGGTGTCGGTAGATGTGAGAGTTTTTGTCTGTTGTGGTATGTTCCCTGATTCTGGTGGATAAATGGCGCGAAGTTTCGCCAATGTATCGGGAATTACATCCCGCGCAATTGAATTCATATACCACCATAGATTTATGTTATTTTGGAATTTTCATTTGTGTTGGTTGTGAAAATTCCAAAATAACAACTCTATACTTCAAACTACCATACATCGGACATTACTCACGACACACACAACGCAGACTTACAAACATTATGAAACGCTTCTGTACAGATATTGACATTCGACTGATTTTCACATCATTCAAAATCAAAAACCTTTTTTCATTTAAAGACCCGATCCCTGATTCAATTAAATCTATGGTGGTATATGAATTCAATTGCGCGGGATGTAATTCCCGATACATTGGCGAAACTTCGCGCCATTTATCCACCAGAATCAGGGAACATACCACAACAGACAAAAACTCTCACATCTACCGACACCTTCTTAAATCACACTCATGCAAAACCAACTATTCACCCTCTTGTTTCAAAATCATCGACACTGCCGACACCTCATTCACACTTAAAATCAAAGAAGCACTCCATATTAACAAAACTAACCCTGACCTCAATGTTCAAGTTTTTAAATTCAATACAATATTTAGTTTATAATACGCTCGGACGCTCCTCATTATATTATCTTATTTCCTTTTTATTGTTGTAATTTATGTATCATATTACTTTTATATAAACCCTGTATCACCTATTATTTCATTCATACTGAAGATGGCATCATGAGATGTCGAAACATGTTTATTTTCAAAAAAGTTGTCGTGTATATTAAATGTGTATTGGCAATAGTGCTTTTACGAAATTATGAATCTTTTAAACTGTTCATGATGCAGTGTTGACCTTTTTGAGCTAGAGTTTTAATAAAAAAAACACCAACATTTTATTTTTAATTGTACATGCCTAGTGGTATTTTGTTTTATTTCCTGCAATCTCATTGGCGGCAGCTGTAGGCGACTTTTTCTTACGATATCTTGATCGTGGTTCAAAAAATTAAGTTTTTTTGCAACAATATTTTTTACTAAGTGCTATTTAAATTGTTGAAATTGATTTAAAGAATTGCTCATAGAGAAAGCAAAATATATTCAGATCGTAGTTTAGTGAGTGAATTTTATAATCCAGACGAAGTGACCTTTGAAGAAAATAATCCAATTTTAGTTTTCACAACATCGATCAACATCGATATTATTTCTATGTCCTATGTCCTTAGTGCAGGAGTCACCATTTTATTATGATGATAGCCGGGAGGGCACATTGTAATACACTTATATATATATATATTACTATTAGGAAGTTTTGTTTATTTGAATCTCCGTAAGTACAGTGCTCGATGCTTAAGAGCAGAGCGTAAATATTGATAAGTAGAAGAAAAATCACAAAAACTACAATTTCATCCCGACAAGCCTGTTTCGTGATTTCTCACTTTTCAGGGGATAATATTAAATGAATACAAAAGCATGTGCTAGATTATATATACAAGAGGAAGTTAGGGTAAAAATTGAGATAGAATTACATAATATATTGAGTGTACGATTACAAATTACATAAAAGTGCCTTGTGTCTATGGCGACAAGAGGAGATAAGTTCGTTTTGTTGAGTGATGATAGTTGTGGTTGGTAGGTGATGAAGAATTTTCTTTCAGGCATAGGTTGCATCTTTTGTTGGCGCTGTTGTACGGTTTGCTGTGAGTAATGCACCACAACTATCATCACTCAACAAACGTAACGAACTTATCTCCTCTTGTCGCCATAGACACAAGGCACTTTTATGTAATTTGTAATCGTACACTCAATATATTATGTAATTCTATCTCAATTTTACCCTAACTTCCTCTTGTATATATAATCTAGCACATGCTTTGTATTCATTTAATATTATCCCTGAAGAGTGAGAAATCACGAAACAGGCTTGTCGGGATGAAATTGTAGTTTTGTGTATTTTCTTTTCTCATCAATATTTACGCTCTGCTCTTAGCATATTACTAGATTAAATAAACAAAACTATATATATATACACTATATTATTTAATATTATACCCTGAAGAGTGAGAAATCACGAAACAGGCTTGTCGGGATGAAATTGTAGTTTTTGTGATTTTTCTTCTACTTATCAATATTTACGCTCTGCTCTTAAGCATCGAGCACTGTACTTACGGAGATTCAAATAAACAAAACTTCCTATATACACAATATATATATGTTTAGTGGTGTTGAGAAAAAATCACAAAAACTACAGATTCATCCCGACAAGCCTGTTTCGTGATTGCTCACTCTTCAGGGGATTTTTATTCATTAAATCTTTTATTTATTTTTTTATTTTTTAATTCCAATGAATATTTCTGTGTAACTATCCTTTATTTTGTGTATTTTTTTATAGATAGGACGTTTATTATCAGACATAGGTGGTCAGTTGGGTCTATGGATTGGAGTTTCAGTTGTAACATTGGTGGACTTCACTGAAAGCCTTTCAAACTTCATGAAAGCTTTTTATCGACGGATAAAGATGAAGATGGTCAAAAATCGCAGCTATGCTAATTCTCTAACAACGAACTCATCATTCGATAAAAGATCTGTTTTAGTCAACCAAAACCCTTCACTCGAATTATGCAGGAATCAACGGTTGACTCAACTACCAGAACAACAACAAAACCTAATAAAGTAAATGGTTTGAACCCGGGAGTATCGTTATATGTTTGTAAATGATGATCGTCCAGGTTAATAAAGTCCTGAGAAGGACTGTTTTTGTTGTTGTTGACTGACGTTTCGACAACCTTAGCGGTAGTCATCTTCAGAGTCAAATGAGGAGTAAACGTCAGGTTGGCCGTATTTGTTATCTGGTTCTTACGTCATTGTATTGTGTGTACAGGAAATGTGTATTGTCATTGTGGATTAGTGTGAAGTGAAATATTTTTTTTTTTTTATTTTTAGTTGTGATGTGTGATTTAGGTGTGACGTATTTAGTTGTAATGTGTGGGTGTCAATTGTGTATTGTCATTGTGAATTAGTTTGAAGTGTAGTGTTTTTAGTTGATCGTTTGTTTGTATTGTGAATAAGTCGTTTGTAAGGTGCCGGTAATTGCTGTGATCTGTTCACGGGGGTTTGTTCCAAGTTGGTATACCAACTTTCTAATGTAAGCCGATGTCTATAGTCAGTACTGTAAGTGATGCATTTTGCCGAATCCCAGTCAATGTTGTGCTTTGTGATTCGGTGATGTTCGGCAATGTGATTAGTTTTGTCTTGTTTCTTAGTAGCTCATTTGTGCTAAGTAAGTCTTATGTTTAAGTTCCTGCCAGTTTCTCCGATATAGGAGGCGTGGCAGTCGGAGCAGTTTATTTTGTAAACTGCACCTTGTCGTTCGTTGGGTTGTTCTTTGTCCTTTATGTTCGTTAGTACTTGTCGTAACGTTGTGATTGGTTTATGTGCGACACGTATGTTGTATGGTCGTAAGATACGCGAGATAGTCTCAGACGTACCTTTGATGTAAGGTATCGTTGCTGTTGTCACTGAGTTGTTCGTTTCGTTGGGTTCGTTGGGTTTGTAAGTGTTGCGTTTGATAAAGTCAGAGTTATAGTTTTTGTCAAAACACGTTTGAGATTGTTGTTTTCGTTTTGTAGAGCGTCCGGTGAATCACATATGATTTGTGCACGTCTTGTTAATGTTCTGATTGTGGTGGCTTTGTGTGATGTAGGGTTGTAAGATGATTGGTCTAGTAGTCGGTCAGTATGTGTTGGCTTGCGATAAACTGTTGTTCGTAGTTTTTGATTGTCATGTTTTACCAAACAGTCGAGAAAAGGAAGAGTTCCGTTTTCTTCGACATCTTTGGTAAATTGTATGTGGCTGTTCTGTTTGTTGATGTGAGTATGAAAGTCATTAATGTCGTCTGCATGTAGTGCTGTGATTGTGTCATCTACGTACCAAAAAGGTAGTGCATGTTTGTAAGTCGTGAGCGCCCGTTCCTCTATAGATTGCATTACAATTTCAGCAACTACAACAGAAACGGGCGAGCCCATTGCCGTCCCATGTAATTGTTTGTAGTGTGTTCCTTTGTATTGGAAGTAAGTCGAGGTGAGGCAGAGCTCCAGTAACTCCATAATGTCTTCTGTCGGTAATGGCAGTACGTCCGTGGTGTTTGTAATGAGGGTTTTTGTACAAGTAAGTGCCAGATTAAGTGGAATACTGGTGAACAGTGATTTCACATCAAAAGACACTAGTATATAGTTGTCCGGTATTTGTATAGTGCTCAGTTTTTTAATGAAAGTTTCAGTGGATTGTAGCTTGTGTTTTGATTTGTTTGTAAGTGGTTGCAGTATGTTAGTCAAGTACTTTGAAAGTTCGTAAGTAGGCGAACCACAGAATGATACAATTGGTCGCATGGGTATTTGTGGTTTGTGAAGTTTTGGTAGTCCGTATAGTCTGGGTGGTCGTGGACTTTATTAACCTGAACGATCATCATTTACAAACAAAAAACCTAATCGTATGTAAGCCACGAACGATAAAAAAATATAGGTTTTAAATCAAGAACAATATGGTTTTATCAGCTAAAATATTATGACACGATGTAAAAAGACAAAATCCGTGTAAAACAACTCACCAAAACCCGATATCGTTTGACTCCTGCCTTATATTCTTTTTTAAATATCCCAAGCAGACCAACAATAAACCAAGACATACTTCATTTACACGAAATGTGTGATGAAGCGTCATTCGTGAAAATCGCAAGTTTCTGTGAACAAAAATGCGAGTAGTCACGATGGATTTACACAGTTGTAACACACGAGGCCAGTATGCAGAAATGCAAAGGCATAAAAAAACGAATAAAACAAAAAACTAGGCCAATAACACAGCTAGCTGAGTATTGTGTACCGAAATTCTATCTGGTGTAAAAGAAGATAAGCAGCTTGACGCGCAGGCTATTGAACACACGCAAGAATTATTTTGTCTAAGCACAGTGAATATACATATCACCATCAGGGATTCTGATTTAGCTATTAGGGAGAATGAGCTGAATGAAACAAAAGAATTATCACTATGTATTTTTATTCTCAAATATATTTTTATGTCTAAATGGTCAGAAGGAACTTTAATCTTGTCTATGCATGATGAAACTTTTAGATACGAAACAACATATTACTTCACAGTTAGACTGCTTGACATATGTTGAAGTGCACGGGACAGAGCTTTTATCAAAACTATAAAGTTGTCGAGAAAACACCTTGACGTACCGCATGTACAACACACTAACAAAACAGGGACCAGCTTATCTTGTTAAGCAGACCATTTACCTGAAACAAATATTGCAAAGTCAAATAAAATATATTTCGTCAAAACAGACGTCTAATGTTCATCATCAACGCTGGGTATAAGCAATCAAAAATGACTACGTCAGATACGTTGCATTTCTAAAACTGAACATGTTTGAAATTTAAAGCAAAAATGGTCAAAAAAGGGATGAAAAAAGAACTATCTAATTCACAATTATTCACTAAAATGTTCGAGAGAATCAACTAAGAACTAACAAACAGTTGTCCAGTTGATAAAACCAAATTCAGTAGACAGTCGCTAAAACAATCACTTAACATAAATTTACGTTACCAGTAATCAACAGATAATTGTAGAAATCAACTTAATCAAGCAATAATATGATTTTCTATTTGTGACGTCATTAATAGAATAAAACTTTAGAAACTGTTGTAATGCATTAAAAACATACTCTGTTCATACATACGTGGATGACAGGTACATAAAAATTTCTCATGTCGTAGCAATGCAAAAAGACATGTATTAATAACAGAAATTTTTGCTAGGTATTTCAAGAATTGCATTTATTCTTTCAAGACTATTTTATCTGTTACAGAAATTCCACGAGCTCAATGGATGCGAGATCCAGTGAGAGTGATGAAAAGAAAACCAAGTCAGCATTCTTCAGGCTAATAACTTCTATAATATTCTTCGTGTCACTGTCTATGTGTGTATATCAAACGTACCTTCTTGTCCTTCACTACCTAAGTGATCCCATTGAAACTCAGATAAAAGTAACGATGCACACCACTTTACGGTTTCCTGCAGTAACAATATGCAACATTAATCCAGTGAGAAGATCACGGTAAGTTAGGAATAATAGAAAAAACATTCTTACATTCAAACAAAAAATTGTCAATGCAATGGTTTTCGAAAATCATCAAGCATTTTATTTGATCTAGATGGGAAAAAAGACAGACAAAAAATGAAAGCGTATCCCCAAACTTAACATCTTTCATGCAAGTGCCGCAAAAACTCTATCGTTCAGCCGGTGGTACTAATTTTGGAAATTTATTGAAGCGGAAAAAAAGATCACTTGCAAATCAAGCCCAGATCGATAAGCTAAGGCAAGAATTAAATCAAAGGATTGATACACTTGATAAAACTTTAAGCAAACATATAAATGATACGTCCCTGCAAAAAAAGGAAGCTGGCTTTGAACTGTCAGAATCAGAAGAATTCATCGCTCATGTAAACAGAAGCAATACAACCAATAAAGAAATGGAAAAGCGACTAAACGATTTTGAAAAACGACTAAAAATCACTGAGTTGACAACTATTGACATAACAAAGCAAATATCCGAGACACGTGGCTACTTGAATCAATTAAAAGCAAATATTAGTAAAGTGGGAAAAGAACCAGAGAAAAATGATACGACAGATGATATACAGAAGGATGACAAGAAAAAATTACCACCAAGTAAAGATTTACAGGCGTTTCAAAATTACCTCAAGGAAATCGGTGAAATGACACGCGAGGATTTCCAAGATCTCGGAAATCAGAAGAATGATTTCATTGCAAGTTGTACATGGCAGGGGACCCTATGTGATCCAAGGTGACATTAGGGATCATCACCGTTTAGTGCATGACAACATTTTACACACATTTTATCATTGTGCACTTTTTCTAGTTATTTTGAAGTATTTCAAAACTATATGTATGGAAATTGCTTTACTTTCAACACAAGTAAAGTCAACAGTAGCGTTAGCGGTACAGGACCTTACAATGGTGAGTACGACCGAACAGAAACATCACATGCATTTAAAATAAATCGCATGTTTGGAAATTAATAAATTTACTTACGTAGGTCTTAGTCTCTTCCTTTTCCTCGAGCAAGAAGAATACATGGATCGTATAGCGTCAGCAGCCGGAGCTCGTGTCACAATTCACGAGTTCCATTTCAAACCACAACCAGAAGAAGAAGGATTTTACGTTGCTCCAGGATTTACGACATCCATATCTCTTAGAAAGGTAAGAAGATCAAACAAATAAAATACAGCGTCATACCAACAATTTAAAATGTTACGATAAGTAATAATTAAAGTTTAGACATAGTAGACAAATCTATAAAGTGACATCAGTGACATTACTTCAATACACAAGTATAAATATTAGTTTATTTTTCTAGATGACAACTCAAACTGTGAAGCCTATTTGCGATCCTAACAAGAAAACAACGGTAGACAATGAAAAAACATATTCTTACTCGCGGACGGTAATAATTATAGTTTATTCAGTGTTCATTATGTCACGAGGTTGTATTGATTGAGCTTATTCTTTAAATATAGAATTGTATGAAGAAATGTCTTTCAGACGAAATAATTCGTCAATGTAATTGTGCGGGAACACAGTTCTTTCTTGATATGAAAACGTGTTCAGCAAACAACGAGACTGAAGGTAAAAACATGTGATTAGTTGCTGAAAATAAGCCCCGCAACTTTGGCAACTTATTCTTATTTGTCTAGCTCGATGCATTAAACGCCTTGAAAATCTAGCACGAAAAAACAAGTTGTCATGTTATTGTCCATTGGCTTGCAGGTAGAATGGTCACGAATTAAAATTATTAATAACGGCATGGGGTAAAATAAAATCTTTTTTCTTTAAGAACAACAATCTATCATCCTGTATTATCTTCAGCTGTATGGCCTGCTGAAAAATACTTGGTACATCCATAATTTAAATACATAATTTCCTATCCTCCACTCACAAATTAACGATTTTCATTTTTCTTTAGTCTTCCTTGCTAGAAGAACTTTTCAGAGTACGACATAAAGTAGTTGATTTGTTCGAGAACATATCAAATGTAAATCAGTATTTTAGGTGTGTAAGCATGATAGTATAGTAACAACTAAACTCGGATGTTACAAAGTGTATGGTGAACAATACAATCTTCAAGGAATTTTCGTGTTTTTCTTTCTCTTACAGGAAAAACTTCTTGAGGATCAATATATTTTTCAAGAGTTACAAGAACAGGAGACATTGCAGCGTCGCTCGTATGGGGTGTGTTCAAAGAGACAAACTTTGTCCGTATTTTTAAACTAAACTTAGCAACCTGTTCACTGAATCTTAATACCAAATAGTTTTCGGGACTTTTTACTTTTTACTCTCAAATTAATATTTCTAAATTAAACTTTTTTTATTTTGTGCATGTTTTGTAGATAGGAAATCTATTATCAGACATAGGTGGTCAGTTGGGTCTATGGGTTGGAGTTTCAGTTGTAACACTGGTGGACTTCAGTGAAAGCTTGTCAATGTTCATACAAGCTATTTATCTACGGCTAAAGGGAAAAAATCGCAACGGCAGTATTTTCATGCTATCTCGAGCAGAACATCGTTCAAACAACAGAGAGCATCAATTGAATAGGAAAAAGGACTGTGTTTTGGTTTCACCACAAACCTCATCTGATACCATGTCTCCAACTGTTGATTCAACTGGCAGTATAACTATTCATACATCACCGTATGTAGGCAAACACCGGAAGAAATAAGAATTCAACAAATAGACAAAATACTAATTTCTCTTATATGACAGTGTTCATGAAGAATGAACTCGTGTAAAACATGAAAATAAAAGTATCTGAAGCCAGTCTAAAACAACACAACTTATGAAAAACCAAAATATGTCATACTTTAAAGCTATTTACGGCAAGCAAACAACAGATGAAATACAATCATAAAGAGGAAATAATCCAAATTAAAAACGGAAACTTCTGTCATTCCATAATGATTTCCGTAGATTGTTCTCCACGACGCCAGGTACGCAAATCTCATCAATGTGAATCACATCTAAATAAATCTCATCACTCGCGCGAGCACATGATGAGATTTGTGCAGAATGCTGTGCAAAGAAACACGTGCATTTTTTGTGTGGAGAAATTGCAAAAAATGCCAATCTCAATAGATGTGGGATAATTTCGCGCACAAATTGGTTGTCACTCATCGGGAAGTAATACATTCCCTACCAAACATTCGAAAGAACGATGCAAGATTTAACATCTCTATACACCTTATTAAAAGGGTAAAGACTGACTTACTTTACCATTAAGTGAAAATTATTGCAAAAGCATATTTAAAAAGCAGCCAACACTGGGACAGTCATATGGTCCATTTATGACGTCATCAATAGAAGAGCATTCTAGAAACCGTCGAAGATCCAAAACTTACTTTTGAACATACATACGGGAATCACAGGTGTCTTGAAAAAACAGTGATTATAAATTTTGAGTGTGAGTAAATCAAAGAGGTTTGTTGATCTTTCAGATAGATGCATTTATCTGCTGTACAGTCAACCAACTCGATGAGTACTGATCTTAGTGACAGCCGTGTAAAAAACACAAGGCCAGCATTCTTCAAGCTAACAGGATGTACTGTATTTTCTTGTCTTTAACCATGTGTGTATATCAAACGTACCTTCTTGTCCTCCACTACCTAAGTAGTCCCATTGAAACTGAGATAAAAGTAACGATACACACCACTTTACAGTTTCCTGCAATAACTATATGCAACATTAATCCAGTGAGAAGATCACGGTAAGTTAGAAATAACAAAATTTATGTTCGCATTAGAAAAATTCTCAAAGGTAATGTTCACTGAAAAAACACTTTACTTTAGATGGGAAGAAAGACAGAATAAAAGTGGGAAAGCATCTCCAAAGTCAAAGCCGTTCATTCAAAAGCTACAAAAACTCCACCGTTCTGCCAGTAGTAACAAAGTTGAAGATGCAATAAAACTCAAGAAACGTATAAAAGACAAGGGTAGCAATTCAATTAAATACCGATCGGGACAAGTTCGTAGCAAGCGTGGATAAAATCGAAGCATTAATACAACAGCACCTGAATTCATCATTTCACAACAATAACAAAACAGAAATAATCCTGTCTGAAGTAAAAGAGTTTGTGGTTCATACAAACGAAAAGAACGATACTTATAGAGAAATGAAAAAGCGACTTAATGATTTGGAAAAACGACTGAAAATCACTGAGCTGACAACTGATGACATAACAAAGCAAATATCCGAGACACGTGGCTACTTGAACCAATTAAAAGCAAATATTAGTCAAACAGAGAAAGAACCAGAGAAAAATAATACGGCTGGTGATATGCAGAAGGATGGCATAAAAATTACCACCAAGCAAAGATTTACAGGCGTTTCAAAATTATCTCAAGGATATCGGTGAAATGACACGAGAGGATTTCCAAGATCTCGGAAATCAGAAGAATGATTTTATTGCGAGTTGTATATGGCAGGGGACAACATGTGATCCAAGGTGACATAGAAGGATCATGCGTGACAACTTTTTACACACATTTTATCATTGTGCACTTTTTCTAGTTATTTTGAAGTATTTCAAAACTATATGTATGGAAATTGCTTTACTTTCAACACAAGTAAAGTCAACAGTAGCGTTAGCGGTACAGGACCTTACAATGGTGAGTACGACCGAACAGAAACATCACGTGCATTTCAAATAAATCGCATGTTTGGAAATGAATAAATTTACTTACGTAGGTCTTAGTCTCTTCCTTTTCCTCGAGCAAGAAGAATACATGGATCGTATAGCGTCAGCAGCCGGAGCTCGTGTCACAATTCACGAGTTTGACCATGAACCACAGCCAGAAGAGAAAGGATTTTACGTTGCTCCAGGATTTACAACATCCATATCTCTTAGAAAGGTAAGAAGATCAAACAAATAAAATACATCGTCATGCAAACAATTAAAAATGTTACGATAGAAAGCTATTGACGTTTAGAAAAAGCAGAAATATTTTAAAGCAATAATTCATTATCTTATACGTGACACTTCTATTATACAAGTATCAAAAACAGTTTTTTCTAACACGAATGATGGATGATAAATGACCACTGAAAGAGGGAAGCCAAAAACAGTTAAAATTTTGCAACAAAAATATTAAAGTTTAGTAATGAAGGCAAGTCGCAAAGAGTTACAGTTCACATTTTACTTTATCTCCGCATCAATAGCTGAGATATACAGGGGCGCCGGAAGGAACATAAAAAGGGGGGAGGCTCGTTGTAGAATTATGGGTACCAATTTGGCGGTATACTACTGCCAAATGGTATAAACTAATGAAATAAAAGAATCAACAGTTTCTGAGCGATTCTTTAAAAGTCCACTCAGCTGCATTGTATATATACAGATGTTCTATCGTCAAAATAGACAAATAGCAAACATTCTCTTTTATATTTTGCTATTTAAATGGAAAATGGAAGCCACTGCCCTCTTGTACGAAAAACTGGGGGCTACCCCCCGTCTCTGGAGATATATTAATATCGTGCGTAAATGATAGATGACCACTAAAAGAGTGAAACCAATTTGTGATCCTGAAAAGGAAACAGACGTAAAGAAGAAACAAACATATTCTTACTCTCAAAAGGTAATAAACACGTGATTATTGAATTGTTTATTATATCGAGTTGAATCAATAAGACAATATTCTTTAAATATAGAGTTGTATTAAGAAGTGTCTTTCAGACGAAATAATTCGACAATGTCATTGTGCGGGAACACAGTTCTTACTTGATATGAAAACGTGTTCAGCAGACAACGAGACGGAAGGTAAAAACAATCAGTTCACAAGTAAAAAGTAGGGTATAACGAATATAATCATAGTATCATAGTAGACCAAACTAAACGTAACATATTTGTTTAGCTTCATGCATTAAACGTCTTGAAAGTCTAGCAAGAATGAACAAGTTGCGATGTTATTGTCCATTTGCTTGCAAGTAAAATGATCAATAAATAAAAATTCAATCATGGCAAAGGCGTCACTAAATAAAACTAAATTCTTTCTTCTTTATAAGAACAACAACATACAATCATGTAACATCGACAGTTGTATGGCCTGCTAAAAAATATTTGGTAATTCTGCAACCTAGCTGTATATAATTTCCTATCTTTCACTCAGATATTAAAGAGCTTCATTTTTTTATAATTCTTCAGCCGTCCTTCCTTGAAGAACTGTTCAGAGTACGTCATAAAGTGATCGATTTGTTGAAGAACATCTCCGATATAACTCAGTATTCAAGGTACAACGGCAAGATAATATGGTCACACAAAAAGGCAGACTTTACGAAAAGCATTCTGACACATAAAATATTTGTGGATGTTTCATGCTTTTCTTTCTCTTACAGAAAAAACTTCCTGAGGATCAATATATTTTTTCAAGAATTACAAGAAAAAAAAACGCTGCAACGTCATTCGTATGGGGTGAGTTGAAATTGCTTGACTATGTTAATCGCTATGAATACTTTAGCCAAAAGTATGCATACAGTCAACAAGCCAGATCTTTGCATGCTATTATTTGGTGAATGAAGCATAAAATCATATTACATGCATAGTTTGCGCATTATAGCGAAACCCTTCACACTGCATTGTCAATCAATGTACACCAGTATATGATCGATAGCAAGGAAATCAGCGTACCTTCATAAATCATAAAAGGTTTCCGGATTTTCTTTCATTAGTGTGATTTAGAATTCAAAATTACAGATCCTTCATTGGCTAATAGCCGTATTGTAATAATGCATGCAATGCAAACAGCAAAATCTCTCCGCGCTCCGTTGAATTCGACAGTTTTCACAAATTCTATTATAAAGTTGATTTGATTTAAAATTCCGTTTTCTTGCGCCATATAAAGATACCTCCTTTTCAAATTCCAGCTCGTGTAGTCGGCATTTCAACGTGGAAAATAATTCATATGTCTGATTCATAATCATCTGTCAATTTTTTAACTGATGCTATTTTTGCTTGTTCATTATTTCTAGATAGCAAAGTTACTATCGGACATTGGTGGTCAGTTGGGCCTATGGGTTGGAGTTTCAGTAATGACACTGCCAGATTTCGCTAAAGCATTGACAAAGTCCATACAGGCTTTTTATCGATGGATAAAGAAAAATATTGTCAAAAAACGTTACAGTTTTTTCCATTTGGCTCCTCCAGAAAATTGTTTGAATGAAAAAGAGCAACAGTCCTCGTCTACTAATGACTGGCCAACTGTTTATTCAACTGGTAGTGTAACCATACAAACCTCTCCGTCTGTAAGCCAAGAACATTTGAAACAATAACAGTTTTAAGTTATGAAAAAATATGTAACAATGAATATTGATGTTGCTATGAAAGGAAGCACAAGAACTCCAAATCTGAGTAAAAGAAAAAGCAATAGGATTACAATTGCTTAAGAAAATTCTCCCGAACAAAAGACAGATTTCACTAACAAGTGTTCCCCCTGTCGATGTTTCTCTGTAACATAGAAATGAACATAAAATTTACATGAGAGTTTCAATACATGTGCAAGCAGCCGAAATTATTATGAGAACTACGGTTTCATCTTGTTATGATTTTCATGAATTTATCGTACTTCTAACCCGACGTTAATGCGTGCTAGAAAAATTCATAGTTTGGAACACGCCAAGATAAAATATCCAGTCTGGTAAACTTGATTTTTTGTTGCATGCGAAAAGATTCCCACCGAGCGAGCAACAAGCGCAGCCGACAACTTCAACACAAACATACAGGTGTAAATAACGTAACAAATTCGTGCATGATAGAAAATCCGGAAACTTTTCAACAATACCAAATGAACATTAAGCCTCGATGTAAATGTCTCTTATGGTAACACAATGAATCGTTCGTGTTGTTAAGATTTATATTTGTTTTGTAAAGGTAGATAAAGACTACATCTAAGAGATTCATCGTAGTCAACATTTTCATTGCATAATGACTGTAACATTACGCGATTTCATTTAACTGGGCAACCAAAGCACAAGGAATTGTCAGAAATTAATGAAAACTATCAGCAATATAATACAACGATATTAGCCATAACGCTATCAAACTAACCGGAGAACAACGCAAGAGTTAAGATTTGTATTAAATGGGAAAAAGACGGAGATATATTTTGATTCGTCATGACTTAAAAATTAATCAATAATCTAAAAAGAAAGTTTACAAAGGCTGTCAACAATGCGACAATTGCATGTCCATTTATGACGTCATAAATGAAGACCATGGTCCATTTATGACGTCATAAATGACGTTGAAGATCATTAAAAGCTTACTTTTGTACAGACATACATGGATGATAAATATTTTGAAGAAACTGTGATCATAAATTTTGAGTGTGAGGAAATTAAAAAGTTTTGTTGATACTTTCGATAGAAGCATATATCTGCTGTACGTCAACTAACTAAATGAACACTGGACTCAAAAGAAAAAAACACAAACAAGCTCTCCTTAAGCTAACAGCATCTACAGTATTTGTCGTGTCGTTAATCATTTGCGTACATCAAACGTACCACCTTGTCCTCCACTACCTAAGTGATCCCATTGAAACTGAGATAAAAGTAACGATGCACACCACTTTACAGTTTCCTGCAGTAACAATATGCAACATTAATCCAGTGAGAAGATCACGGTAAGTTAAAAAATAATAAACATCATGTTCTCATCAAAGAAATTCTCAAATGTATGGTCCACAGAAGGAAATAAGTAAAGCTTTCCGTTTATTTAGATGGGAAGAAAGACAGAATAAAAGTGGGAAAGCATCTCCAAAGTCAAAGACGCTCATTCAAAAGCAACAAAAACTCCACCGTTCTGCAAATAGTAACAAATTTCGGGATGTAATAAATCTCGAGAAACGTATAAAAAGACAAGTAGGCGTCCATTTATTAGCACCATTGTTATATGTGATAAAAAAATTAAACGAATTTGAGGCATTTGTAAAAGAACATACGAATGAAACACATCACAACGATAGCAAAGCGGAAATAATCTTGTCTGAATTAAAAGAATTTGTAGCTCATATAAATGAAAACAACAATGTCGATAGAACATTGGAAAAGCGACTTACAGATTTGGAAAGACGACTAAAAATCCGTGAAATGACAACTGCTGACATAACCAAGCATATGACCGAGACACGTGACTGCTTGAACCAATTAAAGGAAAACATTAGTCAACTAGGAATAGAACCAGAGAAAAATGATACGGCTGGTAATAAGCAAAAGAATGGCATGAAAAAATTGCCACCAAGTAAAGATTTACTGGCATTTCAAAATTACCTCAAGGATATCGGTGAAATGACACGAGAGGATTTCCAAGATCTCGGTAATCAGAAGAATGATTTTATTGCAAGTTGTTCATGGCAGGGGACAACATGTGATCCAAGGTGACATAGAAGGATCATGCGTGACATCTTTTTACACACATTTTATCATTGTGCACTTTTTCTAGTTATTTTGAAGTATTTCAAAACTATATGTATGGAAATTGCTTTACTTTCAACACAAGTAAAGTCAACAGTATCGTTAGCGGTACAGGACCTTACAATGGTGAGTACGACCGAAAAGAAACATCAAATGCATTTAAAATAAATCGTATGTTTTGAATTGAATGAATTTACTTACGTAGGTCTTAGTCTCTTCCTTTTCCTCGAGCAAGAAGAATACATGGATCGTATAGCGTCAGCAGCCGGAGCTCGTGTCACAATTCACGAGTTTGACCATGAACCACAGCCAGAAGAGAAAGGATTTTACGTTGCTCCAGGATTTACAACATCCATATCTCTTAGAAAGGTAAGAAGATCAAACAATTAAAATTCAGCGTCATACCAACAATTTAAAACATAATTTTAGAAAATTATTGAACTATACAAACAGCATAGCTAAGCATTTCAAAGAAATAATATCGTTACTTGAATGTGACAACCGTTATTAAACTTAGTATCAAAAATATTCTCTAACAAATATGATTTGAAATGAGCGATGCCACTGAAACAGCGAAATAAAAAACAGTTATACAATATATTAATCCAGCAGAACGTGAATTCCATATATTAATATCGTGCGTAAATGATAGATGACCACTAAAAGAGTGAAACCAATTTGTGATCCTGAAAAGGAAACAGACGTAAAGAAGAAACAAACATATTCTTACTCTCAAAAGGTAATAAACACGTGATTATTGAATTATTCATTAAATCGAGTTGAATCAATAAGACAATATTCTTTAAATATAGAGTTGTATTAAGAAGTGTCTTTCAGACGAAATAATTCGTCAATGTCATTGTGCGGGAACACAGTTCTTACTTGATATGAAAACGTGTTCAGCAGACAACGAGACGGAAGGTAAAAACAATCAGTTCACGGGTAAAAAGTAGGGTATAACGAATATAATCATAGTAGACCAAATTAAACGTAACATATTTGTTTAGCTTCATGCATTAAGCGTCTTGAAAGTCTAGCAAGAATGAACAAGTTGCGATGTTATTGTCCATTTGCTTGCAAGTAAAATGATCAATAAATAAAAATTCAATCATGGCAAAGGCGTCACTAAATAAAACTAAATTCTTTCTTCTTTATAAGAACAACAACATACAATCATGTAACATCGACAGTTGCATGGCCTGCTAAAAAATATTTGGTAATTCTGCAACCAAGCTGTATATAATTTCCTATCTTTCACTCAGATATTAAAGAGCTTCATTTTTTTATAATTCTTCAGCCGTCCTTCCTGGAGGAACTGTTCAGAGTACGTCATAAAGTGATCGATTTGTTGAAGAACATCTCCGATATAACTCAGTATTCAAGGTACAACATCAAGATAATATGGTCACACAAAAGGCAGACTTTACGAAAAGCATTCTGACACATAAAATATTTGTGGATGTTTCATGCTTTTCTTTCTCTTACAGGAAAAACTTCCTGAGGATCAATATATTTTTTCAAAAGCTACAAGAACAAGAGATGTTGCAACGTCACTCGTATGGGGTGAGTTCAGATTTATAAATTTTAGTATGAATTTTCATTTAGCAAAGTGTAGCTGTGTTGCTGTCCAGCACATCTACAACAACTTAAAGTTTAACAGTGTAAACGATAAACTTAAGCTTTAAACAAACAATCAAAGTACTGTAGCTACATCTATCTATTATTGCTAAACAACATTTCCTATTATTGAATTTTAGGATTTTTATTTTTAGATAGTACGTTTGTTATCAGACATAGGTGGTCAGTTGGGTCTATGGGTTGGAGTTTCAGTTTTAACACTGGTAGACGGCAGTGAAAGCTTTTCAAAGTTCATAAAAGCTTTTTATCGAAGGATAAAGATGAAATTTGCTAAAAATCGCGTTACTGATTTTATTGAATCGAAATGAGAATAAACAGTTCAAACGACACGAAACGTAAATAAAATAGAAGAGGACGGTGTGTTTTTCTTTTACAATGAATAAATTGTCCAACTTTTGATTGACTTGGCAATATAACAATACAAACTTTACCGGATAGGACAAAGTCCGGAAAAATAACTTTTGAAATCATTAAAAAAAATATACAACCGTTTTGATTTTTATTGTCACGACAGGATGTAAAAGAACTGAAATAGTAAAATAAGGTAGAAAGAGTAAAAGCGGAATTTCGGATAGATTTTCTCTAAAAAGACGACGTTTACAAACATAATTACCGCAATCCTGCCTGTTGTGTTTGTCGGTAAAATGATAATGATCATTGCATATTGCAAGGGATAGTTTTAATCGTTATAAGCAAGTAGCCGAAATGAGTAAATAATTTTTCAATTTTTCACAAGTTTCCATATATATATATATACATATATATACATTGTGCTTCCAATACAACGTTTGAAGCGTCTCTATAAGAAATCATAAAAGCCAGTACAATAAACTTTTGTTGCATACGAAAAGATTCACGGCAGCAAAGGAACATAATTAGCAAGCCACAAGTTAAATTAAAATTGGATGTCCCAATAATCTCAAATTGTCGGAATAATAATCATCAATAATCTAGTTTGAACATCGTGCAATCACGAACTGGACACCTGTCAAATGGTCGACGATTTTGAGCATTTATGCGATTTGCATAACCGACCTAATTACGTTATTGACAATTAGATGATTCTAATGAAGTAATAATTTCAAAATCTAATTAATCAGTTACGAATCCTGCTATGAAGCGTGCTATGAACATCGCACGCATCTCTGTCTAATAATAGGTTCTACATTGATTGATGGATTTCCAGTTCATGAAGCCAAGAAAAAAAACCTAATTACTGTATACACGACGAAAAATTCAATCACATCAACGGGCAAGGAATACCATTATAATATACAGTGACAAACTCGATTCAGGTAAAGCAGACATGGATAGTTGTCAATTTAAAGATAAAATATGCTTTGTATTATGAAGAGAAAAACACCGCTATATACAGTTGAATGCATTGAAGATAAGATAACTTAAGATAAGTGTAAAGTTATTCGAAAAGCTGCAACATTAGATGAACGATATCTGTCACGAGATCTATAAAAATAACATGGTTTCTTGACCTCCGATACACGACCAAAAAAGGCCATGGTAATCTTGAACAAACAAGCATTTAATTCGTCTGAGATGCGATGAGCTTTCGACAGCCGGAAATAGCAAAGAACACGGGGTAATATGGCAATATACTCTTCACAATAGAGCTATGCAGGAAGCAGGATGAAATTCATGCGCCATCCATGATGTTCGGGCTTCGAGTATCATAAATTTGGCTACGATGGTGATGTATGAAAACAGGTGGACAAATTCATTCTATTTAACAGTTAAAAATTAAATAATGCCAGAGGCTGTCCGGACAACGAATTATGATACATCAACGAAACTTTCGATTCATTCACACGTTTAAAAAGGTGGAATATGTAAAATAAATGGATTTAAATTGCATGCGCACATTGCATTCCCCTTGAACTTCACACGCACGCAATAAAGTCTCTAGAAAAATTGCGCAGATGATATATACACTATTTTACACTGGTTTCATTTAGCAGAAAGTTCCTCCAGATGTAGGAAAAATCACCTCACTTTAATAAAAAGTTCTATCAAAGTATGCAACTGGAGTCAAGCAATTTGCTTCGTGCAACAGTAAATATGGAAATTTCCATGCTTTCCTGTAGTTGTGCGCGAAACGGAAGGGATAATTTCAGTTCATTTGTAGAGATCGTTGACACGAAAAGAAATATCTATACCAAAACTTTCTTAAATCAAAGTGATCACCATGTTAAAATCGACGATGCCCTCAGGGGAGTAATTAAAAAGACATGTAAGAACGTTTCACTAGGAAGCATATGTAACTCTGCCACAACCATCAATGTAGGTGCGCTTCGATAGATGGGGCTGGCCACAGTGGCCAATTCGCAGTAGGTGGCATTTGCATAAAATGCGTGAAGCGAACTGAAACAGACGTTTGAAGAATCGACAGAATGAGAGAGTTTGGAAGCAACGCGAGTGGTAATAGGATCAAATATTGTCCAGGATATTAGAAAATTCATCCGCCGACTCCGGTTACACGTCATATATAAATGGAAGCAAAGCATTTTCTACAAGAATAACGTGTGTGAATGACGTTAGCACAACAATCAAACCATTTTATGTCGCCGGTTTTCTTTACTTCATACAGACAGTTTTAGTCGGAGTTGAACATCAAGCATGGAAATATACATACGTGCACAATTGTTTCTGTGTATCTTGATTTCTATCACATATGATACAGAATCAATACACCATGGAATATTATGGAAATACTACGAAAACATAACAGGTTTGTTAAACATGTTTATATCTTGTAAAGTAATTACAACGATAAAAATAGAGCTTATGTTTTGAAAAATCATGATCGTTATTCTTGCTACATTGATTGATTGCTAAAATAAGTATATTATAACAAAAATGCACATTGGATTACGCGAGAGAGCTTCGTGAAATGTTGTATTTATGTTAGCCATCTACAGAAACGTAAACCCATATTGTGTTTAAGTGGAAGGCGTATCTTGATGTAACCTACAGACAGGCAAATTAAGGAACTCCTCAAAATCATCGCCAAAGTTATACAGGGCAATTCTTTTCTACACGTTATTCTAAGTTTCCTGAACATGCTACAAATAGGCTTTCTTTCTCATCAAAACTACATGATGTACGCTTCCGGATAATTTTGACGCATATCAAATGAAAGAAGCTTAAAATTATTGCAAATATATAATGAGATCCCCACTGTGTCCAACCTATTGAAGTCGATAAAATAAATCAAATTTCATTATTAATTTAGCATCAAGTTCTGCGGGAGTGAAAAGCTACAAATTTTCGTTATCGAAAGAGAACATAAACTTTTCAAGTTCGACACAGCTCATGACATACCATATTCAAACGTTTAATAAAAGTATTGCCGTAAAACTACGAAGGTTGGAGCAGAAAGATAGAAATGATGCATTCCACAAAGTAATTCTGGAAAATCGTCATCAAGAAAATCTCACATGCTATTGGTCGATGAGCTCGGCCAATGCGAAAGCAATTTTCAGTAACTGCAAAAACCAATTGGTAAGGCTGGAGTTGTTATTAAGGTAGCAACCGTTTAATCTTTCTGCTTTGAACAAACAAAAAATTCAATCCAAAGAAATCTGTAAATCAGACGATTTTTTATTTTTTTTATATCAATGACAAGCAAATCGTTTTATCTTTTTTTTATCCTAAGGTTTTTACAACATGATCGACCTTGAAATTAAACCGTTAAAATTAGCCGGGGGCAATATTTGTGCTTTTTTCAGCAGTTTATAATTATTACCATATGATGATGGTGAATTAAAACACATTTTAAGCATTATTGCATTGTGTCAAATGCTCGCTGCTCGTGAAAAATGACTGTTTTGAAATTCGACACTGTCTTTGCCAGGCAAATCCTAGCCATCTGCCATTGAAAACAGACAGATCATAATTCCATGACCGAAATTAGAATCATTGAAAGAGGCTCAAAACTAAAGAATCTAACGAATTGAAAAAATAAACCACAACATTTCTTCCAGTCAAAAAAGCTCCATTTAGCCTACCATTCATTTCCAAAAACAATGGATTTGCCGTGATGAATCAAGAACTGAATACCGAGCTTTAAGGCCAAAAACCTGTATCATTTTGTGTGAGCGTCATTTATACTAGTTTCATAAGAAAAACCTGTAGTCCTAAATACATATCATGCCTGCTTGACGCGCGTTACAATTTTAGCACGCGGAAATTTACTTTGGCTAAACAAATAGAGAAAGCGTGGAGCTCGTTTCTTAGAGAATATAATTCTCAAACAACTGTTCTTGCCGCACGTGCTTGTTATTGGAATAAACATTGAAGAGCACAGTTCCCTCTTAGCATAAATTGTGACCGTGTAATGTGATTAGGCACATTAATGAAATGCAACCATGGCGCCTAAAATATGGAATGTGTAAATTAAGTTGAACAACATTACAGAGGATAGTTTGGTGAATAATAGACACATTATAAAAAAAGAAATTCTTTGTTTTAAATGGTTATAAGTGATTTATGGGCTTTGTGATAATTTTCTCTTCTGTTGCATTTTTTACGAGGTACATTGCAATTCATCATATTGACCACAAACTGTGAAAACAAGACTTCTGGCATTCCAACAATGTTCTAATCGACAGACATCCGAGTGCCAACATTGCTCTTAGCTGGGTGTTAGACGTCTTGATTGAATAATGTTTACTTTATTAATAATACATGCATTAAAATGTTTCACATGTTCGCCATAATAACAAACGTTTTTAGAGCTACGAGAAATGAATACATCGCAAATGCACACGAGCTGCGTTATTTGATATTGAGCAATATAACTTACTGCAATAATTTTCCATATAACAAAATGCATAAAAATACCAGAGCACATTGAGTAGATTTAATTTTGCAGCAACCTCAGTCCATAAAATTCATTATGAAAATGCTTCACGCTCGGCAACATTCAAATGATGATATAATTTATACTTTTATTTGGAAATATATTACAACTCTAATTTCAGCCTCATTTTAACTGCTAGTTCGGATACCAAATTTATAGCACCATACACCGTCGACTTTCGATACAGAAACATGAGAGGAAATTAACCACATACATTTCAAAATGTAATCAATGAAAAGATATTGACGCCCTAACGCGCTTCCTCTTGCAGCAAACCCATACAATGGTGGAGGAATGGGGGCTCTAACTTTATCCCACCCAGTAAAGAAAATTTACGCTTTGCGCGCAAAGTGACCCAAAGTATATCATGAAATAAAAAATGAAATAGCAAGAGCGATATCGTGTTAGCTGTCACCTGATTAGTCCAAACGGAAACGTGCTGACCTCTATGAGTCATCGCTATGACACACAATGTTGGGGTAAATGTCTTTCAGCCCATTTAAACGAAACTCTTGATTGAATGAGCGAAAATCGCAAATACTAAAACTCTTTCCTGAATATAATTCAATTGCTTCCTCCATTGAAGAGTAAAAACTGAATAAGTGTGAACGACACTTGAGAACATAGTAAAATATTCAAGCTTTTGCGAAAACGACAAATATTCAGAGTGTTTAAATAGCCACGCACGCCCTTTCAAAATGTTGGCAATGTTTGCGATGAAAATCCACGACAAACTTTCCCTTTTAAAACGAGCAATAAACTGCTCAATTTTATAAGTGTGATTTACACTTAACGATTGTACTTTAATGATTGTGGGAAAAAACAAACACTTGAAAAATTCACGGAACCGCAAATTTCCCAACAAAATTACGACGTTCAAATGACTAAAACGATTATGTAAATTAGCAGTCTAAAGCAAAGCTGTGCAATATTAAACAAATATTTCTTCCCCCTCTCTAGTGTAGAGGCGATTTTAATAGTATGTTATGTGAGCAATTCTTCAAATTCTTCAGTTTCTCAATTCAGGGGGGGCATATTCATAAATATTTGTCTTCAGCACACTTAAATTCCGTTGAAATTGATTGTTTTTACGAATCGTGAACATAGATATAGGAGTATGGGCTCCCAAATCATAAATGCTGGCCATGAAACTGAATGTATACACTGATTTTATAGTTTGTCATTGTTAATGAATCAATGGGCCAAGACACATACCTTATCGAGCCTGTTATGACGTCAAAGGGTGTCGATCATGTGGCTTACAAAATATCGAGGCAAAGATCCATGTATTTCACTATATGGTAAGATAGAGAAACAACATTATTCAAAAATACATTGCAGGGTTAGGCTGATACAACATTGGTTGTCTTAACATAAGGTGAAAAAAGAACCTTGTTGGTAATATAAGACTCAATGAAGTTGACAGTCTAAATAATATGGGTTAACAAACGGGTTTACGGAAAAAACAGTGAGTCAACTATAGTTGAAAAACCGGCACTGAAGGCTAGACTAATTGAATATAAGATGTGATGTCAACCTTCACTATTAGCATTAAAGAAAGCAACAATGGTTGCGAAACAAGGAAAGAATGTTTTAGGAAGGAAGCCGATCAAACTTTTTTGAAAACCAAAAACACGACACACGATATAGAATTATCCACAAACAAAGTGTATAAGATAGAAATACCAAGTGAATGCATGACGACAGTCGAATGAAAGGAAAAATATACGACAGAAAAATATAAGATTTTGTTGACGGGTTATGACAAAGTTTTAATAACAAACCAATTAAATAAAACCAAGAGATCAGCAATATCATTTAAGTCTACTCTTGAAATAGAACTCATCAATTTTCTTTCAATACACCACACACGTAGATGCAAGTATTAATAACAAAATAGATAATATAGTAATGCAAGAATATCAATGATGCTCGTGCATCAAGGTATCAATCAATCAACATCGACGGGCGCACAATGCTTTTTGCTAATCGTACAAGAAATCATCCTTTTTAAATCCCTTGTCGAACAAACGTTTTTACGAAGTAACTCCAATGCTAGAACCTTCGGTGTATTCAAAAAATAAACAACACAAGCAGATTGACTTATTCAATAATATTTGTCTTGAAAACATTTAGGTCGGTTATTCTCATTGTAGCTAGTATTTAACAGAATAGCTACGTTCACTGTCGTTTATAACTGTTTTTAACTGAAATGACACAAAAAGAATAAAGCTTGAAATACGGTATAGACCGTTGAACCATAGCATTGACTAACTGCATTGAAAAGATCATAGATCATTAAGAATTTAACATATTTAATCTACCAAGTCCAATTAGCCACAAGACTATATAATATAAGGCTGCAAATTGAACAAAACCGTCAATCTAATACTTTTAAAAAGCAGGACAGAGAAACGATATGAAATACTAACAACTGCTACCAAATAAACAGTATACTTTCGCTAAAAACAACTGGGTCGAATTAGACTAACAAAGCAACAAACACAGCAGGTCAATGCAGCAAAAGTGTAAACTTATAGGTGTTAGTAAAAACAAAGACGATTTAGAGAATTTATCCTCTCCTATGATTAGCGCAATCAATTATCTAAGCCGGCTCTGTAAGAGAACATGATATTTGTTGTTAGTTATTTTTGACGTAAGAAATGCATCATCTCTCAAAACAGAAGACTCAAGCTACATAAAATTAGAGTTACTATTTTAATTTTCCAAAAGGAAGTGATGAAAATCACGTTAGTCCCTAAGACTTTGGCACTTTTTAAGCTATCAATTAAAGCTTTATCAACAGTATTAAGCCTGCTAATAAAAATAAGTTTTATAACATTAACACCTGCTTAGGAAACTACACCTATAGCTTAAAACAAGGAAATAGCGGATCTTCATGTATTAAATCGAAATGAAAACAAGAATACGAAACAAAAAAATAACAGAGGATAGAAAATGTCAGAAATTTCCTTGTGTGCTGACCTTACTCCAAGTCAAAATGTTTTGTATTGATTATTTTATTTTACGATAAAGTTTTTTCTCACAAATGAAAATGCTCTAGATAAGCATATCACAAGTACACTTCACGTCGTGGCCACCACGTTGGATGATTTTAACATGATTTTAACACATTACAAGGCAAATGTCAACCAATATGGCAAAAATTCCAATGTTTTCTCGTATTCAGGAGAATGGTTGCACACCACCTATATCACATAAACTCTCCATTCAAGTAGCTAACAAAAAATAATTAAATAATACTCATAGACAAGCTAATACACAATCCTAGATGTGGTAGTGAAGCAACTATTGTGAAAACAGTTGGATTAAAATTACCTCAAAATTGGTTCAATTTTCCAAGTTTAATTGGCTACGACGTACATCAATGGGTCATTTTCAACCCATCTGATTTTAAAATGTACTGAGTTATGATTAACTACACAAATTATCCAAATTCTCTCCATAATGTGTATAGAGAAACCCATATATTATATGTAACTAATGCAAGATATGCGCAACGAACTTTTCTCGTTATTTTCTTTTGTGAAAAGAAACGTCACCCATAGACGTTGGAATCGTGCATCGACGCAAAAGATTGTCGCGTTCCATCTCTGAATCACCAAAAATGGAGGTGCTTGTTGTAGCTGATGAGTCAATGGCGAAATTCCATGGAAAATCAATACGAAAATACATTCTCACGATTATGGCCGAGGTAGGTTTACAGAACGTCAAGACTCTGCTCACATTACAAATGATAGAAAATCTTTGATACATTGCAAATGATAGTCAATCTTTGTGTAATGCAAACTTGTATTTTAAGAGTTAAGTGTATTTATGTTGAAGCATCAATCTTCATCATAGGTTCGAAAGATATTTCAACACAGTAGTCTTGGAGTACGCGTGGACCTGGTGGTATCGGACCTGGTTATTCTCACAGGTGAAGAGGTTCGTTGAGTACGTCTAAAGTCGCAAGTTTTATATACAATGTAGCTATATACTCCAACAATCATTACACTCTCCTTGTATACATTAGGAAAATCTGCAAGTAAGTCGCAATTCAGATACAACGATGAGAAGTTTTGTGAATGGCAAAGTGAACAGTTTGATCGTGACGGCACCGACCACGACGTCGCATTACTTTTGACAAGGTGCTCAGAGGTTATTGATGTAAGGACGAGAATACTTATCCTTACATCGATAATAATATCCATGACTAAAACAATGGTCGAAGAAACATACAGTCTTAATATATGTTCTATAGTAAACTGAACAATGGTTTCTTATTTATTTAGACTTAATATCTGCTCTGACCAAGACCACCCTTGTAATACAGTAGGTAATACAAATCACCTAACAAAAATAGCAAAAGCATGGTCTTATGGCTTCCTACAAGAAACATTTCATTATTGCTACTTGGCTAGATCTGTTTTATCATAGTGCAAGTGATAATAACTACCATGACGTTAATATTTTAACTGTACAATGAACTAGGCATGGCTTATATATCGGGTATGTGTCAATCTCAACGTCGATGCAGCATTGCAGAAGACTCTGGTCTGGATGTTGCTCTGACTGTTGCACATGAACTGGGACACAAGTACGTTGGAAGAACATTCTTATTCAAATAAATATCGTGCTAGCATACAGATAAATTAAAGTGGCACTAAAGTGAGAAATACTAATTTAGCGTATAAGTTTTATTAAAATACCAATCTCTCGATAGTTTAGGCATGCGTCATGACGGCTACGGGAACGAGTGCGCAGAACAAACACGTGACATACCTCACGTGATGTCATCGACAACACTGAAGGCAAGCCAAAGAGGTTTATCCCAATGGTCAAAATGTAGCAAGAGAAAGATCCACTATTTTCTAAGGTAAACATTGACTATTGTCTGTGAGGCAAAACAAATTACCGCAGCTCAATAGTAAAATCAGACTGCATTCACAACAACGGGATTGGTTCCTGATCCAAAAAACAAAATCGTACCAATCGAACTCCTAAATAAATGTTCAGAAATTTAATTTATCGAAGAATGAGTTGTTGCAATTTGTCGTGCCCATATATTCTTTTCCAACTATTTTTATAACCCAATGCTTCCAATGCCTTTCGTTGATGCCCTTGTATAGCACGTCAAACAGCAGGTGCCTTAGGGAGACTCAAAGTAAAAGAACTATCCCTCTACCTAAAGACCTGCCTGGCGTGACATTTACAGCAGATGAACAATGCCGTCATCAATATGGCAACCTCGCCACACAATGTCGACGATATCAGGTAATAATCGAAACATATCCCAGGAAGTGGAAAAAGGATGGAACAGAGAGGAAGATACTGTTTGACACTGTTTTATAAAGTGTAAACTGCGCAGGGGAAAATGGCAACGCCTTCAAGAACCTATTCTTAAAATTCACAAGGCTGTTTTTTTTTGTATATAGGTTCGTCTTTGTCGTGAGCTATGGTGTGAGATAGAAGGGAACATTTCTGCAGAACTAGACTGAATCCAGCTGCCTATGGGACAAAATGTGGAGAAGGAAAGGTAACCCATAATCTCGAGGATCTCAAAACAACTAAAACAATTAATTGTTCATAGAAATACTAAAGTGAGTGCTGGGTATGAATAAATAAAATACGATTAAACCAAATGCTTTCGAAATTCTATCACTCAAAGAGTATTTTATTATTTTTCCCGTCTATAGTGGTGTATGTATGGAAATTGCATTTACAACAAATCTGTCCTTGTGAAAAAAGATGGAGGGTGGAGTTCATGGGGAGTATGGAGCGAATGCTCCAGATCATGTGGTACTGGCGTATCCACCAGATATAGGAGGTGTAATAATCCACGGTAAGAAAGAAAAGTACCTAGTAAAGGACTTCACAACATAACAATCGTTAACGTTGAGATATGATTCCAAACTAACGATCACAAAAAACTCCTTCAGCCCAAAGAATGGTGGACGATTTTGCCAAGGGAAGCGAGAGAGACACATATTGTGCAATCAACATGTAGGTGTGACAAATTGTGAGGTAAAAAGCAGTAAGCTAATCCAAGATCTTGATTATGATTAGTTGTTTAGGCGTGTCCTCCCGATTCAAAAGAAATCAGAAGAGAGCAATGCGAGTCGTACAATGGGCAGATGTATAACGATATGTTTTACAACTGGAAACCTTTACTCAGTAAACGTAAGTCACATACATCGCAAATGCTAATCAAGCACGAACGTATTAAAGAGATGATTACTTTTGACGCAAATTTGTCCCAAAATTCCAACACTCCGAAAGGAACTTATAATGAACATCATCTATATGTTAATAGACAAACCATGTGCGTTGTATTGCACACCTACAACAGAGGAAAGATTCTCTGTTCGGTTTTCCAGCAAAGTTATTGATGGCACACCATGCATGCCTGGAGGAACAGACTTGTGCGTCAATGGGAAATGTCGAGTAAGTATCACTAACGATATTACCATGATGATTAACTGGGGTCTCCAGCATAATAATCATATTAGCATGAGAAAGTACTGAAATTGAAGACCACTAGTTTTGTAACACAAATCACATCAAAAGTACATTATGTCATCTCTCCATGGTTTTCTACACATATAGAGAGTTGGCTGCGACAATAAGATAGGTTCAAATGCTAAAGAAGATATCTGTGGTGTGTGCAAAGGCAACGGATCAACATGTAGCAAGGTCGAGGACATTTTAACCAACTTTCTGGATCAGGTTAGCCATCCAGAAACTCGAATGACTAGCTTACGACAGACTATAAAACGTACCATTTCAGAACGCTGACAAAGAATCAACAACAGTTCATGCCGATTTTCTTGTTTTACAAACTTTAATATCAAATTCGTTGACGAAGAGCGTTTTGTTTGAAAATAATAAATAGATGTCTATTTCTACAGGATATGTAGAAGTTGCCGTTATTCCAGTGGGTGCCAGAAATGTCCAAGTCATGGAAACGAAACCGTGTACCAGCTTTCTTGGTAAGTATACGAAAGCATAAGATTCTTCATTACTTATGGAAACTTGAGAACTAGAGCTAGTACATTTCAAGAACATAGCAACTATGTTGATCACCTCGTTTTGCATACACGGTGGTAACATACAACATCCAGTACATTACAAGAACATAGCAACTATGTTGATCACCTCGTTTTGCATACACGGTGGTAACATACAACATCCAGTACATTACAAGAACATAGCAACTATGTTGATCACCTCGTTTTGCATACACGGTGGTAACATACAACATCCAGTACATTACAAGAACATAGCAACTATGTTGATCACCTCGTTTTGCATACACGGTGGTAACATACAACATCCAGTACATTTCAAGAACATAGCAACTATGTTGATCACCTCGTTTGCATACACGGTGGTAACATACAAAATCCCATGGATAAAACACCATGTTTTTGCTAGCTCACACAAGTAACAGCAAGAATAAGAATTGATTTATCTCTAGAGATGTTTGACTCAAAGAGAAATACAAACAACGGAAGTGGGCACCACTAAAAATAGCAAAACTAAACAATTTCGCTCGGCCCTCAGGTGATAAACACTAAATTAAGTAAAGACATTTGTATAAGCTAAGACATACACGAGAATGACAGCCCTTACCAATCTTTCTCCATTACTTCCTCATATGATTTAAACATTAAAAATGTAATAATTGAAAATACATGACGACTTAATGTTTCATTGCATGATACAGCTTTAAAAGGTAGATATGACACATATTACGTCAATGGCAACTGGAAAATCCAGCTACCAGGTCAAGTTGATGTTGAAGGAACGAAAGTAATATACGATCGCAAAGGCACTTGGGAGAGACTTATTGCCAAGGGACCCACAACGGAACCAATGCACGTGATGGTAAGAGAGATGGCTTTTTACGGTCGACAATAAAAAAGAACAGTGACGAAATAACCTACGTACTTGTCGCACACTATAATTATAAAAGGGCTTTTTTAGGTATTGTATCATGGCTACAACCTTGGTATCAAGTACAAATATTCCATGCCTTTACCTAACCAAACTCACGACAGACGTGCCGAAGATAAACAAACGTCAGGCACAAGGAAAATCAACTACGGCTGGATCAGAAGAGGATGGCAGAAATGTAGCGTCGTATGTGGAACAGGTAAAGTAACTCACATGAAGACTACAATCACTACGTAATGTAAAGGTTACTTTGCACTAAATAACACAGTCATGTATTGTGCACATTTACTTTACACACTTCGGTCAAGCCTTGACAAATGAATATTTTCTTTTGAATGATAAAAATAGGAATTCAAAAAAGCAGTAGAGAAGAGTGCGTGAGATTCCTAAATGGTAAAATAGAAATTGCTAACGAAAGGTATTGTCGTGGAGCGACGAAACCAAGACAAGATATTCGAGTGTGCAATGAACATCCTTGTCCAATATGGTAAGATACTTAAACAACACATATATACGAATCATTCAATGAACATACACTGAATGTTGTGACATAAGACCACTCATGATGAAGATAGAGAACGACTGGAATACAGCATCGATTTTTAACGATAAGATCATAGACGATAAGATCATAGATTCATTATAGACGAGATTATTTCAACACCAAAAGTTGACGCTTTCGGTGACTAATCAACTTTTTAGCGATGAGATGAAGTAAACTTAAAGCGTTTGACACATTTTCGAATTAATCACGTATTGTATTTCTATTATGTACTCAGTTATTTCCCTCGCTTATAGCTGACCGTTAACTACATCCACTCTAATAGATGTGACCGTTCAATAAAGGTCACCAACAGCATTTATACGACGAAATCAAGTAGAATATGCTGAATGTCAAGCAAAAAAGTCATTCGTTTAAATTAACGTATTGTTAATTCGTTAAATCGAAGGTGGTCGGTGACGAGGTGGTCAAAATGCAGTCATAATTGTGGCTCAGGACGACAACATCGACAGGTATTTTGCATGAGGCAGGCTCCCAATGGAAGCATTCAGAAAACGTCAACTCACATGTGCACCAAAGACAAACCATCATCAAAACAAAATTGCTATCAAAGGAGTTGTAGTGTGAAGTGGAGAACGAAACCATGGACAAAAGTAAGACGGCATTAACTATGTATAGTTCTTTAAGCAGAAGCGCAAGCAGAAATTATGAAAAAGTAGGGGAAGGTCATTCAGAATGTGCCAAATGGAAATGTACATAAAGATGTACAGATGTACATGTAATTTAAGATCTGTTTGGTTTAAACTCGACAACTTTAAATTAATCCCAACAACCCATGAGAAGACGCAGTAACCATGCAATGTAATAATAGCTATAATCCTACCTGACTATAGTGCTACACGATCTGTGGTAAGGGATATCGATACCGAGAAGTCTACTGTCCACTTAAAGATCTTTGTGATTCAGCAAGTAAACCTGCAAGAAAGAAGACATGTTACGGGGAATCATGTTTTAGCTGGAGAGCTGAGGACTGGAGCAACGTAAGTACTGACGATTGCTATCTAGAGGCATAAGAAAGTCATGTTCAAGTGCTCGAGATTTTATCTAAATTTTCCAGCTTGTACGGGCAACAATAGTCTCAAACATTAAAAAAGGCACCATAGCTAAAGTGGAATTTAAATACTAAGTCCTTGGACTTCGTTTTTTCCTTTAGTGTTCCCGTTCGTGTGGCTATGGTTATCGACTACGGAGAGTGACATGTGAACATAAATTGAGCAAAAAACAAGGAACGCAATGCAATCGTTCACGAAAGCCTTCAGTAATACAGCTTTGCTTGAATAGATATTGTAATTAGGTGGATATCATTTACACAAAAAATGTACAAAGTGCTCCAAGCTAAACCCAATGTTTGCAATGAAGACATAGTCTTGTCAGGAGAAATGAGGATGATCTCCTTCAATCTACCACGAAAAGACGTAGACGTAGAGAAATGTTTAAATATTTATGGCCTGCTCAAAGCCCCGTGTGAAATGGCTTGCTTGAACACGAAAGTAGTGCCATAACTTTTTTCCCTCGAAGCCGCTTTTTTCTTGTAGAATCTGTGTACATAATAGTTGGTCTTAGAGGAATTATTTCAAGCGAAATAAGTAAACAAGATTTAAGCGGAAAAATGATTTAAAGAGATAATTTAAAAAAGATGTACAGTCTACCTAATGTACCGCATGATACAAAAAGTTTATTTTATTTTTGCTTCATCTTACAAGATAATTCATAGTTATATCAGAAATAAAATATCATTTAGTAAGACACATGCGTTTTTCCTTGAAAATCAAGATATACATAGTCATTAAAATTCGTAATATAAATTAATACAGTTTCCACTTCGCAAAATTTGATGAAGACATTTCTTTTTTTGTGACGAGCTCAATCTTCAAGCAAGGAATCTTTGATTATTTCTTTCATAGTATGCCGCTGAGCTTTCTGTCTTATATTTTCAGTGACAAAGTGAGGCAATAAGGACATGTCGTTTTTCATGTCTTTTATAGTCAACTGACAGCCATAACAAAATGTTTTTCAAAATGAAGTACATTATTGACTTTATCATTTACAAGAGCATCACAGGGCTCACAATCCGCAGCATTGGGGTTTACAATAGATAACTTCTTGGTAACCTTACGAACACTATTATGATCCTCATTCCTCATTGCATTATCAGTGGCACCTCTTTGCCCCATCCCTTCCCCATCACTCCTATCTCTTAAAGTATCATGACATACCCCACTGTTTTTGCTGTATGCTGTGTTGCACTTCCCATTTTCTCCACACCCACCATTTTCGCATCCTACCATCTTACTATCAACAGAAGAAAATCTAGCATCAACCATTAAGGGTGTTAGACACAAAGCACAATGATCCCTTTCCTCTCTGTCACAAGTTGATGAAATTTTATTGCCAGTTTTAAGAACTGTGTTGATTGTTGATGGGAAACTAGTTTGAAGGCCGTAAATAAGTTCCTGCGAAAGACGATATATGCTAGCATGACTGGAAGCCAAAGTGGAAAATGATGGTTTAGTGAAACTGATAACATGATTGTAATACTGCACTTCCTCCGTCATTAGCACGACAAAGACAAATCTTAGCAACAAACTTGCAATACTGTAAATCTGCAAAAACCTACTAAATCATTTATTTCTCCCAATGCATTTCATTGAAGGTTGCATGTACTGAACATTTTGAAAAATGCGAAACAAAGGGCAATCAAAATTTGAAATCTCAGAAAAATCTTTGTCTCTAAATTGAAATCGATAAATTACAAATGTAATTACATCCAATTGAAATTTTCATCAATATGTTTGGCATAAAGACGTTTGTTATCATCATTCAATATCAAAAAAATGATAATGGCAACTGATAAAACTTTTTTACGACTTTTTACTATGCTAAAGTTCCTATGCTACAGTTCAATAACTTTTAAGCTCAACTGCTTCCTCACATGCTCTCGGAATTAAAGGCCATTGAATTTCAAAACAGACTGTATCTAAAATGATGTACCGCAAAACATTTGCAGTTGCTACACCTTAAATTATATGAGCTTGAAACGAGCCTTTACTAACTGAATACCGTTGTGTAAGGAAGATCTGAAAAGGAAAAATTGCTTGCATCAATTTTGGGACGAGTTTGTGAGGAATAAAAGTCTTAACTCTTTCCATGCATGTCCATACACTTCTGCTGTACATATCTTACAATATGTCTAATGCGTTGGTGGATGACCTATGACCAGCCATATGGTATCCATCACACAAGTTCCACCCCATCCCTATTGTCTTGTTGCAATATAGTGAAGAAGTGTAGAATTTTCGCCGCTTACTTCAATTCATGTTTACCAACTACTTCTTACGAGTCGTTTTTCGTTTTCACCGTTTGAAACAGCAACATCTTGAACAGAACAAAAAGCTGTTACTTCCATGTTAAGTGTTATTAACAAAACATCTATCAATATTATACAAAACGAAAGGACTGTAGTGAAGACTATACTCACTTTGTTTCTTCCACGACTTCTACATCAGGTTGTGAGTTCAAATGTGTTCCATGTTTTGGCTCCAGGCCAGAATCATTTGAGGGGCCAAGCTCACCATTCGTTGAGCTGACAACCTGGACAGAACCGGCAAGCCTGTGCCCTCCTGTTGGCATAAGGTTAGCGTTCGAATTTCGCGGATTGCCTGCGATATCTGGCCATGCCCTGCGATCAGCTGATTGTCCCTACAATACAATATTTACAGCAAAACACATCAATTACAATAACAGGTACTTCAAATTTACAACATCGTGCGACATTCTTCAAAATGGTTGTGACAGGGGATATCTTATAGCAAAGGGGATAGCTTATAGCGAAGGGGATAGCTTATAGCCACGGGTGGGGCATCACCAAACACAAGTAATTATCATTTATCAATAATAGCAGTCAACAAGCACACTACTCATAACTGAATGCCAACACATAGATGACCATCAAATTAATACAGCAGATAATATATATCAAGACAGACTTACTCGATTACTCTGGTGAGGATCTCTTCCTCTATTCTGGATGTATCTCGAATCAGGGGGATGTGACGTCGAATCAAGTTGGTTGATTGCATATGGCTGAAAATGATTGTATATCATTGGTTGACATCACAACCTCCAGTATACCTCTTTAAAACTGAACTGTATAATGAGTATATTTTAAATGACTGTCTTCCGACCAGACATGTCTTCTTAACAACCTTACACATTAGCAAAAAATACACAAATCCCTGTTGTTCTGGATAGTGCTTGGTAAGCAGGCATAATAACACAAGCAAATGAATGCAAAATGACAAGGCCAAAATTGGGCCAAAAAACATTCTAAAATATTACTACCAATTGAACCGGACCTTGATATAGTAGTGTGCTACTCTTTATATGATCAGCCTATGGGGTATAGAGAAAGCTTTATTAACATGCATGTCATGGGTTTTTTACTCTCCACCTCAAGGTTTAATGCAAACTTTGGCAAGACCCAACCACACACTTACAATCTGCTTGTGCGTCCAATCAAACTCCCCGTCGTCTACATAACCCTTCCTGTCGAACAGCTCTTTAAACAGGCTACGCAGGTAGTCATAGTCTGGTGTCTCAAAAAAATCCAGTCGACGAACATATCTTAGGTAAGTTGCTAGTTCTTCTGCGAACCGAAAGATTGTGTAAGGTTAGAATGTTTAAAGCAAAGAAAGTTTAATGTTGCTAGAAAGGATGAGGAAAAAGATCTGAAATGGCAAATCATATCCAAACCAAAAGATAAAGAAATGGATAGAAAAAATGACAGTGCATTATCCTACAGTATCCTATATTTACCTGGTTGATTGTCACACAAAACTTCGATAGGTGTTGACCTCTTCGTGTCACCAATTTTTTGATATCTTTCTTTGAGTGTATCAGCCTTAAAATTGTGCAAAAGTTTTTTGTGTCAAAAATCAGTTTCAAATTAAAAGTATAGGATTTAAAACAGACAAACTTTCAATCCCTGCCAGGGTAAGCTTCCCCTCAAGAAATACATGAACATGTGACCAAGGGCTTCCAAATCATCTCTCCTGCTTTGCTCTGTAAAGTATAATAAAAAAAATACAGTTGCATAATACAAGAAATGCGTTGCATGTAATGTAGTTTAGAGTATTTTGATTTTTGCTAATATGGAAGATGAAATAGTGAAACCCAATAAAAAAGTGTATGAGAAAACAGTTTCTTTTGATGTACATAGTAATGTAAACAATAATATCAACAACTAAATTAACTTAAGTAAAGTAATCTCTTAAAATTTCTTCCAATGCATCTACAATTTCAATTGAATGATTTTCAGCTATTTTTCTAATCATAACACAATCGTACCTTTTCCTAAATGAGTGTTGATGCTCATATATCGAGCAGTGCCAGTTAAACTCTTGTGTTCACGGTATGGTATGTGCTTCTTTGTTTCAGGGTCAATATACTCCTTGGCTAGGCCAAAGTCAATAATGTGTATGGTTCTGTCTTTACCAGCTGACTTTCTTCCAATTAGGAAATTCTCCGGTTTTACATCTCTGTATATCATATTTTTTGAGTGGACATATTCGATCCTCAACAACTATAAAAACATGTCCAAGAGAATGAATGAATGAATGAATGAATGAAAATCTTTATTTTGACACGCTGGCCTTGTCAACTGGGGTTGATTTCCACAAGGGGCGTGCTTTTGTTCAAAAACAATTACAAAATTTACTAAGAAATAAATTAAATGGCAAGAAACGCAAAGTGCCAAAGCTGAGAGAATTTTTCAGAAGTCTGCATTCATTCAATAAAATGACACATCATTGCTGTGTATTTGTCAATAAATGACAGAGTGATGCCGTCTATACATCAGTGGACTTGATGATAAATCACTTCAATAGAAAGACATTGATCAATGGTGAGTGAAATCAATAAAGAGATATCAATCTATGCACACAGAAACCAAAGGAAAAACACAAATCATTGGAAATAAAATTCAAGAAAACACAGCAAGTTTAAACTCTTGCTCTACAATTGAATAAAGTTCATCAAAAGTAGCAAAATAAAATCTTGCCTATTGTGCGAGGGTAGTAAATAAGACCAACTCACTAGTGAAACCAACACAATACTTTAATGTTACCTTCCCATCGAAGCAGTATGTTCCCAAAATGAACAATAAATCAAAGCATAAATGTATTAAAAACACTATTCCTGCAATACCTACCAGCTGCATTGCTATCATTAGCACTGTTTTGAGGGTAAAAGTTCTATCACAAACATCAAATAAATCCTCCAAACTTGGACCAAGCAACTCCATTACAAGTGCATTGTACTTAGTACAGGGACCAAAATAATGAACTTGTGGTATGCCATCTGTGCAAAACAAAAACATAAAAATATACAATGTATTTTTCTCAAATATAAATGTAACTTTTACCAAAGAAACGCCACCCAAGGGGTGGGAAAATGCACATAGAAATCAATGGCAATTACATATAACTGTTCCTTGTTTCACAAGATAATTTTACTTGTTTTGAAATATTGTATTGCAGATCACATTTATTTGGAATACTAGATTTCGGCCATGCCTGGCTTATGATGAATTTTATACTTACTCAAGAACATTTTTAATGATAAAAATTGCTATACCCATGCAATCAACCATTTATTAGTTCACTAGTAATGCAAGACTTTGAAATTACAATGAATGTAAAATTCATAGAAAAGAAAACTCTTTACTTCTCAAGCAAGTTTTGACGTCAGCCCTCTCAGGCAAAAGTTCAACAAATGTATGGTTCGCTGAATGAGTTCAAATAAAACAGTACAACAAAGCAATGTCAGATAAACATATTCGTATAATGAAGATAGTTCGTGAAATTCATAAGGTATGCATTTATTTAATTTATTAGCTTTTGACAGGGAAAGATAGCGGATCTTGTTTTCGTTTGAACAATTGCATGTGTGTTCGTCAATTCAGAAATTTCCTAATATTGTCAAAAGTTCTTCACCTGCATTTCCCAAAACTTTATAAAATCGATACTCTAGATGTAATTGAGGCGCCCTGGATTTCATTGGTTCCTATAGAACAGATGATCGCTATCAGCAACGATAACAAAAGTTGACGGTCGTCATAAATATCGGTAGTTAGTTAAGTCAACAAAAACAAGAAATTTGAGTTACCAATTTTATGGCGACATGTTCGTTATTGTACAAATTTCGACCTTCAAACAAACAAAAGATAAAGAAAACATTGAAAACGAGCGAAGCGCGATCACTAAACTATTTATACAGGCGTAATACCAAGTCTCAGCTCTCCAAAGTTCCCACATCCTATCTTCTTGCCAACACGAAAATTTGGTCCGACCATTGTCATATTAGAACTGGATGAAGCACTGGTACTTCGGGGTTGTAAACCTGGTCGGTTTTGCCTGGAATGCTTTCTGTCTGAGCGTTCATTTTCCCTTTCCCCTTGTCTTCTTGAATTTTGCATCGTGTAAAACTTTACTACCAAACGAGTTGAACAGCCATCAACTCGGACGATGCTGGGTTTAACCTTGCATAGAAAGTCGACAAAATGTCAGATTTTTTCCAAGGTTTTCACCCTAATAATTTGATCGCCAACAAATTGTCATACAATAGATCATCCATCAAACTATCTCAAGCATTCTACAAACGAAGAAGTACATAAAAGGAAAACACATTCATACAGCGTATTCCTCTTGCCCAAAGTATCATTCGGACAAGTGTAAATCGCAAGGTGTTCTGGGATCTCTCCCATGATCCAACATCAAACGTGATCAGGGGGGAGGCGTTCTCCTTGACAACTGATAATTATTTTTTAAGCAAACATTTACATGAGAATTATTTACTGAAATTTTGTCGAGTACTTCCCACATCAACAACGTATCACGCAGAATTATGAAACGCTTCTTTTGTAATTCACAATGACATCATTGTCTAGAATTTTCTTCCTCCCACAAGAACAGGGGGGAATCCTGTAGAGGGCTGGTTTTCTTTATATAGACTTCCGTTAGGGAAATAGGAATTGTATGCAAATAAAACGTGAAAAACGAGTATGTCAGCGCACATAAAGTAGTGATAAATACAAAGATCTCTTTCCATGTGTTGTTTCATTCACTTGCTAATGCTAGAATAGCATTACATAAAATTGTTGCTCAAATGTTGTTAGTCGAAATAAACGAGAATATAACTGACAAAAGTCCAATTCTAAAAGTTGACAAGCACAATAATATGACATTTACGTCATGCGAAAGTCTTCAAATTCAGATCAATTACTGACGATTTGGCTCAACAGGTCATTATATGACGTCATTAATCAATGCTTGCCAGTCAGACATTAGCTAGGTATAAGACAGAACAGTGAAAGGCATAATACTTCAAAAATTGGTAAAATTCACCACACATGCCCCAGAAAGGAGATCGACTCTCCGTGTAGTTTATCATCCTTTAGCAGCCCGGTCTTTTGCGGGGATTTGAAGATAAAAGCAAACAATACATATAAGAATTGTCACTCCAAATAAGATAAAGAAAAAGCGATCTAAAACGACAGCTGTAAAATGCCATTGTTCCTTCATTACTGTTTCCATTTGTTTTTCGCGTGCTTCTTCATCGAATCTTTCTAAAATGTCAGCGATCCTCTGAACTTGATCGGCACAATTACTCAATGAATGAGATTCAGTTGAAACACCTAGAAAAGCAGAGAGTTGACTTGTGAGAAAAAGCAGTAAGGTGAAAGCAGAATTAAGGCCTTCACTAATTTTGAGTAAAGATTAATTTTCAGTGATCATATCACATCGAATATAATACACCTGAAGAGATTTGAACTTTATCCGATTTTAAATGAGGCATTGAGCGAGAATGGAGAAAACCTGTTGAGGAGCGTCTGGTGGGAATCACATGACCGTTTTGAAAATGGTGACCATTGCTACAGGTGACAATAGCGGATGTTTTCGCTTGCTCAGTTTCCCGCTGTTCATTTTCCGTAACAATCAAATCTTCTACTCTTTTGGGGATTCTAATAAAAAACGTAGGAGCCATGATACTGAATACGAGAAAACGCAACCACTTTGGCATTTCACGGTCGGTTCCGTGAAAATAGCAGCGCGATGTGAAGGTCGTGATGAGAAGGCAGGCCGATATCTCGATGAAACACGCCATAGAGAATTTCCCAATGATTGGTAGCACCACGGAACTGTTAGGAATGCTCTCAGTGAATATCAGCATATAAACGGTTAAACCCAGCAGTATGGTGATCACGAGCGAAATCCTCTCTCCAGAATCGTGCGGGAGAAGGAACGCCATAAGAGTCAGCATATTCAGGATTATGCAGGGTATGATGATGTTATTAAAATAGAATAACACACGACGTTGAACATGAACCGTGTAAGTAACAATTACAAACTTGTGTTTACAGCAATTGAACTTGACTTCTTCACGTGTCACGTTTACTGAGACTAGTTTCCACTCCGCACTTTCCGTGTAACTGGCCAAGTCAACTTCTTCTCCTTTTAGCCGCATGTCCAAAGCGTTCTTTGTGTAAGACCATGAACCAAATGTAATATTGCATTTCTGCTCGTCGAAAGGGAAAAACGTTATATCAAAGGTACAAGTAGTTTTTATTTGAGCAGGTGCGTTCCATTGTACACTACCATTGTGTTGGAATACAACCTTCGTGTTGAAGTTGTACATTTCGCCACCTCCTTCGATCCTAATTAAGTGAAAGTTGTCACTTTTAAAGAATAATATAAAAAACTGAAGAAACCTGAACTGGGTAAGAGTAGGTTATGATCAATGAACTAAAGACAACGAAAACATCTTTCTACTAACTAAAATATAAAATAAGAGAGCGTGTGCCAAAGTAAGATAGCGTGTGTCAGTGTAGGTAGTGATGAATGAACGACAGAGAACACGAACTGTGTTTACACGTTCTAAAATACAAACCATAAGATATAAAACAGGATGGGTGTCAGTGAAGACAATAGCAAATGAAGTAAATAAAACAGCAGTCTTTAGTCTTTTTCCTTTACCCAACTAGCTCACTTACGTATTGTACAGGACAATATCAGGTTTCCAAAAATACTGTGGACTTAGTTTAATGTTTTCAACTCCACCATATTTCGTTGGATCCCACATCACCTTCTTGTTCACCCATGCCTGAAAGAAATAAAGTTTTCAAGCTTATCATATTTTTTTTCAGCAAAAGCACACGAATAATGCCAATAGTTTTAGAAACTTATCTAGAAACTGCCATCATAGCATCGTGAGGACTGAAGTTTTTGAGATTACCTGTCTAACCCAGACGTTACTCGTGAGGATTTGGTTTTTACCATCCTAAAAGGAGAAATCTTTAAGAGCTAAAAATGCAGGTAAGTCATCAAGATATTGTCAACCAGAATGTATCACGCTGCAGACCCACAAATTTACCAAATGAGATAAGTCAAATGAAAAAGGTGAAATGCAACAAACTTAGCTACTTTATCGATAAGTTGGTAATAAGAGAGATCCAATACAACAAATCAACTGACTCAACAAGTTGACTCCGTACAAAGAGATCACAATATGCAACAAACTTACCAAATCAATAAGATGACTATAGGAGAGATCACAAAATGTAACAAACTTACGAAATCAATAAGATGACTATAGGAGAGATCACAATATGCAACAAACTTACGAAATCAATAAGATGACTATAGGAGAGAGCACAAAATGCAACAAACTAACAAAATCAATAAGATGACTATAGGAGAGATCACAATATGCAACAAACTTACCAAATCAATAAGATGACTATAGGAGAGATCACAACATGCAACAAACTAACGAAATCAATAAGATGACTATAGGAGAGATCACAACATGCAACAAACTTACCAAATCAATAAGATGACTATAGGAGAGATCACAATATGCAACAAACTTACGAAATCAATAAGGTGACTATAGGAGAGATCACAACATGCAACAAACTTACGAAATCAATAAGATGACTATAGGAGAGATCACAATATGCAACAAACTTACGAAATCAATACAGTGACTATAGGAGAGATCACAAAATGCAACAAACTAACGAAATCAATAAGATGACTATAGGAGAGATCAAAACATGCAACAAACTTACGAAATCAATAAGATGACTATAGGAGAGATCACAACATGCAACAAACTTACCAAATCAATAAGATGACTATAGGAGAGATCACAACATGCAACAAACTTACGAAATCAATAAGATGACTATAGGAGAGATCACAATATGCAACAAACTTACCAAATCAATAAGATGACTATAGGAGAGATCATAATATACAACAAACTTACCAAATCAATAAGTTGACTATATGCGAGATCAAATTCAACAATGATTGGTTTGCTATTCTTTTCCACGGGTATGACTTCCACTTTAGCTCTGTAATCATCTAACATCTTTTTTACAAGCTTCGTTACATCGTCATCTTCGTACTTCGATATAAAAGCCGCGGACACAGAATTTGGAAGTAGAAGATCTGCGAAGCATAAAACATTAAACACCTCAACTTCTTCAGCAGATCTATCCGATAAAAATTCGTACCTCTTCCAACAATGACAAAATGCATTAATGAAGCATATTTTACGAGAGTGCTAGGTAAGAGTCCAGTCATATTTTCAAATGAACACACAGATGCCTCAGCTTTCGTTTCATCCTAAAAATTATGACAACATCAATCATCATATTTAAATTAAAGTGAAATGTAACGACGTAGGAATCTGGTCATGCTACAAAAAATATCTTTAAGAATGCGGCACCCCTTGAACGTGATTGTTTGCAGAATTTGCGAATTCAATGCATCACAATGAAATACGTTTGTGCCTTGTCTGTTTTGTGAAACGGAGTTAGTTGTACATGATGTATTGGAAATTCTCATAGATATCAATACAAGGAATTTTGTATCTCTGACAAACACGTGTGTACTCAAAGTTCGCAAACAAGATGTTGGCAAAAGGGGAACATGATGCATCGTGATATATATGCATCTTAAAATAATGGAATAACGGTAGCCAATCAAAATCTATCGCGTGTTTTCAAAATGTTAGCAAAAGGTGAACATGATGCATCGTGGTATATATGCATCTTAAAATAATGGAATAACGGTAGCCAATCAAAATCTATTGCGTTTTTTCAAGATGTTAGCAAAAGGTGAACATGATGCATCGTGGTATATATGCATCTTAAAATAATGGAATAACGGTAGCCAATCAAAATCTATCGCGTTCTTTTTTTCATCGTGCAAATAAATCCATCAATGAAGAGAAAACAAATGAAAACTGGAAAATATTTAATAATATCTTGTTAAAAAACATACAAAGGAAAAGGTACACCACAAAAGAGACATGCAAACCTCGAGAGAGAATTCATACGAAAGAAGTTAGAATGTTTTTTTTTAATGAAAAGAACGATTTAAGCTTTCCATTGCTATAAATTTTCGACACAGACTTTGACTTTAATATATTCGCCATGTCTAAACAGTGGTAAGAATTACCAGATAAGAACCGCCAATGACGATGAAATTTTTGTGACAATAGATTTTATCTTTACAAACTTTATCTAATTTCTTAACTCAAAATCATGGACATGATGGGTAATATTTTTAGATGGCGTTCTGTGCATTTTCAATCTTTAATGACTTAATTGTTCACCAATTGTTCCCCTCCCTCTGATACACCCAAGCTCAAAATATTTTCCTTCGCAAGACACAGTGACATAGAGAAACTTGCAGCAAGCGTCGCAATATCAACGATGTGACGCTGTCAGACAGGTGATTAACAAGCTTCTTTACACACATGCATTGTAAACGAAACTTATCGTACTCTCTGCTCTCCGGTTTGAGCTTCACTTACATTGCATAATCAGGCGTTGCAAAAAAATATACTTTTGTGAAGTGGCGATTTTCGTTTTGTTGTGATTTTAAAATATTTTTATTAATGATAGACAAAAGGTGCAATTATAAAGACATTTTGGACGGAGAAATGTATCATCACATAGAAACTAGTACAATACACAACATTATTGTTTGGATCCATTAATTTGAAAACACGAAACGTTGATGCACAACATTGTATATTGTAGTGATGTACACATAAACAGAACGTGAACATTTAAAACATTCATATTATATGTCTGTATACAGTTCTAAAAAAACTTATCATGATAATATTCAATGACATCCCGCTGGCGTGTCCGGCCCGCAGAGTTTAGTCCTGCTATGTAAATATTTGAACAGTATTATTTATTTCTATGGCAATCAATTGTTTTCACATTAAGCGAATACATAAAAAATTACAGTATAACTAAATGATCGAGCAGACCACGTCAATGTTGTAGAATTACTTGCACTAACAGCCAAAAAACCCACTAATGACCAATAGTACGTTTTAAATAGACTGATGTTTGAAGTGTCTTTGAAATTTTCGAAGAAGAAATGGCGTTATCTTTTGCAAGATGTGAGTGTTATCAAGGCTCGTAAATATTCATATCGCCCACCAGCTAACTTTAAGCAGTTACAGCATGCATACAAGCATCAATAATTTATGATCATATGTGTTCCTTGGTATAATTTCAAAACACTTATCCAAATCAGTCAACATTTTAACACTTCGAGACGTGGTTTCTTTACTTAGCTTCTGAAGATAAAGTGTCTAATTTTAGACGTGGATTTTAACGGTCATCATTCACGGAAATACAGTTTAGGAGGGAATATGCAATACAAAGCCTTATAGCAACAAACGTCATAAATTACTTTTACGCCAAAAAGAGCAGCTGGTAAAAGGTATTCATTTTAAAATTTTTTGCTGCATAAAGCTTTTGTTGTTGTCATTCTTCTTTCACACAGCTGTATTTGGTAAGCATGCATTCTTGATCAGATTTTGTAAACACTTATGTATTTTGACTATAGAAAGACTTTTCTCTACGTAAGTTAAATGTAGCAGAGCAATGGATGGCCTTTATTATAACAATTGTAATCGTTCGACGTTCGTGTAGGAGAAAATTGGTGGTATGACTTTGACATGAAACAATTACTGAAAAACAAAAAGGAAACGACCTTATAATAATTCTTTTTAATCGGGCCACCAAAATCAGACCAGTTTAAAAATGGGTTTTTATTTTCCCGTCCTTTGCAACTCTATGACAAGACAAGCGTTATCAAAAACTTCACAACCAATCAAACTCTTCCTTAGACCGCTCCACGCGTGGGTGCAACACCGCATTCTACGAACACTTATGAGTAAAAGGCGTCGCTGTCAAAAAGTTGAGAGTTTTGCTATAATGTTTGATCTTTTTGGTATCACCTTCCACCAAGGCTTACCTTCATAACAAGTTTAGCTAAAAAGCACATAGATCAGACTCGGTCATGTGACTGATGATTTCACCATTCTTTAAACCAATCAAACCCTGACAAGTCCTCAAAACCAATCAAACTGTTCCACGCGTGGGTGAAGTTCATACTGCGTGTACTGCAAAGTCAAAAAATGATGACCCCGTGAATAAGTTGAAAACTTGCGTTAAACAACTTCTGATAAACAAAGTCCATCCTTTTCGTGTTAGAGATATTCGAAATTCGACTACAAATTTGCCTAATATATAAAATATACAACTCCGACTCGTTGGTACGCCGAATAAATTTACATGTCGTGTGTAAATGTGTATCTTTTCATTTTTAATGAGGGGTTTCATTTAACAATACAACGCTCAAATGTAAACCAAAGACAGCATTCCCTTTTTACTGTCTTTGAAATATCTCTTAATAAGCACAATTAATGAAGTTAACTCTGATAGCAGTGTCGGCAAAAGGGTGTTTTTTTGAGAGGGGGAGGATACTAAAAAAATTCTCTTCCTGCAGCGTCTGAGTCTTTTAAGAAAAACAATCTTGATTTCCCATTGCGAAAATCATACGATGGCAACGATAAACTTATGTTTTTATACATAATACAGGGGAAAATCCAACTGACGAACTGTGCACCTGATTAAACTCATTCGCTAGAGGCTACCTCATTTTAATTTAAAGATAACGAAAAAAAAACCACCGAGATTATAGCAGTGAACATGTGACATTATAACTATTACAGATTAAATATTAATGAGCGTGTTTTTGTGGTCTAAACTCAATCATATCATGCTGAATGAACGACAGTGAACTGTGACTCTGCAAGTCCATCATGTAAGTTGACTAGCTCAACAGTTCTCGTCGAGTGATATTGTAACTATCATGAATATTGGGTCTCGTGACTAGTAATAAAGACATGCGTATGTATGGTATAAATAGCAATGTATTTTGATTAATGCGTGCTTTCCACTGCAGGGGGCTTACTTTGAAAAGAATATCCGCGATATATCATTTCTGCCGTGCTGGGTGAAAGTACTTACCTACAATTACAAGCAAATAACGCGGAGACGGTTGATGGGCAATTTCGTTCACCTCATTCCAGCTTCAAGCAAATCAAGACACTCAATGCATTCAACGTGTTTCTAGTTATTAAACTCATTCAGAAGGATACCACGGATACTAAGGATCTTCAAGTAGCAGAAGTTTCATATCTTTGGATGATAACACTAGGTGAGCTGAAAGGAAAAAGAAAATTATAAATAACGTAGGACAGTTGCATGAAAAATGAAAAGAGACGTCAAATTGATTCAAGCATATGCGCTTGTATTAGGCAATACACGACCACACAAACAGGCGCAATCCATGAAAAAAAAAACCGGAGGCAAAATACCTTTCAGCACTAAAAAAATCAATAACGTATCTCGTTGCGATTGCGAATGAGAATTGGAAAAAAAATGAAATCGAATTTCAAATATAAATAGTGGCCATGCCTTAAGCTAATTAAAAACATCATGGGGTATCGGTAAAAAAATCTAACTAATAATACCTTGAGACTTCAAGCTTCGTCGAATTATCATCACAATTTCTTTGTCTATAGAAAAGATAACAAAGGAAACAAAACAAACCAGAAAGAAACAGAAATACGACAGAGGTTGTGCAAGAGCATCATATAAGACAACGTATACTTCATATATATGTACAGATCATGAGAGGTTTTTTTGAACTTTCCCGAATTTTTTCGTTGGTACTTTGCATCATCGTCATCAATGCAGGTAAATTAATAATCATTTAAAAGCAAGATAGTAGGATGTTTGAAATTCATACACTATATTATACACAACAAGCGACAATAAAAATCCAATAACACACCAAATGGCTGCGTTTTACGTAAAATAGTTAATACGCGACAGGAGAAACAAAAAAGCCAACGATTGTTTATCTACTTTCGTTGTCTGCCTTTTTCAATTTCGAAATAACGAGCAATATTTTTGTCCATAGCAAAAGTTAGGATGCGCCTTCTAAATTCTTCTAGACTTTACGAGATCTAAAGCGGATTATGGAAATTCTTAAACACGTCGTGCCGTCCAAGATAACGTGAAACGTGATTTGCGTTTTGAATTGCCTTTTGATAGGATGCAGGTTTTCTAATAACGTGTCGCTCGCTATTTAAGCTGGATTCAGCCTATAGTTACAGTGACTGCGTACAAATATAATTATTGACGCCATTAAATGGAATAAATGACGGTTTTGTTCAACAAAAATCATGCAGATAAGAGCAATGTTTGACTCAGTTTCTAAAAACGTTGTGCGAAAGCTTTTGAACAAAAAGAATACGAAAAACACTAAAAAGCGACGAAGCTGGTTTTGAACATATTTTGAGCATGATTAAGAAATTGAAAAAAACGTTTGACAAGGACAAATTAGCGGAGGTTTCAAAATGTTTTACATTGATCAGTTTTGATAATATTTCAGTTAGTTAGGTGAATAGTACAACAATTTTTAATTCGGCTTTCTCATGATATCAAGAATTATTCCGACTTCGGTCAATGTTATCCGGAGTTTCGCTTCGGAAGATAACATTGACCTCGGTCTGAATAATTCTTGCTATCACGCTCAACATCATCCAATGATTGTTTAATATATGAAGATTTTGAATAATACGTGACTACTTCTGATAACTGATGCAGTCAGCATGTCAAGTCTAAAAGTTTGCACATTGCTGTCTTGCCATATATAAGCTCATTATCAATAATCCCGCCCCATTTTTCTAGACTATCACAGCGTTTAGCTGAGCTACTAATTAGAAAGTAGTCGCCGCGAATCGGGTGTTGTTTTAGGCAGATGATGAAAAGAAAAGCAATGAGAAAAGCAATGAATTAAATCACAAAAAAACTGACTATGATTTGAAGACTAATGTAATACTGCATATACATTGAGCAATAACAGCGCAAGAAGTACAACCGGGCTATAATACCATAGATAATTGGGGGGAGAGTCAAATTCATATAGCATTTTATCATTATCATCCATCAAAAACAACAAATTTCAAAGAATATAGCATGCATATAAACATTACCCCCTCTCCCCACACCCCAAATTATCAATAGTACTACAGCCCTTATAGCTATATCTAAAGGAAAGGTTATCTTCAAAACAGTAAAATCGGTAAAAACCGCAACATAAAAACTCGTAGTCTCATCTTTAGCTTTAAATGAATGAAAATTTTTCAAACTTAAGATTTCGAAAACTCTTCAACTGAAGATAGATCTAACAAGACGTAAAGTTTCAATACATTTAATTTCGTAAACTATTCATCAAGATGGTTGAATGTTTTCTGTTGGATTTATGGTTGGTTCTATAAAATAGAACTGTAGCTATTCTCATTTACTCTATAGACAATACTTTGGGCAACACGAAGTTCGAAAATGAAGGAGGGTCACGTGGAGTCAAAAATTGTACCGTGGATAAGAGTCATCCGTCGGCCACGGATCCCGAACACATTCTTATCTCTGATTTGATGAAACATTATAATGCCGACGCCAGACCAATCTTAAATAAATCTGCAGCTGTGAATGTGACTTTCGATTTGGCTTTCAATCAAATTGTCGATCTTGTAAGTTGAAATGTTTTTGATGGTTGTGATAACTCAAATAATAAGTCATTGTATCGGAGCCTAAAGCGGGAAACAACATTGTGGTCCTTCCTACGTAAGAATCGGCAAATGACGAAACGTATGTCATTCAGTCATTGCATGGGAAAGATAGGCAAAAATATTTTTTTTCTAATTTTAGGATAGTAGACAGCAAACGTTGAAGAGTAAAATTTGGCTACGACAGGTAAATGTTTTTTCATCTTCACAACGCAAAACCATGAACGAAATTATGCATTTTGTTAACGGACCTGTAAATAGTTATCCATGAAGGAACGATGTAATTAATCCCATGAACGACTGCTTTGCTTTCACAGCAAACAGTTTTTATCAGCTCTAAATTGTGTAACATATATTTTCTTCAGTTTTGGGTGAACCCGTATCTCACGTGGGACTACAACGATTATTGCGGAATAAAATTTATCATTCTCAACTCGAAGAGGATTTGGAAACCGGACATTGTGCTATACAACAGGTATATTTCTAGTTACCATAATACTACGCATTTGGTGATATTTTATATAGAACTGCACTGGGAGTTTATACAGAGTTTTGTAAAAGGCAAGAGAATTAGTCTGGTTGGTACATAAAGTATTCCTCCAAACTTTCATGATGTGGAATACAGAAATATATGTATATGTAGAAGTAAAAGTTGACGAAAATTCTTACCTGATTATGAATGCTCGTTACTTGAGCAAAGATCGCCATCATGAAGATGTTTGAACAAACTCGCTTGCTATCTCGGGATTCGTGTCTGCAGTTAGAAAGGAAAACAATGTCAGTCTATTTCTATTGTTTAGCATTGGACACGATGCAGCAATTTATAACAGTAATTACATGATAAAGATACACCATGATGGCCAAACAGAATGGTACTGTCCTGCCGAGATCAAAAGCATTTGTCATATAGACATCAAAGATTTTCCATTCGACACACAGCAATGTCGACTCAAGTTTGGATCTTGGATCTATACGGGAGAGGAGGTAAGCACGTTAGAAATCATTTGAATACATCTTGAAGTAAAGTACAACTCGTGCATACTTCTCGTCATGTCGTATTTTATTGGAGCAGGTCGACATCCAGCCCCAGAGAGAGACAGCAGATTTGAAGACGTACACGGCCAACGGAGAATGGAAACTAATCAGCGCAGCAGCCAAAAGAAATTCCATTAAATACACATGTTGCCCAATCTCGTACATTGATATCACGTACACACTAAACATTAGACGTCGCGTTCGATTTTATATGAATAATCTTATCTTACCTTGTGTAATCTTGGGCGCACTAACTGCCCTATCGTTCTACCTTCCACCAGAGTCGGGTGAACGCATTTCACTGGTCATGACAATTTTGCTAGGTAGGATATACCGTCTAGTTAAGGATGAGTACCGTCAGTCAACACCAACACCAACAGTTCTTCTTAGGACTGAACTAATCGGGACGATCAACGATATTTCCGGGGTCAAACCATCAAACTTTATGTATACTTGCATAGTCTAAATTCCAATCTTCATCTAAACTTTCATTATGAACTCAAACATAATCTAAACCATTTTTTCAGTCTTACTTAAGTGACCAAAATCAGCTTCATTAAAAAACGACTCAAATCATCAGATCAAAAAATGAAATTTCAATTTGACCGTATCCAGCAAATTTCCAGCCAAGTTGAAAAACACCTTCGGATAACAATTATTTGCTTAGATGGTTAAAGCTGAAATTACACATTGAGAGGGACACAAGATGTTCCCATATACGCGTATATCATCCAAAACAGCATATTTAAACTACTAAACACTGACTAACCATATGTTGACATCACATGTACTTATTCATTACTTTCTTCGCTTCAAGGTTTGACAGTATTCATGTTACTGTACAACGAAAGCATCCCACCAACATCAGAATCGACGCCTTTGATTGGGAAATACTTTTTTGCAATCCTCCTGCAAGTGACAAGCTGTTTGGTTATAACGTGCTCGATTCTTCGTTGCTATCATCACAATCCCTTTAAAGAAATGCCCAGGTGGTTTCGATATCTTATATTTAACGTGCTGGCCCCCATACTCCGCATGAAGTTCCCCCATCGTAAGCACAAGATCGACAACCGCCGCAGACCAAAACAAACGCAGCTTCTGCAGCACAACAAACACGTCTACACTACAGAAACATATGTCCCAAATGGCAAAGACAGGTACCCGACCTGCTGGAGTGGTGACAATCGTGAAACCAGTCCACGAAATTCGAATACGAGTCTGGAGAAGGCAGCAGTCGAGACGACAAATGATGGAAACTGTGAAGGCATTTCAAATCAAGTTGATATACTCTTGGATTATTTTGATAACGAGCAAAAAGTGGACGTGAAACGAGATGAATGGCATTTTGCTTCGATCGTTTTAGATCAGGTTTTCTTTTATATGTTTGCTGCCACGATAATATTTTCTGCCATCACGTTCTACGCTATGATACCCAGCTAAACCTTCTTTCACATGTACCAAGTTCGCCTAAATGACTTATTGACATGTAAATTAAAATCAGTGACAAATACTAAACTGTGCTGAACTATAATAACATTTTATGTCTTGATACATATACTTCATGTTACACGAGAGTGAAATAAGGCGGAAAGTCAAATGGGTGGTGATAAAAGAGAATATTGTATTGTAACAAGTGAACCTCGGAATTTTTCATCTGCTGATTTGCTTTCTCGATATACTTTACTTTATTGATGTTTTATGAGAAACCAGATTGATCAAAAACCAGCTGACATTTGACAAAACTGGAAATTTATTTTAAATATATAAAAAATAATATATTATGCATGCAATATTTGAGGATTTCTACATAAATCCTAATATATATATTACTTCCTTTAAAAAACACACATCACTTGTAATGTATACAAAAATTCAGATACAAAAAAGCATAAAAATAATATCAAAGAAGGGCACCTCGATAGTCCTACGATTATCTCTTTGAATTTTGCGTTGATCGATAACTTTTCACAAATGGTTTTCCTTCGACGTTTCTATAACACAGATAAAAAATATGCTCAACATATAAGACAAGTACCATTCATAAATTGTATAAGACAAGTACCATTCATAAATTGTATAAGACAAGTACCATTCATAAATTGACGGTGAAAAACACAGAGTGTTGATGCACAGTTACCGTGAACGAGAAGATTTGTCACTTGTCTTTTTCGGAGACTTGATTTGCGAAAACGAATCATATCTCCTGTTACAAACAAACACGATGTATGAATGCGAAAAAAGTTTATTTCTGTATAAATTAAGGACATCCCACGTGTGAACAGTTCATAAGACCCGCACCAAATAAAAAGGAGCAGCTATAGAAGTATTGAAATGGAAACTTCAAGGACAAGGATCATATATCTCGGTGTGTTATAGATTAAAAATAAATTTACTATAAGATCTTCACTGCAGCAATGCTATACACATGCACTGTAGCATATGTTCAATACAAATGCATGACCATATTTGTACTTACAGTTGGCATGTACTTACATTAAAGGTCGAAAATCTTGATTGTAACTATCACTTTCATTTTGATCACGGGACTCGTTATGGCCATTCTTCTTGTCGTGAGATCTCATTGGTTCCTGGAAGAAAACACGTTATTGATATAATTTTAACATACAAGTCCCGACCCCCATTTAACGAGAAAAGTTTTCATCATTTTATAAGCTCTAACATTGCGTGCAATGGATATTCCATGAACATCCTCGTCATCACTCCAGTGTCTTTGACAGGCTGCAGTCAGTTCGTCTTTTAGAGTGTTGATATGAGCCTGACACGAAGTCACGTCTCTTTCAAGATTTTCAACCTTCAGTTGCGCGGCTTGTTTTTCTGCATCTGCCCGAGTGACCATGATTAATGTCTGTTGGTGGACTTCAAGGAAACCATTCACGACACTCTATATGAAAGACAAATAAGAGCTTTTCATAAATAGAAAGATAAAAACTCTTAAAATCGCAGCAGCTATGAAAGGAAATGTGGTAAGTTTCAGTAGATTTTTTCTTATGAAACAAAATCCCCAGACGCCATCATAAACGGGCGCAGCTCTATTCACGTACCTGACACGCCAATAATGTAGATCCCAAAGGACATCCCTCCGTCGTTAGTTTTGTGTCGCCTAACAAAAACTTCGACAGATCGTAGAAACCATCACGTGTCTGTTTTATCGCTGTCTTATTCTCGTCCAAACGTTTCTGAACGTTTTTCAAATAACGGAGCGCGGTTTCTTTTTCCCTTCGTTTGTAAAAATAGTAATTTAAAATTATAGAGAAAAGACGTAAAAATCTACTCCGGATGCATTTACTATATTATGAATGTGAGATTTATTCACAAAGCTTTCAAGATGGATGCAGATCTCTCTAAAATCTAAGTAGGATGCTTCCACTACACACATGAGATCCATTTACAGTGCTTTCAAGATGGATGCAGATCTCTCTAAAATCTAAGTAGGATGCTTCCATTACACACATGAGATCCATTTACAGTGATTTCAAGATGGGTGCAGATCTCTCTAAAATCTAAGTAGGATGCTTCCACTAAACACATGAGATCCATTTACAGTGATTTCAAGATGGATGCAGATCTCTCTAAAATCTAAGTATGATGCTTCCACTACACACATGAGATACATTTACAGTGCTTTCAAGATGGACGCAGATCTCTCTAAAATCTAAGTAGGATGCTTCCACTACACACATGAGATACACTTACAGTGCTTTCAAGATGGACGCATATCTCTCTAAACTCTAAGTAGGATGCTTCCACTACACACATGAGATACATTTACAGTGCTTTCAAGATGGACGCAGATCTCTCTAAAATCTAAGTAGGATGCTTCCACTATACACATGAGATACATTTACAGTGCTTTCAAGAAGGACGCAGATCTCTCTAAAATCTAAGTAGGATGCTTCCACTACACACATGACACCCAATTACAGTGCTTTCAAGATTCATCCAAGATCTACATAAGACACACGAAAGACGTGCCAAAAATCAACTTACCTCGCTGCTGCATTCGTTGCTTTTTCAGCATCATTTAGTTTTTCTTGTAGCAACCTCTTCTCGCTCTCAGCCAGTCTACTGTCTTTTGTGATCATACGGACACTTTGTTCTTTACGCTTGATTTCCATCCTTGCCTCGGACAAATTCTAAACGGTTGTTGCAGAAAAAACTCGCAAAAGGATAGTTTCTTATCTAAGATTTGGGTTACAAGCTAAGATTTACAGAAACTCAAACAGAAGGTTCACTTAAATAGAAGTGTTCGGGTTTTCTAGAAAAACCATTCGATAGTAAAAAAATATATCAGGGTTTCAAGGCTCACAAAATGTTTCAAAGCTCGCAAATTACATTGTAACGCGACTAAACTCTTCGCTAAAATCAGTATATAAGATTAGAATGAAACAAAAAGCACCATGCAATTTGTTAAGAAGCTTTTTGTCATAGTCTGAGAAAAAGAGAATGGACACCTTTCAGCCAATGGGCTGCATGCCTACTCCCCATTATGTGGACATGTGTAAGATGCTTACCTTGACGGCCTGCGCAAGCGTAATGGCCGTTTCCTCACTATTGTTATGAACTGTGTTTAACTTTTGCTCCATGATCTTGAGTTGCTCAGATTGCTCATTTAGAATATCCTGAGCTCGTTTCTCACGCTCAAGAGCGTTGGTCAATTCAGCATAAAGCTTATCAAACTCGCCGCGTGGAACAGCGGAAGTTAACTGAAAAGGATGAAAGACGGTTTATACAAACGAGAATAATTTTGATTTTTTTAACATAATTTGGCAAACTATTGTTTCCAATTGAATACATTGTAATGGAATTGAATAGATAGTGATCATACACAAGAACGGCGTAGGTTTTTTTAGAAACATGTTAACAATTTAAAATGTTCTCGTTTATCTAAAATGTCTTGTTGCATGCACTTGACTGTGCTTTCAAGAAACCAAGAAAAGAATGTATGTTTGAATGTACACCTACTGTAAGTGTTCTCTTTCATTAGAGTACTTAGTATACTATTGAAAAGAATTATGATTTCACGATGTAGATTCGTGTGTTATAGCTACTTAATCTATAAATTATGTACCTTGTGCCGTAAATCTTCCACATCTCCAAGAGCTTTCTCATTTTCATGTTGTCTTTTCTCAACCGATGTTCTTAGTGCTTCATTCTCAGATTTTATATCACTCGTTTTCATTCTCAAATCTCGTCTTTCGACTTCCAATTTGTGAAGACGCTGGGTTAGACTTAGGACAAAACCTTGCAGCGTCTTCACCACCTCCTGTTGTAGAGTTTAAGAATGCACAATTTAATGAATTTTCAATCAAAGTGCTCACTTTTATTGAAGGGTCACGAGAAACTTGACTTCCACAATCCTCACCTCGGGGTTATGGTAACGAGAATGTTTTGACTTGCCAGTTCTTCTCAAGCACCGTTGAAGACCATTACCAAGAAGGACCGTAAGACAAGTACTGGAATGATGACGAGACTCATCAGGTAAATGTTTACTATCGTCATCAAATATCGCCCACAGTTGCCACAATAAGTTTTGATAACAATGCTTGGCTATTCTTCTTATACCTTCATTGAACTCGGGATTCCAAGAGTAGGAAGGATCTATAACGATACTGGAACATTACAAAGTACATTACATAGCAATGGGGGTTAGGGTAAACAATACTGCAGTGATGTCTATCTCAGCTGATCTTAGGTTATGTTCTAAAAACTCCCATTGTCCTATAAACCCAAATATGCATCCCTGGGTGCGTAATATAGAAATGCAGTAGCTAATACATAATAATGTATAATAACTAATATTCTGCCGATGCCATGTTGAAATTCTGGTTAAAAACGTTCTCTCTTTCTGCAAACCTTTATCAGCGCGTCGCATAATCATTTCACAGAGATCGTTCATGCTCGTAACAACATTGGACAACAGCTGATCATCATTCACCCACGTGCTAGACATTTCCATACCACGTGCTAAAGGCACGTGATTGTTTTTGGAAATTCCTGTAGGAGATGAAAGGATGTAAGACGCACGAAGCACGGAAACTTTATCATCAAGTATAAAACTAGGGGTTTAAGGATATTGCAAAATGTAATACATAAACACCGCTTTTTGACTCGTAATTTGTACATCAACCATAAAATGTTTCATAAATTTATTTCATACCGCAAAACTACAAATCACAAAATTTTATAACACAAAAAGTGATCTATGATTGCTTATTTTAACATGAATGCATCACATTTGGCAGTGCAAACTTATTATCATTTCTATATCATGGTATGATGAAAAATAGCACAAAAATGGAAAAAAAGTTTCTTGTTTTTTTTATCCTCAAAGCGTAAATGCAAACAAAGGAATTAAAAGTGCTCCTGTTTTGGTAAACCTAAGGTTGATTTTATGCCTGCAAGACAGGAACTGTTTTTATACTTTACCAAGAAAATCTGCTCCAACGGTTTTTGGCTCTCTAAAAAGCGCAACGAGACTTGTCTGAATGCCTACAGCCACGGTAAAGCAGGTCTTTTGTCGTCTGGTAATGTTGATAAAACGATGCAATGCAAGGATGACAATCACACCAACACGAAATTTCAACAACAATGAACTGTTGGTCAGCACTGAACTCGCATTATCACTGAGCTCACTGTTTAGCGTATCACAAAGGAATATTGTATGCTTGTGTAGCTTCGAGAGACGTAAATTGACGTCGGTAAGGGATCTTTTTTGAGTTATTAAATTCTCCATTCGCTTACACAGCGGCCATAAAGTGCCAGCGAGTAAGGTACACGAAGCAAGTAAAGCTGTCTTCTCTTTAATGTACTTCTTCCGTGAATTTTTTAACGTTTTATTTTGCACTTCAAGCTCTTCTCTCATCGCGTTCAACTGTTGTACATTTTGCCAAGATTCATCAGCAACGCCCTGCGTTTTCTAAAACATAAAATTACTGTCGAGTAAGACATTTAAAGAGCAAATATACTAGCGGTTATTGCAGTTTCGAAGTTATGTATTGAGATTGGGAACTAGAGTTTAATTGAAAAATGAGCTAAAATTAACATTGAATATCAGTATCACAGAGAAACGGCCAACCCTTTTTCACACATTCTTGGGGAGACCGTTGCCAACCCTTTTTCACACATTCTTGGGGAGACCGTTGCCAACCCTTTTTCACGCATTCTTGGGGAGACCGTTGCCAACCCTTTTTCACACATTCTTGGGGAGACCGTTGCCAACCCTTTTTCACACATTCTACGGGAGACCGTGCAACCTTTAATCAATTGAAGCCAATTTGAAGAGCAGCTCACATCCATTGACATGAGTATAAAAACTGCAAGGGTATCTTTAAGTAAGCATGCTTTACGTTTCATGAAAGAAAATTTTGAACGAAAGAACCCAATCCACAATCCATCCAGTTTCGCACCTGAACTCGATTATGAAGGTCCGTAATCAATTTCCCATAATGCACCTCCATCTCACGACTTTGTGTCTTCCACGTCATCTCTCTCTCTTTTAGAGTCTCAGATAACTATGCAAACGAAAAAATAACGAGTTGAAAATTTTCACTTATAACTATCGTTATCTTTCTTCTTCTTGCCTTCTTAATCGTAGCCTCGTGTTCATCTTGAGTAGTCTTAATGTGAGTATCTTTCTTATCCAGCGCTTCTTCAAGGTATTTCACCTAAACGTTGACATGACCATGAGCAGTGACAATCTTCATCAGTTATAAATATATTTCACACACTGCATGACAGCACGATTGAATTAACCGCTTATAAAAAAATAAACTGATAGCTGACTCAATCTTTTTGTCGGTAATAATCTCTGTATTATTTTAGCTTTGCTGTTTAAATATTTTTGCGGGAGCAGTCTGATCAGATGAAAATTATGCAATGATCGTCACACTGAGGTTGTCTACCCTACGTAAGAGAGATCTATGCGAAAATCATTCAGGCCAACACGTGTCCTAAGAATTAACCAATCTGAAAATCGTTTTGAAGATCGCAAATACCATGTAAAAACGATTTTCAGATTTGCCACCACGACAAAGTCTCTATTTTATTAATGAACCAATCGCAACCTTGAATGTCGCAGTGTATATCAAGGTGTTTTTATGCTATATCATATCATCGTTTACCTTCTCTTTGTTTCTGTTAAGTTCCGAGATATGAGTGGAGACTTGATCGGACAACAATCGCATCATATCTTCCCAAGAGAATTCCTGATATGATCCACCATTTAGATTGGGTTGATGGGTCTGCCCTGCCACAAGGCATTGGTAGATCGTGTGTAGAAACGACAAGCGGGTCTGGAAATAAATGTATGGTAATAGTCAATTGATTAGAATAAGCTATCTATCTTCTTAAGTGACAACAGCAATTGCGGATGGGGCTAAATTCATATTGGATTGGATGCTATTGATGATGGCTATGTTATTTATATTATTTAGTACCATGTTCTCGTTGGCGTACTTGCTTTGCAACTTTGACACCTAATAAAAAAGGTAAATAAAACAACGTCCATTGCGGTGCGAATAGTAAAACCGCACATCTATATCTTTACTATCACATAAATTTAATACACTTGTATTTTTTGATGATGCCAAAAGAGGTTTTGATATATACGTACATGCTTTTCGAGTTCTTTATCAAGTTCTTTATCAAGTTCAAGACTGACACTCGTCAATCGCAACACCTTCCCTCACATGAAGGCGTTTCTGATTGTGTGTTTATTAACAGTAATGAGTACTGTGAACTTTGAGAATGACTATTTGAACAGTTTCTGTTAACAGTTTCTTATTCTCCAATATATTTGCATCACAAACTGTTCGTTGAGGTATAGATACAGACAATCAACACGTACAAACCTCTTGATTGTGCCTAAAGGATTTTTCACGTTCCTCATCTGACGCTTTTTTCATTTCCTGTATTTGTATTTCGAGTTTAGAGCAATCTTTCTGCTTCTCTGTAAGCTGTAATCGACTCTCATAGAGTTCTTCTTTCATTTTTTTTGCAGCTTGTTTAACGTCCTGTACATAAAAAAGAAACAATAAAACAACGATCTGTCACCACAACCGTTACGAATAATGCAATACATATCGTTTCCACACCTCGACAGCTTGATCTCTCGACCATACTAAGTTCTGATAGCCATTATTTTCACGGGTGAGGTTTTCCAGCTTTATTTTCAACTGTTTTGCCTATATAACACAAACTACGTTCAACAGAGTAAAAAAACATCATACAAATAATACGTCCCTGTTCAATGGTGAGCGATTTTCTTAACTATTTTCTTGATGAACGTAAACATCGTGAGGTCTACTTGCTTCATGCACGTATAGATTATTCATTATAAAAGAAAACATGTCATCTTCAACCTCGTTCACTGCGTTGGTTTGTGAAGTTTGAAAGTCCAACAACATTTGACGTATATCATGAAATAAATGTGTGCTATCGTCTTTATCACGTCCTTGAAACAAGCAAAGATAAAGAGATTGCATTGCATCAATAGCATATATGGACAGCACACAACTTTACTTGAGTTCTTCATTTACCAAGTTTCTTTTTTCCCGGCGATTTTGATCCACCAAACGTTGTGAGCAAAGACTGAAGTTGGCTTACACACTCATTGTAGTTTATGTCATATTCGTTTTGATGCCTTTTGGCCTGGAGAAAAAGAGAGAGAAGAGAGAAATTAAAGAAATACGTAGGAAAACGTTTGTTTAATATAGGAACACGTTTATTGCGCATCCGAAAACAACTTCCGTTAACGGTTATTTCACGTTTAACATGCGTACAGTATTATACCTGCGTTAGTTCTCGTTTCAAGGTGTCAAAATCTTGTTGATGAACCTCCAGCTTTTGAGACAGTTCTTTAATGATATTCTGTTTCTCCTCCAGATCTCCTTTTATCTTCTTCTTCTCCACGACATACTTTTCTTGCAGCTTGGTCAGTTTTGCAACTGCGTCCGCATGACTTTCTTGTTCAATTTTTAGTCTTTCTTCAAAATCTCTGCGACAAAAAGGAACGCAAATTACAATGTTCTGATTTGGATTACATAGAATATAAACAATACATCTCATTCCAGCTTGTTGAAAAATGAATCTAATTGCATTGCTGTAAGTCTTAGTAATGCGGGAAGATCAATATTGCGAGAAAGAAGACAGTTGAAAGAGAATCCAATACTTGTTCTGCTGAGAAAAGTTGTCAATGGTCGCCATCGCTTCTTTCAATGAAGTCGACTTCACTTCAGCATCGGCCTCAAGCTCACTGGCTCGAAGCTGTAAAAGAGAAGTAAATAAATCAAATACGACACCTCCATGGTGAACTGATGAAAATATCGCTATGGCGTGGTAGAAAGATTTTTATGGTAAGCTAAAAAACATCTTCGTGGTCAGATGAACATATCTTCACGTGGTGAGGTAGAAAGATCATTATAGTAAGGTGAAAATATGAAAAATTTCATATTTGGAGCTTGCTACCACATCTTTTCTCCGGTGCAGAAATTTTGCTAGCGGGAGGGGCTTAAAAATTCGCCTGCTGCACATACGTATCTCAAGCACGCGAGATGTACAACAAACCTGAATGACTTCAGAATTAAATTTCGTCTCCAAATGGGACGCTCTCTCAGCTTCAACATGCTCTTCGAGACTTTTTATTCTTTCGCGAGCTTGCTAAAACGAGTAACGTGATGACAATCATTCGAAACGACAGTTTTGAAAAGTAGTGAAAAAAAGATGGGAAAAGTTGATATATTAAGTGAGTTAAAATCTTAACCATCATTTAAAGAATTGTTAATACACGTTTTCAAGCCATTTAATAGTTGACTATAAGCACGGAGTGATACAGAAGTCTCGCAAAATATATAAAGGAATGTACATCGGCCACGTGTTCTCAGCAGGTGTGCTGGAGTGAGGTATTTGTTTCCCTGTTTTTATGAAAAGATTATTCAATTGCGGACGAATTCGTCATTCAAGTTGCTTCAAACTTGAAACGGTCACGTGTTACTTCGTCACATAGGCATCCACAGAGGCTTTGGAAGCGTTCAAGAATTAGGGGTGTTCTACATTCGTCATGTCATAACGCAAGAAACTTAGAATAGCAATAAAATTGTTTCACGGTACTTATTTTCAATCGGTTTTTCTGCTTTTTCGAGCAAACATTATGAAAATCGTTATGTTGTGTTTCATTACATACTAATGACTTGCACATTTCCGTCATTTCGTAAATGTTCAAACCATTTAAAATTTCCCTGGTTCCAGGTGCCCGTTCAATAAATTTGAAAATTTGGTACACTTATCATAAACGTTGAAGCGAGAAGCTAATTTTGTGGGTGTCCTTCGGACATTCTAACACCCACGGTTTTCCAAGCCCCTGGGCATCCAAACATTCATGACCCAAGGTCTGTGGTCGTTACTACAACTAACTTCACCGTAATAACTCCATACATGGAAGAAATCAATATATTTGAAAAAACCTCGAGTTCTGTCTTTAGCCTCTCCTCCCTTTCAACGCTAAACTCGATATCTTTAGCCTGATGACGTAATGTATTGCTTTGACTTTGTCTTTGCGCTAGAATGCAACAACAGATGCAAAACAAAGCTTTTCAGTTCAAGTAATTGCAAGCAATTTTTATTACACCATCAAAAAATGAAGTTGACAGAAGTTAAGCTTTTTACCAACAAGCAGTGTTTCAAAAGACGAGTTTTACGAGCGTGTGTAAACGCCAAGAATACTTTCACGACATTTTAAGAGACATACAGACCTTCTAAAGACGAACATTTTTCTTGCATGTCCACTAGAGCGCTAAAAAATTGAGATTAAATTCCGAAAATCGTTCCGACAAGGGATTGAGTTGTAAATGGGACATTTATTGGTATCGTTTTCGTTCATAGACAATGATTACTTTTGTTGTTGGTGCAGCATTTTATTCAAATGAAGCGATTCTTTCTGAAAATCTTCCAGTTTTTTAGCCATCTTATTCAATTCATCATCCTACACGAAGGCATGAAGTGAATTAAGTTAAAAACCTCAGAATTCATCGAAGTTTCCAAGAACGCAGATGTTGATCGTTTAGACGCAGTTCTTTAGAATAACAGTTGGCATTGGAATTGACTGACTTTCTGACATCCTAACATAGTGGTAGCCATCTTCAAAGTATATACATATTCTTCACTATTCTCTCGACTCTGAAGATGACCACCACTAAGGAAGTCAACATGAACACCAACACTCCTTCCCATGACTGCACTAAGCAGGACAATCAACATCTACATGATATTGCTACACAATACTCTTGGGTTCAAACCATTCACTTTAATGTACCTTCACTTCCAGATGTTTCTTCCATTGAATAGTCTCATTCTTCCGTGACTTTTTACAATTTTCAAGCTCCTTTTCAAGTTGATCAAATCTACTCATGTTCTCCGAGAGTTGTTCTTTCAACGAGGCCATATTGTTTAATACCTCGCCATCCTTTTCTGCAGCCAGCCTCTTCACCTGATTAGCGTTCTTCTTTGCCAAAGTCAACTCATACTCCAGATTCTGGCGAGTCGCCTCGCCCCGCTCCACCTGGGCCCTGAGGCGAACCACATTGCTTTCAAGAGTACTCTTCTAACAGGAGAAAGAAAAGACATTGTTTATCAGGGTGGCGGAGAGCTTACCACATAGATAGCCATTAAAGATAAAATCTCATGGAAAAAATATATTTTTATAGAAACTCCAACCTACATTTATTGAAAACATAGGCAAGACACACTTAAAGACTTGATAAGGTACTAGAACTGGTTTCGAGAGTTATGATTGGCATTGAATGTGAACTTCACTTCTGGATTATTGTTTTGGTAGCAACTATATCACTTCGTATGCTAACTAATCAATTATTGGACAAAATTTGAAAAGTTTCCTCCAGTTTTAGATGACTCACATTAATGTTGGAATTTTGTAGTATATTACAATAGCTAAGCCAGCCTGCAATTTTTTCTCCTGCTTTGTAAATTTCACAGCATTATCATTATTTGTTTTTTGTTTTCACAGTGAGCAAAAATTTACAAAGCAGGAGTAAATAATCGGGCTTGCTTTGCCAGGGGTGAATCCCTTTTACGCATAGTTCACGTAATTTTTTTTGATGTAGCAGTAATCAGTGGCAGACCAACTCGATTCAATTTAACTATATAATTCTCTGAGCCAATCTTGAAGTTGTTTAGCAAATAAGTAATTTAATACATATTTTACACAAGTTCTATACTCTACTAAAGAAAATGGTATTCATAAAACAAGCATGAAAATACATAAGTCACTGTAGAACTAGAGAAGAAACATTAGGGCATAATGTAATCTCAAACCTCTTCATTGAAAATTTTTATCTTGTCTAAAGCTTCGGCCTCAAGCTGAGCAATCTTCAATTTGAGACTTTCGATTTCTATAAAAAAAGCATCAAATATTTGCTAACTTTTCTCTCACAGGTCTGAGAAATTGCATAATTTGTGCTGTAAAGTGTGGCCTAAGTGTACGTAGTTGTTAAGGAAACCAAGTATAAACTATACGAGACAGTTTCACAAGTGCAATATAACCTTTCTCAGAGTGAATAGATCTTGAACTATTCATTTGAGTTTCTGCAGCGGTTTGGGGTTCAACGACATCATATGTATTTCCACCATCAAAAGTGAAATGAACGCTATTTTCTGAAATCATGTTGAAGATGGATCTAAAACAAAGGCAAAATATATGACCGTGTCAAACTAATAAAACAGCTTGCCAGTTTCTAGGTTAAAATTTGCATACCTTGTCTCATGGCAGAGTATTTAGTGAAATATAATTTTCTGTACTAAATTCCAAGTAGAATATAAAATTGGTGAACGTTTTCGAGTCGCCATGATGTAACTTCAAAATATTTTGACAGTAACAGAAATTACGATAAAACATACTGCTATTCCAAACAATGTATCATAAAAAAGAAAAAGCGAGTAAAACCATATAAATTATCATAAGCAGGAAAGCTCGATGCTCCTACTGTTAGTGTTCATAGTTTAGTCTGTTTAGTAATAAGTACATTGGTTTTTCAATTGTCGCGCGAAACGTAAATTCAACTGTTGTCCCGCGTGATGATCCCGCATAGTATCTCCTACGAACAGGTGTAACACCAATGACCAACCATAGAGCATAGAGAGATTATAATCTCTACGCCAATATCGTCAGTGGTCAGGTATTAAATGCTGGCAAATGGTAAATGCCCCGTCTGCTATGGTAAAAGTAGGCAAAAACGCAAACTGAAAGACAAAGAGAGTTATATAAAAAGCAGTGGTCTGCTAAACGAAGTCCTGCTAAATACTAAAAACAAGTTATAATCTTTGTTGAAAACAGCATGTTGATTGACATGATAAATGACCATAAGATAAGGATCGAGGTAACGTCACTGCACTCTCAAAAACAAATTGATGTCACGCAATCCAGCAGACTTTCAATTACTTTGTTTCAAAACGCGTGGTACGGTGGTAGACTTCATCACGTATGAAATAAAATAGAAAACAATTAGGACTCACATGGAAGAAGTGCTCCAGCTGCTTTATGATGGAGGAATGAAAAGCTTCCCATGGTTTTGTTTTGAATTTATTTCATGGTGATTTTGTCAAAGAGTTTCGGTGAATTTCTGATATTAATTGCTTTACAGTTTTTTCCTCTCTCTTGTTTTGCAACAATTGTGCTATATGTGCTAGTGAAAATGTGGTCAAAAGTTGCTGTACTGTGGATGATTTTCTTTTCATTATTTTCAACTGGTAAGCAGACCTCATAAACACTTTCTAAACAGAAGATAGGAAATATATTATCAACAATCAAACGTCTGTTCCTTTGAAACAAAACCAAACGTTCATTTTTGCCGAATGAGTTTAATCACACAAACGCGGTACCACTCAAATAGTGCTTTGTTTGATACAGTTTTTCTAAAATGTTTGATTAGTTCACAATAAAAACTGTTAATTAACCTTGTGTTACCTTGTTTGCAAGCATAAATCAAGCTTTCGACATCAGATAAGAATCTTGCTGTCGCCAAAGATTAAAATAATTCAAATTTTGCTATATTAATCTCTAAATCATGATCATGAACAAAAATAAACTCATTTTAAAAACCAAGCAAATCGTTTTTGTGTTATATGCTACTCTTAGCGTAGAACTAATAAAGATAATATTAAGTCTGGCTATAGAAACATGCAAACACGACAAATGACACAGTAACATATTTTATAATTCTCTAATACATTCTGTTTAGGAAAGAATCAATGCGTCAGACTGGTCAGTGGGAAGGGGCTTCCCTAAATTTGATTTTTGCAGAAAGCAGCGTCGTGACGTTTTAAACAGTTGTCTTTGCCGCGCAAATTTATCATGTCCTTCTTCCTTTTGAAGGTTTAAGTTCCTTTCAAGAGACGAAGTTAATAAAAGATCTACTGAAGAACTACGATAGGGACGCGAGGCCAGCTATCAATTACTCACAATCCGTGCGGGTGGAGCTACAAATGATCTACAAAGAGCTAAAAGAAATTGTATAAAAATCCTGTGTTGTAGCTAAGAATAGGATAATAAGTCTCTAAATAAAGACAATATCCAACTGGCCATGACTACACTATAAATGTTTACCAAATGTCATCCGATGTACACCGTCAAAATATTTTTTTCAAATTCTCTAGGACGAACCAAAACAGCAAATGACTTCAATCACTCGATTCAGAATAGTAAGTTAGTAATTAAGGAACTTCAAGAAAAAGGCTACTTACATGAAGTCTAAGTATAAATTGAATGGAAGAGATCAATAGATTAAAAAGAAACTAAAACTTCCACAATCTTACTACAAAAAGGTTAACCCAAGTGCTGTTTTTAGTCGTGGAAAGATCCTTCCTTGAAGTGGAAAACAGAAAAATATGGTGGAGTAAAAACAATTCATGTGAATCCAACACGCATCTGGATTCCAGACCTCACTCTTTATAACAGGTAAGTGTTGAAAAAGAGGGTTTGGATAGCATTACATTCAATTTTTATGATTAACTCAGCATTGCTGCTTTCTTTCCAGTGTTCACAAAGATAGTGGAAACATTTACAGCTATCCAACAAATGTAATGATACAGAATGATGGAACGATCACGTGGCTAACATATGCTATGTTGAAGACTCTCTGTAAATTGGACATTGCAGATTTCCCAGTGGACAATCAGCATTGCACACTTAAGGTTGGTTCTTGGACTTTGACGAGCAAGGAACTTGATTTAAAACTCGCGGATGATACGCAACCGAGTGTGGATCATTATAGTGACAACACAGAATGGCATCTCGTCTCAGCCAGTGCAACGATTAATGTAAAAGAATATCCTTGTTGTTCGGGGACGTACACAGATATAACTTACACTTTGCATTTCAAAAGAAAACCTTGGTTCTATATCATCACCATAGTCCTTCCATGTGTCATATTATCTTTACTTGCTTCTATGTCTTTTTTGTTTCCCGCTGGCTCAGGAGAACGCGTTTCGCTGATCATTTCAGTCCTGCTTGGGCTGACTGTGTTCATGCTGATCATCAACGAAGAGATACCAGTAAGTTCCGACTCCACACCGATGTTGACACGATACTTTAGCGCCATCTGCTGTGGAACATTCGTCAGTCTCCTGGCAACTGCTTTAATTCTTCAAATCCATCACGGATCCAATGCAAAGCCTGTGTCTGTTTTCCTTGCAAAAATGCGAAATCTTATTGCCTTTTTCGTATGCGTGAGAGCAAAATCATCATCAGAGAAAACCGTCAAAAAACCATCCTTATTAAAATCGACCCTTCTAAATGACGAACAACGACTTTCTTGGGCAGGCACAACAGCCTTGGACAGCGGTATTACCAAGAGGCGATGTTTGACAGATGCTACGCTGATGAGCAATCTGAATTCTCACACCGTGAGCAGGGTAGATGGTAAATTTGGGGAAGAATTCGAACGAGATTGGCAACGAACGGCTGGAATATTCGATCGCTTCTTTTTTGTGATTTCTTTATCTTATTTTGTCGGATTGAATTTGTACATAATTGTTTTTCTGAACTCTTGACACTGTTACGACATAATAGTAGCGCAGGCAAGGGTCAAAGGGGTGGGGGAAATCATTTCTACCACAATTATGTAGAGAACATTATCTCCATTAGTACAAGTGAAAAGTGTAAGTAAGTATGTTGTATTAGAATTTTCCAAGGATTCCACCCTCCTAATAAAAACTTCAGCCAGCGGAGTGCAGCATTGTTCAAATATTCCTTATAATTAAAAAGAGGAAAAATATATTGTATTTCTGTAGTAAAGTGTGTTATATTTTGTTCAGATGTGTTAAAGTTATTCAATAGTTCTTCAATCTGATTTTTGTTTTCAACGTTGTCCTGGTGATATTTCAATGCATACAGATAGTGGAAAGTGTCCAGCAAAGTTTTTTGGTGTTTTTTGAAGAGTATGAGGGAATTAATAGCACTATAAAAGGTCTTTCGTTTTTCTTCATCTTTTATCGCCCATAATCATTATATTACTGCATTTTTATCGCGATTTTTAAGCAAAACATTGTTTTATAATATGGCATTAAAAAAATTAAAGTTTGGCAGTTCTCAGAACGAACAATATGAATGAACAAATTTATTTAAATGCATGGAAGTATATCAGACAGGTGTTTTTGCACGATAGTAAAAACCAAGAAAAGTTTTTACAATTTTTCTGTAAATTCTATTTTTGTGTAATTACGGTGTATACTTGGGCTGCCAATATTTTTGGTAAAGTTGAGCACCATCTGTTTATTAAGAGTGGTGCCGAGTGACGCAGTTGTTGAGTTTTATTAAACTAACAAACGGCAGAAATTGTTTTAAGGATTTTTAATTATCTGACAGTATGAAATTTATTTGAGTTATCCATCCTATATACATTCATAAATATTTTATAAAAATGCAGCAAAATTTGAACTCTTTTCAACATAAATGTATAGCAATGTCAATGATATCACGTTTTTACGATCTTTGACAATTTTTTTCGACCATGCATGCGCAGCATTCTATCAATTAAAGTCCACTATCAACCCTTGCGTGATTGTGATCTCAGCTGCTTTGTTTTAATGAGGATTTGATGTTAGTGTTAAATTAATACGATGTCACAAATTTTATTAAAAATGAACAATTTGACATTTGGATTATTAATGTTGTTTTTAACGCTATACTTTCTTAATTCAGTAACCTTCGTAAAAATAGTAGTAAGTGCACATTGATTTGGTGAAGAAACTTGAAGAATTCATTTCAGCAAAATGCTAGTGGAAAATACTCTGCTTACAACTCTTATCTTCTGGTTGCCATATAAAAGTAAACGAAATAGTCAAGTTTTCCCGTTTATCTCACTGGCATCAGTAAAGTAGTTTTAGGAAGAAAAGTTGAATGATTTATTCAATTTGTTTCTAGTATCTATGTATATTAAACTTATATAGTAGTAAGAATTTTGCTTTGACATTAGTAAATGCAGATGCTGGAAAAGACGAAAAAGCAAGACTAATTAAAGATTTGTTGCAACATTACAATCGTGATGCGAGGCCCTCTAAAAACGACTTTAGTCCCCTGAAAGTTTGGTTTTCAATGTCTTACAAACAACTGCAAGCTTTGGTGAGTATTTATACATAACTTACTTTGGAAAGTTTGATTGAAGAAGCCCACTGAATTTGAATTTTATGAGACAATACAAAGTCTTAAAGCCATGCGCAATTTTATCTTCAGGACGAGCCAAGCCAAGTCGCTAGATCCTTGATTTGGACACGCACGGTACATTATGCATTTAATTGTAAATATATCATAATACAATATCAAGTGAGCAATGTGATTGCTAATCTGTTTTTTTTTTAACATTTGACATAACAATATACAACACGAATAATCTGTTTCACTTCATTTCAAAGCCATTATAAGAGAGAATAGAATATTAATTTATACTCTGTTCCACTTTCTTTCTCAAACGAAAATCGAGATCACTTTAAAAGGCAACGTAAAAAATTTAAACTTAAACTACTTATATAAAACATGTTTTTGACACTTCTTGTTACAGTATTGGAAAGATGTCGCTTTAAAGTGGAATTCAAGCGAGTATGGAGGGTATAAGCACATTTACGTCAGCCCTTCTAAAGTATGGATACCTGACTTGACACTTTATAATAAGTAAGTCTGATGCAGATGAGATAGCCTACCTGGCTCGGCTTAGAGAATCTTCTTTACTCCAATTTACATTTGCTATTTAAAAATCTTATGATTCATAAAATAAACGTCTACAGTCCTAATCTCCATCCTGATTCTACTGCCGAGATAGTAGAACATGAATTATTTTATTAAGTTTTTCTGCCTTTTTCTCTTTCTTATAATTAAAATGAACTTCTTCTCCAGGTATATCAGACTTTTCCTCAAAATCACACGTGTCTTAGTTTCGCATGAAAATTTTGGCATTTCTGGCCTTTTCAGATATTTTTCGGCGCATGTGCATGCAGTTAGATGACGAATTCTTTTTTTATTCTAGCGCCGACGAAAATGGTGGAGTGATGTTCGACTTAAATTATCAAATCAAGATACGTTCTGACGGTTACGTCCGTTTAGTATGTCCTCTCATCTTATCATCAGTGTGTCCAATCAACATCAGATATTTTCCGTTTGATACTCAAAAATGCGAGCTGAAAATTGGCTTCTGGGCATACGACAGCGAGGATTTGGATTTACAAATGCACACCAATAACATCGATTTGAGCAACTTCGAGGCAAATTCTGTTTGGGAGTATAAATCTGTGAATGCTATACGTAACACCGTTAATTACACGTGCTGCAAATTTCCATTCCACGACATAACTTATACGTTTGAATTTCGAAGAAAACCGTCATATTACGTAACAACGATAATCATCCCGTCAATTTTGCTTTCACTTTTGTCTTGTATCTCGTTTTTATTTCCTGCAGAGTCTGGTGAAAGGGTATCACTGGTGACATCAGTTATGCTTGGTCTATTCGTGTTCATGCTTATCGTAAACGAGAGGACGCCGGTCACTTCCGACGTCACACCAATGCTGACCCAGTTTTTTAACTGCATCCAAGTCCACACGGTACTTTCACTTTTGGCAACTGCTATCATACTGCGTCTAAATCACGGTCCGTACTCTGATCCAGTGCCCCGTAATCTGGCGGTGATCCGAGATTTTATTGCACGCGTTTTGTGCGTTAAAAGTCCCAAGAATTTCTCCACAAATAGTGCAGCCGTTAATTTTGGAAATACAACGATCGCTGAGCGTCAGGTACCGGATTTTTTTCTTTCCTCTCCAATGGAATTTGGATCAAATTTAATAAAATACCAAAACACATATTTCAAATCGTAAAAAATTAAATGCTTTATGAATCAAGATGCGTTTTACTCAACCTAATTAAAATGTTACACGACAATCCCTTTCGTTTTAGATCACAAGCAATGACCTTCAACAAGTTTCTCTAGGAAGCATGATGAGCAAATGGAAACAGCTTGAAGATGATAAAATCGTACAGGAGCTTCAAAAAATTACAACGCATTTTAATGAGCAATGTCGTACGAGCGAACTCGAAGCTGATTGGCAGTTCACAATGCGAGTATTTGATCGTTTTTTCTTCCACTTTTTCCTTCTGATTTGTGTTGCATTTGTAGCCTATATTGCCTCGTTTTGATTAAATTCATTTTAATCAATCTGATCTTATAGAATTTTAAAAAATCTTTTACATTCCTCAAGTCTTTTGTTCGTTCCTAATGTTGTATCTTTTAGTCATTCTCTTCATCTAAAAAATGTCTGAAAACTTTGTGATTTTAATTGCATTTGACTGATGCTTCACTAGCATATTTCGTGCCTGCATATATCTTGTCATGTTTTTCATAAAACCATAAGACAGTGAAAGATGAGGCTCAAAACACTTGAATGCGGTTATTGCTCAGATCCGATACGACAATATACCCAGTGTTTGGAGTTACTGCAACACTCTCGGGGAAAGACAGCTGACCATCACCACTCCCTTCTGAGCCAATAGTTTTCACCAGCTTCCCATCCAGCGTCAAAATCTGTAATCGATGATTGCCCATATCAGCGACAACCAAATGACCACAGACGTCAATGGCTAAACCTCTGGGATGAGTGAATTGAAGTTCACGACTTCCCTGCGTGCCCATCTTCCTTCTAAAGCGACCGCTTTTATCAAAGAACTGTAAACGATGGTTCTTCGAATCGGCCACAATAATATTACTGCTTTCTTTATGCACAAGAACATAGCAAGGTGAATTAAACTGACCATTCTTCTCACCAAATAAACCAAACTTTAAAAGAAATTTTCCATCTGGATTAAAAATCTGTATTCTGTGATTTTCCATGTCTGCGACTAGTATCTGATTAGCTTCATTTACGGCAACACCCCAAGGAGATTTGAACTGCCCGTTCCCCCCTCCCTCGCGGCCAAACTTTCCAATGAACCCACCGCTCTGTGTAAGAATCTGAATGCGATTGTTGCCATTGTCGCATACGATCACGCGGTCAGCAGAATCCACGACGACATCAGTAGGACAATTAAACTCACCTAGGAAAAAATTTCATACAGGTTGATTTTTGTAAAAGCCGCTGACAGTAACGTTTACAAACCTTTTCTTTCTCCATGTCCTCCGAAAAAGTTCACGAATTCTCCTTTAGTCCCGAACACTTGCACTCTGTGATTATAGCTGTCTGCAACATAAATATGACCGTGCTGGTCGCACGCTACACCGAAGGGAGACTTGAATTCCTTTTTTTTACTCCCGTATTGACCAAATCTCATCAGGGTAGAGCCAACCTCGTTGTACTCGCGTCTATTTATCACGAGGACGTTAAAAGGGCTGTCTTTGATTGGCTTGTCTTGTATTGTCACTGATATCTCGTGTTTTCCGTTAATCTCTGGAGTGTAGCTGATAAAGTATGTCCCGTTGTCTGCGGAGCAAATGTCATAATTGAATCCAAGAATTGACAAAACAATGTTTTGGTTTGAGCTCAAGATTTTCAATTATGAAAAATAGTTTCTTACACAACATTAGTGCTCTTTGGTGCACAACAACAAGCTTCAGGAAAACTATAATGGCTGTGGATGTTATTTATAAGTATTATGTTATATATTTCATTCATACCTTGGTCGACTACTTTGCATTTCAAGAAAGCGCCATCAGATTGTCTTATGACAACGTTTAGTTTGTCACCCCCTTCGCTTCTGTTTCCATGGCGATCTTTCGTGATCACCTGAAAATTTGCCTCCACCTTGACTCTACCAGTAAATATCCCATCACCCACAGCAAAGGATAAAGACGCGAACGTGCTGCTGGCATTAATGAAACCCAGGGACTGGGTGATAGTGCGATGGTAGTCTGGGTCTGCAGTATACTGGATTGTGTCATCTTCTTCAGGATCTAACTTCACCTTTAAAAAGACAGCATGGAATGATTATTAAAATGAGATTAATATATTAGAAATTGCATTAGACTGAATCAGAAATTTCATATGGTCTTTTATGCTGAAGGAAGGCAGGCAAAAAATCATATTATGTGTTTTACTGACGTATTCTTGCATATTAAAGTGCTAAAGAGCAGCAGTTTATCAAAACAAAAATTGGATAATGATACAAAATGATTTGAGTACCATCTACTGTCAACAATCTGGTTTTGCTATGACCAATACCATACTTCAAATGCAAAAAATCAATTAAAACAATTTCTCGATACCTTAATGTCGCAGAGATTTTTCAATTTATTTTTGATGGTCAAAATCTCCACTTCGTTTTCATATTTGATGACATTTTCTGCAAACTGACAACAGCCCGAGATCTTTCCAAGCTCCAACTCCAGACCGTCCTTTTGAAGACCCAGCACCTTTTGTTTGCGATCATAAATTAGATCAAGCTTTTTCAACAACCCGTTCTCTGCCTCTTTTAAAGCTGCAGCGCGATCTTCAAAGTTTCGTCTTATCTCTTCCACGATGGTGGCTCGACATTCTGACAGCTTTGCGGACATTTCATTCACAAGTTCCAGTGCATTCTTCAGCTCGGGGATTTTCCCCTTGGTTTTCACGAGAAGCTTGGATATTTCCTCCTTTTGTTCAGGCAACGCCTCTTTTGGATACACATATCTATACGAAAAGATATCAAGACTTATAAATCATTTCTTTTCAGAACCATGTATGATACACGACAGCATACCTGTGGTCTCGATGCTCCAAGATTGTACACACTCGACATACGGTCATGTCACACGTGATACAGTAATACTTAATGACGTTTCGAGTATGCGTCTTACAAAAGCTGATGCTGTAACGATCCAGTTCTTGCTTATTGTAGTCCGTCTCTAATGCGATCACCCTGTGGTCCAACGTAGCGCGGGCTCGTTTGTGATCGGCAACGCATGAACCACATAAAACTTTCGAGCAGTCAACACACTTAGATGTCGCCGCGTCAGCAAATTCGTGATCGTGGCACGACTCGCATTTCCTCTCCACTTTTAGCATCTCGAGTGCATCTCCATCGAGAGACAAATAATCGAGTATATTATTTACAAAGAAATTAGTGGGAAGATGTTGGACGCCTTCACGAGGGATCTCAGTCTCATGTCGGCACGAGGGACATCTTATATACGGAGATGCGCAGTTGTTGATGATACGTTGTAAACACTTCAGGCAGAAAGTATGATGACAGTCGAGTAATTTTGGCTCGCTGTACTTCTCCATGCACACGGCGCAAAGAAGTTGTTCGTTCAACTGTTCCAAAACGTAAATAGCCTTTTCTTCGTTTGTCGACGACATTGTTGACATTGATGATGATGGCTGATTGTGGTTCTTCGTATATCTTGATCAAGCGTTGGTCATACTATTTTGTCGAACAAGCTTCCTTGTATTCTGAAAACTGAGAAAAGAGTTGATCTTTTAGAAAGGACAGAAAACCAACTGAACTATTTGCTCTACGTAAGTTAGTCTTGTTTAAAGGCTTCTTCAAATCATTCCACTGTTAGTTTTCAAACCTGAGAAAATGCAACAAATTGTTCCATTCAAATTAAAAACACCAGGATGTAACTAAATCCTGCTTTCTTCCTCTAACAGTCGTCAGTGAACACGTCAAAAAACTTCAGTTTTACCAATTCAACATTTACAGATTACTCCAAATATACGTTTGATTTGTTAAAGAGATAATGGTGGACAACAGGTGAGATTCATTCTTATTTTCAAAACTAGCAAAACAAAGCCTTGTACAAAACCACCAGAAAAGAACCTGTTTTATGAACGATATAGCTCTTGAAAGTTCAAAGATAAATGTTGATGGTTGTTGTGTTGAAATAGAATGCGAGTGCAATTTGCGTTCAAAATCTCTGTGAATCGGATCATGACGCGAAGACAGTCGAAGATCTGAGATGGATCCACACTTCAATCAACAAGAATCAGGTGATCAATTATCAATAATTGATCGCTTGAGCGAGCGTGCTTAAAGAACAGCCACACCTGCAATGAAGAACCTTATCCAATTCAAGTCCCCTACATGTTATATGAATGATATATTATAGAAGCACAAATATGGCCTTACTTCATCTCCTCCTGCTGTCATCCGTTTATTTCATTCAAATATGGCAATCACAAGCGAAAGTCGTGAAAGAGTTTGCCTCCGAGGAGGAACTGAAACAAGATTTATCCAACGTCGAAGTTGCTATGGTCGACTTTTTTGCATCATGGTATTGATATTCCTTCATAGGGAATCAGTTTTGTGTCGTAAGGAGCAAAAGCTAAATGTGCAAGTAATTTACAAATCCTGATGTTCTTCCTTATCTAGGTGTCCGCACTGTGTAAATTTTGCTCCCATCTTCGAGAAAGCAGCGGAACGCATTTCCACTAATGGTAATTTAAAAGAGAAAGTACACATGATAAAGGTAACTTGGAACTAGATATTTCGGTACTTATAATGGCAGACGTATGTTTCTTGTTTTTGTTTGCTCTGTTGAATGAAAGCTTTATTTACCAAAGCTGGTATCGTCATCAAAAGCTGGTTTCCACGAAGGCGTGTGTGTAAAATGTAAAATATAATTTTTGTAAATCTAAAGATAAATGGAATATGAAAAAACGATGATAATGAGTTGTATGTACAAAACAAGTAAAAAGATGGGTAACAAATTACAACCCGTTTACACTGTTACAAATCCTCTACTAAAACAGAAGTTTATCAACGGGAACGAATCGAGGTTTTAACTGTTATTAAAGTATGTAAAGTGAACTTAGTGAAGATCTTTGATTTTTAGATCCAATGCGACATGGGCTATAAAGGAGAAAGCAATCCTATATGTACAGCACATGGCATTCAGGGATACCCAACTATTTATGTTTTTAAAAGAGGAAAGAAATTCGATCAATACAAAGGAGAAAGAACTCCAGGTTAGTAGCTAAGGTTGAACGTCACTAGAAGGCAGCCTTCTCAATAATTCTATTGCCTGCCACCCAACAGAGGCTATCGTCAAGTACATCGAAGAAATCGCGAATAACGGAAAAGCGAAATTCATCGGTACACAAATCAAGGACACGCAAGTGTGCATGGCGAAAGATTTCATGAAATATGTCTTACAAAAATCGTGAAAAAACGAAGAATGACGGTCACACGAAAATACACTAATCAAGTTCAGAAGTGTTGCTTAAATTCAACTTAAAATCTGTGTCAGTTTCAGTGCACGCCATTTTACTTAACACAATGAGATAAAGAGAAGATATCCTATGATTTGTATACGGAAAAGATCAGTTTTATAGATGGAAGCACAAGTGCAAGCACAATAAATGGGGAACTGGGAAATAAAGTAATTTTTAATGAATGTTTTATTTTTTGTGTTTTATTAAGTTCTGAGAGTTCACTATAAAGATGATGGCTTAAAACCTAAAATTTGTAAATGTGAATATTTCAATGCAATAGCTACGGAAAAGAATGGAATGGCGAAATAGCTTAGCTACAATATCTATATATAATGCAAATTGTATGACGTTCACAAGAATAGGAAAAGGCCAACAGAACAACCCAGAGCAGTCGTATCATTTTATAAATATGAATCTGGCATCATGATGCTTTGTACGGAATTTTATAAAAGAATTGTAAGTGATGCCTTGAGCAAATTCGCCATTTGCGCTCTTCCAATATGAAGACAAACCTTAACTAACTGTTCACAACAGGAATATAAAGATTTCCATACTAAGTCCACTAAAAACTAGCATGTTTAATGTTCGTCAATGATGACATAATTTATACTAAATTGTTTTGTGAAGTTTTGAACGAAGATGCACTTGGGACTTGAAAGATAAAGCCTAACTTAGCTTTAATGAAAAAACTGTCGGTATAAGAATAATTTCATGCCTGCAAAATCACAAGATCACACAAAACTTGCTTTTAAGTATTTTATATAGAGTAGTACAGTAAAGGTATTGTGTATGTTGACATCCAAATTCTATAAAATTTATTATTTAAGTAGGATAATACACACAAATTGCTAAATTGCTTTACAATTTGTCCAGATACTTATCCAATGAAGGGATCCCTTCACTCAAACCTTTTCTCTTTCTTGTTTCTGCTACAACCTTACCAGGTCTCGAACTTGGATCCCCAATATCCCCGGGCAAAGTCTGCCAGTGATCAAACACGCATTGCGGGAAGGCCTGGCCACCAGTGTTCGAACGAAGGTCGGCAGTAAATCCTGAAATAGTAAAAAACATGATTATAACATATCACTGATTCTTAATCTAACACAGGTAGGTCGAACGCCACACTTCTTATGTACGTAACATAAGAAGTAAAATTTTTAGAGTTTGTCAAATATGTTCTGTAACCGATATATGTGAATGAATAACAAAATATTCACTTATCAGAAGTAGGTACTGGCTAAGCTAATGACCATTATATATGTATCTACATATTAAATGTTCACGTGCATCTGTTTACGAATAAGTATGTCCGTTGTGTGTGAATTTTTGCCCCCCACACCATAATACTGCAGTTAAAACTCTGTAAAATCATAACTCACCAAACGACTCGTTGACAGGTAGGTATGACTTTACAACAAACATAGGAGTGCCAGCAACTTGATTTTCTTCGAATACATGACCGCGGCGCCTATTCAACACGCCATAAATTCCACCCACAGCATTTTCAGGACACTAAAATATCAGGAAATAAGGCCAAATTCAAAAAGTTTGCAAAAAGTAGATCGTGCACTCAAGATCGTAGTGTATTATCAAGGAATGCAATAACACCCCTCAAGTCGATAACAATAATGAATACGGAAATTCAAACCTGAATCTCGCACAAGTACACGGGCTCAAGAAGACCCGGTGAAGCAGTCAATACGCACGCATAAATGCAACGTCTGGCCGTGGGCATGATCTGACCAGCACCGCGATGAATAGCGTCAGCATGAAGAGTAACGTCATGAATATTAAATCGTACACCACGCAAATTCTCTTCGCACAGAGGTCCTTCCTTTGAGGCCCACTGGAAACCGCCAATCACACTGTCCTTGATCTCGTTCAAGTACTGTACTCCCTTGGAGACGTCGATGACCATGTTGGGACCACTGGTCTCGGGACCAAAGCACCAGATCTTACGGGCTTCGGAAAGGTCAAAATCGTACTTCTCAGCCAAATATCGCGCGCGAGCCTTCATATCCTGAGTTGGGTAAACATCGCCTGGTTGACACAAAAGACCGAAGAAAACATTACGTAATTCTCAATTTTGCAAATACAATATCAACAACGAATTTTATCAAAGTTAATATGGTTAAAGTTGCATCGAGAAAAATAATTCTCACAAGCAATGGGCACCACTTCCTACGTTTATGACAAAGATAAACTTTATCAAATATCGCATTCAGCGTACAAACAATGACAGGAATTCAAACTGAGTCCAGAAAAAGTTGCAAGAGCGTTAACGAACGATTTCAAAATATACTTTTCCAACAAAAAAAACACGCAGAACACGAACCTTTGTCAATATCTTCTGGAAGACCATCAGGCAACGGTGCAGCTTTCATAAACAATCTGTTGTGTTTGTTGGGAGATTTTGATAAACAAACTTGGCTTGATTCAGCCGTCACAGTCTCACGATACGAGACAACAGGGTCGGACTTCTTCAATGGAATACCAGCATGATCTTCTTCCAAATCTTTTAAACAAATCTCAAGATGCAATTCACCAGCCCCAGCAACAATATGTTCTCCGCTTTCCTCAATTAGGCACTGCAAAAGATTGGGCAGATAAACTTCCGCCAAATTTTCACCTTACTATCGTTATGTTTTAAAAATCAAAGTACTTTTCACCTTGCTCAAGGAGTATATTTAATTGAACACAATTTAGAATATCAGGTTAAACAAGGTTTTTTCTTGAACAAGCAATGACAATAGTGCATCAAGTGACCACACATTTTGAAGGGGTTTGCTACCCCACACATGAAAGGAACATTTCAATGGACAATTTTGTCATAAATAACAAGCCTATGACAATCAAACACTTATAAACTAACATAACCAACATATCCAGTAATTGGTGTACAATTAATTTTACAAAACGACTACATTACGAATTTCTAACTGTCAACAAGTGTATATGTATGTAACATACTTGGACCATAGGATCAGATTTCGCCAATCTTTTCAAACCCTCAACAAGTTTGGGCAATTCAGCAGGATTCTTAGGTTCAACAGCAACACGGACAACAGGAGATACGCTGAACTTCATCACCTAATGGCAACAAGTATCAATGTTTGTTTCAATAAACACTATACATACGTACAACCAACATTGTCCAATTATGAAGACTCCATGATGTCACTATTCATTTATCGTTCAATATGCACATTGCATTTACATTTTAGTCACAAAAAATTCCTTTGAGTCATAATAGTGATAATATATCCCAGTAACTAGATACCATGGTCACTCTATACATCATATAAATTCCCCATATCAGTGTGTGAATTAACGGTGTGCAATGTGCAATTTGCACATCGTTTTAGCTAAAATGAAAACCATTGCACGTCACTTTTTCAAAACGATGTGCAAAAATCGGCAGTTCTAACGAAAAACACTGTCGTAAATCATATGAATTTGTTCACGTTTAAAAATATTAATTTATCAATTAGCGCTATATAATAATTAACGTAATATCGATTTGATTATGCCTGTAAAGAAACACTTTTGTCAAAAAAATTGCACATCGTTTTTTCTGAACTAATTCGCACACTGCCCCATATGTATATCAGTCAGGGAAATTCAGTGGGCTAACCTCCCCATACCTTTAAATTGTGGGCATTTTCATATGTTGTGATCGTACCAGTCTTCACCAAGTATTGATCAACACCAACAAGGCCAACAATGTTGCCACATGGTACATCTTCAATGGGCTCAATATATCGACCCATCATCAAGATTGTTCTAAAGATGTAGAGACAAGCATTTGTCAACTCAATATTACTTCATCAATGCCATCATTGCTATTAAATCAACAAAGACAGAAGTTTCTGTCATGCAAAATTTTGATGCAAATGAATAGTACGTACGTATGTGATAAAGAATTTGTCATCTTACCGCTGAATGGGCTTGTTGTACAAATCTTCTTTCTTTCCAGGCACATAGTTTGGTCCCATGATGCGCACCTTTTGTCCTGTCGACACAATACCAGAGAAGACTCGACCAAAGGCATAAAAACGACCTTTGTCATTGGTTGGCACCATTTTTGACACATACATACATAGTGGTGCCTAAAAAAACAAAGAAAAATATTTCATTACATTAAAACGAAAATTTGTGCTGAAATTCGTAGAACGTTGCATATGAATGTTGATGGAGTCCATAGGTAGACTGAAAAGAGATGGACGGATGCTGAACAGTGATATGAAGGCGATGGGTATAACAAGAGATATGGCGAGATATTTCATTAATTAATACTGGCCGGTATACAAATGTTGTTTGTTTGTTGTTTGTTAAAAAACAAGTTGAACCCACTACAATGCATCAAAAAATGTGCAATTGTTTCTCACCTTGGGATCGCAGTTCTTGATGCCAAGGGCAACAGGATCATCGTGAGGTCCTTCATACAACATTTCCATACGATACTTCTGTGCGGTAATAGGTGAAGGCAAGTGAATTGTGATCATCTGAAGCAATGCTTCACCAGCTTGCAGCCATGTTCTCATCACAGCTTTCAACAATGGTTTGCCCTCTTTATCCTACCGATGCAATAAACATAGAACATGCAACTCTTCAAAACTTCAACAATGAAATGAATCATATGCGAAAATCCCACACAATCAAACCTTGTCATCGCCTCCTAATTTCACATTCAACTTCTCCAGAAGTTTTGTGGTCTCTTCCTTTTTGAAATTCATAATTGCATCAAACACCTAAACAATTTGATCAAGTTATTACAAGTGACTTGTCATAACGGCGAGCGAAAAACAAGAAGCGTAAAAACCTTGTATATTGGATCCAAGATAAACTGATTGAAACCACGTACATATCCTTCAGAATAAGACTTGGACCATTTTCTGTCCTTGGCATTGTAGAATTGATCTCCCCAGAGACGCTTCATTAGTTTTGCTGGTTCTATCTTGAACTTGGCAGAATAAAACTCAGCAAACTGCTTCATAGTGAAAGCCCAGCCATGAAGACCTGATCCAAAACCAACAGTTCCTTTGGTTGGATCAACCTTCAACGAAAAAAAAAATTCATATTCCTCCCGCATTCCTCAACATATACGTAACATCTCTAAGTGATTGGTTATTTTTATACCTGGATATTTCCCATTGGTCCATCCTCTGTACTGTAAGTTGCAATGATGACATTGACACTTTCAACAATACGCTGGAAGGTCTGGTAAAGATCTTCTTGTTCCAACTGCAACTCAAGCAGGGCACGGTCCATTTTATTCATAAACAAGACTGGCTTGATTCTTTCTGCAATAGCCTGACGCAGCACAGTCTCCGTCTGAACACACACACCTTCGAAAGTATGAAATTTGTTCTTAGTTTTATCATGAATCAAGTTTCAAAGATACATTTTCAAGTTCAAATCTACATACCACTGACACAATCCACAACAACCAAAGCACCATCAGTGACACGAAGTGCGGCTGTTACCTCAGATGAGAAATCAACATGACCTGGAGAATCGATGAGGTTGATCAAGAAGCCATTACCATCCTTTTCTTGTTCAATATAATCCATGTCCTTTTCACTTAGCTCATAGTACATGGAGATGGCCCTGTGATAAAAACCATCTGGTGAGCTTATGCTCTACAATCACATTTTACACATCCATGATAAACCTGTACTTACGTGGATTTAATTGTGATGCAACGTTCTTGTTCATCTTTACGTGTATCAGTGAACCTAGCTTCACCAGCTTTCTGAGATGCTATGATACCAGCCTTACTGACAAGAGAGTCAGTCAATGTTGATTTGCCATGATCCACATGAGCAATGACAGACATGTTTCTGATGTTGGCTTTCTTGTCCATAATTGAACGGATCTGAAGGGACACAGTCAATTGATTAGGGAAAAGTTCATTCCCAGAGATCAAATGCAAAGTGCATAGCTGCACTGTATAAATAAGGGTTGACTGAAAGGCTGAGATTTATATTTTATAATATAAATTTTTGACACTCATTGAATCTTTTAAAGAGATATTTTTACGAGTTGCTGATATATGAGATAAAACCCCTAAATATTTCTAAGGCACAAAGTTTTGTTACTCATGTATATTATACTCATAAGTTATACTATGAATAATATTCAATGGCAAATACAGATTTAAAAATTGTTATGCAAAAATCTGCTCACCTGGTCAACTGTAAAGTTCACCTATAAAAGAAAAGAAAATGCTGTAACGCATTGCCGGCAATGACATGATTTTTAATAGTGGATTATTAAAATGCTATAACAAACAAAATATACTCCACAGAAATATTCGAGTTTATAACGTATTTATAGAAAAATTAACCACTAAAACTTGTAAAATCAAACATAACACATGAATAATGCCAGATGGCAATAGATTGGGCAATGATGTCAAACTTTACCATTTTTTATCTTGGTTTAGTTGGCCGCCTTTATAATTACAAAGTGCCTAAGACGGCTAGGAATTGAAGAGAACACTCAAATGTCCAGCCGCACATAAAATCCGGAAGAATGGTGCCGAGAGTATTGTCATGCATCTCCCACGTTGACAGTTCGCAAAATCGACATGCATCTCATCTTAATCTTTGTCTCCCGGACACGACGCAATATGTCAGTCATATTCACGGAATAACAACAAACGATGAAAAAATAGGCAACACAAATGTTAGTTGCTTTTTTCCATTTATTTGGGATAAAAACTTGACACTATGAAAGTTATACAATGATACTGAAGTGTAAATAACCTAAGCAATCATACTGGTAAATCCACGGTTTACATATAGTTAAAACCGAAGCATTGAACGATATTAGGTACATCCTTATGGTTACCACCACATCAAAAGTGTGGAATTTTCTTCATTTAGAATTACTTACCATAATTACAAGGAAAAAAAATAAAATGTATTGCAACTAATTAAATCGATTATTACAAGTGAAAGAATACTATGTTATAAATATAATATTGCTCACTGTTTTAACTGATACACCAACGTCAAATCGGACGACGTCACATATCAAATGGTCGCTAATATCGAAGTTTTAGATTCCAGTAACAGACCCAAGCCAGGCGGCAAAGCTCTGAAAGGTCTTTGATGACACAACCCCTTCCTTGTAACTTTGAAACACAACAGCTATTGGAATGATTAAAAGGGCTAGTAATAACAACACAAACAATAAAGTAAGACCAGCTCTGTTCCCGCTTTCAGGATTTGGAGTTTCGATCATTGCATCAACATCCTTTACTGTGCCATTCTTCCCATTCACTTGTGTATCCACTTCATCAATGTCATGCACCGAAGTACTATGATCATCATGCGGTACTTCTGGAATATGCTCAGTTTCAAACTCTTTAACGGATCAGGAGCCGGTGTGGTGTTACTTGGGCTCTCAGCACTAGGAACAGTTTCTACACTACTGCTATTTTCTGGGGTCTCAGGTGCCTTCTTCACTAGGTCCTGTTTACTTGCAATTCGAATGCTAGGCGTCCTTATAAAAAGACAAAGGACATGATGAGTAAGAATAACGTAAAAATAATGTAGTGTGATTATCACATATTTGCAGATGTAAATCGTCCAGGCTGGTTGAGTACTGAGAAGGACTGTTGGTGTTGATGTTGACTGACGTTTCGTTAATCTTAGCGGTTTTCATCATCGAAGACAAGAGAGAGTCATGCAACGATAGTTCCGGGTTGAAACCAATCGTTTTAGTAGTGTGATTTTACTACTTTACAGTCAATCAAAAGCGTGAAACCCGCGCAAAGTGTCGAAGATCATGATTAAACATCTGATAAACACAAAATTACCTTTTTATTTCGGTGCTGATACGCTGTATGCTAAGACTTTCCTTAATCACTTGATCTTGGGTAGGACCACTGTAATCACAATAACAAAACAGAAATATTTCACGTATAGTTCATATTCTGTGAGAGGTACATAAAAAGAGTGCGGCACAGTTTATCATAAATGGTGGAGTGATGCTCGATACCAAAAAGAAATCTAATCATTGTCCAACAGTTTTCCCATTTGTCCATTACCCAATTTTAGATGATAGAGCCATCATGCTGTTCAAAAATAGATTAACAATATCCTGAGATGATGTTCAACGTGCTGTTGCGTATTCTCTGCCGTGTCGAAATTCTTAAACTTTTGACATAAATTACAATCGAAACACATGTTTTGTTGATCGTCATAAAAAGATGTGTGAGTAAATTATTCAAAGTACCATGCTTCAGACAGAATTCGAAGAAATCTACCATTGAAAAATTTTTCCAATGTTTTTGTTTAAGCCCACCCACGTATTTTAAAGATAATTCCAGTTTCCCCACACTTTTACTGACATGGAATTACATCGTATGGTTTGCGCAAAGATGATTCTTTACCTATACTGATACTTTGAATGACGTTTGAACAATCTTTGAGGAGAAAGACCAGAAGATCGATGGACTTTTCCTGGTTTAACTTCATTTCTACAAAAAAAGCACATAGAATCGTTAACGATAGCAACGCAAGAATCTACGCATTTCCATGTTGAAACATTTTAAACTTTCCGCTACGTTCTCATGATTTGTCAGCCAAACAAAACAAGACTGTTTTTATTTCATTATTGACGACTATTTGCAATACAAGATTACAGTGCAAGTAAATATGGGACATAGAGGGTTTACCTATAAAATGTGTGATGCTCAATTGCACATTTCCATAAATGTTTGCAGGCTCCGTGATCGGGAAGACGAAATCCGTAACTCCCTTTACCCTAAAAAAGAACAAAAAGGTTAGTCAAAAGTTTCCTGCTTTACGTGAACACAAATTGTTCAAATCGTACCTCTTCTTTTAGAATTTGAACGTAAAAAACCTTGCTATCGTAAGAGACTTTCAACACATCCACCCTAAAAAGAAATCACACATGCTTGTAACTAAAGACGAATTTTGGAGACCAGAGTTGTTCAAAAATGTTTATCTATTCTTTCAGATTTTAAATCAACCAAAAGCTATGTTCTGCTTTAATAAAACAAACTTTGTATATTCACTATCATCACAATTGAAATATAGTCGCACGGTTAATAATGAAAAAGTCCCTATTCATTTTTCATAACGGTATGATAAAGATTAGCGTCGAATTAACAAATTACAAAAAAAATGAACATGAAAAAGGAGAAAGAAGAAGGAGAACAAATTGTTAAAATTTAGAATTCGAGCCAAAATCCGCCCTTAATTACACCAGGTTTTTTACATACCATGGAAAACCAGAAACTTTCTTTGCTTCACGTATAATGGCAATTCCTTCCGGTGTAAGACCCAAGTATAACTGTACTCCTTCTTGATCCTGAAATTATACATAAATGTCGATGAATTGACGTGAACATTTTGAGCACGCGACACATGTGCAAGTTGCAATGAATACCAATGTCAGTAAGACAAAAAATTTTTCTTTGATACCTTGCAAGGATGGGGATCCACGCCGTACATTTCTAATAGTTTCACTTTCTCAAGAAATTCTTTCTCACAATCTGCTGGTGTTTTGCCACTGCAAAAAGAGTAAGAGCTGTGGTCTTAATTTGCTATGTAGAAAGGTCAACAGAGCCAATAGACACTGTAAACAAACTAGTAAAGTTTACTGGTACAAAAACAGTGAATTTATCTAACCTGAGAAGTTTATGATTTTCACCAATTTTTTCTTCCAGCTTTTCATTCTAGAAATGTACAATTTCAAAAAATTGCACGAAATACAGCATAGGACAAAGGAAATCAAAAAATATCTACAATGATCAAACCTGCTTTGGTACAACACGAACATCTGATAAATATCCTTCCCCATGTTCGACTGGATCATAATCTCCCAGCTCATCTGAAACATGTTTGCGATAAAACTATGTGAGTTAAGGATGGTTTGGAACATTGCTTCCAACAAGGCATGCAGATTACCTTGAACTATATAACCTCCAAGATCAGCTAGATCATTAAAGGAACAAAGTAACCTACAAAAACATGAAATGATATCATAATGGATTTCAAAACTGTATTCTTATTTCCAATGAGATGATGTAAAAATGAACCACTATTTAAGAAAAGAGAAACATGAGTTCCAATTTCTGTTCCTTGCAGAGCATTGCTCACAGGTTAAATTGCTCAGTTTGAAACAGGAAATACTGGCATGTAATTATATTATTGACCTGCCATGGAGTATATCACGTTTTACTTGAACAAAAAGATGATATCTTGTTATTTCTTCCACAAGTTTTCCAGGATCTTGTGGGTAGAATTTTACACGGAAAAAAAGGGTGTATGGTGGTTTTGCTGAAAAAAAACCAACAAAATCTTTTAATTAATCACAAATACTTGAAAATAACAAGCTCATTCTACATTCTAAAAATTTTCTATTTTTTACTCCACATGTCCATAACCATTGGTGACTGGATTCCCCATAAACCAAAAGAAACACCAATCTTTCAATTTTACACCACTAACTGCTTGCAAATAATAAACTTGACAAACTAAAGAGGTTTATAAATTTGCCTTACATTTCATTTGTTTAATGAGATTTTTGTTGAAATCCAACCAATGCTGAAACAGAAGAAAATACATGTTGAAAGGATAGAGAGTTGAAAATTATAAAGATCCCATTTCAACGCACTCTTTGTTTGTCAGCATCCACATATCTTAAGCCAAAATAGTCTTTCTCCAATAGATCAAGTTCTTTGCAACACTGATCAAATACCACTTGACCAGTGGAGTCTTTCTATGAAGTAATATAAACATAACCATCACTGGAATTTAATTAATTTACTACACGCTTGTTTAAAAATATTGATTAAATGTTTTTGTGGGTTTTTTGAAAACAATATCTCAAACATGAACAGTTTCTAAAACTTAAACAAAAAACATATAGTCTTTATAAAGACAGTTATGCAATTTGCATGAAAAAGAAAACTTAATTTAAGTTGTGTAGTGATAAATCTTTGCAAGGCAAATAATGGCAGTTAGGTAAAGAAACTGATTAAATAAAACTTGATGGATGCATCCATCCAATAGCCAACTAAAGACAGATGTCCATGTTCTTCAACAATCTTATATTTATTAAAAGCCTACTTAAGGAGGACAACATAACCCATTCATAGAAAATGCTTAATTGTTTATTAAAAATACTTACAAATTTTACACTCAGATTTCATTTATAAAAAGGCTTAAACACTTGTCTAACCAGCAGGATTTAATTTTACTTCATTTTAAAAAGCCAGGATCCCAAGCTTTTGTGAAATAATATAGGATTTTATCTATAGGTAAGTTAAAATTCTATCAGACGACGTACAACGGAAGATTATTATTAATCCTTTCTAGAAGTAAAACACATGACATACAATATATTTGAGCACTTAGACGGTTGAATTGGATGACGAACTTGAAAGTAAAAATGAAAACAATAAAAAAGTTTTGCAGGAAAAATTCGATGACTAAGGACTTATTACGTTTCCCCCTCTGCATTCAGATTTCGTTTATAATTAACACCTGACTAGCTAGCAGTTAGCAGTTCGACTAACAAAATCTAAATTGTTGTAATTTTTTAGCAAAAAAATTTTTACTTCAACGACTCTACAGTAATTTGCAGGGTCTTGAAGATCGAAGTACTTTTGAAGAGGAAATACTTTCGTCGCTGTGATAATCCGGTACACGACACGAAGTAAACAAGCCAACAAGGCTTAAAAAAAAGTTAATATGATTTCCTCATCGCTTTCTACAATAACAATAAGTTGAAGAGGCCGAGAAGCGTAGATGATGAATGGAATCGAAGGCATTTTATCACGATAACTCGAGGCAGAAGTTGCATAAATATTCATTCTATATTTATAACAACATGACAGATTTTTTATGTTAAGATTTTAGCATATAAAGAGGGATAGAGCAATAAAAGTTGATCGAAATACAACGAACGCATTTATGATAAGTTATTATCGCTCACAATAACCATTCTCATTGAAATTTTCAAATCATTAAATGCCACGAATACGCCCGCCAACTTAATAAACTTTTTCTGTTTTTCATTCTCACCGATATAACACTGCTCAATAAAAGCGAGCAATGCATGAAAAATACCTTGAATTCGCACGTTATTTCTGAATCATCCAGCAATCTGATCTTGCAGTAACAATCAGCTGCAATAACTCCTTTACTTCCTACACGTTTCATCTCGAAATCTTTTCGGAAAATCGTGAATTCATCGACTTTATTACGTTTTATGTCTTCTACCACCACAACAGTTGGAACTTGTTTGTGACGTAACAAATTGGCTGTGACATTCCTCGCCCCCTGAATATATTGCCGAGGTTACACAAAAATTTTTGAATACCAATGACCGATTACACGTAGGAAATTCAATTTCCCTCTCGAGAAGTCCGTCCTTTTATTACCAGTTTTTACTTATTTGGGAAATGTATTGAACAATTTATAAAATGCTCAAGTTATCGACTGGCTGTATTATTGAGATTTTACCGATATTGCACCAATACATTCTGTTATTGCGACATCGTACAAACAAGTACATCAAAGGGTACTCTCTGTTGGGTACACCATTCTTCGATGAAAACATGCATAAATGATGGCCGACATTTTGATTTCTCAAAAATTCAACCCTTACACACAAAAAACACAATGCAAAAGCAATTCGCATGCTTAAAATCATGATGTCAAAAGTCAATCACTATTTACAACACATATTGTTCAGAACTCTAGGCAGACAGTTCAAGTTATAAAAAAAGACTGTTATATTCTATCACATACTACTAAAATGCTTAGATATTAGAAATATAGTAAAGGATTCAATTATTACTGACTTAAAAGTGTCAGGCAGTTATCACCATTGGCCAGCAATTTTAAACAGTTGGTCAGATCTGAGGCAAGATGCTTGGCTTATCTTCAACAATTTATGGCTTGCATATTTATTTGAAACCGCATTAAGCTTTGTGTCTTTGTGATTTGCTTTTATGACAAGTTGTGCTATCCGGCAAGCACAAGGCTTTAGCTCCTTTTCTGAGTAATGGCTGTAGTATTCTAATGTGGCATCCTAAATTTGGGAAAAAGACATGAGAAAATATGATTTAGTAATAAACAGCTGCTTAAAGTTGGGAACATGGCTATACTTCTAGTTTTGTTGATGCTTACCCAGTCTCGTTGATAAAGTAGTTTCAAAGCAAGCCATAACGCACTGGCTGCACGATTAGAAGGAGTAAATTTTACACATTGGTAATCAACTAACATTAGTTCCATGAAATATTTTGCCATGGTGTGCGACTCAGGAGTGGCCTAAATTGCAATAAACTGTTAATAAAAGTACTGTGATCAAGAAGATTTCATGATACAATAATGTGTTGCAAAAACATATCTTTAGGGTCTTACAATACACTCACAGAAAACTTACACAAGCTGCTTTTGAGTTTCTTCTCAAAAAGTGCAGACACAAGGGATCACCCAACTGATAACCAAGAGTGTTGCACATTTGACCTTCGGTTTCTCTTATGGTCTGTTTGTCATAAGCCTGATCTGTGATGTAAACAAAATCGGCAATTTCTGGAGCATACATTTCTTCAAACTTTGAAGCCAAAAGCATAGCAGTGACACCCACCAATTGGAGCTCACTTCGAGGCACAGAGACTTTCTAAAACCATAATGAATAACCCTAACAGTAAGGAGGTTTTCACTTGCCAAACTTTCTATGTGTGAACTGACAAGGACACTTACAGCCAAATATCTGTCAATGTACGAGACAGTAAGATAAAGGGTTTCTTGAAGTAAGCGGAATTTTTCATGGACTTGTACGAGCCAATCAACAAGAATTGATCTCATCCTCTCATTCACATGTTTTTGAGTCTTCATGTAGTCAGGGACAATAAATTGCTTCTACATGAAGAAATAACACATATTTATTGAAACAGGTACTGGAAACATCTTCAAACTCAAAAAAACATCTCATCATGTTTCAAGAAACAAATGCATTCAACTTATGAAAAACTGTACATGCCATTAGGCTCTATCATGTTAAATTTAAACAAACAATTGTATTATTGTGTCTGCAAGCACAAAAAATTGAGCTAAGACACAATCAAAGTATTTATTAACCTCATATGACAGCAGGTAATGGTAGATTTCATTGGCATATTCAGCACAAAGTTGTGGGTTCTCATAATCATTGGCATCAATATCCATGATGTTACAGTTTTCCAATGCTTTGGACACTTCATCAACAGCATTTTCCATGTCTAATGGCTGGAAAATTCGAGTGCTTTCTTCAGGCCGGACATTCAATTCAGGTATTGTTTGAGTTAGTTGTGATAAGCCACCTTTTGATTTCTGTGAGGTTTTCCTTGTGTGTATGTTGGACTCTTTTTGGGCATTTGTCACAACCTATCGAAAAGCAACAAGCATGATGTGAAAAAATATATTCTTCAAACTAAGTTTATGTGGACTTTATGGTACTTTCAGTAGATTTTGGCTTCCTCATCTGATATACCTACATTGCCAATATCACCAAGAGTTGCTCTAGTTACACGTTGTGCACCAACTTTCCCTCGAGTTATTAAATTTTCTCGGTTATAACCAACATCATGTCCAGTTGAAATAAGCTAGAAAAATATTTCATTATCAAAATGCTATCTTAAATTTACATTCGAGTTCGACTACATTCCTACTCACATTCCCAAATTTTCGTTGCGCCATCTCAAAACGATGCCTTTTTCAGCGCTAAATGAGTTCCCAAGAAGTACTGAAGCGATAATATTTTTTTAGAAAAGTAAAAGATAGATTTCGTCTATGAAATCAAAAGAGAAAATGTTTTTAAAAGCACTTATTGTATTACTTGGCTCTATTTTGTAGTTTACGATTGTCACCAATTATCGCGTTACTACACGAGGCTTTTGAATTTGAGACTTCTTACAACTCGTGCTCTTATTGGTTGCTCCATGATGTCGTCACATAACATTAACGGCTAAAATTAGTTTTGTCTAAACGGGAACAGGGAGTCTACTCCTCGGAGATTCGTGGTAGTTGGGAACAGCTGAGTGAACAACGACAAAATTTTATTTGTTAGTTACTGAAAGAAATGAAAAACGTGAAGCGATGAATTTCAACCCCATTGCAACAAGTTTATATATGGTAAATCCGTGCAATTAATATTCACAAATAAAGAAAGTAAAAAAGTTTTCCACGTTCATAAACGTTAAATATTCCATGTTTTAAGAATTTCTATAAGCATTCATAAAATATTTCATCCACAAAAACGCTGAACGCGTTTGGTTAACAATTGAAATGGCTGGCCCAAGTCAACTTTGTTTAAAATGCTTAGATAACGCTGTTGTCGTAGACAAGTAGGGAAAGGGGGTTACTTCTTTAATCGACGAAGGACTGCTATAGTGAAATAATTAAAAGCATCTCTGCAGTCCAGACGGTCTTGATATCCCTACAAAAGCTCAGGTCTTTCGACGTTCTACATTATGCCCTCAACAACTTCAGGTCTGCCTAGGTCACTGTTTCTGCCTTGAAAGAGAAGTAAACAGAATGCAAAGGTTCAAGCCTTTGTTCAACTTCAGAACGAACAGTAATTTACAATATAAACTGATAGATACATCGTGAAAAAAAATTCAAATCAAAAGACATTATGAAACGGATGCACTAGCAACTAAAAAATTCTGTACAAAATATCCACACATGCACTCAGGTCAACATCCTTGAATAATTGTTCGTAGTTTCTTATCCACACGAGCACTCAGGTGAACATCCTTGAATAACTGTTTCTAGTTTCTTATCCACACATGCACTCAGGTCAACATCCTTGAATAACTGTTCGTAGCTTCTTATCCACACATGCACTTAGGTCAACATCCTTGAATAACTGTTCGTAGCTTCTTATCCACACATGCACTCAGGTCAACATCCTTGAATAACTGTTCGTAGCTTCTTATCCACACATGCACTTAGGTCAACATCCTTGAATGACTGTTTCTAGTTTCTTATCCACACATGCACTTAGGTCAACATCCTTGAATGATCGTCCGTAGTTTCTGAGCATCCTCTTGAAGTTTCTCGTTCTTCGGGTCAAGTTTTAGGGCAGACTCGTAATCCCTAAGAGCTGAAACATAACGCCAATAGGAAATAAGTGAGCTCACAAGCGAAAATTTAAAATGGTCCAAATCATCTTCACCATCTTCATACCTTCAACATAGTTCTCAAGTTGGGATTGAGCGGTACCCCTTCGTACAAACGCTTTACATCGCGACAGCGCGTTGGCTGCAACAGGAGGCGTGAGTAATTCCAAAGCCTACCAATATGAGAGAATGTCGAATAATCAAGAAGATCATAACAAAGACATGATTCAAGAGTATCTGTAGAAGAACAAATTGAAGCGTTATTTTCTCACACTACTGCAATCTTGAATGCATTCTTTGTACTGTTTCAACTGAAGATGACAGGCTGCTCGATTGGAATACAACGTGATGCAAAATCAAGGAAATACGCAAGTCTCAACACAAGCAAAACTTCACTTAGGTTAAACAGTTTCGTAACAAATTAATAATGTACGGTGTATCGAAATTCGAAAAGAAGACAGTTTTGAAGTGGCAGAAAACAATACATGGGATGCTACAAAAGGCAGGCATTTTAAATCACAATTTAAAGACGAAACGCCGAATTCTAGTTTATGTCCAGATGCCACAACTGTCATCGATTGACAGACATATAGGACAGAATGGACAGCTCATACATCGCTGTGAATCACAACATATAGGACAGAATGGACAGCTCATACATCGCTGTGAATCGACGGACATATAGGACAGAATGGACAGCTCATACATCGCTGTGAATCGACGGACATATAGCACAGAATGGACAGCTCATACATCGCTGTGAATCGACGGACATATAGGACAGAATGGACAGCTCATACATCGCTGTGAATCACAACATATAAATAAAATGAACAATGAAAGGATATGAGGGAATGCTTGAGTTCAAAACGATGGCAGCAGTGAAGGCATTTATTGCAGCTACAAAGTTACCAGACTTGTAGAATGACCTGTAAACATAACAGAAAAAATTCATGATGCACCCATTGACTATGGGTCATTACAATTAAATCATTAAAACCTTGCTTTATCCTTTAACCAAAACGGATTCATTTCTTCTATATCAACAGCATCCTTATTCTCAGTGTTTGTGGTTCGACTTGCTGCTGCAACTTTTGCAAGCCACTGTTTAAGGAGAATGAATTTCATTTCATGCTGCAGAAGTGAAAAAAGTCAGTACTCCAGCCTGTTCAGTCAAACCTCGTCTTCCTCAGGTGCCTTGGATTCGCGAGAGGGTGTTTTGAAAGGTCGATGAGAGAAATTGACTTGAATGGTCCCAGAGGATCTAGGAGGTGGAATATCTTTCTTCTTCTTTGCTAAAAATCACATTAAAATAAATTTTTATTTCAAACATCAAATCCACAAGCAAATCTCCTAAACCACTTACCTTTTTTAATGTACTTTTTAGGACTTTCAATAGGTTTATCTTGTATGTGACATAGATTTACTTGACTAGAAATTTTCTGTTCATCATCTTCATCATCAGCATGTACACCGTCATCATGATTAAAAATCTGTTTTCAACATTGTCTTTAAAGCAAGTGGAATTCTGTTGCACAACAATATCATTCTCTTCCGTTTCTTTTTTCCATTTTTCCAAACTTTCTGTGGCATTTTTTCGAATGAGCTTCTTTTCTTCTTCAATTCTCTTCCTTTCTTCTTCATCTTTCTGAAATATGAAATTTTTTTTCAAAAAGCTTATAATGTGAGTTTTTAACCCAAAGTAAGATAATACATACTTTCATCTGTTCTCTGAGAGCAAATCTTTCCAGCTCTCGTTTTTCCTTTGCCTTCTGCTCTTCTAACAGTTTAGCCTTTTTATGTGAGTCTTCAATGGCTTTCTGTCGAACAGAAGCCATAAATGTTTTGTCTTCTGCTTCATCTGCTTGAAGACTATACCATAGTCCAGGTTCTGTTTTTTTAAATTTGAACTTCACCAAACTTTCAACAATGCTAGCTTTACTACCTTCAACTACACTCCTTCTCAGATACACCTCAAAAATGAAGGGTGCATAGCTAACCTGAATATAAAAAATACATTTTACAGGCAAGCTGCCACAAACTTGGTGTTAACTGTTAACATCATTAAATTATAGTATCGCAAATAATGAAATACACAATTTATCAAAATATCATATTATTCATATAAATTAATAAAATATATGAGAACACCAGGGAATAAATAAACCTTGTCATTAAATACTACAGCACGCAAATTACATGATATGCTTCATAAGCTAACCTTTAAATATTGGCCAGACCAAAATATGTCTACTTTTCCAGGAGCGACTCCTTTTAATGGAACATCAATAAACACATCTTCCTCGCTCTCTTTCCATATGAAATCTTTCACAAGAATTGGCATCATGGAAACTAAATCAAACCTTCAGCTTGCCTCGTAATGACGGTCCAAAATCATGCTTTGCAAACAAAGTCCTTTCGCATAAAATAAAAAGAACAAGCGAAGAGATTAATTCAACAAACAATACGAAGATACACATGCCCGCCATTTTGAATTTTCACGTGCGTATTTCATGTCATTTTCGTGTTGAACGAGTGATTAATCAACAAAAAATAGGTACGCATAGTCTACACGCGTGTGGCATTACAGTTTGGCTACGCCAAATGCAATAAGCAGAAAATAAACGTTACATGTCGTCTATTCCCATCTAAAGCCAAATTTTTACTAACAACATAGGCATAATCACCTTATGTTAACGTCAAGTTCCTGTGCTTGTGCTTTTGCTTATGTTGATGATTGTGTATGAGGTTTCATTACACACTGCTGTAGTTTGTCTTGTCTTTACTTGTCCTGATAACGTTGTCCTTGTATACGTCTAGAATTGCCATTTGTACACTTCGTGTACACTATTATCTGCCCTTACTTTGCTCTAGACATTCACGGTACTCGTTCATTCCAAGTCTTGTGCTCAACACTGACAACACACCAAGCCCAACAACTACCTACTGATCCTAGAAGGATTCGAACCCCACATCACAACCTGAGACAAATCATTCTACACACTCGACTAGTGATGGAAAATATAGTTTATTTACGATAATAAATGCTTGAAATGTAATAAAAAATTATTTCGTAAAGTGACAATCAAGAAAACAAACCACGCATTAGGAGCATCGACTTTCAAACAATGGACATATTCACAACAGCACTGGAGATAAATCGAAAGGCATTTCGTTGTAGGAAATGATCATTTAGTGTCAGTCTGGTCACAGCGTTCAATGGTCAATTGATTTAAAGATCCCATACATATGTCTCATTTTTTGTTATCCTTCTTCTTTTTTGTATTTAGATTCGTTCTAACAGTTCCATTGTCAATAACGTCTTCTGTGAGAGTCTCCAACGATCCAGAAAGAGCATCCCTACCATCACTGAGCTTCCTTTTTCGTTTTCCGTTTGATTTTTTGTCCAACTTGTTCCTATATTAGCCAAGCAAAGACATCATTCAGACTACTAATATCTATTGCTCATATGCAAAACAATAATGTATTGGTAGGTCACATATGATGCAAACCCGTAGATTTCAGTCTTTAAACAAACTATCAGGTTTTTTAGATCATTCGATCTTCCTGCAACAGCACTTTGGAAAGCAATGTCCAAGCCATTTTCCATAGCATTTGCATCAAGCAATGAAAAAAGCTGTAAAAAAGAGTATTTAGTATCGGAGTGGTTGAATTTTCACCAAGAGCCAGAAACCGCGTTTTTCTATTCTGTAATATGGCAGTCTTGAAAAAGCCTTACTTCGGAATCAGCCTTTAATTGCTTAACAAATTGCGCAGCAAGCTTTAAGATCTGCCTCAAATGTTTTGCTTTCAATTCCGTATTTGGAGAGGAGCTATCCACGAATACCTGAAAACAAAAAAACGTGGCGTAATGATATCAAAAAAGTAGAAGACGAGTTGTGTAAATAAAGCCAAAAACCTTACCAACTGAAAGGCCTCCTGTAGCGGTTTAGCTATACTCTTTATTCTATTGTCTTTGAAATGAGCCTTAAAAAATTACATTCCAAAACTTAAAGAGAGTTTCCATGAAGCCAAAACACAAATTCAAAAAAGGAAGTAGGGAGCTATGTTTTTTTTATTAGATAAAATGAGCGAGACATACATAAATACATACCGTCCGACTGATTAGCTGAGACAACATTGCACAAGCTTGAATCTAGAATGTAAAGACATTACACCTTACATTATGTAAAAAATCATTTCTAAGGACAAGTTGCAATCGACATTGAACCTTTCTGAAGTTGTTTATTCCTTTGGTGATATATGTGACCAAATCTTCAGCCAAACCCCAGCCTATGTCCTATGATGATGATTCAAGTAAAGTGGTTGATATTTCACAGAAGAAGTTAAAAAAAGTGATTGACGTACTGGAAATCTGCTAACGAGCTCTTGGAATATGACAGGGTGCAAATTTGTACTCCTAATAAAGAGGAAATACGGCCCATTTTTTAAGAATCAACAACTCCAAGGTACCATCACAGAAGATCCAATTCCAAAATCAAAGAGAAACGTCTATAATCGCAATGAGGTACGTACCGATGAAGCATGAAATCTTCCAAGGCTTCCCCGTAGGCCTTTATCACGCGAGCACTATTTATATGTTTTGACTGGAAAGGAAAACATAAAAAATAAATATAACAGAGCCATGTAAACATCAGAAAAATATAATTTTTATGAATATGAGACAAAGTCAATATCTGACAAAGGGGGACGGAGAGATATTTGAATTATTACAGATACAATGTTAGAAAGTTAATACACAAATAATACAAAAAACACCCAAAAGAAATATCGATTCAATATGAAAAACTATACCTCGCTAAGGCGTTCGTCACTATTCTGTTTTGTTTTCTTTCCATTCGAACAGTTTGCCTCTTCGTTTCCACGTAACTGCCTTATCTTAACAAATATTTGATGAAGACTAATTGAAATGAATCATGACACCAATAACATGATTACCCTTCAATTATTAATCAAAAAATTAGAACACAAACCAAAAACAAACATCCCGATGACAAGAGTGTAACCATCGTTACAGAAGGTGCTGAAGCAAAAAAGAGACTTATGTTAATATCCTGGTATCGTCTTTTGATTCTATCTCTGGTCTTCTAATCAACGACACATTCTTCACCAATCAACTTGGTCAGTTTGTTACTAAATGCATTCTGTTATGCTTTTTTACTCGTGTTCAAGAGACACTCGCCTTTTTTCGCTTGCTCCAACAAAAATTCTATGTTCATATGAACGTTTTCAATGTAAGATGAAGAGAGATGAGGTGCCTGTATAAAGAAAAACGAAATGTAAAATATTTCTCTGTATGGTGATCGGAGGTGGAAAAAGCGATGTATATGGAATACATTCCCTTTCCAATTTAAATCTTTTACCTTTTTGATAGAGCACAACTTGTTTTTGAATATCCCTTTAGCTCGTTCACCCAACGTTTTCGAATCTCTGTCGGCTAAGCACACATGAATGACCTCCAACAAAGGTTGAATTAACTCCTGATAAGAAAAAAAATTGACATCATGCATTACACGTCTACGCAAAATTTAAAATTTTAAAATCATACAAGAATGATTTCATCTTTGGGTCGTTTTTTCACTAATATTTCAACCAAGTCCAACACTCTGCAAAAATAAATGCATGATAAAGTGACAGGCAGCTAAAATGACAAACAAATTATTTTATTCTTATAAGAGTATATGTAACCTGAGTTTAAAATGTAGTAAAGTCTTCCTTGCATCTGCAAGTAAATATTTTAGATGAATTTAGATTTTATGAGTAAAAAATTACAAAGACTAGCTTCCTCAATTTTTCCACAATAAACCAAATATAACAACTTGTCAGTTTTCAAATGAATCACTCTACCTTCGACTTTCTTCTTGTCATGTTTTGTGCGAAGACGCTGCTTGAATATTTCAGATAAAGCTTCGTCCAGTTGCATCATGTCGTCATCATCAAGATCACTTTCTGATTGGCCCGACTCGTCGCTGTCACCATCTTTCTCATTGACTGCCGCATTTCCAAGAGCAGCTTGAAGATCAATTTTCAGTAACGGATCAACAGGATCCTTTGCATCATCATCAATATCGTCATCAGACAAGTCATCGCTTTCAGAGTCATCATCAGATTCTTCCTAAATAAGGCAAAAAATGTTACTAAAATCAAACATGTACACTACACATCATATAAAGTATGTGCGATAATGGCTGTTCGTGCTGTTGCGATGTGCAGATCTAGACCTTTAGCCTTTGCTAATACACTGAAGGGAAAGGCTGGCGTATGTCTAATTACATAAGCTTAAAACACATTCAATAAACTATGTGCATTTATGTGTACCTGTAGCTGTTTTTCTTGCTCGAAATCTTCGTTTTCTAGCATTGGAATGTTCGAACAATTCTTTTGTTAGTACCTATCCAAATTACTAAATTACAAACGTATCAAAGCCATACCCTCACTATGAAGCTCAGTATCTTCATATAAACCGCTTCTAGGATGAACAGCCTGGAAAAGAAAGAAATACGATCAATACAAAAATCAACAATCGAACGTACTTCACGGCATTCGTTACTAGCCTCTAAGATGATCTTAAGGGAGGACGATGTTAGATGAGGGACAATGATGTTGAAAACTTGATCAACGACCTGACGACGAAAATTTGATGACTCGGTAATTAAACTGAGCAAGATTTCAGTTACGACATCCATCCAGTGAGGTTCATTTTCCTCTAACAACGAAAGTTACAAACAAACGATTCTGAACAAAGCATGAGGAAAGTGGAGAGATATAACTGAATAGACATCAACCAGCAGGGAAAGTTTATCAAAGCCTTTATACCTTGAGAATCAGTTGAAGTTTTTGTCGTTACATTCTCATAGCAATGAAAAAGATCCTGAAATGCAGAATTATAAAACAATGCAACCCATTACGTATGACTTCGCTGATGTTGATCGTCAAGTTAAGGCAGTCGTGACACTAGTCAAGAGTCCTCAGGAGTCACTTGACCAAAAAAATTTTCTGGAAATCTTTTCTCACAGAGATCAATCCCCGGGGTCTTTTCTAGGAAGTCTTTACGTGGAAGTCTTTTTCGCGGATATTTTCTTGTGGGTTGTTTCCTTTGGGTTTCTATAAAAGGGTCTTTATTTGTGGGCTTTTGCAAAAGCTTTAACTAGCGGGAGAGCCTTTCGGGAAAAGACCTCAGGGAAAGGGACAAGAAAGAAACCCTGGAATATATCTCCGAGAATTTAACCTCGGCGGAAGACAACAGGGTTGAAATTCTCGAGTGAGGATCACTTGACTCTAAATAAAACCACCAGTAAAGAATTCTAAAACTGACATCAACAATTCTTTTCACGACTAAACTTACTTGGACAATAAATGTTTATAAATATGTAATAATACTCCCGGCTTCAAACTACATATCATCTTTTAACGAAAATTCAATCTACGAAACTAAAACACTTGAGCTAAATTTCTTGGCAAAAATCCTAATAGCCTAAAAATAAAACAACACGTCTTTAAAAGGATGTTTATATTGATACCTCCAAGATTTCTTTAGCTTGTTTTACATCAACGAAGAGTTCAACACCAACATACAAAAACATCAAAATGAAAGCGTTTTCCTCTGGAGACAAATCATTCGTCTACAAAAAAAACCCCAATTTAGAACATCAGGATAACGACATTTTTTATTGTGGCTGGTAAATAATTCTCTTACTTTTTTCTCTAACTTTTTGACAATTTTCAGGGTTTTTTTAAAAACCTTGTGAGCCTACAACAAACGAGGATTGTAGAGTTGAATCGAATTGAAAATCTTTCCCCGTTAGCAAAGAAATAAAGTGATCATGAAAAATAATACGTCATCGACCTCGTTATCCCAAGGAATTTCCACGGAAATTGCACTGGTTCTGTTCTGTATAAGCTCCTTGGCGTGTTGCATGATGTGCGAAATCCACAGTCGTCCATCATCAGCATATCCGTGGCGTTTACCTTGAACGGTTGACTCTGAGAGATAAAAATTTGAAAGACTGTAAAACCAGCGAATAAATTCTATATAAGTACGTACTTATGATCAAACAAAGAACTTGATTCGAGAAAAGCGCAAGATAGAAAACCTCAGCAAACCCTACCGCTCGCGTATTTGTTAACATACGCTACGCGTATCATACGCGTATCATACGAAAAACATACGCGTATCATACGAGAACGATACGCGTATCATACGAGAACGATACGCGTATGATACGCGTATCATACGCAAAATTATGTTAACAAATACGCGAGCGGTACTGTAATACAATACAGTCAACTCTCAACAAAGAGAATGATGGTTTCGGCAAATAGGAACACTTACAGTCAAACAATAGAGACAGAATTTTGAAAAAAATGAAATGGATGTTTTAGGAAACATAAGCGCTCTGTGATACGAACCGCTTATTTTGCCATATAAAATTGCTTCAGTATTATTTTGTGGTAGTGAGGCAAGCTCTCCAAGGATGGCTTTAAAACGCTGCTGACAAAGAACCCGTGTGCGAGGAGATAACGGCGTGGACGATAACTTGACGAAGTAGGCGTTCTCAAACACAAAATATACCACATCCAAAACCCAGGATTTTGTATGGTTGAGCTGTTTGCATCTTATCAACGATGAAAACTACAAAAAAATTCCATCACACAAGTCAGTGAAATTATCAAAGCGACATTTTACAACGATAGAAAGAAAAAAGCACAGCTATACAGCACAATATACCAAATTTAAAACCCCTTCTCTTTTCTTCTCCATTAGAAGTTGAGTTCTGAAGAAAGAAATGAAACTAGGCATTAAAAGTGGCGAATTTCAAATATAGCTACAATAGAAATTGGAACTGGCAGAAATGTCATTTTGATGAGAAATGATTTTCAAAATTTTCTTCAGTCAATACTCTTACCCAGAATCTTCAGTATCTTCCAAGATTTTATCGGTAGTAACAAACATTTCTTTCAAACATGAAATCAAATCAGGCAAATCCTCCAAACGTAACTATGCGATAAAAAAACAGTTTAACAAACTGCTTTAGTTTCAATATTTTCGAAAAAGGTTCGTGTTTTACCTTAGGTATTAGATTTTCAACAGTTTTCGTCTTCGTAATTGCGTCGAAACAAATATTTCCATTCCTATGTTTCAAATATGCCAAAATCACAAATTTGCTAAATTTAACTCAATCCTACTAAATTAAATAATTAATATAAAACACATATACAATGCACTCACCTTGTCAGAAGTTGCATAACTACAGCAGAAATCAGTTCTTGCTTTTCTTGTTGAATGATTCCACTTCCAATGCTTTCCATCTAGAGTAATTACATAGCAATTGTCTGTCACCAAAAACTATCGCACAAGACATCTTCAACATTGATGCACAAAGGTGATTCACTAATGTTGCGATCATCATGAAAACTACGTATGCTAAACAGAAATGTCCTCAAACCATTTGCTTTGTTGCAGGGTATAGATAATTTGTGTCATGAGCCAGAGAGTTGAAGAGACAACGCATTAACTGTGGACTGAAAACGATTTCAACCTTAAAGTAAGAGGAAACTATTACGTATAAGAGAAAGATATTATTACATAACTCTCAACAGGTTCTGAAAAATACCGACTACCTATAAATGTCCAAATTGGGATTCCTAAAGAATCTGATGTCATTTGCAAGAATAGTTGAGGTACAATGACCAGAATTTGCTTGGTTCTCACCTGATCAACAGACAACATAGGAAGCACTTTTTCAAGAAGTTTAAAGCCCAAAAACTTTCGTTCGTGAGATGATTGAAAGAGATTTTCTGAAAGACAATTTAAGAGTTTTCAACATGAGAGTTGTCTTTGTCAAGATTCATGAGATAGATTCACAAGTCACCATGTAAAGCTAAATTGAACAATAATGATGTCTATGGAGTGCTGGAAGCAAGGTGCTGATACTGGAGTATTGGAAGGACAATAAGTGGGGAGGCACATGACATGTTACATATTACTTGCTAAGTAACATTTTATCAATATATGTTTAGTTTAAGGATTGCCCTTCTTTGAAAGGGACCCTTTCCTCTTTCTTCACGCTTCCAACACTCCTTGTCACTGGTGATTTCCCATTTCCCAAGCAGATCAAAATGCAACAAATTACCATCAACAACAATTAACCAGAATTTTTTGAAATCAGCTTTTTCTGACATCAACATAAAAGAAAAGACTTCTTGCCAAACAATGTGGACCCTTGGATGTGCATTATGAGAATTCTAAAACAAATTCAAAGTTGAAAATGAAAGTATTGTTACATAGTTTGAAACTTACTAAAAGCATCAAGTGCATACAACATAGAGGTTCAATACCTGCAATATCTTGGCAAGAATAGGATAGCTTTCTTTTGAATCAAAATTAGGATTCGTCCAAGATTTCTTGAAGTATTTCCCTTTCAACTCATGCTACAATTGTAAAATACAATTGAAACTGAAATATTTTAGTATTAAAATCATTTCTTGAGATAAATGAGTAAACAATGATAACTTTCAACTTGCCTTAAACAATCTCAATAGAGTCAACACAAGGAAGAGACAATCTGGGGAATACCTCTCCCACTTGCACTTTAAATCATTCTCGAGAATGGGCAAGATATGCTGGTGAAAGTCACTAAACTGCAACTAAAATAAATACAAACAGCCTGTACCAAAGTTACTGGCACATGCCTTAAAACAGATACCGCATGACCAATGAAGTTCAATGTAAATTAGTTATTCATCTAGTTTTGGCATATTACCATTGAAACTAAATCAACAATTGCTTTATAACATGTTTCTTGAAGATAGCTTTTCTTTGTTGATAATTCCTTCAAGTTTTCAATAATCAGATTAATCGATGATAATTCAATTCTTTCCTAATGGAAAAATAGTATGAAATAGGTACATGCGTTTTAAACTATATTTAAAATAAAAAGAAAAAAATAGAAATTGTAATATTTTATTTACATTTTTCTGATTTTTTGCTAAACAGACTGCTCTTCCAATGATGAAAAGCCCAAATATCTGTCCAATATAAGCATCTCTTTCTTCCTTTAAATCAGAAATCAAAAAATAATCTTTACTGATACCATTCAACATGTTTTTATGCAAATACCTGAGCTGAAGAATTCTTAGTAACAGTGAGAGATTCTTTCATCAACTCAAGAATATCCTCCACAGAGATGGAATCAAAAAGGAGAACAATTTCAATAAGAGCCATTGCAAAGCCCTGTCTTGCAGCCTTCCGTGATGATGCCAAACCTTTCACAAGACGATTTAATGTGTACTTCAGATCATCTGACTTTGAATCTTCTATTTCCTGATGAATAACCAAAACAAAAGTAATTTCCTCCATATTAAACACCAATTGATGAGTAATTTAATTTGATACAGTTGTTTACAGCTTGTCAGCTTGATATTACAGATTTTTGGAAGTAATTTATAAGCAATTTGAACAAATTGAAATCCAAATTCAAACCTTGCCAATTCAGAAATTCGAAAAACAACTGATCCAATTGCAAATGCACTATATTTGGTCATTTGTGAACAAAAAGCCAAGATAATCACCATAGGGAAAAGGGTCACATACCTCATTTTTCTCAAACGCTCTGTCACACGATTGTAAATGATTAATTAAATTTATTGCTGTATCAACGCGCGTTGTTTCATTTGTAGATGCTAGATCCCAGAAAAACGAGAGCAAAGTCTTCTCATTCATTATTTTATTTTATTTTTTTTTCATATTATTTTCACCCCTTTTCTTTCATCATGTTCAAATAAACAAAAGCACGTGTAATGAGCCCACATCACTGGATCATTTTTTTCGCAATACTTAATGTTAAGACAAACAACAAAGTTCCTGTTTGACATCTCAACAACAACGAATTTCTCGCTGATCTTTTTCGACCAGTGCACAATGTTTTCATCAAGTATTAGAAGGCTCTCCAGTCGGGTAAGACGTTCAAAAATTGATGTAAAATTTCATTAAAATGTTACCCAAAAATCACGTATTTTTTTAAAGTAATTTTTGTTTATGAAAGGGACATAATAAATTTATTTTGTATAGGATATTTACGTTGGAAAGCAGTTAAGATTTTCCTCTCGCTACTACGGCAGAAAACGACAACTTCCCGCTAATACTGTGAGTACTGTTGCAGCCTTCAATTCATGAAGATAATGTTTATAATACCAGTTGATATTTGTGCGGATAAGGGCTTGATTTGCAACATTTTGTTTACTTGAGGTCATAAATTTTGTGCCACAACAAGAGGCTTGGATCATTGAAAGATTTGGAAAATTTTCTCGCGTTTTAGATCCCGTAAGTACGTGAAAAAGGACAGGGTTTGCGCTGTTTACCAGGAAATGTTGTACATGCGTACCTATTTTTAGGGAAGAAAATAGGTACGCGCTAAGTACACTAAAATCGCTTTTCTCTTAACTGATGTTTTCAATTTTTCATACCTTCTAGGGTCTTGCAATTTTAATTCCATTTATTGAACAAATAAAGTATGTTCAAAGTTTGAAAGAGGTCGCGGTTGAAGTGCCATCACAGTCTGCTATCACTCTTGGTAAGAAAATGACGTAGCTCGATCGCAACATTTGACTAAAACTGATCGTCGTCGATTTTCTTTTGCAGATAATGTTACTCTGCAGCTTGATGGTGTCTTATATTACCGAGTTGAAGATCCTTATCAAGTACTGCCAGAGGCGTAACTAGAACGCTAATTTGGGGGGGGTGCATATTCATTTTTTCTCGTTGTGCCCTACTGAGTCTTTTGAAAGTAAAGTAACATTCAAAAGAAATCAGTGGGCATAACTGAATATATGAACATACACCCCCCCCCAATTAACGTTCTAGTTACTAAGTACACCAAATTTCATTACATCATATGTAACTTTACAACAAACCGCATTTTTCACCAAACGCATTTTTAATTAGGCATCTTATGGTGTGGAAGATTGTGAGTACGCAGTAACACAATTGGCTCAAACGACGATGCGATCCGAGTTAGGTAGAGCGAGATGTGTGTTACGAGACGAAATATTCTCATCGTCACGATAACGATTTGTTTAAATGAAAATTTTACACAGGAAAGATAACGCTCGATAAAATATTTCAAGAAAGAACGTCGTTAAACGCCAATATCGTCAGTAAGCGAGGAAAAAATGAAACAAACTATGTTTATATATGATTTAACGGTAGTTTTATGACATATTTGTTTATTCCAGATGCTATCAGTGAAGCAGCGTCAGCCTGGGGAATAAAATGTCTACGATACGAGATACGTAAGCACATAATATACTACTTTATGGCTTCTAGCAATATGATTAAAATTCATCGTTACTCACTTGACGAATTTTTCTTCATGAAAGGTGACATTCAATTGCCCAGTAAGGTCAAAGAAGCTATGCAAATGCAGGTGGAAATGTGTCAAAATAACCAATGCGGAAGCATTTATTTGATTGGTCTCGTAATTTTCCCATATTTACATGCAATCCTTTTTTCCAGGTTGAAGCGGAGCGCAAAAAGCGTGCTGCAATTTTGGAATCTGAAGGTAAATATGTATAGAAAACGTTGAAATGTTTTCAACTAAACGAGCGGCATTCGACCTAGATTGTTTCTCGTCCTGTATTAAGGGACTAAGGTTTCGGCTATCAATGTGGCCGAGGGACAGAAACAAAGTCAAATTCTTGCTTCTGAGGGAAGGAAACTGGAACAGATCAATACGGCAACAGGTGACAATGAGAACAGTATTTAATCTAATGGTACGACGGACTTATCACTCTTTCTCGTCGCCATTATTATTCAGGAGAGGCGAACGCTATCTTAGCGAAAGCGAACGCGAGAGCCGAAGCAATAATAAAGATTGCCGAGTCTTTATCACTGGAGGTAAATATTATGGACAACCGTAAAGAAATTCTTGAAATGACAGAAGTGTATTGGACATTCAAAATTTACTCTTGTAATGGAATAGTTCCTCATCACTCCCTTTGCGTCTTAATTTGGTTAAAGCCATGTCTTGACTTGATATATGTTTGGTGGAGGCCAATCATTATCTTATTATCACTTTGTCATTTTGAGAGTTCGTCAAATTCAAGCGCACGTGCACTCGTTCGAAACAGAGTAGATTCACATAAGTAAAATGTAAAGTTTCTATATTATATTCTAACTATTTCTATATTGTGTTACCAATTTCCTATTTCTTATTTCCTTCAGAGTGGAAACAATGCGGCAGCTCTCACAGTAGCTGAACAATATGTTCAAGCATTTGGTAACCTTGCCAAGACTAACAACACTGTCATATTACCTGCTAACGCTGGTGATGCTGCATCAATGGTTGCGCAGGTAGCTACGACACTTTATGACTGTTACTGCAACAACTCATGTTATTGTTTACAACAAATCAACATATGCGTTTATATGGTGCTGATCCCATCTACTGACTTATTCCATTAGTTTTTTCGATCATGTTGAGTCACTCTTTGTTAAACTACACACAGAGCAACTTTTTGTTTTCTTAAGGCAATGGCTGTATACAATCAGGTTTCAAAGCCTACTCTATCGAGTGAACCGCCATCTGACGACCCTAACGATGGAACAAAGAATCGTCCAAGTTATAATGAGAAAGACGGTCTTAAAGATAATAGTTTGGAGTCAACCCAAAATGAAAACGACTCAATAAAAATGGATTACAATGAATCGAACACTGAATGGGGACGAATGTCTGAGCCTTCACACTTTACCGTAGCGGGTTCGCCTACTCGAAAACGTGACTTTCTGTAGCATGTTTACACTAACAATTTGGAGGATTTCCTTTATGAGTATTCCAAATATCTTTGCGTTCTCGCATTGAAGTAAAAGCAATCTCCCACTACGAAATAAAAAAATAAAATACAAACGAGATACATTGCATTATATTTGAAGACATAAATGTAGAGAGAAATTTTAGGTCCTGAGTTTTCTCCAGTGGCCCATGCCATTGTCGTCATCATTTTAAATATCTGTGACTACAAGGCACAAAGCTTGAAAAGCAATATAGAAACCTTAATAAGACTTGTGAATGTACGTTATAATAACAAATATTGTTTTAGTTTTAGGTCCTCCCTCGAATCGGGGGCCCATTAAGGTTGGCGAAATGCGTCTTCAAATCTGCCCAGTCTTTCGGTGGCCTGTGGTCAAAAAGCATTATGTCGGATCATGCGTATTTAGTTATGCTTCGATTCGATTGTAGAAATGAGCGTAGTGTGATTGATGCATTGTACTAAAGCGAGCTTTGGCAAATTTCATCGCCAGATTTGGAGAAGCTAGGCCACCATGGCAACTGCTTAAGGAATGTTTTGATTCGTCGGTTATTATACCCATAGACAACTGCTACAATAGGCGAATGACAATACTGCAACCATGCTACTACAAAATCCACTTTCGGTGACAAAGAATCTTGGGAGAAAGCCGAAGCCATGTTTACGACGTAATAAGGAGCTAATAATAAACCAAATGTTACTATGACAAAAGAAACGCTACATAAAGTTTTTGATTCGACAATGGAATCACGTGAGCCTGAAATATGACGTTTCCCAACGGTCTGCGTTTCACGTGGTCGTCTTGTGATTCCTTTATGTCCATCGTCTTTAAAACCATAGCGTTTGTGATCGTCATTTTGTTGAATCTTTCTTGAGGATGGTAAAAATAAGGATTTAGGATTTAGGATTTCTTTCGTATTATATCGCGTCAGAACGCCAATCCTTATGTACATATAGACAATAGCAATAAATGGTCCAATAAATGTGCATAGCACGACCATGATGGTATATATCAATCCACTTCCGCCAGCTGACCAAGAAAGTGTACAGAATCCCTTTGCATTAGAGTACAGGTATAAATTCCAGCCGAAAACAGGGAGTATAGAAAATACAAATGAATGAAGTATCGCAAAAGAGACCATCCACTTCGCCCCTCTGATAGTAATCTGTGCAGAGAAGGTGTTTGCGATAGCCTGATAACGATACACGGCCACCACGGTAATCAGGCCATTTGATGTCGACAATAGGAACTGATTTAGAAATGCAGACAACACACACCAAGTTTCATCAAAAATCCATGAATCAACAGCGGTAGAAACGAGAGCAAATGGCATGTTTAAAATAGCAATAAGAAGGTTTACCATGGTCAGATAGAAGAGAAGCATGTTCGGGACGTTTTTCAGAGTGAAGTTCCTCACGAGTACAAAGACAACACTAGCATTTCCATAAATAGTCAACAGCAACGTGAGAGATAGTATCAGAGTTTCAATTGACCTTTCAGCCTCATTTCTCAACGATCGATCTTGAGACGACACTTCAAGAAGAATGAGGTCGCTTTGGTTACGCTTGAAGAGTTGATCCATCATGAAAAGTTTCTAAAATCTTCAATAACTGTTCTCAATGAAACTTTTAAAAAACGAATTCCTATCTCGTCGTTCTTTGTTTCCTTAATTCCAAAAGTTAAGTACAAAGATTCAGCCTAACAGAATTTTTGTCGTCACGTATGTGACAAGAAAAGTCTTATTACTTTACCTTTTAAAAACCGTCAAAGATTGCGTGCCGAAAGCCTTTTCCACAAGATGAACGTTTGAAGACTGTTGGCAAGTTAGCAAACGAAGAGGAAACATGAATAAGTACAGACCATAAGCGGGTTTATTTACATTTCGAAGCACATAACTACGCTTATGTCTACAATCAACAAGCTTAAGTCAATAATGAATAAATTAGTTGCCAGTAATTAAATTATGAGAAGAACCACTGGGAACCGACTTATGAAGGGAGGAAGAATGATAGGAAATTTCATTTTAATCAGGATTTTAAAAATTTTGTCGGAGATATACTCATTGACTTGATTAAAATACCTGTATATCAGTCGCTCCTACATCGTCAATACAATAGAAGTGAAATTCTCTGTCACGCTTTCAGTTTCGAGGCAAGCCATGAAATACTTTGATCGGGTGGCGAGAATGCTTGGCTGCGCTTCGTTAACTAAACCATCAATGTGCTCAGAAAAGCATGAAAGTAAAAAAAAACAAGCGTAAAAGAAAGCAATCACTCGGGTTCATTCTAACGTAGAAAATCTCGAGTGAATTTTGAGGAGCGAATTTTCACCGTGAAATCATTTTGAACTTTCAGTTGCAACCAGTTCTAAGCTCACGGTGTCAAAAATTCAACACCAGCGTTTGAAAAAGTGGACAAAGGCAACATGATCAAAACTGCATTATTTATGAAGCCATATAATCGAGATGCAACATAGCGCGATTCTGATTGGCAGACGCACGACATGATAAATCTTGCAGCCGTTATGACATTATCATCGGAATATTTGCTAAAGACAAATTTGAGTTTGCCAAAAGTCGAACAACAAAAAGCGACGGGGAAAGTACACGACAACATTCAATTTACAATAATTTGGAAGGTTTATCAGCAACATTTTCGAGATGCCGCGATCTTTCTTGATAAAACAAAAAGTGATCAAGAAATACTCGCGTGATGAATGCTGTTATCCTGGTATGAAATAAATGAAATATTGTTTTTTTTATTTGACTGACCAATTGAAGAAAACCCAGATGTCGACGCATACAAATGGATGATTTGTCTCTGAAATTTCTTTGAACGCCAAATATACATTTTAGCCTGACATATTCGTGGTGCACGTGCAGCACTTCAAAGAAGTTTTCATTGCAGACCTTTAGAAAGTTTTGTCAAGAAAGAAATATCGTAATGTCATGCATAGAGCAAAATAATACTTTCACGTCTGGTTGGTGGTATTGATTCACAGAAAACCCCCACCAAACCCTACAGTTTAATAAACTAAGATTTGAAAACGCATTTTATCTCTCAATACAGATAACGCCCCATATTTCTGGCCAGATGATACAACAGCAGAACTCGACAGCCCACCGTTCGGGTATGAAAAAATGTACGACCTAGGACCTAATCGCAAAGCTGCAGATGATCATCAAATAAGAGAGGATTTGGCATCATGGAAATCGCGAGAAATCATAGATCATGGGGGTTTAGAGGATAATCGGGTGCCTATGGGATCGCCAAACTCTAAAAGTCCACAAACACCATCTATGTTCTATGAAAATCATTGGATAACACAGTCGACCCTATTTCCTTTCCCTTTTCACGATTTTGAGAAGAGACAACAGGCCGAGGGGGTTGAAGGAGAGTCAACAGAAAACCAGAAGTCGCAACTACAATGTGCCACGTGTAAAGCGAAGTTTGACACGCGCAATGCATTAGAAGAACACGCGAAAACGCATTCAAATACCAATCGAAACTACACGTGCAATTTCTGCAACAAGTCTTTCTCTCGCTCCTGGAATTTTCAACGGCACATTTTGATTCACAAAGGTAAAATAAAGTGTTTATGACCTACGCTTTCTAATTGCATTGCAAAGACTTCCTGGAGATATTTAACTTAGCCATTATTCACGAGAGCAACAGTTTAAAAAAGAATACATATGTAGACAAATATGAGTATACAAAAGTTACACATCAAAACTATCCATAGAAACTACTTATTCCTAAAGCTAAATATGTAATGTGATGTTATATGTAGAGATAATATTTACATGACACAAAAGTTAAATATCTCTAAGTAGAAAAGAAAACAAACACATTTATTACGACTTTCATGATAAACTATTATCGAGTGAACTATTCAAACTTTACTGCACTTTTACTAGGTGAAAAACCACACAAATGTGAAAAGTGCCCAAAGGCCTTCGTTCTTGCCGCTCATTTAAAGATCCACAACCGCATACATACCGGAGAAAAGCCCTACACATGCGAGGTGTGTTCTAGGGGATTTGCACAGCTCACGAACCTGCAGCGTCACGTTTTAACGCATACCGGGCAAAAGCCCCACAAATGCTCTTACTGCCCGAAAGGCTTTGTGAGTTCAAGTGACCTAAGACGTCACGTGAGAACGCACACGGGAGAAAAACCCTACCAGTGCAAGGTATGCCCCAAGGCATTCACCACTTCTGGAAATCTGCACTCACATATGCTTACGCACAGCGGTGAGCGTCCTTTTCAATGTAAAATTTGTAAATGGAAATTTATATCATCCAGCAACCTTCGCACTCATATGAGAATACACCACAAGAAGTCAGCAGCCACGAGTTCATACACGTAGGGATCACACTGAGATAACATAAAGTATCGAGGCATTCGATGAAGAAACCTTATTGCATTGCTTGTACTTCGAGTACTGTGGCAAAATATCAACTAGGCTGACATAAAAATCATTTAAGCTGAATAAATATAATATATAAAACGCTTTTAGGCAATTAACGGTTAAATTACTGCCCAAAATGAGGGGGGAGGGTTTAGTTTCTCTAAGTATAGAGGCCTAAGTGATTTGAAACTATAATATTGAAGACCAGTGGGTCAAAACGTCGACAAATTTACATAAATATTTTAACTTACTATAGCAACACAGATATTTGATGAATAAAGCCACATAGTTTCCAGGCTGCCTTGAATAAATACATTATCTATATAAATTAACAGTAATTGTAAAAAGTGAGAAAAATACATAAAATATACAGATCAAATGATTTCCGTAGAAGCGACATAAAATTCTTCATTCACAATGCCAAACATGACATGACTTAATGGCAATCAAATAGAGAGAGCTTGCAGATACTTTCCCATTCTCAGTTTGGCAAGTAAGAGTCAAAAACCAGTGGAAATATATTGCTATCAAAAATCCATCACGATCTATTTCGATCCCACCTTGAATGGTAAACTACGCCACATACGAGGACTTTCACATATGCTCCTTTGAGCCGTCATGGTGTCTGATGTGAAAGTTTACAACATATTCGGCGTTAGTTCGCTGTACTGAGATGCCAAATGGAGCGAAAGGATGAAAGGTGAAGGCTACAAGACGTCTTGCAGAGGGAGGAGAAGGCCGACCCAGAAATCCTGCATGTATCTTGAACTTAAGTAAACCTGATTCACGGGAATAGAATCTACAAATAAAATGATAAGAAGTTTGGGGTTGTTTAACAAACATATGTTTACTATACGTGAGCCGTGTGAAAAATTACAAAATCCCAATTATGAAATACATCCGCTTACTGTGCGTGTGTAAATAATATCATTGCATTAATTCATAATTGTTTTAAAAAAAAATTGAATCTCTTATATCTTCACGTAAAATATAGAAAACGCTCGACTGCTTTATATGATCAAATATGGTCATCGCGATATACTAATGTTGGTAAAAAATAGTGGACGGGGGGGAGGCGACAAGTGATGAACCAACCTGATCGGATGATCTCCACAGGCCTTCGGTCTCTCCATTACCGACACCCACTTGTCATCGTAGCTAAATAAGGAGAGATCAAGATACGGGCTACTGCTGTAAGACTGAGAACTGATTGGTAGTTGCGCCAAGAGGCGCTTCACTGCCTCCGTCTGCCCACCATATTTGGCATTGATGATCGTGTGTTTGAATCTTCTGAGAATCTGCCGAGCGTGGATGTTACTAGACGCAGAGCACGTGAACTGAGCTATATTGTGTAGCATTGCATTTCTAAAATGATCACAAAACTGCTCGAATAAGTCTAACAATTCCTCGGACGTGTTTTCATACACCGCAACAATCTTCGTGCTCTTCATGTCGTAGATGACGAAAAAAGAAGGCTGCGAATTGGGATCGTTTGCACGAAGCGTGACGACGTCCTCACTGGCGTATTTGATGAACATATGATCTTCATCGAGCAGTTGCATTTTCCACATTTTCAAATTCCGAAAGAGATCAAAATGCTGATAAAATCGTCTTATTGCTAAAGGAGTGCCGATACTCCGAGCTCTTCGCCACAAAAAGACAAGCAAACGATGCTTCAAGCCATTTATGCATTTCTCGTTGTACGGTCTGACGGGGCGGTTGTCCTGCAACCTGACCATGGCCACCATCATCTCGTCATCCTCATTGCAAAAACGACCAATGGTCCTGACATCAATGAACTGACCGTCAGAGGTTACTTGGAAAATATGTATCGTCTGATGTTGAACAGATAAGACGGCTAAAAGGTCTTTATACAAGTATAAGCCTTGATTGTGCGACAAAAATATCTTATCACATTTGAATGACCGAGAGTCGGACAGTGTACCAGTATATAGATCTATCAAGTGCAATGTATAGTCTTCTAGAGCACATCGCTGGGGATGGGGTGTCACCGATTCGTTATTTCGATACACATCATAAAAAAATGGATGCGGATCCTCGGGCAGTTGAAATGCACTACAAACAATGACATATCGGCCATCATCTGTAAACAGACTACATTCACGATTGAGATGCTCATTGTTTGGCGCAATAGTAGTGACCGCACGCAACCGAAAGAATTTTTGAAACAAGTTACTGCGAAAGTAAGCAGAGTCAATACGTTGTGCAGCCAACATTTCGCCTGCAGCGCTTGCTCCTTGGAATTCATAAATTTCCAAGGAATGTTGATCGAGCGAAAATGCAACAAAGTGTCTTCCATCTGGGGAAAACTTTCGTAGATAACAAGGGGGTTTTTCGACATTAACAATAGTGAAGTTAGGGAAAATATTTTGGTTAAAAGATCTTGCCTGATGAACTTGAGTACCTGGTGGTCTGAGAGCTCCGGTCGCTCTTTGATGTAATTTCCACACAATATTTTGATTTTTGATCCGCCTTGGCTTGAAATTCAAAGTCCCAGACTTTAAATACTCATCCATGGAAAAATTCAACCATTAATTATCATCTCAAAAGAGAAATTCGCCCTAAAACAATGAAACAAAAATCACAACATAAACATTAGCCGCCATATTACTTTGACCTCGCACAGAAGCCTGGGACCTAACAACCGAACTGTAACAACAACTGGAACGATAACTCCTGTAATTTTTTCTCGTGAATGGTTGAAGTCAAAGTGAAGCAAGCAGCATAAAACGTGTTAACAACTCCCTCTCTCTCCCCCCGTTGGCATTAAGCAACTGACAACGACAGACAACCGGAAGTATTGAAAAATATTGCATAATTTTATACAGCGTTGAACTTACAAAAAATGACAAATTTGTCTGGCTGTTGTTGTATATCTTCGTAGCTTCTATTTTAATATTATAATATTATATTTATATCATTACAAATTGTACTCTACAAATGAAAAAAACTAGTTTTGTGAAATTACTTAAACATGCGTATCGGCAATGGATAAACGCCGCAACTCCATTTTATCCGTTTTCATTGGATCATATTTGAGTTCGACTGCGTCATCATTCCCTACATGCTCATCGGGGAAGGTATCCCCAGTCTTCAATGCACGAACTAGGTCATTAAGATCTTGCGATAATTCTTCTTCTTCATTTTCCAGGACGTCATCGTCGTCTCCTAGCTTCTCGCCATTGAAAGAGTCATAAAGTGGATTGACTTCGACCAATGGAGAATCGTTGTAACCACGTCTGCTGCCTTTAGGTGTAGCACCATCAAATTGATCACCATCCCATTCATTCTAAACAAGGAAGAAATCATTAATGAACAACACAATCACGTCAATACAGACAGTGTACAAAGAAAATCAAAAGAAAGTTTAAACTTACCCCAGATGGAGGTGATAGGCGAAGTTCTGATTTTGCAGCACTATTCAAACTCTGTGTATCGTACATTACTGGTCTTTCTGCATAGTAATCAGTCGGTGAAGGATTGTGTATTGAAGGGGAATTGGTATGCAGCAAGTAGGTTTTATTTCGATATTTCTCGCGACACTGGTTACGCAATACAAAGTAAACAACAAACACGTATACTCCCTAAAAATAGCAGTCAAAAATACGTTCATATCTTATCGTGTGTCAGACGTTTTAAATCAGCATCGAGATGTTAATGGCTTGCACGTATGTTGTATGAGTAATGACAACTAGAATGATGTCTATTATGTGGGAAGATTATCGTGTATGGACAAAGGTGTAGCAAGCTGCAAGTTTTGGTACTACAATGTAAATTTCAGAGCATTATCACAGTTCATTTCTTTAAAAATCTATTGCTTTGGCAGTGAGTTAAGACGGAAAAGTTTCCAGGCTGTCTACGCCACTGATTGTGCATGGATTAGGAAAGATTCACACTGTATGAATCTTGTTAAAATTATCTTTCTTTCAGAGGGAATTAGCCACTTACAGTAAACCCATCGAATGCGGCAAATAGGATAGCTAGCCATAACTTTCCATATGCCAGGTGGAGACCAGCAAAAAGCCACGTCATCGTGATGGTGAAAAAGATAATCCACAAATGCAACACTTCTGATGAAACAAAAATGGGAAGTAAAATATTCATGTTAGGAAATTACACAATCAAAAAGAAATTTACTGGAAGCACACGATGATTGAACGATAAAGTATGGCTCGTACAAAACCGATGACTTCATATGGCTGATGTCATGAAACAAATTCAAACAATACCTTGCATGTTGTGATTTCCACGGAAAATATCGTCGTATAGCTTCCATTGCAAGGTCACCTGATACGCTTGCGTCATGACGACCCCCACTGCGAGTAAAAAGAAGAGGACTGGACCCAAGACACTAGCCAACGCTCCGTATCCGTTCGAAATAAAACACCTGAAATAAATAGTTCTTATAATTTATTGAGTAAAAGTAAGAAAATAACAATCCTTCAACATTATTATTAACAAATAGAAATGCATTTTCTATTAAGGTTCCTCGGGTTGATATTTTTATTGAATGAATGAATCGCTCCAAATGATGGAGATGTGTTAAAGTCGTGTAAAAAATCATTGAAATCCAATTCCATCGAAAAAAATCCACTCACATATCGCCATTGTTATGAACATCCGCATAAATTTCTGTGATATTCCATTTATAGAGAGATCGAGTTATTATGACGTAAAGAGCGACACACAATACAGGAATACCTAAAGAAACATATAAAATAGATGGTAAAAGTTATTTTAATGGTAAAAGTAGTAAAGAAGCATTATCATGATCACTTTTTTCAAACAAGAATAATTCATCTTTTGTCCCAAAACAACTAAGATAAATGAAGAAAGAGGCAAAACAACTAAGATAAATGAAGAAAGAGGGAAAGCAACTAAGATAAATGAAGAAAGAGGAAAAGCAACTAAGATAAATGAAGAAAGCAGCAAAACAACTAAGATAAATGAAGAAAGAGGCAAAACAATCTTACCCCATCCGAGCATGAAGTAAAGAACAAATTTCCGATCAGTGTGTTCATCATTCAGCACGAGAATTCGCCATAAATTACAGCACTGTGAATTAAATGGTGTATGATTTCACAAAGAAACGTTAAAATAGAATGATCACGTGTAACTAGAAAATTGAAAGTACCAGCTACATGTAACAACATAGGACTACAGGTGATAATATAGAACTACAGGTAACAACATAGTAGTCCTATGTATGTAGGTAACAATACACGACAAAAGATAACAATAAGAGACTAAAGGTAACAATAAAAGACTAAAGGTAACAATAAGAGACTAAAGGTAACAATAAAAGACTAAAGATAACAATAAGAGACTAAAGGTAACAATAAAAGACTAAAGGTAACAATAAAAGACTAAAGGTAACAATAAAGGACTAAAGATAACAGTAAAGGACTAAAGGTAACAATACACGACTAAATGTAACAATAAAGGACTAAAGATAACAATAAAGGACTAAAGGTAACAATAAAGGACTAAAGGTAACAATAAAGGACTAAAGGTAACAATAAGGGACTAAAGGTAACAGTAAAGGACTAAAGGTAACAATTAAGGACTAAAGGTAACAATAAAGGACTAAAGATAACAACATAGGACTAAAGGTAGCAACATCGGTGTACGAGTATTAACATAGGACTACATATATCAACAAAGGACTACAGGTAACAATATAGGACTGCCGGTAACAACATAGGACTATTTGTAGCTAAATACGTGAACAAGTTGCTATAGAACATAGCGTTACGTAGATGTTACAATATAAGACTACAGGTTAAAACGCTAGACGTTGCGAATGTTTCATTTCTCAACTTATACAAAATGATTACCTGAACAAATATCCAGCAGAATTGGGCAAGTAAAAAATAATGTATTAGAATTCCTAATGTTGAACATTCTTGAAGTTTGCTAGTCAAGTTTGGACTAACATAAGCAGCGACTACGACGAGCAAATGAAGAGCAAAACCAGCGAAGAACATGTGCATCAATAACTTGGCGGAGAACGTATTTTCTCTTGCGCAAATGTGATGAGAAAGTATTACAAGGAAGAAGGAAATCTATAAAAAAGAAAGTTTTTATGAAACACTAGAAGACTGCTTAACAATCTAAAATATAAAGATGACGATTTTCGATGTGTGATGTGAAAGGTGAACAGCAAAGAACGAGAGATTCATAACAACACGGCAAAATTAAGATCTCTTTAAAAATTTTTCCAATCGTAATATCTGACCACACAGATGAGAAAACTAGTATTTGACCATAAAGTTGAAAGACCCCTAATGGTCTGACCATACAGGTGAAAGTACTTCAACATCTCACCATAAAGGTAAAACAACCATATTATATTACCATACACCTCTGATACATAAAAATCTACATGAAACAATCCCATTATCTTACCATACAGATGAAGGCAGCCACGTAAAAGTAAAATTCGTATCCAACTCTGTCATCACTTTGAGCGCGAACAGCAAAGTTTGAAAAATGTTCACACTGACATTCAACATAGTCATCTTTTTCTTCCTAGTAAAGACAACACACAAACAGATTACTTTCATCATTACAGTCATTCAGAACTCAACAGTTGATGATTTACTTTCACAGAACAAACAGTGTTATCCCATTTATTCTTTTGCCATTTCAAACACTCGGCTCCTTTTGGAGTTACCCGTCGCTCTCCAGTGTATATTCGATAATAGGAAGCGCCTTTTCCTGGATTCATTTCCGAGGAATTTTTGACTGAGGTGGACAATACACGTTTATTAAGAATACTGTCTCCCTTTTTATCCTTGAACCACTGATCGTTGTAATACTCAATGAAATGCACATCTGCGCATGTATCGGAGTTCATTGACTCGTATATGTTGGATGGATAAGTGAAAGTATTCTGAGATTGACTGGAAAATAATGAAACAACACAATTGAAAATCACACGACGCTTGCTGAAAATTTACTTGAACTAAAAAAGACTGTTTCAAATTCTTGTATCAGGCAGAGTTGAAGCTAAATATGATACGTAAATTATATGTAAAAGTTATAAAGTCTAGTCAATTGAAATATTGCAAAGGTACAAATTTGAACAAATATCTTTCGCTGATATATATATATATATAGGTGTAAGTTTGGACAAATAACTTTCTTCAATTAGCTTGCCCTAATAGCTTTTGAGGGTAAAGGCTATTAAAGTTGCATCACATTACATGAAGACTTTTGCTATTGGGCACATTAATAATGTCTTGTCCAAACTTACACCTTTGCAATATGTGATACGTAGACGAATATTTTGAGTACAAAAGTAGATCGATTAGACAAAGTATGAGTAGAATTGTTTAGCTTTGACTGAGAATATAGAGCACGGGTCTGGTCGTTTATTATTGATCAAATACGAATAAGAGCAAACGATTAAAAATATTTCCTATAGTATACACATGAAAATGAGCCATTTCTGCAGTTTCCCTAAATGATGTGTGCGAAAATTTTTAAAAATACGATTGTGTGGAACAGACAGCCCAAACGGCTGAAATTATGAAATTACCTCGATTTAATGACTAAATTATTCACATTCTTTTTCTCTCGTCTTCTTCCTTCAACAACAGCATATCTACCATTCTTCCTTACAACCGACGAGCCAGGACAACTTTCACCATGTAGCAAAGCAAAAGCATATTTCACGAACGGTTGAGTAAGATTTGATTTCCCCATAAAATCATCTCGTTTTGGATCCAATAACGCATCAAATATATTCATGAAAAGATCACTCATTTCACTCGTCATTTTTCTGTCCTTCTCCAAAGCTCGTTCCTCGATGTCCTCCAGGATCGTGTTCAGAATATTAGCTGCCAAGGTAACTTGACTTGAAGTTAAAGATTTCTGTTGGGTCAGCGTCGTGTGCAGTGGATGTAGTATGTTGATTATTGCGTCATTTGACAAAGGTCTCTTCAGGGAGTCGGATCTCAGCCTTAAGAATTGTGTTGTTCGCTCTGTGTTGGAAATGATCACCATTGTTTGTGAGTTCTCCTTGTCCAACCTTAACGAAAAGGTTGAGGACTTTTCGTATGTTATAGTGAGGATGGTACATAAGAAATCAATGTACTTGATCTCTTTATTCTTATGTCATAGTGACGATGGTACATAAGAAATCAATGTACTTGATCTCTTTATTCTTATGTCATAGTGACGATGGTACATAAGAAATCAATGTACTTGATCTCTTTATACTTATGTCATAGTGAGGATGGTACATAAGAAATCAATGTACTTGATCTCTTTATTCTTATGTCATAGTGACGATGATACATAAGAAATCAATGTACTTGATCTCTTTATTCTTATGTCATAGTGACGATGGTACATAAGAAATCAATGTACTTGATCTCTTTATTCTTATGTCATGGTGACGATGGTACATAAGAAATCAATGTACTTGATCTCTTTATTCTTATGTCATAGTGACGATGGTACATGAGAAATCAGAGTACTTGACCCCCTAGTTATTATTTCGTACGAATATCGCAATAGAAATATTTTGTTAATCATGTATAATTACGTTTCCCCCCAACAGGCAACATGATTAATTAAAAATAAAAGTCCGAAGATTTTTTTCAGCAGCAATCCACTGAGTTAAATCACTTGTATTATATTAAGCTAGTGATTAATTATCGCGTATCTAAACATTGCGTAAGCACAAAGCCACAGAGTTACCTAGCAGGAGCAGTGATGTTAAATAATGTAACATTGAAAGCTTTAGGATACGATTCATCCGAGGCAGTACTTGGTGTTAACTGGATCACAATTCGACTATCGGACGTTCTCTTCATGAAGAAAAAAACATTTCAGTCCATAAAAATTCATGTGGAAATATGGCATGTTTAACAAGGGGAATTAAACTAGTTGTACCTGTCCTTGTCGAAACATTAGTACTCCTTGTGTTTTGGTATAATCCTTGCCTTCTATAGCACGATTAACAACGAAGTCATTGTCAGTATATCTTTCTAGAAGAATTGTTGTGATGTAAGAAACGGCAATACTCCCATGAGTCCCCTGCGCTCGAGTGACGTCAAGGGTGACTGACGTACTGTCAGCATTAACGGCCAAATTCCTGAAACAAGGAAATAGTAGCATTTCAGGGGGCAGGTTGTACGAAGCCTGGATAGCGTTATCTATTGGATAGCAAGTGTTTCTAAACTTTTATAAAACCTTTTACAAAGCAAAAAATATAAGATTTGAACTGACCAGTCACTGAAATAAAATATTGTTTCGAAGATTACAAAATTTCTTCGTCGTTTTACAAGTTTTGAAGATTTTTGCTATCCAATGGATGACATTATCCAGCGGCCGCAGTTGTTGTATACTTTGTAATAAAACTGGTTGCAGAGAATTACCGTGAGACAGAACTGAAGAAAACCAAACCACTTGGATCATCGCTAGCTTTAACCCTCACTTCAAGTGTGTTTGCTTTTGGATCAATCACCGCTTCAGGAGTTTCGATTAGAGACGCAAGATTGACAATAAAACTACTCTGCAGCTCGGGAATCTAAAATACAACAACATTAAGTGGATATCCCATATGACATTGTCTTTATATCTATATAAGCATCTGTGATATTTGAAATGAGCATACGTTATCTTGTTTAAGTGTCAGTCGAAGCAACGAGGTGGATTTGTTGGTAGAAAATGTAATTATTCCCGAAGAGATTTCGAGGTTGTTTCCCGAATCTTTTGCTTCCCACATTACTCTTGCAATGCCCAAATCGCTAGTGCGGGCGATCGTTACTTCTCCTATAAAAAAATGTTCATTTCATGTCTGAAAAATATTTCAAATATTCCTTGTCACTTTCACCCATTTGAAATCCTTGTTACTCACCCGAAGGCTTCGTGTCTTCATCTAATGTCAAAACCTTATCCATGAAGTATATTCTACCATTAAAAAGGTCATTGCCCACAATCTTTATGACAATCCATCGTTGCCCTCCAATAGAAGGGTCGGCTAGCACAACTCCACCTCTAGGCTCCGAGAGGTAAAGAAATACTTCTTCGTCTGCCTCCGGTACATTATCATTAATAATTCGAAGTTGAACTGTTTGATTTTGACCATTGTGAGGAGTTGGGACTGAATTCTAGAGAAGTAAGAAAGTTTATAAAACTCATAGCCTCTCCATCCAGGTGTAGTACATTATACTGTATCATTCCTAAATTATTCAACACACATCTGACGTAAGGAACATGCTGAAATGTCTCTAAATATTTCTCACTCACCTTAAAAGTCACTCTTCTACTCAAAACGTAATAATCCTTCCCAATTACGACATCACTCGACCATTTCCGTGTACTTAGAAGTTCCGTGATACCTCTTCCTGCTGAAGATGTCCACGATTCTCCTCCACCTATTGTCCTTACAAGTACATCGACATCCCCAAACGTACCCCCAGTTCGTGATACAACAATGTTAACAACATTTACGTCTTCGTGCACAGTCATCGTGTTAACGGCAAACGATAAAACTCCGTGTGGATTATCATCATCGATGATGGTAATGGTTGATGACGTATTGCTACCTAGGCGACCGTTCCCTAGGAGAAATAGATTACAAGTCAGCTCGTTAAAAGAAAAAGTTCGATTTAACCGAAGTAAACTATCAAAGATAAAGTGTTACGAAAATGAGTGCATCACTATTATTTACTTGTAAAGGGCTTGATGGCGACTAATATACGTATTAACTCGAGAATTTGTATTACCACAAAGATTTGCAAAAAAATTCATGATAAATGATTAAAATCTTTCTATCACCTCGAGTGACTCCAGTCAACTGAACTCCAAATGATTCTTGCAGTTCAGGTAAATTATCGTCAATTATATCAACTCTTATCTCTTTGCGATACTCGCCATCCACCATCGTTATCGTTGATGATATATTCATATAATCTCTGTTGGATAACGCAGTGGAGGTCTGGTGCGTAGTGTACGAGATTCGGACTGTTCCCAAAGTACTAAAGAGTCTGTAGATGGTTAGAACAGCCTGAAAAACACAAAAAACAATAAGATATCATGAGTATGAAGATCTTACTTAAATGTTAACATACCGAGTTATTTTCTCTGACGAAGATATTCTGAGTCTCCATGGAAACAACAATGACACCACCACGTTCAACAACGCTAGTCCTTGCGGTTTCATTGATCCTAGCACCACCAAGAACATTCAATGGAGTGACAACACGAGCAATATAAATAGAATACACCATTCTTTGTCTTGGAACAAGAACAGGAGAAACCTATTGCGTATAATGTCAGTATAGTGCAATTCAGGAAATCAACTAAACTTCCCTTGAAAATGAAAATAATCTGACCTGGATATGGAATGACAGTTCTCTATAGTTACCATGGAATGTCAGTTGAGTCACAGATGGCGATACTTCTCCTTTTATAAAACCAGCAAATTCATTACCAGGGTAACCCTTTTCTATGATCACTGTCGCGTTACCATAGAAACCATCGCGTGTGATAATGACCGTGGGGACTTTGTTGTCTATTTGTACAAGAGGTTTGTTAGATATGTGGCTTAATTGATATGAATTTTTGAGATCGTGTTGATTGTTTGAAAACTTTCATGTTCCAGACATACACGATCTATTTTCAAGTCGACTGATAGCTAACGTTTACCTTGGTTTACATGAAGAGTTGTGAAATTTTTCAAATCGACTGTTAGCTAACGTTTACCTTGGTTTACATGAAGAGTTGTGAAATTTTTCAAATCGACTGATAGGTAAGGTTTACCTTGGTTTACATGAAGAGTTGTGAAACCATCTTTGAATTTGACCAATGTGTTTGCAGCTTCATCCGGTACGAGAATGTTCACCATTGAAAAGAGAGATAGAACAGTTGGAAGGATTTCAACAGCTTCGGATCCTTGATAAACTGCGCTTGTCAGAGTGAGGGTGAAGAAAGATGAAGGATGTAGGAATGTATTTTGGTCAAGAACAACCACATGGTTTCGCTAAAAACGTAAGAACACTTACACAACAATCAAAATTTAAGTGCATTAAGATAATAACATTGATAATATTAAAAAAGGTTACTATAACTTTTACACAAGCAGTCAAAAAAAAATATGCTCAGCCTTTTAGTCTACTCAAGTTAGATAGTCATGTTTATCACTCACACCAAAGCTTGACACTTAACCTAATAGACAGCATGTCTAAATAATACAAAGCTTCGAACAAAGAGGAAGATCCACTAGCTATTAAATATAGTGTTACTTTTGGTTGCGTAACTTTTATGTACTTACGGGAACTTTGTCTCAATGTTGCCCAATCTAATCATTTTTTACCCGGTGAGCATTTCTTTTTGACTGTCTGTGTAATAATACGATATAAATGATGTCAACTGAAGGGTGTCGATGTACTTACGGGAACTTTGTCCCAATGTTGCCCAATCTAACCATTTTTACCCGGTGAGCATTTCTTTTTGACTGTCTGTGTAATAATACGATATAAATGATATCAACTGAAGGGGGTCGATGTACTTACGGATCTTTCACCATTTTGTACGAGTACAAATCCATCAAGCGAGACGGGAAAATTACGTGAATAGATCAATTGAAAGTTAACGCGGACATTGCCAAACACACCATCCACTCTTTCGATCATAAATTGTAAAATGCGGGTGAGATCACTGCGAACTAAAATCTGTTCACTGCCAGAAGCAATACGAAATCGTCCATGAGGATAGTCGCTTGCTCTGATCAAACAAGAAGTAACAATGAAGTTAACTTTTGAATTTTGAAAAAGACAATAATCTTTACGACAATGTGTTTCAGTAATGAGAGATTGATGAGTGATAATGACAGTGATATATGGTATGATAGTGGCTACGTTCATAATTCGAACAGAGAAATCCTACTGGAGTTAAAATATACACTAAGGTTAAGATAACGTGAGTAGATTGAGAAGGTGAAGAATACTTAAACTACACAAAATATAAACTAAGATAACATATGTCAGTGTAGGTAGTGATGAATGAACAACAGAGAACAAGAACAGTCTTTACACTACCTAAAATATAGACTAAGATAACGTGTGTCAGTGTAGGTAGTGATGAATGAACAATAGAGAACAAGAACAGTCTTTACACTACCTAAAATATAAACTAAGATAACGTGTGTCAGTGTAGGTAGTGATGAATGAACAACAGAGAACAAAAACAGTCTTTACACTACCTAAAATATAAACTAAGATAACGTGTGTCAGTGAAGGTAGTGATGAATGAACAATAGAGAACAAGAACAGTCTTTACACTACCTAAAATGTAAACTAAGATAACGTGTGTCGGTGCTGATAGTGATGAATGAACATTAGATGAATATACGGTCGTTGAACTAAATCGACATCGACAAAACTAGAGAGGAAGGTGAAATACCTTATTGTGACAGTTGCATTTCTTGCGCGAAAGTCAATATCTCCGCCTCCATTCGCAGAGATCAATGTGACAGTAAATTTTTCACTGACTTCAGGAACGTCGTCATTTTGAATTTGCAAACTGATGTCTTTACGTTGTTCTTTCGGTTGAAAGACCAATGTCCCACGGGTTATTTTAAAATCTTTTCCATCAGAACCATGCACTTCCCATTTTACCTGTTGAATATTCCAAAAGACAACAGATTGAAAGTTTTACAAGAACAAAACTAAAAATGTTGCGCTCACTCAACTTAGGACTTGACGAGAAACAATTGAAGTGAGAATATGTATAAAAATTAAAATGCAAAAAGAAATGACAAAGTCACATTAATTTACAATATTCTATCTGCTATCATATAGTATAGACATTAACGAAATACCAGAAACAACAACAAGAAATGGAGATTTTATATGAAATAGACCATACTATAGTGCAAAATGGGCGACGCGACAAAGAAAAGAATGAAATCATTTACCCGATATCAACGTCAAATCACCTACCTCAACAGCTCCTTGACTCCCCTCTCTACGAACAACAGTAAGCAAAACCGGTCCTTTTACATCCTCACTGACGGTTTTCGAACTATCCCTTGCAAAACCGAACAATCCATTAGGCATTCCATGCTTTCGAATGACAACACTGCAATTTTGATTCAAGCTGTCAATAGAGGCGTTGCCCGAGGTACTCGCAATTGACACGAGAAAATGTTCCTCGACTTCCATTCTCTCCAAATAAGGCAAAATGATTAGTTCACAGAATTTTGGACCAAACTGACCGACTTCAAAAACGAGGTAACACATGTCTGGACTTATATCGTCTGTAACTAATCCGAGGCTGGGAAATATTTTAGACACAGTTATATGAACGCGAGAAAAGCTCCGAGCACCACCAATACGGCTCACAGCGAGTTTCAAAACTTGTGATGAATTGGAGTTTTGAAACACAAGACGTGACTCGTTTAAGAAGCCAAACAAACCGTTTGGATTGTCACTAGTTTCCAGGACAATCTCCACACTTCTTTTATTTCCCAATCGTGCGCCGCCGCTTACCGAAGTCAAGTCGACACGAAACGATTCACGATCCTCGGGAACAGCATCATCTTTTAACTGAATGTGCAGAGTTGCATGCCGCTGGCCACTCTGGAAGGTAATTTCTCCATCAAAGGATATGTAATCTGTTCCGTTCTGGGCTGTGATATTGATGACGGAATATTGTACATGAATAACTCCGAATGAGCCCTCTTTAAAGATAAAAATGTAAGGTGATGATACATGATTATTTTATAATAAAACGAAAGACATTCCGAAAAGATTTATTGCGTCAAAGTGATTTTTCAAGTACAGATAGATAGTAAATATATTTATTTGGATTCATGATGTCTGAACTATCTTTAGCAGACAATTTACTGCTGATGATAACTATCAAACAATAAAAGTATAAATTCCTTTTTGCATATATTCGTGAAACGTTACACCATAGACCTTTTCTAAAGAGAATTACTTTGTTTTGTACTTGTGTTTTAATCAGTTTTAATCAGCAGAGGTTTTTTGTGTATAAGAATAAACCAAGTAAACGTTTATTCTTAATGTATTCACTACAGATAACTGCGCACAGAACACACAGCAAGACTTACCTGAACGCCGGAGAGATGCATTCGCAATCCCATCATGCTCATGGACGACAAGCCTAGAATATTGGAACTCAACAACACCATTAGCATCATCGTTCTTCAATATTGTAAACACGACGCTACTACGAGGGCCAATTTGAGGCGGAATATCCACTTGCAGGCCATTCACGTAACCAAAGTTCGTAATTCTTGAAGTGATCAAATCGATCTTAGCTAAATTAATCTTAAATGATTCGGATAACTCTGGAATATGATCAGCCAGTATCGACACATTTAGTGAAGCATAATTGTGCTTGTCTTCGATTGTAATCACTAGACAAATTGAAAATAAATAAAGGCACTTAACGATGAGTTCACCCATCTTCTATAACACGCAAAATTGATCCTTAATCCGATCTCTTGCGAATATGTCGTTCATAGCCAAATACTTATTAAAGATTAGGGATCAATTGCAATTTTATAAAAAACGATTTTATAAAATTATTGATCACTATCATCATATTATGAGTAAGCTTCCTCACATTATCAATCATTGCCATCATATTATCGATTATTTTTTATCATATTTATTACATATTAATAAAAATAATGATTGTTTTCTCAATCACAAACGGTCCAACCTTTTGGTGATATCACAAAATCCTCATCTTCTGTGGCGTCAATTGAGCTGACGTTGATACTGACCAGCAGTTTACCAATGTGCCCGCGACTACGAACCACATTCAAGGTCACAAGACCAAACTCATTAGAAATGTTGTAATGTGTCTTGCCATCGAAGTCTATGACACCGTAGGGGTAATCACTTGACACAACGATAACAGAGGCCGTCGATGCTGATTGGTCTATACGTGCATCACGTGTTGCAACCAGTCGCAAAGTGTAACTCGCTGTCTCTTCAGGAAACGAGTCTTGTTTGACCTAGGATGCATTAAATAGTAGTTAAGGTTGATTATGTTAAAATTATCAACGTAAAATTCCACTCAACGAAGCCAAGCGAGTGACATTGATAGAGGTCTGCACACTTATTTATATCATGCAAAAGAAAATCCAATAACTGTTTCAACTCACACTGATAGACATAACAAAAACTGTTGTTGGAAAAATACAGGGAACTGGCTGGAGATTTTTGATGAAGCAATTATTACATGCACGATGTATTGTACTACAGATATCAATTAAATAAACCAAGAATTTTTCGCAAATATTTTTGTGATATGTAAACTTCATGATTTTGAATGCACGGACGTAAGTAAATCAAACTTGCAAGTACAGGGTGTCGAGATGAACACCTTCAACCATGGTCATCACTTTACTAACGTTTTGTGAATAAAACATACGAACTGCTTTTGGGTCAAAATAGCACAACATATGCAACATTACAAAAAATTCAACATTCGTGTCATGTTAACTAAGAAAAAGCCAGAGAGAACTGATTGATCGCTTAAGAACTTTCACTCACTTGTAAAGTTATATTTTTTGTTCTGATACCATCCTCAAATGTGATAGTCCCATTTGTGGCGTTGAAATTACTAGAAGCCTGACCGGTGATTGAGTCATCCGACGTTAGTTTCCAGTCCACTGGAACAGAATCGTACGCTCCACGTTTACGGATGATGCTGAAAAAGAAGAAGTTTAACACATGAGATCCATGAAAGAATGGAGACAGCATTCATGTTGGTGTTTAAAACAAAATAACTTCATTAAAATTCTTTTCAATTGAAACACAAAGATGGAGGCCATTACGTCATTTCTGTATGGAAAAACATTAACTTAAGAAAGGAATAATAATTCATCGTCGTCGTTAAAATGTGCAGCTTGTTATGTCCAATTAGTTGTGTTAGGTTTAGTTTTAAAACATCACTGCTCAAGATGTTAATTCAATAGAAGAATGCGATCATAACGTCATTGAGTTCATATAATATACAACATTTCTATTTCATGCACTCTTTCCACTTCTCCACAGAAACTATCACAGTTGTTCAACCTTAAATTGATCCGTCCATTATAACTGGAGTGATCAGCCTCGCCAACATACACCAGGGATGTTAATGGATCAACAGCAATAACGCCATAGCCATCATCATTTGCATCAATAAGTATCCTCACATTCCTGTCACTGCCAATCACACCACCATTATCAGCTGACACTAAGTAACACTCGTACAAAAGATCTCCTTCAGGAATGTCATCATCGCGGGCGTGCAAATATATCGATTGACTTGTTACGTTCTACAAGCAAAAGTCGTCAAGAAATTGAAATTGAGGATTTTTCGGGACACATTTGCAATGGAAGTTTTCAACCAACCACCTCGGAAATTACGTTGAAAATGTAAAAATTGCTTTAACTTGAGGTAATTAACAGAGTCAATTTTGTCAAAAACGTTGCTTTGTTTTGTTTGAGTAGTAGCAAAATGCATATGCTAGACAGTTGATAAATTCACCCACCGGAATCAACAGTCGTCTTATTTAATTCAGGAGGGGAAGCATCTCGCTTTAGCGCAATTGCAAAGAACATGGCGGCAACTTGCATTGATTACCAACATACTTACATTGTCAAAAGTTATGGTACCATTGACAGGATAGATATCGGGATAAGCATCTGTGGTTATATTCCACGACACATGAACTTCTCCCAAACTACCTTGCAGCCTGGTCACAGTGAGACGAACCGCGCCTCCCTCCTCAACCAACACGATTTTAGTGGAAGAAAACCTATATGAAAAGAAACGATGTTATTTTTCAGTTTTCCAACAACAGACCATCAACATTAAGAACAGTTCATCGTAAAGCCCTTCTAAAATCGTGTGCAAAGCAAAGCCATAGCAATATTGAAAAACAAATTATGATGTTGATACATGTTATTTGCCCAGAGAAGAATCATTTTATCACTTACTCAAACACTCCGTGAGGTTGATCACTAGCTCGTATTTCAAACGTCACTTCACGACTATTTCCGAGTTTTGCTCCACCAATAGGATGCGTCATTTCTAAGCGGAAAACTTCTGCAACCTCAGGCGTACGATCGTCAGTAATATTAATAATAAGATGGCGACGAGTCTCATTCGTTTGGAATATGACTTCACCTCTCGAAGGTGTAAAGTCGTCATTATTCATAGTACGCACAGGTACAACACGATACTCAAACCCAACATCACCATAAGTACCCCCTGTTCTAACAATCTCAATCACGAGTTGCCCTATATTTTCCTCAATTTCAATCTTTCCAGAATACGGATCAATGAGATGAGAGATATTGAAGTTGAGAGCACCTCGTCTGTTGTCGTTTTCTGAGATGACCACTTTGACAACTTGACTTGATGGCTCGATGCGTGGCGAGTTTTCAGGGGGGGGATCATAGAGATGAACCAGTTGAACGGCGGTAATATTTACGTAAAACACTTCGTTTACCTCTGCATTATCGTCCTGAAAATGAAGTGGAATTCGCATTGAAATAATGAATCTTCCTCTTGGCTTAAAACGAAAAAAATTTTGACCTATTTTTGCGGAAATTCGAAGGGGAAAATCATCAGAATACTGTCATTTTATCAGTAATAGTCGAACCATTATCGCAATCAATATTAACTTGTAATTCAGAATACTTTTATATATTTTTGTACATACATGAATGACTTGAAGGCTTATATTGGTCATGTTGATACCATGAGCAATGACTATTTCATCAGATACCGGAACATAATCATGCCAAGGTACAGCAGGTTTTTCATTGACGGAATCATTGCGGTTTGCCTTGACTGTGCCGTAATGCACCTTTATATCCCCGAGCGTCCCACCCTTTCTCTCTATCAATAACTGGATCGTGCTGTTTATCGCCTCGGATTCCTGCGCTAAAGCGACGGTACGCATCCATCCCACAACACCATGGGGATCATCGTTAGCCAATATGATAACGGTAAGAGTAGAGCGAGCTGCGTTGATTGTTGCCCCATTATTGGTAATGTCAGAACCGTTTCTTATTAGAGAATTCAAGCTAGAATGATGGCAAACGTATTTATTGTTAGTCAAAACATTATTTCAAAAGATACAAGAACACAAATGGTGATTTACAAGTCTTCTAAGAAAAACTCAACTGGAGATATGCGGTGAATAATAAATAAGTCTATAGATTTTGTCGAACATTTGAAAGACACGTAAGTAAGATTTCTTAAAGGTTTTCATCCAAGAAAGCTATTACACTCCGAGTCACTAAAGGAACTAAATTAGGTTTTAATGCTATATACGAGTAAATGTCGATGTTCACATGAATATTACCTCACTACAAATACGTCGTTAACTTCCGGAATATTGTCGGCAATGATCGTAAGGTTAATTGTTTTCATGTTCTCACCAGGCATGAATAATATTTCTCCTGATAAAGGGTGTACATTATCATTATCATGACGATTATTATATGTCGTATTACTGACGCAATTCCATGCCACCACAATTGTCCCGTAGGTTCCATACTTTCGTAACACTCGCAGATGCACTACCCGATCACGTGCAGGTTCTTTGACAACAATATACCCAGAAGTACTTGAAAACTCAACACGGCCATAAGGGTTACCATTGGCTAATATATTGACTTCAAGGTTGGCATTTGGACCAATCACGGATCCTCCAGTAGCGTTGCTAAGGACAACCGAGAATGACTCGTCAGGTTCTGAGATGGAGTCGTTGACAATGGTGATATAAAAGCTCAATTCAGTATCTTCGTCGTTGAATATAAGTTGACCTTTCCTGAAACAAAGATTAAGTGGTTCCTTTATAAATACCCACAAGAATATTCTTTGGTAGCTTTTAGTTATATTATCATAGTGAACAACGTACTCATTAGCTACAAGAAAATTACATTTCAAAATAAATGAATAATAGTTGTTTTTCTGAAATTTATATTGTTTAAAGAAACTTTCGATTCTTGTTCCTATACAAACGTACTTTGGGATGAAATCAGCTTGGTTGGTCACCATGGCCGGTTGGAGAACACGTGACTCACTACTCGCCGTGATAAACACAGACAGCAAAGTCATGTTGCCATTGATGGGATCCCTTATAGTGAATGGACAAACAGACTCGACTACAGAGTCATTTACTACCTAAATAACAAAAAAAAAGGAATACATCAGACATCATTCACTTTCTGTAATTTTTTTTGAATTTTCGTCTTATTTAGATGACACTTAATTTTTACTTCCTGAAATCTCGAGGGGGAGCAAGGGAGTGGGAGAGAGCAAGGGAGTGGGAGAGAACAAGGGAGTGGGAGAGAGCAAGGGAGTGGGGGATAACAGGGACTGGAGCAGAGAAATACAACGTGTCTTGGTGTTGAAGTACACAATGAAAGAGTTGAGTAAAGTACACAACGAGTAAACATTAGTGTAGCTGTTTTAGTAACTTTTGTTATAAAATCTTTATCTAAACCAAATCTGAATAAAAGCACATCATACACATAGATTTCGATGTTTGATCTAACATCATCATTTGTAATGAAATATATGCCGAGCTGATGCACAAGATTGCAAGTTTTAAAAAATACTCATTGCATAAGCACTATGAGAATGCCAACACATAAAAATATACACGAGAACATGTATGAGCAATGTAATCCGCTTAAAATCGTTGTTTTAAAGCATTTGCATTGACTTCACATGCAAGAGTGGCAATGAAGTTTAAAACAATTCTCATTACTTACCTTGAAAAGCTTAAAATTCATTGCATTATTATCCCATTGAAATAATTTCAACCATCCTTTTGACAACGTCCCAGCAAGGAAAACTTATAATGACAAAAAATGCTACAACTATCACAAACACAAAGCAGCTAACATCAAATATATGATTAAAATCTACAATGATCTTTCACTAGTAACTTTTCTACAATAAAGCCCCATGATGCATGGCGGGTATTTACTAATCATGTACTGACAGATCCGAAAAACACTTATAGTTAAATTAATGGTTGTATGTTAATTATTAGTTGTAATGATGATAAAAATTAACGATGCATTGGCTTAATAAAGAATTAGAAATACTCTCATTAGTGACTAAATAGAACATCTACAAATGCAAAGTGCTATGACAAACCTTCGTCATTGAAAGCCAGCTTCTTCAAACGTTTTGTGTCGTGAGTAGGAAAACTTCCACTCGATACAAATGTTCTTGAATTCCACTTGTACAGAACGGGCGACGACCGAGAGTTGACAAAGAGCAGGTAATGGTTAGCACCATACATGAAGTATTCAACACCAGTGGCTCCGTTTGTAGTTATTTCATGCATCGGTTCAAATTGATTATTCCTCCATTCGTATATTACGGATTTGCTTTGATGATCCTTGTTGATGCTGTCGTAGTAACTTGAGATTGCGAGATAATCCATGTTGTTTATGGTAAGCAAGGCAAGGCCCGAGGCACCTCGACATAAAAGATCAGCTCCATGTTTTACAAATTGACCTTTTGACCACTTGTAAACCTAAAATATCAGTAATATAAGGAAGGCATGGACACATCCTATCCTATAATATTCTTTCCAACTATACATCATTTTGCTCTTGGCATGTATATCACGCTATGCTCAATGCTATCCCATGATATCCCCTAATAATTCATGTTATATTTTCTTTACTGGTTTCAAACCCTTTTCTTCCCCTTATTATGTGTACTTCACAAATATACTCTATACCACTGTATCCTTTCTTACTCCCATACCCTACTCCCTCGTCCGTGCTGTCCTTTTCTATCCTATCCACATACCTTGGAAGCTATAGCAGTGTTTCCAAAATCATCCATCATGTTTGCTATTACAAGATAACCATCTCTCGTTCCTTGAGGTCTGAAAAATTTCACGTTTGTAGCAGCCTGCGTTGCAATACGCTGATACAGAGACAAACTTCCATTTTCAAACATTTTGTATATGATGGAGTTGACTGCGAACTGTTTTGTTCCATAATTGGCCACAGCAATGAACACACTCCCGTTAACAGCAAATGTTTCAAAACAGGAGACATTGTCCGTTTGAATGTCCTAATAAAAAAAAGTTATCATGAGAGGTATGTTTGAGTAAATCACAAAAACAAGTTTGTGAAATTCCCTCCCCCCCCAGGCACATACCGTAAGGGAAGACCGAATTGCTCACATACCGTTATAGGGGTGAAAACACCTTGCCATTGATAAAGTCCAGAGCCGTTCATTCCATCAGTGCCGATGAGCAAGTATTGTTGACCAAAAGCGGAAAATGAATGCGACAAACGTGCTCGTAGGCCACGAAAACTCTGAAAAACTGCAAACTTCATGATGGAACCGTTCAAATCATTAGCATTATTTGTAACGGTGTGATAATCAACCGTCACCCTGTCGTATGTCCCTTTGCGACGGGCAACCTTTATTTCAGTAAAACCCACGCTTTCCTCAATATTCAATGTTTTTGATGTGAAGGCAAACTCCAGTTCACCGTAAGGTTCATCGTTCTCTGTAACAGCCAACCAAGCAACACTAGGAGAGTGTAATTCACCGCCACCTTGAATAAGAAAGGAGATTGGTTGCCTCAAACTGAAGAGATGTAACATATGGTCAAAATAAAATGGCCAAAGACAATTATAAAATGTTTTCGTTGGTACAACAACAATACATAACAGAATTCGAATGAGTTTGTATTCTGATGAGCATCTGAAACATGAACATGACCGCTTAGGTTAATGATAACATGGCATATGTTGACGTATTTCAAAAATGTAGTCTAAACTCAATATAAATCTAATTCATTCTGGAAATGGTTGACGTAAAAAAATCAGAATTAGTTATCAGGAATATTGATAGCAAGGATTGAATAAATTTTCCTTCGAAGCTATAACCTAGAAACCCATAATTGTCATCTCTTTCAACTAATGCAAAAATCATAGGCTAGGGGAAATTAAAAAAAAATATCAAACATTTACAATTTTCATAAATGTTGTGCTATCCTACGTGTTCCTAAAGTCGATAAACACGCAAGAAAAGAAAATGAAACATATTCCTGAGTTGTCTATAAAGATTTGATAATTTTTCAGTAAAAGTTTATTGATAGGTAATATGATAATTGAACATCAAATAACAGCAAACCTTGTAAGATGGACAAAACTATCAAGAACCTTTCTTTTTTCTCGGGTGTTGTGTCAACTACAGTCTCAACAATGAACGATTTTCTAGTCTCGCCGTCTTTGAACAATACCGAGCCATTGGCTGATTGAAAATCATCACGGGCAGAGGAATTATCAATCCTCCAACCCACCACAACATCCCCCAATGTCCCGTTATCACGCACTAACGTAAAAGTTGCGCGTGTTGAACCAACATGTCGACTTCCCGGTTCATCCACAGTCAACATAAGAGATTCATCACTGAACCTAAACAATCCATTACCAGCGTCGTTCACGAGAATCGTCACGTGAGCGATAGAGTCTTTACCTAACAATGCCCCACCTGTGGGTGATTTTAGCACAATCTGAAATGTTTCGTTCACTTCGGGAATAATGTCGTCGTTAACAAAAACTGTGATATTCTGTGTTCGTTGACCTTTGAAAAATTTCAAAGTTCCCTCTCCGCCAATTTGAAGATTATCATAAACACGGAAATCTTCTTCTCCGATGTTTTCCTTTCTAATGAAATAATTCACTTCGATATCACCATATAGTCCTTGCTTTCGCCAAACGGTAACGTTAAACACAGTTATGTTTTCTGGCGAACTAATCCTAAAAACAAAGCAAAGCGATGAAGATAAAATCTTTTAGACGTGACAATCGCGCCAATAAAGTCCGTGATCATTGAACAAATGTTATTATCAAACTTGAGCGAACAAGACTTTGGAGTTTTTGCTTGTTCGTATCTACGGAGGGATTGCAGAGCATTTTTATTGGGGGCAGGGGTGCTATCAACGTATCAAACGCCAAATTTGGGTGCAATTAGAGGTACAGAGGACAAATTTCAAAATTTCAAAGCGGAGGTAAATTTTTGCGGGCTTCGTCACCAGCTCCCCACCTGCTTCGCGGTCACTGTTTTTCTTTGCTAGAATAGTATGAAAATATATCAAACCTTGATGGTGAAAACACTAATATTCCCTGTGGACCATCGTTCGCCTGAATTTTCACTTGAGAAGTCAAGTATCGACCAAGACGTGGAGGCATAAAGGTTTCGTTGATACTCTTTTGAGATGTGTCATTAAAAAGCTCAACGTTCGTCAAATTGACCATGAAAAACTCATCTAATTCTGCGGAACCATCGTCGTTGATGAAAATGGGAATCCTCCCGATGCTGACTCCATTCTCGATGAGTATTGAAGTTGTGTTGAACAAGACGTCTTCACCAGGAGAAGCAAACATTTCATTTGAAGATAAAGAAGAACGATTGCCATTGAAAATTTTGTAAAACACTCGGACTTTACCTAAAAGAGCAACAAAACATAAAATGATTTCAGTAGTTTACACATTACATCCAAAGCAACTGCATCCCATAATATCCCCAAAACCCCTCGGCACACCATCCAAACCCTAACAAGTTAACCTATGCAGCAATGAACTCACCAATATTCCCAAATAATCTCTCAACAGAAAGCACTCTTATTCCATCGCCTTCCTTTACCGTAATATCACGTGAATCACGCTGAAATTCAAACACGCCATGAGGCTCATCACTGGCTGCTATAGTGATAGTGGCAGATGACGTGTGTATGTTGATCTGCGCAGCTCCAGTGAACGACACTCCGGATGTTCGTGGATTGAATAATATCACTTCAAACAGCTCCTTAATTTCAGAGCTTTTGTCGGCAAGAACTTGAAATTGTATGTTTGTAGAATTTTGTCCCTTAGTGAGAAAAACAAAGTTATATCAATGCAGGAGTATTTTGTTGTTAACACGTTGTTTTAGTTTATATTTTAGATAGTGCAAAGACTATTCTTGTTCTCAGTTGTTCATTCATCACTAACTACACCGACGCACGTTGTCTTAGTTTATATTTTAGATAGTGTAAAGACTGTTGTTATTCTTTGTTGTGTATTAATTAGTACTTACACTGACACACTTCATCTTGGAGTATGTTTTTGATAATGTAAAGACTGTTTTTGTTCTTTGATGTTCAATTATCTTTACCTATCTAGTTAGGTACAAATATATGACTAACCTCATGAAATATAACCGTTCCAGATGTAATATTAAAGTCCCTTGAAACATTTTTTCCACGAATGAGCCAATCAACAGAAACACTGCCAGCATTGGAAAAAGTTCGAACGACGCCCAAATTAACGATCTCACCCTCTTTGACAACGACTGCGCGTGAGATATCACTAAATCCGACATATCCTGCAACTACATCATTTGCTAAGATGACCACCGTCACGTTGTTTCCGGTGCCTTGCTCAATAGCTGCACCACCAGTGGGATCAACAAGTTTTATGATGATCCTCTCATCAAGTTCGGGAATATCATCACCAAAAATGGTCAGTGTAAGAAACTTTTCGTACTCTCCAGTTTGGAAGGTTAATGTCACTTCGCTGACTCTGTAATCTTTATTTTGCATGGCCGTACTTAAAGGCGATATTGTTGTCTTCACTGATACCCTACCAGATCTTCCTAAAGAATACAACATAGACGATAATATTACAACATACAAAAGGACATTAAACGGCGAATCAACGAATAAGTTTCACTTTCACACTCAAATTAAGTTATACAAGAGACGACAACTACCCATCTTGCCCACCTGGGACTAGAGATGACTAAAATATCTTGAGAGAAAACAACATTTGTCTGTACGTCAATCTCTACTGAGAACAAAACTGGTTGGGTACCTTTTCTTTTCAACTTGATGAATGAATATAATTTCCCAAAAGAATAAAAAACATTTGACCATTCACTTACCGCCTTCTCTTTGAATCACTAAACTAACAGGAAGTTTATCAGTTTCATTTACGAGCAAGACACTTTGGCTTTGTTCCCCAAATACTTTAAATAAACCATAAACGTGGTCATCATCAATGATGGTTACATTAGTACTGGATCGATGACCAATACGTGGCGAATCGAGTGACACTCCAGATTTAACAAGTTCAACGTGCTCCAACTTGATGGTAAAGTACTTGGTGAACTCGGGAAGCAAATCACCCACAATGACGACATCAATCAATGACATGTTGACATCATCAGAGATATTAATGCTCGCATTGATGCGTGGGATATAATCAATGTGGGATATAGCGGACGATGAAGAAGGATCGGGCAGAGTACTGAAAGAAACGAAAGTTGATAACTGACTAGAACGTTCGTTAATGACAGATACTACAACAGACTTACCTGTAATAAACTCTAACTTCCCCATGTCTGCCACGTTTTCGTGCGACAGGTATATGAATCGTGGTATTGTGATCATTTTCGTGAGCAATGTAATTGTCTTTTAAGAATTCTATTACACCATAGGCTTCGTCGTTCACAAGGATGGTTATATTCGCCACACGACGCATAGGATCAAGTTCAGCTTTGCTTTGCTTCATACTCAATGATACAGAGAGAACCTTTTAATAAAATGAGTATCCTTTAAAAATGCTATTCGTTATCCTTTGCATGACGTTTTCTAAGTTAGAACGTAAGCTGTGAATTATGATGAAGAACTTCAAAATAGCCTAAAAAAATCTGTCAGACAATATGTTCTTCTCTATTTTCAATGTTCATATTGTGTACGAGGGTTAAAGATGATCATATCTCATCTACTTCAGGAAAATCTAGTCTTACATAAAGGTTAAACTTACTCTTACTCATTAAACTAAAATACATGGAACGCTATCTGAAGCAAATAATTGAAGCCAAATCTTACACCCAGATAAGCGTGTGTACTGTTTCGAGATTCTCTCGCAGAGGGAAAATTGACTGACTAACTACACACGCGTGTCTGGCTGTAATCTTGAGTGTCTGGGTGTAAGATTTGGCTTCAAAAAATGATTAGACTTTTCTATTACAAGTAGTGTTCCATGTATTTTAGTTCAATGCTCTTACTTCATCAATTTCTGGAACGTTGTCAGCCAAAACTATGACATCCACAAACGTCTGATTCTCGCCAGGTGGTATGAGCCCGCTGTCATTTGTCACCAGTACTTCATTTGAAGCAGGTATCCCAAAGAGTGTGACGTTCCAATTGAACCTCACGACTCCTACAGTTCCGTATTCTCGTACTACAAGAAGTCTGACGATTTTGCTGCCATTCAATGGTTCGGTCACTACGTGGCTCAATGATGAGTCATCAAACCCTTAAAATATTATACATTGTAGTACCCACAAGTACCTAGAAGTCTTGCATTCATTATGTACGTGAACTAAAATTTTCATCTTGCACATTTTAAAAATACTAATTATAGTTTGGAGGGGATTAGAGCGATCCAGTTCCATTGAAACTGCTGTCGAACTTTATGTTTTGTCAGCATCGAATCAACAGGAAATTGCCCTTAAAACTTTAGGAGCTTATGTACGACTATAAGCAAATTAGAGAACATTCACTGGACGACAAAATCTTATAAATCGTCCAGGTTAGTAGAGTACTGAGAAGGACAGTTAGTCTTGATGGTGACAGACGTTTCGACAACCTTGGAGGTAGTCATCTTCAGAATGACACACTTGCCTCAAAGGATGACTACCTCTAAGGTTGTCGAAACGTCAGTCAACATCAACACGAACAGTCCTTCTCGCGACTCTACTAACCTGGATGATCTACATCTACAAACACATAAGAATCCTTTGATTTCAAACCATTTACTTTATAATCTTATAAGCAAAACAAAGACGTACCTATTAATCCATAAGGGTAATCATTTTCTTCAATAGTAACAAAACATTGTGAAGGATCAACAATGATCACACCACCAATGGAGGTGATGAGACGAACGCTAAAAGTTTCATCAAACTCAGGTAGACCATCATCGACGATAGATATTGGTACGGCAGCAGTTCGTTGACCACTTAATAAAGTAACTCTAGTGGCATTAATGACGTAATCTTCACCAGGAGTGGCGCTAATTGGAGTAACCACAATGCCGACACTGATCTGAATTGATTGAATTAATTTTAATAGGTATGTAAACATAATGATAAACATAGCTAGTGACATAAAACTTTTTTATGATCAAATATAGTAAAACACTACGTTTACTACCTCGCCAAATGATCCAGCCTTTCGAACAATGTTCAGATATCCTTGTTTCGTGTCTTCTTTCACATCAACGGCATTGGAGGAAAGTTGCAGCGTACCACTGGCATTGTCATTACGAAGGATGATAACATGCATTAGCCTCTGAGAGCCAATTCTAGGAAAAGCAGCCCTTCCTCCTTGAAAAGAAATGTAACAACAGCTTGAAGAAAAAGTTTCCATGTTCTCCCATAATAACTAATTGTACCTGAATGTTGATTGGTAAATAGCAGTGCTGACGTCAAATTGACGACAACCGTTTCGTTCTCCTCTGGTTTTACATCGTCTAATATCTGTATCATAAAAGTTTCCAAAGTTTGGTTGGGCACAAACTGAAGAAAGCCATCAACGTGGATAAAATCTTCCTTGTCTGACGCTCTGTTATCTCCAGTCCTCCAGACGTGACTGATGCGACTTGTATAATTTACACGCACACTACCCAGAGTACCTTGGTGTCGCACAACACGCAGAGTGATATTACGCGTGGCTTCTCTGACAGCAAGAACACTGGGCTCAAATTCAAATACTCCATAGGGGTCGTCGTTTGCCACAATTGTTATGTTTGAAACAACACCACGAGAAGAAAGACGACCACGGGTCACATTGACAAGTCGCACAGTATAGCATCTCTCAAGTTCTGGAATCTAAAATTAAATAATAATGCAGAGACGAACGTACGGTTAACTTAATTTCAAAATATATAAACATTGAAAATAAGGTTTGATGAAAACAAAACATGACTGAGAATTTTGAATATATTTTGATTGGTTAAAATTAAGATCGTCAATTCTAGGTTTTATCGAATTTCATACCTTATCATTTTTAGGAACAATAACGAACGTTGCCTTAATGTCACCATCTTTCATTGAGACGAAGCCACTTCTGTTCAACCAGTCGACTCCGGGGTCATCGATTTCCCAACCAATAAGAATATCTCCCAAACTACCACGTGATCTATGCAATTCAAGACGAATCGTTTCACCTTCCATGGCGTTTAATCGAAGAAAGAAGACGCGAAGCTGACCACACCAAATGCATCATCGCTGGCGAGAATTGTAATGATAGCTAATCCTCCTGTGCCTATTTGAGCTGTGAATGAACACCAGAAAAGGACATTCAGTATATGAACAAGAAGTATTTATTTTTACTTTTCAAAAACCCACAAACGGATCCATGGACACCCTCTCAGTAATTCATCAAACTATTTTTTCCATACCTCCATTTTTGGGATCATACAGCTCGACTTGAAAAGTCTTGTCGAGCTCTGGATTATTATTATCAATAATGGTAAGATCAATACTTGTGCTCAGAACTCCTGCGTTTAGTGAGAAAGTATCCGCATCATCACGGTAATCTCTATTAGCGATGGCAGTCAATGGTTGTAGCTTCCATGAGCATCTTATGTTTCCTTGGAGAAAAGAATTGTGATCATAACACGATATCATCATAGCTTTGCCTTTGGATACAGTTAAGGCTGTTCCTGTTCATTCATCATTTCACTGTAGAAACTAATTGGTTAAAATAACCATAAAAATTGGTTACCTCTTGATGCATTTGACCACTTTAACCAATTTTTTAAACTTACTTTAACCAATCATATCGTTATTTTAACCAATCAGTTTTTAAAGTGTTCCTACACCTACACATGTTAAATTGCGTAGTTTATATTTTAGCTAGTGTAAAGACTGTTCTTGTTCTCTGTTGTTCATTCATCACTTTCTACATTGACACACGTTATCTTAGTTTATATTTTAGGTAGTGTAAAGACAGTTCTTGTTTTCTGTTGTTCATTCATCACTACCTACACTGACACACGTTATCTTAGTTTATATTTCAGGTTGTGTAAAAACTGTTCATGTTCACTGTTGTTCATTCATCACTACATACACTGACACGGAAGTTATTTAAATTCCCATTGTAGGTCCGCTAAAAAAATGCCAAAAGTAAAATAAAGGTTTCTTGACATTTTGAGCAAAGGTTCCTCCCTCGTATATCAACATAATATTAACAAGATATAATATTTAATTTAGGTTTTCCTAACCTAACATTCCTTGGGCTCTGACAATGAACAATTTAAACGTCCCAATACTTTCGCGCACATTCATTTTGAATACATGATTTAGCTCTGATATATTTTCCCGAGAGACTGGCATTTCGCTGGCAAACTGCAACAAGCCATAGGGGGAATCGTTTTCGGTTATGGTTATGTTCGCTACGAAGAAGTTAAAGCTGACGCTAGCACCGCTTGTTGCTGTACTCTCGTCTTTGCCGTCATTTGACTGGGCCGAAATTAAACGTAGTTGAAATCTTTCAAGTAATTCAGGCATATTATCGTTTACAACAGAAATAGTAAGATCCTAAACAAAATACACAATTCGAAAGATCACTTTTACAAAACTATATATAGTTAGCAGTAAATTATACAAGTATCAAAGAATAGCCAAAGAAATAAGGACACAAACCAACACAACGAAAGTTATGAAAGTCTTTACCTTGACCTTTTCATTGTCAACAAACGTCAATAAACCAGAAGAATGCACGAAGTCGTCTGAAGCAAAAGATCCGTTTTCATTAAAAATCCTCCAAGAAACATCAACCGTACCAAGAAAGCCCAGAGTTCTTTCAACTCTAAATGACATATTCCCAACGCTTTCAGATACCGTTCTCGCCAATGATTGGCCAGTTTCAAACATAAAAAGACCATTTGCATTGTCGCTTTTAACACTGAGAAAGAAAAAAGTTGTGAGATTAAAAATGGGCATTTAATATTCCTTTCGGGCATAGAAAGTTTTTTAGTTCGGAATTACCAGTCAGCAAAGCTTTAGATTTGCTTGAATCGTCTACATCAGCACCTCCTAGACCGCTGACCAAAATGACCGAATAAGATCTTTCATCCTCCGCCCGAGAGTTATCCACTGTCGTTAAGTTAATGAAACGAAACGCAATGCTTTGTGGGTAGTAAAGATATCCATTAATGGGAAGAATGTCAGACACGGGAGTGGCAATGACGCTCACCTCACTATAACGTAAAGAATCATAAAATGTTTAGAGTATAGATTAAATTGTCGTGGAGCAAGGAAAACGCAATGCTTTGTGGGTAGTAAAGATATCCATTTATGGGAAGAATGTCAGACACGGGAGTGGCAATGACGCTCACTTCACTATAACGTAAAGAATCATAAAATGTTTAGAGTATAGATTAAATTGTCGTGGAGCAAGGAAAACGCAATGCTTTGTGGGTAGTAAAGATATCCATTTATGGGAAGAATGTCAGTAAAGAATCATAAAATGTTTACAGGATAGACTAAATTGTCGTGGAGCAAGGAAAACGCAGGGGCCGGTAGCACGAAGCCTGGATAGCGTTATCCATTGGATAGCAATTTTTAGAACTTTATAAAACCTTTTAAAAAACAAAAAATGAAAGATTCGAACTGAGCAACCACTGAAATAAAATATTGTTTCGAAGATTACGAAATTTCCTTTTCGTTTTCGTAAGACAAATACAAACATCTTTTTTAAAAATATGAAAATTTGTGCTGTCCAATGGACAACGCTATCCAGACTTCGTGCAACTGGCTGCAGATCTTTATCATTGATATCATCTGCTTATCACAAGTCAATACCATAATAACAATTTCTACATCTCGTTAAACTCGTGGCTATGAATATCGTGAGATCATGCAACCGGAAATATTTTGGAATGTTAGTGCATCAACAATCATCTTCTTTTTACATTAAAGAAATATAACTGCAAACAGTGACCATGCGAATAAAAGAAATACATTAACTGCCAACCAGTTACTAAATCAAAGAAAAAATAACAACTGCCAACCAGTTACTAAATGAAACAAAAACACGATAACTGCGAACCAGTTACTAAGCAAAAGAAATACAGTAACTGACAAGAAGTTACTAAATCAAAGAAAAAATAACAACTGCTAACCAGTTACTTAATCAAACAAAAACACGATAACTGCAAACCAGTTACTAAATCAAAGAAAAAATAACAACTGCCAACCAGTTACTAAATGAAACAAAAACAAGATAACTGCCAACCAGTTACTAAATCACAATAAAGATAACAACTGCCAACCAGTTACTAAATCAAACAAAAACACGATAACTGCGAACCAGTTACTAAATCAAAGAAACACAATAACTACCACCCTCATATTACAGAATAATACACACTGTGCTATGTGTAATTTCACCTTTGTTGAAGAAATTTTGTGAAGATTTTCACGTCTTGCAACAAGCCATCATAATGATCCACTTTGGGTTTTGTTGCTCCAAGATAGAGAGAACTTTTCTTGTCACCCATGGCGCTGCTGAACTGGAAAGAACTGAAACAATGACACACATTAAACAATTTTCATTTCTTAGTCAAAATATAATTATCTTTTGTCATAAACCGCAGTATAGATGTATCAAGAGATGCACCTTGATCCAATAGACCTTCCATTATAGTAAAACGAGATTCTTGTTTGACTGGAGAGCGCGACCATTACATTATGCCAGCTACCATCAAGGATGTTTGAACCGTTTGGAAATGGTATCTGCAATATTAAAGACAATTTGATTCGACTTACTACATGTGGCGGGTGTTTCTCTAACACGAACCGTTCTTGGACTTGCAGAAACGTTTTTTAATCATTTAAAACCATTAAATTAAACACAAATGGAAGGCTACTTCACGCCAAATAGGAACTCAGCCATTCAACTAATCCAAATCTTTCCATGCATGTTAAAAAAGTTCATTACAAAGTAAGTTATAATTCGGAACTCATCACTTGTCTGGAAGTAAAATTTATCTAGATGGAAGTACATAGGAATGCTTTTCTCTCGGTATCCTTCCAGTTATATATTGGTTCAGTGTTTAAGACCGAAATTACAAATACCTGAATGGATAAACAGGTACATTGAGAAATGAATAAACAGGTAAATTGAAGATGGATAAACAGGTACGTTGAAGAATCTCTTACTGTAAAAGTTCGTTTTCCAGTTGTTGTCATTACTTCAAAAGTTAAATTCACTTTACTAGGATGGCATCAACGAGAAGACGAAATGCGACGTCTCCTGACGGAAGAACTTTTGAAAGAATCGTACCATTCCGGTGAGATTTCGGCCGCAACCAGGCACTGCATTATGACAAAAAAGACATCAGCAAAAGTATCAAATTAATTTTCTGGTTTCACCAGTCAATTATGAATCGAAAAGTTGACAAAACATAAATCGTAGACAGAAATGTTTTTGTAAATTAAAAGTTTAAATGCTTGAGTGAAACTCCTCTACTTTGAAAAAGTGAAATCAGGAATTGAAGTCGATCCAGCCTGCAGCGAGAACTCTATATGAGTGGTGTACATTAAATAAAACAGAGTTTGCAATGCAGGCTGTGTTTGATCAAAGCGGAGTCTAACTGACATCTTGGGTACACAATACATGAACTACGCACGCTTCACATACAAGATATAAAATATTACCTCACTGTGAACTCCTTATCGAGAACAGAGGACAGAGAGTTCAAAACTGCGTAAGAATCTGTCATAAAGTGCAGATATGCTCATGAATTGTTATTCAATAAATAATTTTTGAAAAAGGGAAGTTGCAAATTACATCAAAACATAAACTATCACAAACCAACCATTGCTTGGGGTAAATTCCAATGCAAAACTCCCAGTGTTTGGTCTCTTTATTTCACTATCATCCACAATTCTTGCTCTTCTGCTGTCGCTCAAAAACACGATATCCCAAATTTCTCCTAGATTAGCTACGCCATTAGCTTTATAAATGCACCAAGAGACCTAAAGTCAATAAACAAAATAAATTAAAGTGAATCAATGCCAAAGTGCTATGGGTTTAATAAAACGGTCAATAATCGATTTGCAAAATTATGTTACGAAACTCATCAGCAATAGCCTTTTTACTAAATAAAATGTTAAAAAAACGTGAGTGTGTGAGTGAGTTTTGATTGGCTTGCGGCAACTTTTTTCTCTATTATCTGTTAATCACGTAAATCTTACTCCAACATCTCTGTCCAGTCCGCGCGTTCGGGCTACAGTCAGGTTAGCAGTTGCCTGAAATTCGCGTCCAGGTAACCTATCTTCAGCAACTTTCACGTCTCGAGATGAAGGTGCAAAGACAAAAAGTCCATAAGGATTGTCATTGGTTGGAATATTAATGAAGGCGCGAGTGTAGTTCGATGAAAGCCGAGGGGGTGACGAGAGTGAACCACCTACAATAGACAAGATATATTTACAGACAGCTTGAATTTTTTCAGTTAAGTAATCTATAAATAGGAGATAAAAATCTGGGGCCGGTTACAAGAAGGCCGAATAGCAAATTTTTCTGAACGTTTAAAAAACATCTTAGAAAAGAAAAATATAGGACTTGAAATTCAGCATCAATGAAGAAAATATTGCTTCCGAGATTACAAAAATTTCTATGTCGTATGGAAAATATAAACAACTTTTTTTACAATTTGAAAACATTACTATCCAATGTATAACGCTATCCAGTCTTCGTGAAACCGGCCCCTGTATCAATTCTCATTGTAAACGTTAGCTAAGAACACCATTAACTGGTATGTTTTGAAATTAGATTTAATATTACTATAAAATTTGTCAAGAAAACTTTTTTTAACGAAAGACAAAAAACCACATTTTAAAATCATCCATGTCGCCCTGCAGAAAATAAGTACATCACAATCACCCGTTACATTTTCCAAGACAACTTCAAAAGATTCCTCGTACTCGGCCATATTATCAGATGATATACTTAGTACTAAATCCTTGCTATTCTCACGTTCTCCAAACACCAGGGTCCCCGAGGTTTGGTCAAAATCTTCAGAAATCAAAGCACGAAGGGAGCCGTTACGATATACTTGGTAAATTTGCCAGAAAACAGAAACGCGTCCGAAGGAGCCACGGTCTCTTTTCACCCTGATACACAAAGACGTTTCAAATATCATTTTGAATGACAATGACACATTTCTAGAATAGTTTGGACTTTATCGTAAACATGTTAAACAAAAGATCATTTAGCTTGACAGGCAAAGGACTTCATGTAACAATTCTTAATCTGATAATGATACAATTGAATGCAAGAGCGGATCCAGGATTTCATTCAGAAATGGACGAATCATTAGGAAATGTTGTAATACAAGAACATTAACGTAAAGAAGCCATGAAATTATCTGAGCTCAGGTAGGGATGTGAGCCTCGTGCATCTCCCTCTGGATCCGCGTCCGGTTAACATTGCAAGAATTTCGTTCGAAGTCTTTTATCTTCGTGTATAGCAAATTATAATCCTAAAATATGAGATTTCAGCAATCATAAATATATCATTGTTCACCTGAATCTTGCGTCTTGTCCTTCTTTTGTAGTTTTATTCAAATCATTTCTTGGATCAAAATGAAATATCCCATGCGCATCGTCATTGGCTAATATCGTCACCACAGCCACCACATTGCCATAAATGGACGTATCTCCAGTAGATGACGTAAGCACGACAGTGAAATTTTCATCAGGTTCCGGGCGGTTATCATCAGGAATGAATATCTTTATGTACTTCTGTGTCTCGCCTCGGGCAAAAAAAATCTGTCGGTTTCTGTGGTCATAATCATTGTCAATTGCCATGGCAGTATCGTCAACTATTGTATAGTTCACTGAGATTAATTCACTTGTTCGACCAAGTCGAATCACCCTAAATGTAGCATTTCCACCCTCCAAGACCTTAACTGAAGTCGGGGGTGCAAAATGGATTGCGTCATCATTCCTCAAGACAGTTAGTTGGGCTTCTCTTGGCTTCCCAAGTCTCGAACCACCTTCACTTTTTGTTAGCGCAATGGTGAAGTTTTCATCAGGTTCAGGAATCTATAAAGATATTTTTACACTTAGTAAATAAAAGATGGTTAAAGTTGCAACATATAGCTCATTAGCGAGAGTTTCGGAAACAATTTTAGGGTTTGTACAGACAGTTTTCAACAAACTAACACAATAGCACATACAGATGCTGTACGATACAGATTTACTGTGATCGAATGACATCATCGAATGACATCATCACTGCTACGTTTGGTGGATCTGATCCTGATCATGGAAAAAATTGCTCAAATTTACATTATCAGATGAAAAAAGAATTAACGCAGTTTCAATCTTCCAAAAAAAGATATTACACTAATGTTATTTTGATTTATTCACAAACCTCGTCAGGTAAGGAAACGATTTCAAAGAACGCATATTTTGCACGGTCACCAAATGAAACGTTTCCAGAAGTCGGAGAAATATCCCAAGATGCATTTGCACGCGGTGTAATACTCCACCAAACAATGATGTCACCAAAACGACCACGCTGTCGTTCAAGAACAAACCTTGTTGATCTCCTGTCATCTCCTTTACTCTCCACTGCTCAAAGACAAACGAAAATAAAAACAGAAAATATAATATAGACATCACCTTGTCTATCTAAACACTAAAATGCCAAGTTCTATTATACAAACCAATATAGAGCGATGTATTGGCGAAGACAATAATCCCATTCGCGTCGTCATTCGCTAGGATTGTTACATTAACTTGTGTGATATTACCCAGAATGCCTTGCTGTTTTTGAGGACCATATGGCAAAAGCGTAAATGTTATAGTCTTGTTTGGCTAACACATGAGAAATACATGACGATCAATGATTGGTTAGTTTATGATATGTAACTAAAGACTAGAGTACATGAGAAATACGTGAAGATCGATGATATGGTTAGTTTATGATATATAACTAAAGACTAGAGTACTAAAGGTCAAGACTTTAATCATTACTACTAATAGCAATTTCAGCATTAAAGCTAGCATCATCCTTTGACTGGAAGCTGGTACTTAAAAAATTTCATTATCACTCTTCATTTTCATCAATGGATAAACAGTTTTAAATTCCATCACGACCTAATTTTTTCGTTGTTCACAAGCGATTTGCTAATTTATAATTTTTACATTTGGACAAATCCGGATGATCCTTAACATCAATAAACATCAAATTTCGATCATCAGAAATTGTAAGTTGTGGGACATGAACTTATATCTTGGTAGAGATACTTTTTCAATTCGATAAATACCTCTGGGACATTGTCATCTTTCACATAAAATATTTTCGTTTTTCGCGTAACACCGTTTGGCTCAAAAATTAACACTCCTTCTCCAGATTCAAACTCTGCTGTATCTAAAAATTGATAAGAGACGTTGGTATTCAAAAGTTTTATGACTTCTTTAGGCAAAAGAACCAAATCACCTGACGCTTGAATTTTAACCAAGCGTTTATCCAAATTACCACGAAGCCGAACAACAGTGACTTCCACTTCGTTGTTAGCAACTTCCTTTAAAAATGTATGTTACATATCATAAATGAAGATATTATATTTCACCATCTACTACTCTAACAAATGTTTAAGCTGCATAGCAACTGAAAACTGGTTGCTCATCACTTTATATAAGTCATTTTAATAAGCATCTCATTTCTAAGATCCGATTCAATACATCATATTTATTTTAGAGACAATATGGAGGGTTTGTTCAGCTATTTACGAGGTAAAATGTAAGTTTCTTCTTCCCCCCAAAAAACCGTCGATGGAGATAGATGCTTCTCTCAAACATAAAACATTCTTAATGTCAACGACACTCAAAACTTACAAAAAGCTCCACAGGTTTGACTGCAGCAATTTCGAATATTCCTTCAGCAAAGTCATTTCTGTTTATGGTCAAAATTAGTTCCGACTGTGAAAGAATTGAGAAAATACATAAAACTAAGCTGGCGAGGACAATTTACATCACAAGTTATATTGCGCAAGAGCAAAAAGGCTTTTAATAAAAAATGATCACATGAAATAACTGGAATGTCCTCAGTGCTGACCATAAGAAAGTAATACTGTAAAAAAATTAGTTGTGATCATGGAAGATCATTCTTGCACATACCGAGCTCTCCTGTAATCTCTGATTCGACTGGGAAACATTGACAAGGCGAATTGCGAAAACTTCGTCCAGTTCCGGTTCATCATCGGCAAGAATATTAAGAGTGATATGGACTAAATTCTCCCCTAAAAACGAGAAGACGAAAAATCTCAAATAAAACTGATTATTGTGGTAGATTATACACGGATTGCATCAATGGAAACCATTTTTCACCATCATGATGTTTCATAAGTCAGGCAAATATAGAAGGGTCAGTGAACATCAAAAAACTACCTTTTTCAAATACTAGACTTCCACTGGTCGGTAATACGTCATCACCCGAGTCTGCTCCAATAATACTCCAGGATAATGAAGCTCTATGAAGTGTACCATCTCTTACAACAGGAAGAGTGATGATAGTCTGACCATTCTCCGGTTCATTCACTGACATCATGGTTGACTTAAATCCAATCTCGCCATCCGCGAACTGCGCATGAACTGTAAGGCGTACGGTAGAGCGTGGGCCCAAACGAGGGGACTTTGGTTGAACTAGTAAGTTGTCTATAAATGGAATATTCACACAACCTTGATTTGTAGTTAACTAATTGACATTTACTGGTTCTCTAAAATTACTTTGTCATCTGTAGTTCATTCATTACAACTTCATTTATAAACATTGTCTTTTTTTATATTCTAAATAAGACTTTCTTCGATCATCCCTACCAAAACCCACACACGTTATCTTAGTTTATTCTTTCCGCAGTATAAAGATTGTTCTTGTTCTCTGTTATTCTTCCATCACTACCTACACTGACACACTTTATCTTAGTTTATATTTTAGCTAGTGTAAAGACTGTTCTTGTTCTCTGTTATTCTTCCATCACTACCTACACTGACACACGTTATCTTAGTTTATATTTTAGCTAGTGTAAAGATTGTTCTTGTTCTCTGTTCTTCTTCCTACACACTACCTACACTGACACACGTTATCTTAGTTTATATTTTATCTAGTACAACAGACTGTTCTTTTTCTCTGTTCTCTGTTATTCATCACTACCTACACTGACACATGTTATCTTAGTTTATATTTTAGCTAGTGTAAAGATTGTTCTTGTTCTCTGTTATTCTTCCATCACTACCTACACTGACACACGTTATCTTAGTTTATATTTTAGCTAGTGTAAAGACTGTTCTTGTTCTCTGTTATTCTTCCATCACTACCTACACTGACACATGTTATCTTAGTTTATATTTTAGCTAGTGTAAAGACTGTTCTTGTTCTCTGTTATTCTTCCATCACTACCTACACTGACACACGTTATCTTAGTTTATATTTTAGTGTAAAGATGTTCTTGTTCTCTGTTATTCTTCCATCACTACCTACACTGTGTTATCTTAGTTTATATTGTACTAGTGTAAAGACTGTTCTTGTTCTCTGTTATTCTTCCATCACTACCTACACTGACACACGTTATCTTAGTTTATATTTTAGCTAGTGTAAAGACTGTTCTTGTTCTCTGTTATTCTTCCATCACTACCTACACTGACACACTTTATCTTAGTTTATATTTTAGCTAGTGTAAAGACTGTTCTTGTTCTCTGTTATTCTTCCATCACTACCTACACTGACACACGTTATCTTAGTTTATATTTTAGCTAGTGTAAAGACTGTTCTTGTTCTCTGTTGTTCATTCATCACTGTTATCTTAGTTTATATTTTAGCTAGTGTAAAGACTGTTCTTGTTCTCTGTTATTCTTCCATCATTTCCTACACTGACATACGTTATCTTAGTTTATATTTTAGAAAGTGTAAAGACTGTTCTTGTTCTCTGTTATTCTTCCATCACTACCTACACTGACACACGTTATCTTAGTTTATAATTTAGTTAGTGTAAAGACTGTTCTTGTTCTCTGTTATTCTTCCATCACTACCTACACTGACACATGTTATCTTAGTTTATATTGTAGATAGTGTAAAGACCGTTCTTGTTCTCTGTTGTTCATTCATCACTACCTACACAGACACAAGTTATCCTATAGTTTATATTTTAGGTAGTGCGAAGAAAATTCTATTTGTTTAATCATTTCAATGATTATACATCACATACCAGGATTTATCAATTTGAGCGAAGTTAAAGTTATCTGAAATACAGAATTGGCTTCAATAAATCCGTCCTTTGAAATCACCAAAGTAAACGACGCATTGCGTTCATACGACTTAAGAGTTACAACGTCGTGATTTTTAATGCCAACGTTGCTGGTCTCGTTTCTGCCATCACTTGTATAATATGTTATCAGATAAGCAACAGAGACGTCACCAAATTCACCCCTCGTTCGTGATATTGTGAAGCTAATTGTACGAGAAACATTTGTCTACAACGAAAACATTGACAATGGTTTTGAAAAATGTGGCAAACATGATAAACAGTATAGAGATTTTAAAGAAAACTCTTATTTTAAAATCCACTCGTAAAATAATAAAAATGTCGCCACCCTCCGTTGGAATGCCATTCAAAACAAGGGTGTAATGTAGTGGAAACAGCAACGAAACTGGTTAGCTTATTTTGCCAACCACTTGCAAAGCCGATTCCTGTCTAGAAGTCTAGATTCTAGGACAGATTGGCTCATGATCCATATTATACAACTTACCATATTGAGGAAAGTATCGTTTGCGATTTGAAATAGCCCATAAACATCGTCACTATCCCTCACAATCACCCTCACGAATCTGAAAGACGGATCATTTGTAACTCTTCCATTGGTGACCGACTTGAGTTCAAAAATAAACGAAAAGGCCGTTTCAGGTATCACGTCATCAGTTACATTAACGACCACCATCTTTGTTCGCTCGCCATCAAAAAAAGTCACCGTACCATTTAAAGGTGAGATTTGCTGAGCTAGATCGTCAACGGTGGCATGCAACAGCCATGAAACGTTGACCAAACCATGAGTACCAGCATTTCTATATATCGTCAACACAAGACTATTTCTTGTTCCATCTTCATCTAATGTAAGGTTTTTCATATCATCACGCACTATCACAAATACACCTGCATAGTCGTCATTTTTCTGTATCTGTATGGTACACACGTATGGGAATACTAAACTTAGATCTGCGCTCTGATTGGTCAGACGTACGGTAAAATTTTCTGATGTCTCTGGTACGTTGTCATTAATGATGGTAACATTAATTCTAGCCCTAGTCTGCCCAGGATGAAACATCACTAATCCCCGACCGTGTGTAAAGTCCTGGCCAGCGACGGCACTACCTGATTGTAGGTACCACGATACATTACTGGTACGTGTGACAGATGCTATCGTATTGGTACCACTCTGGTCCAGACCTTTATACACCCACAACTCAACGTATGTTTGATTCTCAGGAATGGTTATATGTCCTAGAGCAAATCTGACAGGAATGTCGTTCGCTAGAATTGTGACTGTGGTCTTTGCAAGAGTCATGTTTAAACGAGCGCCACCTGATACTGACGTCAATTCAAAATTAATAAACTCATCCTTTTCTGTTTTCTAGAAATCAAAAGGAAAAACGTCAGTTGAGGTGAGCATTTACAACAGAGCTTCAGAAGGTCGTTTTGCGAAAATTACAAAGTTTTTCATGACATTCAGATAAATATAAAAAGGTGTTAGTAAATGTAGTATAAAATGGAGGAAACTAGGAGAGGAAGAGAGACAAAAATGAAAGACGAAGAAATCGAAACGAGGAAAAAATAGAGGAGAGAAAAGAAGAAAAAGGACAAAATTAAAAGAGGTGGAGAAAGAGGAAGACAAAGAGATGTAAAAAGAAAAAGACAAAGAGAAATAAAAAAGATGAGAAATGAGAAAGAGACGAAATATATAGGAAGGGGAAAATAATACATTATAAATTTAGGTTCTTTCGCAATCACCAACATGTATAGTCATAAATTAAAAGACACCTAATTCTGCTAGTAGCTAAGCACACGTCAAAATCAATTACGGTCAAATCAGTCAACTAAATTCAGAACAAAAACAAATTCATAAACGCGGCCTGGAGTAGTTCTGGTAACCAACCATGTCATGACGAACATAAAACACAGCGTGGCCAACACTGATTCCATCTTTGAAAATCAATGAACCAGACAAAGGATGAATATCGTTTGCCGCTGTCAAAGATGTGGCCTTAAAGAAAAGAATAAATGAGACGTTGTAAGCTGTACTTTCTACAGGGTAACTGTATTAAGGAAAAACTTATAAAATACTTTAATATTCAATTGTGCTCACATTCCACTGGACTGTAATTTGTCCAAATGCACCAACGCTTCTTCTTATTTGTAATTTCGCCATTCGATCAAATGAAGAAGACGCAAGTGGTTCTTGAACACGTAAACCGTTGGGCTGTTGTAAGAAAAAGAAGATTCATCTGTTTAAGGCTTGCAGTTATAAGAGCCAACATCTTCACCCGAAGCCACATTGGGGTCCCCTAAATATTTGTGAAATATGTAGAGGAAGTCGCTCCCTGTCGCTATCAAATACAGTCACAACAAAAGTCACTCCAAGAACGTAAAACAACACACAATGTTTTAGGCGAGGTTTGTCTCCGCAGAAAACTCACCATGTCAAAACCTAACACTCCGTTACCATCATCATTAGCTAAAATCTTGATGAGAGACATTCCAACACCAATCGTTGCATTTCCTGATAGTATCTTCAGTTGGACGTAAAATTTTTCATCACCTTCTGGTATGGAGTCATCACGGACAAAAAATTGACATCTAGACGATCTCTGATCCTTCTGGATTTCTGCAGTTTGCACTTGAGGATTGTGGAAGTCAGCTGTAGAGTTCAGTATCTAAAGATGGAATGGTTTAAGTGATTATTTGTCTTTTGAAAGCAGGGGGTCATCCATCCTTCTGTCGAATATTTTCACAAAGGATGAACAAATGTTTCAATTTGCATCAATCTAGTATCCTGGAGTAATCTCATGTAGAACTTTGTTTCCTTTTACACTCCAATCTGGTGTCTTCGTTAAGATAAGAGAGATGCGGCGACGAAACTCTAGGGTCTATGTACTCCAGTCTAATATCTTCGTCAGATTCTTCAAGATATGACATTCAAATCGTAGACATTATATTTACAAAGCAGTTTTTTCATGTGCATACCATATCGATGTGAGCGTACAAAAATACAAACCGTGCATCTAAAGGAAATCCTGCTTTTGGTCAATGAGCTACTGTCGATATTCAAAATCACTTCATCGAAATCCCTTTCTTCCACTTCCACCACTGTTTCATTGAATGAGATTGTCAGCGATGACGTTGAAGACAGGGCAGAGATAATCATGAACGATGCCCAGAGACTTTGATTCATCTAAATTAAAAATAAGTCAAAAATATGATTCATACAATATGTATATATATATATCGGGCATCGTAAATATATGTAGTGATGTTGAAAAAAATCACGAAAACTACAGATTCATCCCGACAAGCCTGTTTCGTGGTTTCTCACTCTTCAGGGGATTTAAGAGTGAGCAATCACGAAACAGGCTTGTCGGGATGAATCTGTAGTTTTCGTAATTTTTTTCAACATCACTACATCTAGCACTTTTTATACGGAGAATCATCATATATAAACTTCTTATATTAATATACATATATATTGACGATTATGTAGCGAGTGCTTTAACCTCGTGAGAGTTTTTGCGATGTACTGTGATTTTTGTATCGCTCCGGTAAATCACAGGTTCTTTTTTTAAACGTGTCCGAATAATCATGCAAATCATACGGCGGGCAGGGATTGCGGGTATGAAAATTTGGATTATTGCAAAGTGAGTGCTTACAGCCATGAAAAAACTCATATTTAAAAACAATAGAAAAGATGTCTTTCTTAGGTACACGCACGTTCGTACACCTGAGAGAGGATGGCCAGATATGCAGCAGTACATCGGTGTACATTCTGAACTTCTTAAGACCAACTACAGCTCTATTGCCGAAAAAAATTAAGTTATCAACAGCAAACCAAAGATAATCTGCTCTTCTTCCTTGAAAGTTGAAAGTCTGTGTAATCCGAGACCATAACGCGTGGTGAAGTTTACATAGCAACGGAAAACGAAACCACCACGTTCAGCAAAACCAGACAAAAATCACAAGAGGCAATACTAGAATTCTTTGCGTGAAACGGCTTTTCATCATTAGGAAAACGTTCATTTTCTACCGCCATATATGATGATGGAAAAAGTTATTTGTACGAAAATAAATGTCAAGTTAATTGATGTTTATAAACAAATAAATTTATGAACAGAAGAGAAGTCGGCGTTTTGCATTCTGTAAACATTAATCTATAAAACAAGATAAAATTCAATTCCGAATCCTTATGTATCATTTCATAAAAGGAGGTTATTTAACTTCAGGAGTCAGTTAAATTGTCTTGCGCAAATTGTTTTGATTTGGTAACCAAGGACGCTTTGTCGCTTGATTAAATGCACTGTAACGAAAACCTATTCTAAATGTGATTTACAAACTTAATGTCTAACTTACTAATGATGGTGCACAGAAGTTGCAGCTACGTTTTGCAAAACAAATGCAACGATAGATTGCGATAGAAAATTCATTATAGTTTAAAATATCACAGCTTATGACAGGTCGCTAAGAACGACGTCTTCGTATGAACGAGCAAAGAAATTTTGGGAAAAAAACGAATTAAATAAGCACAATTCAAAATTTTCAGCAAATAGTAATTGGTGCACTCGAACAAATAATCACGGAAATTTGTTAACTATCAAAAAAATCTGTAACAGGATTATACATACCATTCAAATACTCGAACCATCAATATATATATATATACCTTTCTGGCTTTCTCTGTCTGCGTAAACCAGATTGTCCTCACAATCAATTTGGACGCCTCTGAATTTATTCACTTGAATTTGATCCTTCAAACAGCCGAAACATGTTTACTAAACGCTCAGTACAATCAAGTTCTAGTATTCTACTTGAAAATTTTTGTTGAAATTTTCGTACATAAATTAAATTTTGCAAAGTCACTGCTGACCATTGTCTTTCTTGAGCCCGCACTATGACAACGCGTTTTTCACACTAATCAGTGGTTTTTCGTAGTTTTTCAAGCATTGTTCTCTTCCTGTTGCCTAGATATACCAATCACAAACTCACAATACCGCAAGGTTTTTACAAAAGATTTTTTTACCCAGAAACCTGTGGTCTTTATTTTGTTTGAAAAACGTGTATCACTCACATTTATGGTACGCACAGGCATGCCTTAAAAGTGAATTTTCCTTGGACTTTTTGCGTCGATCTTTTGGTTACTAGCATAAAAATGTCAAAAATATTCAACAATAAATATATAATTTATTTGGCTCATATTCTTCCATGCAAGCAAGGAGTAAATTGGCCTAATTCATCCAGGTTCTAAATGCGGTCTTTGACTTACACAAGCACAGCTAGATTACGTCATAGTTTATTCGAAATATCAAATATATAAAAATATACAATCTACTTTGGCTATGTGCGCAAACATAACAGACAGCAATATGGAAACTGGATGAAATGGGCTACGTAGGATTTTTGAAAAATCCAGAGTTACATACAGCAGAGACTAAATGGCACAACTAATATTTTCACGACACAAAATCTCTATGCCGGCTGGCTATTTCTTCTCCACGCAAGACTCCTTTCCATCCTGGTTGTGTTATATAATTTACGCAACAATTAACATGATAATCAGTCATATCTAATATGACTTGAAGTAAATAATCCAAGAAAATTTATCGCACAACGAACAACTCAGTGGAATCCACAAAGAGTATTGACTTCTTAACTTCTTAAAAAAGCAATTACTTTTAAGTTTGCTGCAATGTCCAGTCCATACTGAAATGAATTCGATCTCACAATGTGAACATAGTTTAATTTATACAAGTTAGCTACCTCGTCCTAAAGGTCAGCAACTAATGTCTAGCAATGCCTAACCCTTTCTTTACCACCATAATTGTTTTACAAGTCATATTTACTATAATATAATACATTTATTAAACGGTGGGGACATAAAAGTCCCGTCGGTAAAAAAAGGGTAACAGAACACGTAACCAAGAAACATTCACGGACATTTTCAAATTTCAAACTATATCCACAACGAAACTTTACAAGATTCCTCGCACATACACATCAATGACATCATTGCTTCAACATAGTTGCCAAACGAAAAGGGGACTGGGACTGGCATGTCATCCTCCGAATCTTAGCTTCTACTACTCACTTCAATATTTGTGCATGTATTTTGGGGCAGTTTTCACAGCATCTCTCTCTCCATGTCTTGAACAAACACAATTCGCTCAACGATGGTTTTCGCAGCAAATTACAAAAGTGAGCATCGCCGTATGATTGCTTACATCTTCTGTTTATTGGCGGCTTTCGGTCAACTAAAATAATAGCATGTATATTATTGGTTGTAACGATTCACCGTTCATATAAATTGCGATGGCATGACAACCAACTGATTGTTCATAAGAGTCTTTCAAATAAAGCTCAATTATGTTAATTATCCACAAAAAAAGATATACATGGACAAGAGAATACCTAACGATGAAGGGCATTCCACAAGTGCGCATGCTTGAAAGTTGGACGGCTTGCTCTCTCTGTTACAACCTCTAGCAAAACCACCAGTTTCCAAATCCCTGCAAATGACCCTTCTTGATCGAATACCTCCGCCACAGGACACTGGGCACTAAAACAGCATGGACTCAAACATTACGTCAGGCAATCGCCAACAAAGTCTGAAACAAAATCCCTCAAAGTCATGGACGTTGAATGACAGAACCATTCATAAATTACTCACCCTGTACCAGTCCCCAGTCTCCCACTCTTTACACTTAGACAGCTGACATCTTTTTCGCCCAATTGGTTTCGTGCGCATGTCACACCTTCTGTCTTCACCATGACACCAAACACGACGCGTCATTTCTGCCTTCTTGCACGAACCTTTACACTACCAAAAGTGTAAGAGGAAAGTTAAAAAAGATCAAAGACGTCATTGTTCAAAAAACAATTTTGCTGTGGAAACACTTGATTATTGAACATTAATAAACCTACTTTACTCCAAGGACCCGTCTTCCAGCTGGGACATTCGGCTTTACAATGCCCACGCACAACCGGTTTTTTGCTTTGGTCGCAATCAAGTTCATTTTCCGAAGTGCATGTGACAAAACGCGTCCGCATTCCATTGGGACATTTACGTAGAGTAATTTTACATTTTGACCAGTTACCAACAATCCATACAGGACAGCCCATATTATTACAATCTTCACGGTTAACAGGCTTCTTTTCTTTACATTGTAAACTTGAACTACCCGAACATTTAACTGTACGAGTTCTCTCTCCAGAGCCACAAGACTTGGAACATTCACTCCAATTACCTACAATCCATACAGGACAGTCTATATTATTACAGTCTTCACGGTTAACAGGCTTCTTTTCTTTACATTGTAAACTCGAACTACCCGAACATTTAACTGTACGAGTTCTCTCCAGAGCCACAAGACTTGGAACATTCACTCCAATTACCTACAATCCATATAGGACAGTCTATATTATTACAATCTTCACGGTTAACAGGCTTCATTTCTTTACATTGTAAACTTGAACTACCCGAACATTTAACTGTACGAGTTCTCTCTCCAGAGCCACAAGACTTGGAACATTCACTCCAATTACCTACAATCCATACAGGACAGTCTATATTATTACAGTCTTCACGGTTAACAGGCTTCTTTTCTTTACATTGTAAACTCGAACTACCCGAACATTTAACTGTACGAGTTCTCTCTCCGGAGCCACAAGACTTGGAACATTCACTCCAATTACCTACAATCCATACAGGACAGTCTATATTATTACAGTCTTCACGGTTAACAGGCTTCTTTTCTTTACATTGTTGACTTGAACTACCCGAACATTTAACTGTACGAGTTCTCTCTCCAGAGCCACAAGACTTGGAACATTCACTCCAATTACCTACAATCCATACAGGACAGTCTATATTATTACAGTCTTCACGGTTAACAGGCTTCTTTTCTTTACATTGTAAACTCGAACTACCCGAACATTTAACTGTACGAGTTCTCTCTCCAGAGCCACAAGACTTGGAACATTCACTCCAATTACCTACAATCCATACAGGACAGTCTATATTATTACAGTCTTCACGGTTAACAGGCTTCTTTTCTTTACATTGTAAACTCGAACTACCCGAACATTTAACTGTACGAGTTCTCTCTCCAGAGCCACAAGACTTGGAACATTCACTCCAATTACCAACAATCCATACAGGACAGTCTATTTTATTACAGTCTTCACGGTTAACAGGCTTCTTTTCTTTACATTGTAAACTTGAACTACCCGAACATTTAACTGTACGAGTTCTCTCTCCAGAGCCACAAGACTTGGAACATTCACTCCAATTACCTACAATCCATATAGGACAGTCTATATTATTACAATCTTCACGGTTAACAGGCTTCATTTCTTTACATTGTAAACTTGAACTACCCGAACATTTAACTGTACGAGTTCTCTCTCCAGAGCCACAAGACTTGGAACATTCACTCCAATTACCTACAATCCATACAGGACAGTCTATATTATTACAGTCTTCACGGTTAACAGGCTTCTTTTCTTTACATTGTTGACTTGAACTACCCGAACATTTAACTGTACGAGTTCTCTCTCCGGAGCCACAAGACTTGGAACATTCACTCCAATTACCTACAATCCATGCAGGACAGTCTATATTATTACAGTCTTCGCGGTTAACAGGCTTCTTTTCTTTACATTGTAAACTTGAACTACCCGAACATTTAACTGTACGAGTTCTCTCTCCAGAGCCACAAGACTTGGAACATTCACTCCAATTACCAACAATCCATACAGGACAGTCTATATTATTACAGTCTTCACGATTAACAGGCTTCTTTTCTTCACATTGTAGATTCGAACTACCCAAACACTTAACTGTACGAGTTCTCTCTCCAGAGCCACAAGACTTGGAACATTCACTCCAATTACCAACAATCCATACAGGACAGTCTATATTATTACAATTTTCACGGTTAACAGGCTTTTTTTCTTCACATTGTAGATTCGAGCTACCCGAACACTTAACTGTACGAGTTCTCTCTCCAGAGCCACAAGACTTGGAGCATTCACTCCAATTACCTACAGACCATTTAGGGCAAGGCATTTCACCACAAGCTCTACTGAAAGATGGTTTGAGAACATCTAAGCATTTACCAACAAGGCTATTCTTGCAGATAACAGTACGTCTTTGAATACCTCCATCACAAGATTTCGAGCATTCGGACCATTCACCAGTTGACCATTCAGGGCATGGTAAATATGAGCACTCTTGGCTTGTTATCGGTTTGTCTGCTACTGAGCAATTACCAAACTTACTATTCACACAAGTGACATTTCTAATCTTAATGCCCCCATTACAAGATTTTGAGCATTTTGACCACTGACCAGCAGACCATTCCGGACACGGTTTGTTGTTACAATCTGAGGTAGTTTGAGGTTTGTCACTCACTAAACAACCGCCAAATTCCTTGTTTTCACACGAGATGTTTCTGACTTTTAACCCACCACCACAGGACTTAGAACAATCTGACCAATCACCAGCACTCCATTTTGAACAAGGTGCAACTGCGCAAGACCGACTACTGTTTGGTTTTTCATCAATAGAACAATCACCAAATTCATTATAAACACAATGGACGCTTCTTGTCTGAAATCCACCACCACAGGATTTAGAGCACTTAGTCCAATTGCCAAGAGACCAAACAGGACATGGTTTAAGACCACAATCTTGAACAACAATTGGCTTTAAATTGTCAGGACACTTCCCAACGTGCTTGTTTTGACATGTCACATTCCTTGTTTGAATGCCTCCTCCACAAGACTTACTGCAATAGCTCCAATTTCCGGTGGACCATACAGGACATGGCATATTACTACAAGTCTGATTTGTAGTTGGTTTAGTGTCAAGACGACACTCGCCAGACATATTTACACATTTAACTTTCCTAAATTGCACCCCACCATTACAAGTTTTGGAGCATTTGGACCATGATTCAGTTGACCAATAGGGACATGGGACATCGCCACACGTTCGATTACTCACAGGTTTAGTACTTTTTTCACACTCACCATCATCATGGTTGTTGCAAATGACTTCTCTAATTTGGGTTCCGCCATTACAAGACTTGGAACATTCGGACCATGAACCAGTAGACCAATAAGCACATGGTAGATTAACACACTTCTGCAAGCTACTAGGTTTGTTGGTTGATGAACAACGTCCGATCCTGTCATTTCTACAAGAAACATTACGTGTTTGAAATCCATCTCCGCATGTTTTAGAGCATCGTGTCCATTCGCCAACGTACCAAAAAGGGCAAGCCACTTGTCTGCATTTTCTGACAGTACGTGGCTTGTTTTCTTTTACACATTTTCCAACGTGTGAATTTGCACAGAGAACAATCCTAGCCTTCTGACCACCCCCACAGCTCTTAGAACACTTTCCCCACTTGCTAACCTTCCATTGAGGGCATGGCAGTATACCACACTTTTGATGAGCTGGGGGTTTGTGTTCAAGGGGACAATCGCCGACTTGGCTGTTGTTACATACAACATCCCGATATCGAACACCACCATTGCAAGATTTTGAACAACGAGACCATTTAGTCGCAGTCCATTCGGGACAGGGAAGCTCTCCACAACGTAATGTGGACGCAGGTTTCTTTTCAGAACTACACTCTCCGATTTCGTTGTTCTTACATGACACCCATCTCGTTTTGAAGCCACCATTACAAGAACTTGAGCATGCAGACCATTCGCTAACTGTCCATTGAGGACATAATACGTTGCCACATGGCCGACTACTTATAGGTTTAATCTTCTCCAAGCAATTACCTACATGACTATTGTTACAAGACACCACTCTGTTTTGTATTCCACCTTCACAAGTTCTTGAGCAGTCAGTCCAATTGCCAACCACCCAGTGTGGACAAGGAAAATTATTACATGTTCTTCGATATCCTGGCTTCTTCAAATGTTTACAACTAGAGCCAGAGTTACTTTGGCAGTACACAAGTCGAACTTGAACACCACCACCACAGCTACGAGTACATGGTATCCAATATTTCACTATCCACTGAGGACATCGGCCAGAATAACACGATTGGTATGTAACTGGTTTGCTGACATTAGAGCAACCAATACCAGCACAGCTCACGTTTCTTGTTTGTGTACCATTTCCACAAGTCGTTGAGCATTGAGACCAATTTCCCGCAAGCCAATCAGAACACTTCTGCTTTTGGCAAAATCTCTCTACGATCGGTTTAGGTTTTGTGCAGTTGTTTTCACCCTCATCACTGCACCTTACATCACGTTTTTGAACACCTTCACCACATGTTACGCTACAAGAGCTCCAATTACCAATTACCCATTGTCCACAACTCGGCATAATACATTCTTTAAACGACAGTGGCTTTTTGGAAGCTAGACATTGTCCACCATCGCAAGAGACGATGCGCCTTTGTTGACCACGTCCACAAGTCACGGAGCATGGACCCCATTGCAACGAGCTCCATTGACCACAAGGAGTCTCCTTGCAAGGTGTCTCAACTGTTGGTTTACCGGAGCATTTCCGGATATCACTGTGGACACAAGATGCGTTACGCTTTGAAAAGCCATGCCCGCATGTTGCATTGCATGGTCCCCAGCGTGACACAATCCACGAGCCACATCGCGACACGAAGCAATCGCGCGTTGACTCAGGCATCTCGAGAACATCACACTGTGAATTATCGTCATCACTACAGTACACTTGTCTCTTTTGAACGCCCTCACCACAGCTTCCTGAACATGGTCCCCAGTTTCCTGTCACCCATACCATGCAGTTGGCATTATTGCAAGGCCTAGTCGCATTTGGTTTCTGTGCATTGTCACAGGAATCGCTTAGACACCATACTGATCTCCTCTGAATACCTCTACCACATGTTTCTGAGCACTAAAAAATCAAAAACATGTTCAAGTCATACTCTTTTTTTTCCATGGCCGTTACTCAAATCCAATTGCTCATAATACCTACCTCTGTCCAGTTTCCAGTCTCCCAAATGTTGCATGGACGGTAGTAGCACGGTTTAACACTTTTGGGTGCGCTTAACGCACATTCTTCAGATGCAGATGCGTTACATGAAATGTTGCGAGTCTGTACTCCAATACCACAACTCACTGAGCATTTACTCCAGTTACCCACCGTCCATTTCGAGCATTGCGACCTGTTACATGGCTGGACACCAAAGGGTCTTGTTTTTTCATCACACGAGTGTACAGGATCACTGCAGGTAACGTTACGTGATTGAAACCCTTTTCCACAACTGACAGAGCATTCCGACCATTTGCTACGTAACCATTGAGGGCACTTTTCCATTGTACAATTTTCCTCAGTTTTCGGACGAGTGGAATTCGAACAAAATTTGAAAGTACATGAAACGTTTCTCATTCTAACACCTTTGCCACACGATGCAGAACAAGCAGTCCATTTACCCACAGTCCAACCAGAACACTACAATAAAATAAGGGAGCAGCACGTGTAAAAAATTTACTTTGAACTCATGAGGTTTTAAAATTCACACAAAGATAACGTCCAGCAATGTAGGTTGCTGAGTAAGCTGTAGGGAAAGAGAGAATTTTTTCAATGCCAATACATAAAATATAACTATAAGATAATGTGAGTCAATGTGGGAAGGGATAAATTGATAACTATTTTTTTTCCACCTTAAATTCATCAACGCACCTTTTCAAAGCAGATCTTTTCCACAGACGGTTTTTGTGTTTCATCGCATGTGAAATTTTCATGGCTTACTTCACATGTCACGATTCTACTTTGAACACCTTTTCCACAGATCACAGAACAGTTGCTCCAGTCTCCTGTCTTCCAAACCGGGCACATGAAGCTAGAACACGATTGCAGAGACTTTGGCTTTTCTTCAGGTAAACATAAGCTTTCGTCACGATCGTCACATGACACATTTCTACTCTGTGAGCCATTACCACAACTCGCGGAACATTCACCCCAAGGTCCAACGCGCCAACGAGAACAGGCTTCACCAAAGCATGTGCGATTGTTTATTGGTTTAGTTAAAACGTCACAACGAGACTCATTCCCAGGACACTCTACTGCTCGATATTGGCGCCCAGGACCACACATAGAGGAGCACTAGTAAGTATTAACAGCAATTAGACACTGAGTCAAATGACACAGAGTGGCCATACATGCAAATGTTTTTACTGGACTTGGTCTGATGAGATTAGAACGTATAAGCTAACCAGCATCTCCGCGGATATCAAATATTATTTACACAAATTTGAGCAACGAATACTCGATAGGATATTTTTATGATAGTAACATGTCTGGAGATATAAAATCAAAAAATATACGCCTAAATTTTATCAAATAGCAGTCGCAGCGATATAAAGAGCAGCCAGGTATAGTTTACCATCAATGTTACACGTCAATTATGCAAGCATTAATACTTACTGTTGTCGACAGTCAACAACAACAAAAACAGTTCTTCTCAGGACTATACTAACCTGGAAGATCTACATTTACAAACATGTAACGATATTCCCGAGTCCAAACCATTTACTTTATTAATACTTACATTGGACCATGGTTGTACAACCCAGCAAAGAGGCTGTCTACAAACACCTGTAGCGCTTGGTTTTTCCTTGCGACAGAACGAATCATCGATAATTCTTTGTATATTTCGAATAACACGAGTACAGATCACAGGACGAATTTTCACACCTTCGCCACAAGTTGTCGAGCATTCGTGCCACGCTCCAATCCACCAACTATAAGGAAGAAAAGCGACAAAACTCCATAACTGTAATAATTAACAGAGATATGAGCAAAATCAGCGATATCAGCGTAATCCTCCTTGCCATAACTATCACAGAAAACAGTTATAAAGCCCATAACTGCTAAAAAGAACAATGATAATCCCCATCCCATAATTGAAACCATACAAAAACCAAGGAAAAAAGCGGATAAGATTGAGGTCATCATGCTTATCATAGTGCGATCAATGCATTTAGTTGCTAAAATACATGCAACAAAGGCATGAAATACTAATAGTAATAAAATAGTAAAAAAGTATCTTTCTCACCTTGGTGGGCATTCCTTACGTCGACAGCGTTTCTTCACAAAGCGAATTAAATGTCTACAAAGTCTATCATCTACAGCATTATCCTGCTCATCAACACATAGCTTATCTCGAGTTCGAATTCCTAGAAGTATTGAATGATAAAAAACAATCAAACTTTTAACAGCGTTTTGAATAGCGACTAACAACCCGGAAGGTCGACTTTCGAAAATGGCTTGGAAGTTGTCCCGGCATTTTCCTTTCATTAAAGATTTCCATTGCGTGGAATATTGTCGTATAATCAGAAAGAAAACACTTATTTTCCTTATTTGTTTCCTAATAGTTTAAACAGCCACCTTTATTTGTTTTTCGTTCTTCGGGGAAATGCACGAAAAACAAATAAACTGTTCTCTGGAAAAACACTGCGACAGATTATACTTGCAACTGTTTTGGATCATTTAAGGAAAAATCAACCAATCTATATCAAAGCTCTACATTAAAAAATAACAATTCCACTATAGCGCTTACCTGAGCCACAGGAAACTGGACACGGAGACCAGCGGCCGAATTTCCAGCGAAATTTCTTCGGTTTAAAGGTCCCATTTCTGACAACGTCATATTGCACTTTTATGCCAGGATTTTTCACACCGTAGGTCTTAAGCACCTAAGATGAATGTTCAACTTGAATTTTAACAATCAGATGAACTTCGAATAACGCAAACTGACAAAGTACTACGAGTTAGATGTCGCAAAGTCGACGTCCCTACCATTACATGCACGTCTTCTTTAATTGGTCCTTTTGTCTTGAATGTGTCTTTGTTGTGCTTTCGTATGTATTCACCAGTCACTCCCGCTACATCATATTCCCTACTCCACTGAATGATATAATTACCATTGAAGTAGTAATCACCTGATGGCGATCTCAATGCGATAAAGTTAGACGAGCCCCTCCTTTCTTGTATTATGATGTTACGAGATCCAGCAGGAATTACGGCAACCTCAGTGTAGCCTTGAAAAGAAAAATATTTCACTTAAAAGTTAGACAAATCAAGTGCCCCAATCCTATCAGCAAAAACTTCCATTAGCGATATAAAAACTTGGTGTAATATCTAATGTATTGGTGAAAAAATTTTTTCAATTTGGTCAAATTGTCTTCTTGCTATGGAGGTTTAAAGTTGCCTTTCAATGGATCTTGTCCGTCATGGCATGAGGTCTGGGTCTAGTCAAATTCTGACGTCATCCAAGGTAGTTGGGATATATATCTTGTATCGAGGAATCCCTTGCCTGACGTCACAAAAGTAAGTCATTCCAGACTTTTCGGAGTCCATTATAAGGAGTATTTTTGTTAACTTTAAATAATAATAATAATAATAATAATGGATAATAATAATAATAATAATAATAAGCCATAATAATGGAATGATTTGATAAACTTAAAAACGTTTTTCACTGATACGTTGAAAATAACACTTAAATTTAAGAACGCAATTAAAATATTTTGCTGAAAGGGGCAATTTAAGCGACGCATACATCATTATACAAAAACATGAAAAGACAGAAAGTTGGGCTTAATACTTCAGAAAAACGCACATCTGTGACATAAGTGGACAGCGAGCTAGACCTCGGACAGTAAGAAGTTTGAGAATGAATCGTTTTACGAAAAAATTATTGTTTGAATAGACTTAAAACGTATAACTTCAAAAATCAAGACCTCACAACAACAAATGGTCATATTTTCATCAAGAGAAACACAAACGAACCGTAAAACACTACATACAGTGCATGCCGACATTTTTAAAGCCGCACTAATATTGAAACATCACTAATCGAGTTATGCCCATTGAACCAAAATACATCGAGCGCTACCTGTAATAGAAAAGTCTAATAAATTCTTGAAGCCAAATTTTACACTCGGATACGCGTGTGTAGTCAATCAATTTTCAGAACTCGAAACACTGCACACGCGTGTCTGGGTGTAATCTCGCGTGTCCGGGTGTAAGATTTAGTTTCAATTGTTTGCTTTAGGTAGCGCTTCCTGTATTTCAGTTCAATGGTTATGCCGACATATATCATAAAATGTACCTCCTCCAAGTGGTTTTTCATATAAAACATGTTTCGTTTCACAACTACTCCCATCACCACGACATACGCCACATTTGTCCTCCCGCGCGTTTGAATAAAGTACATTATCACAGCCAACGTGCTGCAAACATAAAATGCACTAAGATTTTGGTGTCAAACTTCATTTTTTCCAATCTGATGATAAAAGCTTGCACCGTTTAATCACAGTTAACAGCAGGTGGAAACATCTGCTAACTTGTAGCAAAATGTCGCATAAAAGCAACTCGACCCTTCGACCAAGGCCTTAAAGAGATGCACGCTACCTCACATTTTCCTTGGACACATATATTTCTTGTTCCATGATTGCACGGAGTTCCATCCACACCTTGAATGAATTTTCTGATCATTACAACACCGTCACCAACCACAGGAGTACATCGCAACTCACAGGGATTTTCTAAACACATTCATTAAATTAGGATGTGGTCGATCTACAAAAGATATACTGTAATCCATCCATCAAAAACACTTTATGATCAAGACAAACATTTTTCATCGGCGAGCATTTAATTTGCTCTAACCGAGCAAAGACTGCAAATGGCGCGTAAAATATAGGCCAGAAACAAAATTTCAAGATCTCTATTGAAGAGAGTTTTTTCCTCTATAAAAATTATGTTAAATGAAGTGTACTGAACCCAACTTAACTTGTGACTTTCTAAATATTTCTCATCTTGAAAACCAAAACTTATTTCGACAAGCAACCTACATGCTTTGCCCCTACATTTGTAATGTGCAATACTAACTTTCGTCTTGTCGAGCCGTCCATTCGTACGTCCTTCCGTGAACGACAAAACTTCGAAATTTTTGGCACTGAATTTCGACGGGATTAACAACACCTTCAGGACAATCCTTTTAGAAAAATCAAGAACAATGAACACCATAACATATTAAAATGAAGTGACGGAGAGAGGATATTCATCAAAGGACATACTTGCAGGTTGCACGTGCTGTGTTGTTCCCACTCCCCAACGCAGTAAGTCCCGCCGTTTTTTGGCCTAAAAACACGTCATTTGATAAACTTGTATTCAAATAAGAAGTCAAACAGGGAGTAGCCTTTTGGCAACTTTACAGGAAAAAGGGGGAGGGTCATCAGTAAAAAGGGGGAGGGGGAGGGAGGTAAAAACAAGACTGAGTGTGGTGATAATGGCAGTTGTAAAAGTGCTCGATTTAAATCTCTACTATTCCAAGTTTCCACGTTAACTCGAATTAATTCAAAAAAGTGCATTTATTTTTACAGAAAGTGAATACCTCGGATCATTACACTTTCGAATTCTTCTTCGAACACCAAGACCACAAGATCGTGAACATTTACTCCATCGTAACCAGCCACCCCAATTACCGTCGACGCGTTCTTTCAAAATCCCTCTATCTACACACTTCGAGTTCAAACACCATTGGAACTAAACGTAAAACAAGAAAATCAAACATAATGGACATTACCACTTAAGAACAGGTGGATAAGCAATTATCTTGCCAATTGTCACAGGATAATGTAAAAGAGTACAAAGCTAATGACAGAAAGTATTTATGTGAACACAGTAAAAACTATACAGAGGAAAGAGTATATAGCTAGAGAAAGCACTTATACTTTACAAACCAAAGAGATGAAAAAGAAGATAGCAAGAGGAAGCACTAATACAATACAAACTAGTGAAACGAAAGAGAACAGAGACAGAGAAAGCACTTATACTGTACGAACTAAAGAGAAGAAAGAGAAGAAAGTAAAGAGGAAGCATTAATACAGTTCAAACTAGAGAAAAGAAAGAGAACTGGGCAAGAGGAAGCACTCATACTGTACGAACTAAAGAGACGAACACGAAAAAGTAGATGGTTAAAAGAAGCCTAATACTATAAGTACAATACAGAGAGCAGACTTTAACTAGGGGGGGAGCTGGCTAAAAGAGGTATTGGTTGACTAACTTGGGTAAATTCATCACATTTTTTAAGATACAGCAACAATGTACAGCTAAGAAAAGTATCATTGAAGACATGATAGAACAGTCAAATTAATACACAGATCGAAAATTGTACTACAATAAGTTCAAGTGTTTTCACCTTTGTCTTACCACAAGGCGTTCCATCTAGAGCAGGAGATCCCCTACTATTGCCATTAAAGTGCTTTGTAGCACAACCACCGTCGTGAACACACCACAGAGTCGAACAGAGTTCAGTCTACAAGAAAAGGATGTCATATAGAGAAGGCGTAAAACGAAAGAAATGAAAGCGCTATTGAAAGTGATTGTCTCAAAGTCTTAATGGTGATGCGAATTCTTTCTTGCTACGATTACCAAATGCAACTTTTCGACAAATACCTCAGACCCGCTGCATATTGTGGACTTGGAACCAAACAACATCTTACATTGAGCGTCCGCATCAAAGATCTCGCCAGGCAGGATTTGACGATAAAGATCGGGCTGGAGATCTGTGAAAGGCCGATCATTGAGACACCAGCCCCAACCTTTGCTAAATATAAGTCGAGTCCATGTAAGGATTTAGTGAAGGGAGAACATCACAAGTAAAAATAATCCAAAGTGAAGGGTGTGTGCAAGTGTAGGTAGAGTAATAAACAAAATAGAACGATGAAAGTCCGTTATCTATCTGCATGAAATGGTATCGTAAGAAAAAATATGTATATAAACGTTAAAAATCAAATAGATTGTCAGCACTTACTAAAAGAACGATCTCAAAGCTTTTTTGCTACATTTTGACCAGAGTTTTTTTTTAGGATTGATAACAAGATTGCTCGCCATAATGTGTTCTCGAAGACGAGAACAACCACTATAGTCATCATCATGAAGGACGCCAAGACTGCAAGAGAGCACAAATTTCTTTGACTCATTCATGAGCTACGAAAGTCCCCCAATAATGGCAAACAACTCTTACTTGTGTCCCAGTTCATGAGCAATGGTGTATGCCAATGTATAGCCAGTATCTTCAATGTAACTACACTCATCACCAGATGAACACATACCGTCTATTTTTGTAATACCTAGTGAGTATAACATATATTATCTAACTATCTAAACATACAACAAGAAAGGCGCATCACATATTTTGACTATCAAAAGCCTTGACGAAAAAGCCTTGTGCACAGATTTAACGTTACTAAATTTTACCAAATGTTACCTAAAGTGTCACAATGTTACCTAGAGTTACCAAATGTTACCCAACGTGTCACAATGTTACCTAGAGTTACCAAATGTTACCTAGAGTTACCAAATGTTACCCAACGTGTCACAATGTTAGCTAGAGTTACCAAATGTTACCCAACGTGTCACAATGTTACCTAGAGTTACCAAATGTTACCCAAAGTGTCACAATGTTACCTAGAGTTACCAAATGTTACCCAACGTGTCACAGTGTTACCTAGAGTTAATAAATAAAAGATGTTTACTGTTTTTGCACGGGCTTATGCAAACCGAGGAGACCTTTAGGAGAACTCGAGAGAAGATCAGTGCAAGCTCGAGAACGAAGGTCACGGCTCTAGACCAATCACAGCACGCGTTTTATTGTTTTTATTTTATAACTACCAAATGTTACCTAAGGTCTCGCAAGGTCGATAAGAATCCCGACAAATATCTTTTCTTGTGATAAGAACTGCTGCGTCAGCATGATTGGGATCCATATCAGATGACGGGTTGTTCTTTTGGACCCAACGGCAGAATTCAAAAAGCGTCTTCGTCGCATGATTCGTGACATTGAATCCATTCTTGAAACGGTAAACATGAAATACGATAAGAGTGAAAAATACTTTTATCATAGCAAAAATTTATGTACCTTACCTTGTCTTCTCTGTCAAGGATAATCATTCTGACCAACACAACGTGAATAGCAGAACCAACACTTCTATGCTTAAACACCATTGATAACTAAATAAAAAAAACTTGCCACTCAGACAAATCTGCTTTCGGTAATACTGAAATCACAGTTCCAAATACTGCCAAATTATCAATCCCCACGATACCCGGCTTTTGTTGTATTCTTAATTCCTATTATTGCCAGGTTGCATAGCATGCACGCGGCGGGTATTGCCAGGTTGCGTAGCATGCACGCGGCGCGTTCTATAAGCTATATATAAGCTCTGTACATTCTGTTGCGATTTTCTACTATTGCAACGCTGAACACGTCATCCTCGGTTCCCTTCTTGGATAAATATAGTAAATGTTCAGGTTAGTAAAATTCTGCTGTACTCACCATGTTCATTACAGTAAAAAGATAGCTTTCCAAGTCTCTATCACTGTAATACTTTGTCATGGAATAATCAGCAACAACGAGCAACTCGACGTGTTTCATCAGGCTCACAGAGCGTCTGCTTCTTCGCCTAACAGAAAATCCTTTCTTCTCGGAGCTGTCTTCTTTTTCAACATGCACGAAATCTTGTGTATCCTTGACTAAAATCAGTAAACAATAAGGTAGTTCATGGCAAAGGGTGGTAAGGTATGGTGAGGTTAGGTGAGGTAAGGTGTGGTGACGTGAAGTGAGGTGATTTAAGGTGAGATGAGGTATGGTGAGGTGAGGTGAGATGATATATAGTGAGGTGAGGTGAGATATGGTGAGGTGTGGTGAAGTGAGGTAAGGTGTGGCGAGGTGAGGTGAGGTGACGTGAGGTGAGGTCAAGTGAGGTAAGGTATGGCAAGGTGAGTTGAGGTAAGGTGTGGTGACGTGAGGTGAGGTATGATGAGGTGAGGTGAGGTAAGGTAAGGTATGATGAAGTGAGGTGAAGTAAGGTACGGTGAGGTGAGGTGAGGTGAGGTGGGTCAAATGAGTGAGATGTGCATAATGAAACAGTTAAAACTACAAATTCAAAAGAAAAGCAACCAACCACTTGCACCACAAGCTGGCTCGCTGTGATTCGTTTTCAATCCCTCGTCGATTGATCTACGATAGATCACGTGCGCATGCTTGCCGTCAACATGACTCGGGTTCACTCCCATAACAGGTTCGATAAAAAACTCTCCCTCGTGACCAGCACGGATCAAGCCTGACTAGTAAAGAAACGAGATCAAAATGATATCCAAGGAGGCGCTGAATTAGACAATGAAAGACGAATGCGAAAATGAAAAAGGGAGTGGGAGAGGTGTGGGGAATATTCTTATATTCAGCTCTTGCCTACCGATTTCATTTGAAATTACAATTGCCTTCAAAACAATTCAGTTGGGGGCAGAGCTGAATATATAAATATTCAACTTCCAATTTGCCAATCAGAGTTCTTGCTTTGCCCCTGTCTATATGACAAAGAAATTCTTTCGTGAAAGACATTTTAGGAAAGTCCATTTTATGTACTCACCAATCCACCACAATTGCTAACTGCCACTGAGCTTTCACTATAGTTACGAACTGAACCAACGAAATGACAATTTCTGTTCACAAGGCTTCTCCTCCCAGACGCCCACTCGATTTCAAATCCGGAAACCATCAAATCAGCATTCGGTTTCAGTTGAAGATGAAGACGTTTGTTCTTATATGGTATATGATAATGTATATCTGATGTGTCTAGGGAACGTCTGGAACGATGATGGATGTGGTGTGAAATAAAGTTACCCATATTGTCTACGACGTATGGATACACGATGTGGTATTCAGGAGAGGATTTTACCGCTTCCGCTAAAAAAGCCAGATTAATGTCGATGAAAGAAAAATAAACGGAGCGATGAGCGGGAATATGTAAACTGTATTAAGAATTCCTAATATCATTTCAGGTGAAGACAGTGCATTGAACATCAGAGTCAAGTTTTAAAAATCAGATTACTCCTGATGACAGCACTGGATTGAATCATGTAAAGACTCAAGTTTCAACATCAGATCAATCTTGATGAAAATACTAGATTGCACAACGCAACTGCATGATTATTTACACAATCAACTAACCTTGAATTTTGTCGATAAATTCAACATGAGACTCGCCCAGTTTTTTCGAAGAAGAAAGGCCAAGATACATGACAAACAGCAATTTCAATACCCTTTGAATCATAGCGTCTATCAACAAGTTATCACTAAGAACGAAATAAAAAGCTTGAATGAACGGATAAACAAATACAGCGATAAATTACTGGTTAACTTTGAAACAATAAACGAGGACATAGGAACATCACAATAATAGTTTATACAGAGAAATAGCAATACGATTTCTTTGAGCCTCAAGCCACACACCAATATCCATCGACACATTAACGCGAATTATGCAAGTTATTTCGCATTCTCAATAGAACCTTTTTAAGGTACGTACGCAAACGATGTAAGCCACTGACGATGCACAGTAGAGATCTAATTGTGTTCCCAGAAAAATCTCTCCAATGCCAAAATACACACAAGAGAATTGATGATGAACGATGCTTCGTCAGCAGCCAAAGTCAACTGTAAAGAAAGCAATCGAATTACGAGAAAATAACAACACTTCGTTGACAAAACACGCACATTTCACGGACAATGGATTATTGATGAAATATGAACGTAAAGCTATAAATGTAAACGTGATTTGAGGGATCAGATAAATTTAACACGATAGCTTTCATCACTTCTCGTAAAACCACCTAAAGTACGAGTGTAATTAAGGAGTGCATCCTGGCCTGAAGGACGGATTATTTATTGTACATATCATGCACGATGCATTCTGGAGAGAACTTGCGGAAAATGAGAATAACTACTAATTAGTTTGTTTCTAGCCGTTGTTCATTTGCTGCAAATCAAACAGGAACAACTTATCTTAGTTTATATAATGATATTATGTCGTGAAAAGATACTTCTCGTTCCCTGGTGTTCATGTATCATCACCTTTATTGACACACGTTATCCTAGTTGACATTTTAGGCAGAGCAAAGACTGTTCTCGTTTTTTGTTGCTCATTCATCACGACCGACATTGACACACGTTATCTTAATTCATAATTTAGATAGTGTAAATACAGTTCTTGTTCTCGGTTGTTCATTCATCACTACCTACACTGAAATAAGTTATTTTAGTTTCGCATGTTAGATGGTGCCAATTCGTCATGAAGAACCGTGACTCACACTATCTTACATAGACTGTTCTACTTCTCTGTTATCTATTCGCATGTACCAACATACTGCCACAATTTGTTTCGGATGAGCAAAAAAATCAACATTTTCATAAACTTTGCACACGGTGAACGAAATATAATAATGCAACGCCTTAATAGCGTCAAGCCATACCCGCAAGAAGCAACGAAATTCAAACCAGGTCCACGCAGGAAATGTAGCTATAGACGACTTCACAATCCAAACTGTTCGCTTATAAAATAAGAACACCGGTTTCCAAAGAATTCACTCAGATGATACAGCTACCGGAATAATATCAGTTTGAACGAGCAGAGCTCTTCTCCCGACCCTTATGTAAGTCGTGATGTCGTAAATTAGCACGGTAAATTAGCGTGAAAAAAGAAAGGAAAGGTGAGGTACCCGTCATCGCCATAGGAGGTAAATCGTCACGATAATGAATCGCAACAAACTCATTAAATATCGTTAATCGTTAACATTAATCATGTAGACAAATTAAAGAAACGGAACCAGCATGAAATCATTCGCAACCACTTGGCAAGCGACTTGAAAACACAGTTTCGACAATTTCCAGGGAAAATGGAAAAATGACGAGGTATACCACAGCATATAATTCAGGAAGTTTCCAATTATTTGCCGTGAAAAATTTTCAGTAGTTCATTCTTATATAAGGCGTGTCGGCAAAAACTTAAAACATTGATCATACGAAACGAAAACTTTCCAATTCTCTCTTTCTCTATACTGTAGCCTTATTTTGTCCGCTCTAAATTTACATCAACGTAGCTACAATTGTCGTTTTAATAGAACCAAAAAAACACATCTTCTAAACGAAGATAGATCTTATTTACCAATCGTGTAAATTACTTTAATGTAAAAGAGGAAAAGCATAGCAAGACCCTCAAATTTTCGGTCCGTTGTGCAAAGTTGAGAGCAAGTGTTGTTCATTTCATTAATTTAGAAATCTATTGTCTTTCCAGTGGAGTTGCACGTATTATTGGGCATAGCATGATTAAGTAAATAGGCTGGCACGCTATTGTTCACGAGAAGGACAAAAGAAATTCTAAATGATAGAGCATCAAGGTATAATCTAACTGAACAATAATCCTAAAAGACAAAAATGCTGATTATTTGACAAATGCTTTAGCGTTTGAAAATAATTCAAAAACGACAGGTTTATAATTGAACGAAATTCCAAACAGATACTAATAACTTCAAGTGAGATTAGTGTTTCAAAAAATTATCATCACTTTTTAAATGAAACGAACGTCAAACTGCATATCGATCGAAAACTAGATCCATTTTCGCTTATCATATTCAAGCAACATGCAAACAAAACGACAGGAAAAAGTCAAAATTTCTCGGGGAAATAAAAACGTTTAAAACTGCGAATCGTCGTCCGAGTAAATAGCGAAGTTACAATGCAAAACCGTTTCTCGTCGTATTAAACAAACTTTGGGCGATGAATGACACCTCGACAGGGAGAATAAGATTAAGGCATTTTTTAACAGATCACGTCAACTTAATATGAAATGATGCAGAAACAACAAAAACAAATTACAGAGGATCGAGTTTTTCCTTCCAACCAGACGAACAGCTTCCTGATTTATCCACAGAACGCAATAATGACATCAACGGGATTTTTTCAAACATGATGTCACAACTATTCGTGGTGTGAACGTATAGAAATCTCAGGGGCACAACGAGAATGGGGTATTGAGGGAGGGTGCACAACCACGTTCATTAAATTATGCAATATTCAGATACTTTGATCTAACTAGGGTTGTTTTTTCATATACCTTTCCAATTAAGATAAATTTAAAAGTAAATAGCTTTGTGATGTTTTGTGATGTTTATACTGTGTTTTGACCAAACAAATACATAATATTCTTTTATAATAAAAACGAGTATTGATACGTAGCTTCGCAAAAGAATGGTAAAATACTACGATGATATGTTTTTTTTAAGTTATTATCGGGAGTATATTCGGATGTCTAATTTTCCATTCGGAAATGTTTTCACGGCAGTCCCCCCCGTCTGTGAGTCTAGGTACAGCTATAAGAAATCTGGTCATAAGAAAGTCCTCCTTCATTATTTGTATTACTAAAACCTCTTTTACAGGAAATACAGCAATTAACTTGTTTCGTGACAGATTTATCCATTATAACAAGCTAAACTAGCTTATCACAATCAAAACAAAATAACTAAAATATTTTGGATGTTGTATGATTTGCCAGCGACCATTTTCAAGTTTGAACAAGAGCAAGATATTTCAAAAAACACATTACACATAACCAAAAATCATGAACACGCAATCTGTTCAAGGACACATGCGCGTTACCAGGACTGGTCAAATTATCATAAAATGCGAGAGCGCGCAAAATGAACAAGAGGTGTACATTTCAAATATTTGAATTGCTCGAAAATTATCGTAAAGTGTGCATACGCCATGTTGGATCTTAGAGGTTCTCAGTTTTATCACAATCACCGATAATGTTAAGCAAATTTAGTGAAAGTGTATTTGGTTAACCAGCTCATTACAAACGTTAAACATTAAAACTCAGACAAAGACAAATGCCGGGTAAAGTCAACACACAAAGCAAACAGGCACACGGACTTATTGCGACTGACAACTGGCGTTCTTGCTAAGAGCTTTCACGTTGAAATAGCAATTAAATTCACAATAAGCGATCATTATTGAAGACTTACAGATGTGATATGCTTGCGCCGCAGCCCAACTATCTGATGAAGAGTTGTCACTGTAGACTTAAGTCATTCGGATGGTTTAGGATGTGGTAAAAGTATAACTTTATAGCGTCAGTATTGACATTTTCGAGGACGTTTCTCTTTCCTTTTTTTTTAATAGCCGTTTATAAAAATATAAAAATGAGAAAATGCGTTGTAACAAAACGAGAACTGAAACATAATTTCGCCGGAGCTCGAACTGGCCTACACGACGTTCAAAACAGAACCACTAGTGATATAACACTCGCCTTCCTCTTCAACAGGTAGTCGTCATTTTTACAAAACGGATAAAACATAGAAGCTACAAGACGAGACTTGACAGTTTAAACCGCTTGGCATTCGTACATGGCGTGTCGCCATTAAGAACGCAGTGAAACCACATCCAATTATAAGATCGATCAGCGACTCGCTGATTAAGTAGAAATCGAAACCGAACGCAGGCACGTTGCCAAACAGCATGCTGGCATGCGCAGATGTAATGCAGGAGGTTCAGGTTAGCTTTTAATACGGGACTATTAACTATGGAGGTCATATTAAAAATTCAGCCTTTAAATGATACGTCTCACACACTCAAATTTTTTCAAATTTTGATCGCACAATCCTGGTGATATTCCATGGAAAAAAGATGCTGGCTACGGGACTATCACGCGTGTATTCACGTCGTCACCAAACTAATATAAAAATAATGACCGTCTCCTTTTCGCGTTTCCTGTTTTAGCGTGCGCATCAATAAATTTGCTCCTGAAGACGAATAATTATGTCATCAACTTTCAAACTTACAGTCGCTCAAAGCAAACAGCAGCTTAAAAAAAGAAAAACAAATTGTTTTTTCTGAGGTTGATCAGCCTTACGACACAATTCCCCAATTAAATCGTCGAATATTTGTATTTATGTTTCAGTTAAGTTTTCACATACAACTGCATATATCTTTTATAAAATTCAATTCAAAAGCAATGTCGTTCAAATTTACTTGATAAAGATATGTGTCTAAAGCGAGAAAGTCCTTACTTGACGTACTAACAGGTACTAATCAATAAAAGATCTACTGTGACCTAAGATCATGGAATTTAACGAGCAGCTACAACCTAGTGTTCGAAATTCACAAGAATAGGCAAAAATTTTGTAACGAATCTTTGTGTACTTACAAAAATTAAAGGTTCAATGTTCAATTTCTGAGATTCTTCCAACTTTTATGATGTGAGTGGCCCGAGAGCTCAAAATAACACTGAAAAACAAAGATCGAAACTTTGTGGTTTTGTTGTAACGTCAATGGTAACTTTATGTTAACATTAGACGAGATTACTCTTCACCAAAAAGCGCCTTATAAAACACACGCCTGACGCAGCTTATGCAAAGTATTCGCGTGAGCCAAGTAGGATTGGCGCATTAACATGTTCTGGAAAATTTTTTGATTTCTGAGGCGGCTGCCGCCCACGACGACCAAAATTGGAAGGAAAACAAAAAATGGAGAAAACACATCAGTAGACCATGTAAGACAAGCATTCCTTTGGATTAGTTCATCGTCATTTGTGAGGATCAAAAATTCTGCTATGCAATAAAGATTAAAGCTATTTATCAAAAACATTGGGAAATACCAATCTAGAATGGCTCAATAGGTATGTAGTTTTGCTGACATGCAATTTAAAGGTGCTCAAAACACGAAATCTTGTTCATTGGAACGAATTAAATTTGCACAAAGATGCAAGTTAAGTTGATAAAAACAACTTATATTTATCCGAAGAATCATACATACAATAAATATGAACATTAAATGCGCTTGACGTATTAGACAAATCTAAGAGTATCGTATTCATGAGTAAAACAAGGACTACATCACTGATGTGATCGCAGGCGCAATTGCATGCAAGGAGAGAAGTTTTATACATATCTTGTCGTGTGTAGCTAACAGAGGTAAACACTTCTACCTAACGTGACACTTATTTTCTACAACACCTCGACCAAAAATTTTAACATGTTGTACTCTAAAACTCATTTGATAAGAGTTTATCAAAAAGTGTAGGTATTCGGATGCAGCATTATATAAATTCCTCTGAGGTTCAAGGTGAGCTTACAGAGAGCCAACAGGTGGTCGTACTTACTGACTTATCAACCAACAATTCATTTATTTTTAGAGAATCTAAATAAACATAGCTGTCCATCCCAGATTATGACCCATTAGTACTATTTAAGCATATAGCAACGATAAAGACAGTCGTGAAATAAATAACAAAGGGGCAAAAGCTGTCTCGACATTAACTAAAATATAAACTGAGATAAGGTGCGTCGGTGGAGGAAGTGATGAATGAACAACTGACAACTAGAACCATCTTAACAATACCTATAATATGAACTCTGATAACATACGTCAGTATAGGAAGTGATGAATGAGCAAAAGAGAACGAGAAAAATCTTAATAACACGTCGATACACTCTAAGATAACGTGTGTGTCAGTGTAGGTAGTGATGAACAACAGAAAACGAGAACAGTCTTTACACTACCTAAAATATAAACTAAGATAACGCATGTCAATTTAGGTGGTGATAAATGAACAACAGAGAATAGTCTTTACACGACCAAAAACATAAAGCAAGACAATATGAGTCATTGTTGAAGAACAGAGTAGGAGGAAATTTTATATATTACCTAAAAATAATTCTAGAGATTATCTTCAACGTAGTTCGGTTACTTAAGTATATGTCAAATCACGCAGCAAAAATAAATACAATATTTCAATAAAAAATCCACTCAAACCTGGCCCGCCCTCCACGACTTTGGCTGCAGGGTATTTGAATAATTAAATCATGAAAGCACATAAGGAAGTAAATAAAAATGAACACTGTGTAATCGTGCTTTGGAAGCTGGCTGTAAACTTCAGGTCAACGTTTCACGAACGTGCAAAATTGTGCAGTTGTTGTCTTAAACGGGTTCTTAACGCGAAGCCTTGAGCCGGATACAGGAATATCAAAGAGCAATAACAAAAAACACGTTAAAGAAAATAAAACAACAAAAGCAAAGCATCGAATTGCTGCATGCCTTTTTTGGCGTACGAGATGCGGTTAAAGCTACAAGTTATACTGTCAAATTACGGCAGTTTTTGTTGCAAGCATGCTCCGACGTCAAAACTATAAAAAAACACGTTCTGTCAGTGAGGATTAATATTGCAAAAGAAAACATATTTATAGTCATTTGATGAGAAAATAATAACTTTAATGAAAAGCAATGAGTAGTATTTAAGAGTTTGTACTTCAGCAAAAAACTTACGTAACTCGAACTGCATGTTTTGTTTTGTATATTTTGCAAACGCGCACATTTTACGTGGATTAATTCGCACGAAAACCAATAAAATCGTCATGAAATCGATACAGAACGTACATACAAGATGTCTCTTAATTAATTAACTCCAGTCACACGTCAAAGTGTATTTCACGCAAATACATCAGGAATCTATTGAATGCGTCAAACTCATGAACGCACGAACTTTGCTTTAAGTACATTCAGTCGATGTCAATGATCCTAGTCGGCAATGACGTTCATAATTAACATATGACGCGCCAACAGCAATGTCAGCTAAATGAGCTCGTAGTATTTGAATTAGAGGCTTTTACAGCATATGAGATAGAAATTTTTGAAGAAAAGCTAAAGGACTCGATTGATAATCACGTCAACATAAATCGCAAAAAATCTCGATGATATGTCAATAAATGGACCCAGCTGTGCCCTTTTTTTAAACATAACTTCGACGACTAAAACGGCTAAACTGGTTGTGACAGGATTTAGCCGGCTGTATAGCAGGTTAGGGAACGAGTAAACATAAGCATTTCTGGTATGTTTTCTTTTCTATTTCACGGAAGGTGGTCATCAATAAAGTACGACTTCAACGATAGGAAAAACTGTGAAATCTTGCATAAATCAATGAGTTCACATTCCACTCAACGGCAGAGTATTTTGATCCAATGTAAACATCTGTAGCCCTCAAAGTTGAGCAGACTTCTATTAGTTATAAAATCTGCAGTAACACCTTTCCACACGGAATTCAGAAATATTCAAATGATTTTCAGATGGTCTAGCTCAACGTTAAGAACGTCTGTGGAATATCAGATGTTGCATCATGAATTTCGAAAAAGTCTGACGAATTTCGGATATAAATAAAATCAACTTGATGTAGACGTTTGCAAATATACTGACAACAGCAAAAACAAATGTGACAACAACTTCTTTTGCACGTTGTTGTGACTCTACATAGGATCCTATATTTACGTTTCCCAACATTTATGGCCAGCCTTCATTGAATCACGCAGTAGCATTTCTCAACACCGTACACAAATTTTGTCGGTTTGATGCCCCTCTGCAGTGGCTGCACAGATTTTGTTATATTTGGTAAAAATCAACATCTTTTGAAAGATTTCCTAGTATCATTTCAAAATATCTGCATGTTGTTTTACGAGTCTGATAATCATTATCTAATGTCGGAAATTAGTATTTTTCTTATTATCAATCGTAAACATCTGAGATTTGCATGCTAAACACCATCGTCATTTGTAAACATCTGAATTTCCTTTGAGCATTTCTGATCGTCATTTATAAATATCTAAAATACGCATGGCAAATCTGATTAACACATAGCGCTGTATGAAACTCATTTCGATATTCCGGAAAAGGTGCTGTGCTATTTTTGTATAAATAATCCTACATTGGTATTCATAACTTTCTTGTTGTAAATAACTAAGCAAATTCGTCGCTCATATGTATCAGGGATCCAATGTTGGAAGCAGTTTTTAGCGACTATCCTTGCGTTTCTTTCTCACTCAGCTTTTGTACCAATGAGCATTTACGCTCATTAGCATAGAATGCGACAAGATTAATTAGCATAAAACGCATTTACGACTAAATGGAGTCCACCGGGACTAGATCATATTATTCAGAAGCTAATTCGTTCGTGCAATTCAACATAACGAACTCACCATGGTAATATGAAATACATTACGACCTAGTTGACCTAGTGGTCAACCTCCACTGACAGGATAACAAACAAGTATAAGATACAATGCAACCATTCATGGCCAGTGTGCAGGGATGAGGCGTTCAGCCAACCCCAATTGATTTTTTTTAAAAATGGATTCATTTCGGTAGGCGAATCCATTTGATTATCAAGCAACCGTGCGTTCAAAGCTATTAATAATAACAATATGTGCAGTATCTAACACCATATTTATGCTACACCCAGATCAAACGATAAAGACACGATCATTTTTCAAAACAAACTTACTTTGCTTTGAGTTAAATCCTCGAGTGGTGTTAATGGATGCAAACTCGTCGTGATCAGAATGTCACACGTCGATGCGCTTCTGCAAAACAGAATGAAAATTTGCAAGTTGGACGATAAAATCGACATGACGTAAAAGAAAATGTTAATGCAAGCTTTTGATTTAATGGGTTTTTTTAAACTGATGAATTGAATAGAGGCAAAACATAACGAAGATTATGCGACCTCACTTCAACTTATCACATATATTCCCCTGAAACACACTTCTCTCATGCATCTAGTTCTTAATGCGTTTTTTATGGTAATTTCAACAGTCGCATTCTATGCTAATGAGCGTAAATAGTCAACAAACATTGAATCCTGAAACAAATAAACAATGACAACTCCTCCTGCGCATTTATGATTCGGGGCCCCGTTCCTATAAGTATGTCGAAATATGTGTGGCTGTTGTTGATGTCATAATAAGCCTTTAATATTTATTCATCCAATAAGCTGGGAGCATGCCCACTAAATTCCATCGTTTAGTTTGCAGTATGAACGTTTGGCAAACATACTCAATGTAAAAAATGAAAAATAAAGATTCTTGCATATCGACCAGCAGACGAATTTCTGCTCAATCCTTCAGTTTGAATGCGAACGCTAACACGAACCGCGTAATTAGGTTTTTAGATGCAATGACAATAAAACAAGGTTCATTCCATATAAGAGATTTCTCCGCAAGCACGACAGATAAACAACAGCCTAAGATAACGAGTGACTGATGAGATGGTGATTGCTTCATAATACACACAGCACCCAAGTTGCTTCTAGATTGTACTTCATAAGCCTCGTGCACTGTGTCGATTATACTCTTTGTCAACAGAGACATTCATGTTTTTCATACATTTAAATATACGTGAAATATATTGAATAAAAAACCAAGCACTTTCAGCCATATAAGAGCTACATTTAAATTCATCAAGTGCTTTAGCACCTGTGTGTCAACAATTAAATCGGGGAAAATCTCACTACTCGTAACAAAATCAAACCATATCCCATCATACCTTTCATAACATCCATAATACAGAACAGGAAATCCAGTGCAAAAGGGATGCAGTAAATCTTTTGAGGAGCCCGCGTATGATGAAGAAGGCAGCTCTAGCAGCACTTTAATATTGCTATTCTTAGTGAACAATTTCTGAAGGACCCGGTAAGATATTGTCGCAATGGAACAACGTCTAGACGAAATATGATACTAGTTGCACGAAAATTTACCTCGAAATCAAGCCAGGTGTACTCATATGTACTCGTGTGTACTCGCGGACGCACCAGACATTCACGTTTTCATATAATGCGCAAAGTGATGCTCACAATGGACCTTTCAGTGTTTTTGAATGCAATGCTCGATAATTGTTACATAGATCGCGTAATACAGCTTGCCACCTGCAGTACGTTCAACCCTCGAGGGCACGCTTCCGTTGCGAGATCAATCGCACCACATGCGGATTGTTTGAAAAAAACGTTAGGATACATGGCAATGCCTAAAAAAGGTCTGGTACTCGCGCTGTGCGCTCCTAATTGGTTCGTCGCAAGTCATCTCGATGAAAAGCAGCTCGATGAGTGCACAACAAGGAATGTGTGTTGAAATCATGGCTGAAATCAAAAGACTTACGCAAACATATGTTCTAGTAATTGATGCATGTTCTTCTTCAACCGATGCTATTTAGCACACAGCACTATTTAGAACAGAAATGCAGAAATCTTTCGCATTCTTATAATAATCACACTTGCTGTACCTTATTATTATTATTGTTATTATTAGTAGAGGCAGGTAATCAAAATGACAATCATGTGTAAAGACTGATGCTTGACACACTAGGTGAGAAAACTTATAATAAATATTTTAATGATTTAAGGCATGGAAAAACAGGCTTACGTAATTCGCATTCGAGTGATGGAATATGATACAGGTGTTACTTTGAAACGCAAAAGATTTATAAAAATTTTGTCGCTTCAGTGCATGCTTTTCACTGGTTCGGGAGTCGGCTGACGATAATTTACTGTCTCTTAGCAACGTATTGTTGTTGCTATGGTTTTGCATTTTGGTGAAGTAACAATTAAATTATAGGTGTTTTCGAAGAGAAAGGTTTTATCTGTGATTAGAATCACATATCGTCGAGATATTAGCTACACAAGTTTCTTTGCTGGTGAAAAAGAAACTTGGCTGCAAGAATGGAAGAAAAACAGGAAAAAACGATACAAATTGCCGCTCGGGAGAGAGGTATTTGCCGTTTTGACTTCTGTGTATTTTTGTTTTCCCAATATTATATAAACTATAAAATGAAGTCAGTCATCAGTCAAAAGATGACTTTTGAATTGTATTATAGGCAACGCCCTTAATATTTAAAATAATATCCTTTTAAACGCAAGCTCGATAATTTTGAAATCAAACATTTCAATTTGAAACGAAAACCCTGGCGAAAAAACTCAAAACAATTTACTTCGAATACGAAGCAGTCGGTGTACAGTCTTCCGCAGTAAACTTCAAAATTTAAGTCAGTTGAAATACAAAACAATATTAGTTTAAAAGCTGTATGTAGTAGAGAGGCAAACAAGAGAAACGATTTCTATTGAAGCACAGCATGTTCTCGTAATTATAGTCTACACAACTTTAAATTGCCTGTATTAATCTTTTTTCCATCTTCTTTTCAAAGTATGTCAAATAAAACTGCTCTCGAACATATTCAGCAAAAAATTCATGACAGAGTTTTTAAAACGGAGAATTACAATTGAAAATATATCGTTGCTAGGAGACCGAACTAGACGACCTGCTACAATGAGGCCAACACATGTTTATTAATTTAAAAATTCTTCATTAAATATTAATAAAACTGAATATTTCATAAAATATTTAATACAGTTAAAAAATTATAAATGCTACCTGGCCAATCATCAAAACAATCAAATTCTTGTGGCAAGGATCGATCTAAAATATTTAGAATCAATCCAATTTCATTGGATGACATGACTGTAGCTCAATATCTACAATATAGGCCCCGGACCTGGGAGATACGGTTTACCAACAACCTGCGGATTCATGAACCATGACTGCACTAAATATAAGTCACCGGCTCACTCCATTGGCACAAGACTCAAGAATTCAAGTGAGTAAGAGCCAAACTCATGCTGATACATTACCTAAATTCATGCTGTGGTAACAGATATTAATTCCTACATGAACTGATGAACACACTCTGAATGTTATACATGTTTTATTTAAGGCCTACAGTTATGCCCATGGAAATTCACTTCCAGTCTTTAACTTACATTTGTAGTGTTTCGAAAAGACTGCAGTCCTGGACCAGGATATTTCATTGAGGCTCAAATCACAAGGACTGGAAAAGATGGAACACCCATCTATTCAATCCTGGGAAGACAAAAAGATCCCAGTAAGTCGAAACACACTAAGAATTAACCATTTTTGACGATAAGTAAACAATGATACCATTCAATCATTGCTATTTCAGATACATTCAAGGTACCAGGGCCTGGAACCTACTGTCCAGAAAGAGTTCATCCACAGGGCGAGAGGCATGCTCCTATTTATTCAATTGGTTCAAGAACTCGCTACAGAAAACGTAAATGTTCATATGTCTGAATAACTAAATTTCATTGTGCATAAATTCATACAATTTTGAATCACCTTTTGATCAGGGGACAGCACTCCAGCACCAAATGCCTATGGACTTCCTCCTGTCTTGGGAAGCAAGGTGATCAATAAGTCATCAGCTGCATCATATTCCATGACTGGTCGCGCTAAAACTGGTGGCTTTGCTGAGGATCTGGCGAAGACACCGGGGCCTGGTCACTACAAGGTCACGCCACCCGATACCGTAAAGCAGAATGCCCCAAAATACTCTATGCTATCCCGTAATCTCATGCCCGGAGGTTAGTAGTGAGATTGATACATGCATAGCCATTATTGAATGAGTGCAAGTAATATTTAGGACATCACTATAATATTGATATTTTCACGTAGATTCAACGTTAAAACCTGGTCCAGGCGCCCATAGTCCCGAGAAAGTTTACACTACAAAACCGAAGGCACCTTCGTTTTCTATGGGAATTCGGCATTCCGAGTTTATCTGTCCTCTCATAATCGACGTCCAAGATTAAGTGAAATCTACATTAAACTTTTTATAAAGGCAATACATATATAGCTTTAAAATAGAATTACGTAGGAACTGAATTGGAAATAAATACACACAATGAGTAGCAAACAAAATAAAATCAGACGGCTTATGCGCTAAAACAATTGCTCAATGATCAAGCATAAACTATCTTTGTTTGACGCGTTTTTGCTCTCACTACTAATAGGGAAAGAATAGCAAACATAGTATTTCAGTTCAATACAAAAGGTTTGGAATATTGTTGGCTAAGCTATGGTACGCTTTGCCCTGGATTTTATGATCCTCCCTCAAGGATGAGTATTTAAACGTTCCTTTAACCCTACACGTATAAACATTGAAGAATATTTCATTTTCACTTTCAATGGGGAATGTCTATTACTGCATACAGTTTATGAACAGGGATGGAACTGGCCTTCACCTTCATAATGGTATAAGCAAGAGAATTCTGACTTCAAGATTGTCGTTACTACTGCTTTCCACTTTATTATTTCCACCTTGTCGTTCGTAGCTTTCACACAATCGCCTCTATCGTCTGAACAAAACAAAGATCTATCCAGACGACTGATACGAAGGCTTGGGAGATTAAAGTAAAACTTTCATAATCCTTTATGTGATTTACATCATTTTCGAGGGTGCAAAAAAATATTATACATCAATGAGCTATTTCACTTTGAAGTGTAACCATTAATGGTTTTCGTAAGTAAAACGAAAAAAATGGCCCACCACAGTTGATGAATATTTGCAATCCAAAATTACGTGAAAAGGTTGTCAGTTGTAAATCATTCTCACTTGTATACATCCACCCTTCCCCCAGTACAAGTCGCTGTTTTTGATTTACATGCAAGCTCGAATACAAACCACGAGGGAATTGGTGTTATCTTCGATAACGATAACGCTTGAAGTGAAACCAAAGTTGAAAGACTCCGTTGTGAAACTGCGATCTAAAACCATGTTTATGTGAGTACTCCCATTCTCTGTTCACTACTTTAAACGCGATATCCTGAAAGGCAAAAGCAAATAATGCTTCAGGGAATTTTTATTCAATATGTAATCCCATAAGAGGAAACCTGACTGGAGTGTCGAAATAATAAAGCAAAACATTTAACATTTTCTTTACAGAAATTTTCCGTTTAGTTATGTATTTTTGTTACATATATCGATACCTCGTAAGGTGGTCCTGAATTGAATCTTAAGATGGCAAAATCTTTTTCACTGGCGCATGGCTCCTAACAAACGATTTAAGGAGGAAAAATTAGCCTTAATTCTGCGATACATAAAGAAACTACAAACTAATAAGGCTAGATTTGTGCAGTCTTGGCATTTCAAAATATAACTAAAACAAAAATCAACATAAAGACAGCACAGTACAGTAATGTCGTATACAAATTTCTAATGAAATCGCATTGTGCAAAAATCTAGTGAAACATCATACCAAATAGTATTGAGGAGTTTCAGTCTTGTCAATAAGATCCGGATAAAATATCTATCAAAAAGAATATGACATCAATGACTTAAGAACTAAGTTTTATTATTGATCAGATGAAAAGAAAGTTAATGAGGTGCATAAGCTGGACAACTCTATCAATGGCAATCTCGCGTAGCTTTGTTGAAAACCAGTGAGGAGGAAAATGTAGAATGGAATTGATTTACAGAAACACAACATAACAAATTGACGTATTTTTTCCCATGTGTACATCAGTGAAAAACTGGCTTCAATAGATATGAAAAGCAGAGGGGCGACAGAGGAAGCAATTTGCCCTGGGCCCCTGACTTAAGGGGGGCCTTCCAAGCGAAAAACCAAAGCAAAGGAAAATTGTAATGTGTGTCCAGGAGTCACGGAGAAAGGGGCCCAAAATTTGATTGTGCTTCAGGCCTTTTAATTTCCTTTTTTATTAAAGACAATAAAAATATTACAATTGTAAAATATTGTAATATTATCTACAACTTAGCACAATATTACAATAAAAATAATGGCTCACAGGCACTTCCATTTTTCTTTACGACTATCGCATGTGTAGTTTTGAGAGAGCCGTTCTATGTACAACATACTCACATTGAACTTATATCCCTGAACGATTTTCGGTGGAGGGTTGTCCATATCGTAATGTGTTTGATTGTACTTGTTCCACTCGTAACCCTATAAACACAGGCATAAAACAGCAACTTTATGAAGGAACTGAAAAGACAATGGAATTTGAAACATGTTATGATGTTTTACCGTGTGAACGCGGTTGAAAAATCTCGGCTTTCTCGGTCGATATTTATCTTGCCACAAATACTTCTAAAAGATGACATTTACAAGACAAATAAAATGCAGAAAAAGGCAATATTGTGAAAGCAACTGCAATGACAAACGAGTGTAATTGTTGTTGTTTTTCTCCTAATTTTGTTATCAACAATGTTAAAGAAGAGTAAACAGTAGCTACATCCTGTAGCTATATTTCTAATTTACTGAATAAGATGGTTTTGATCTTAGATTGTTCAATAACTTTACGTACATCTTAGACTTCCGCATTTTCGTTTCTTTGGTTTTTAAAGCAATGATATTTATTTATGTCTCGTGAGATAGCTGACAATGAAAACACCCTGTACATTTAGTCTCCCGGGTTAGTTAGAGCACTGGAGCACACCCCCCTTGTTAAAAAATTCCTAGTCAAGTTTAGCAAGGGGGTAGGGGGCTAGATGTTGTAGTATATATCAGAGAAACAGGAAATGTATATTGAAATTTTAAAGGGAGTGTACACACCTTTTGACCAAGAGGAACTGGAACATTAAACGTTTCTTCATCAGCTCCCATATCCTTACTCGCCTCCTTGGTCCTCATATCAATCCCGGAAATACTTGATGTAACACCCTGGTACAAAACATGTTTTAACAAAAACCCGCTAAAGATGAAAGCAACGCGGGACTGATAATTACGAACAAAATGATAAATACCGTAAATGAATCGGAAAGCATGATTCTTTCACGTTCATTCTCCTGTAGACAAGAAATCATAACATACGTGAAAACGTTTAACTTGCTAAAAACCTCCAAGCATTCTTACCATTTGCGTTCAACTGGTAACTGTCCCGAATTTTTCGCGTTTGTTTACGTTTCAAACGTCACGTTTGTCAGACGAAACGTCGGCTTTCAACTGATAAACCTTACGTTTGTTCAAATCGCGGATTGCTAGGTTTGTAAACGCTCTTTCTTATATTATATGGTCAATTAATAAACTTTGCAAATCGCCTAAGGTACACAGATGTAATTTTCAGTTGCTACAGCTTTTTATCAATGTAAAATCGTATAAACATGTTAATCACATGACCAAAACCTGTTCAAACTGTTCCTCAAACGTTAAACATTCCTGAGCAAACGTTACGTTTTTTAGTTGAAACCTGACGTTTCGTCTGACAAACGTGACGTTTGAAACGTGAACAAACGCGAAAAATTCTGGACAGTTACCAGTTGAACGAAAATGGTAAAATTTATTGTGTTTGTAGAGTGAACAAAACGTCTTATCGACATAAAGCATCACAACGAGATGAACATAATGACATAAGGAAATAATCCACTTTTTCAATGTCGTTATGTTCATGTCATTGTGATGCTTTTACGTCGATAAAATGTTCTGTTCACTCTACAAACATAATAACACACGAGGTGTAATGTTACTCTCCTTAAGTCAATAGTGTGGACCAGGCTGAAAGATTATAAATAATATAACTTCTCACCAATTCCATGAAATCCTTTTCCGGGTCAACAAGTTTTTCCTGCGCAGAATAAGAAAGATCAATAATTAATCTCTGACCCAATGCTTTGACCTTGTATGTAAGATCAATAATTAATCTCTGACCCAATGCTTTGACCTTGTATGTAAGATCAATAATTAATCTCTGACCCAATGCTTCGACCTTGTATGTAAGATCAATAATTAATCTCTGACCCAATGCTTTGACCTTGTATGAAAGATCAATAATTAATCTCTGACCCAATGCTTTGACCTTGTATGTAAGATCAATAATTAATCTCTGACCCAATGCTTTGACCTTGTATGTAAGATCAATAATTAATCTCTGACCCAATGCTTCGACCTTGTATGTAAGATCAATAATTAATCTCTGACCCAATGCTTTGACCTTGTATGAAAGATCAATAATTAATCTCTGACCCAATGCTTTGACCTTGTATGAAAGATCAATAATTAATCTCTGACCCAATGCTTTGACCTTGTATGTAAGATCAATAATTAATCTCTGACCCAATGCTTTGACCTTGTATGAAAGATCAATAATTAATCTCTGACCCAATGCTTTGACTTTGTATGAAAGATCAATAATTAATCTCTGACCCAATGCTTTGACCTTGTATGTAAGATCAATAATTAATCTCTGACCCAATGCTTTGACCTTGTATGAAAGATCAATAATAATTAATCTCTGACCCAATGCTTTGACCTTGTATGTATGATCTAGTACTATCATGATCGTCTTACTTGATCGACATCCGAGACACGGATCAAAGGAGGGCTGTAACGGCCGTCCTCGTAAGCTTTATAACCTATCACGATATGAATGCATTTCAAAACTACACCTCAAACAAAAGGTTCAATAATTTGCAATTTATAGTTCGTATACCTCTCTCCATTAGCTCTTCTGCAGTTAAAACAATTTCTTTCACACTAAAAAAACAACAGCCATGTTGTCAACATCCTCCCTGCTAAATGCTAACTCGACCAGCTTCATAGTAGCTGTCAAATGTTTATTAGACTTTTCTAGGTTTCCTTTTTCTCATCCTTACGTACTTTCTGTCGTCAGCTTCATCCGGGTTACTTTTCTCGACGTCATCATCTTCATTTGCATTCTCCTCGATTTCATTCTCATCATTTGATGCGTTGACACGCTCTTCCTTTTTGTCAACTTGTTCACATACAACATCTGTTTCCTTCTCACTATCTTTAGCCATATTTTCTTCACTATCAGCGTGAACGACAGACTAAAGTAGAAAAGTACGTATGACCTAAGGTATGACATAAGATTAATGACCTTGGAGAATCAGAATCAAATGTATTGTATTACTTATGGAAAACACATGTAAAACTATATTTTGACTACAATGTCCTTTGGTAAACCCAAAAAAGCGAATTTCACTAAAAAATCAGACAAGGCTTTTGACGTCACAAAGTTCACAAACATGACCTAACGCATTTGCCTCCGTATCTCTGAGATGGATTGAAAAAAAGCTACAAACGCAGCATATCTTTTCAGACGAAATTACCCTAAGGCATAATATAATAAGGGCCAGGAATGACAACAGAATTACAATGTGAATGTCACACACGTGACGGGGGATTCGCCTATATACATTTAAAGGCGTTTATGTTTTGTCACAATCATAAACCCAATTGTTAAAATATAATTATTTGGATGCGATACTTCGTCCAAGGAATATAGAGGTCAGTGTATAAAGAGGTCGGTAAAAGCCGATTAAATTGGACAAAGGACGGTAAAAATTTCATTACCTCACGTTTTAACGTGGCTAACTTCTCTTTTAGCATTTTTTGATGATTTTCACGAAGCCTGGACTTCGCCATGAACACGTTCAGCTGCTGCAAAAGAGATTCCCAGTAACCTACACCATGAAAAACACAAGAAATCAAAAATCTGTTATATTCAGTTAAATCAATACACATACGTAGCCACAATCAAATGCAAAACATCTAGAAAACATCTGTTGGAAGAAATGTAATAGAAATGAACTTGTGAAGGCATAAGCTGACCAATGTCGACGGCTCCGCCACTGGAGATTTTCTCGTTTATTTGATTTCTCAAAGCAGAAAGTTGCGTAGATGTTTTGCCACGAAATATTTTCTCGATATCATCATTTACAGACGAATTGATCGTCTCTCTTCTCTCGTGAAATTGATCTAGGAAACGACGCAATTGTATGACAAATTAAGTAAAAACATATAGAAATTTTCATTCAATGAATTTTGATCAAAACCATTACCACTATTAAACCCTTGTTTCTGCAGTTTTTTTTCTTCGTTTCTGGTCACTGCCAACATATCCTGAAGAGGAAATTTATACATTTGCATCCTTAAGCGTTTAAACGGTAGCTGGCAATGAACGTCCGTTCTCACTCTTCAGAGAGAGCGTGGAAAGTAGCATTTCTATTCACTCTAAGACTCAAAATGCAAAAAACAGTATTGCTTTTTTGCTTTACAAAATTAAAACTTAAAATGTAAAAAACAATACTGCTTCTTCGCTTTACAAAATCAAGACTCAAAACGTAAAAAAAACAGTATTGCTTCTTTGCTTTACAAAATCAAGACTCAAAATGTAAAAAAACTGTATTACTTCTTTGCTTTACAAAATCAAAACTCAAAATGTAAAAAAAACTGTATTACTTCTTTGCTTTACAAAATCAAAACTCAAAATGTAAAAAAAAACAGTATTGCTTCTTTACTTTCCAAAACTGATGGTTCTTTGTCTCATCAATCTCAAGATACAGTTTCATATCTTCAATCAAATCCCCAAGATCATCCAGTGATAGTCCCTAGAGATGCATAAAAATAAGAAAGAATGGGAGCTCAAACGTACTGCAGCAATACATTTGAAGTTTATATCAACACAGTATTGATGAGGAAATAGCGGAAAAATTTTCTGGGTGTGTTTTACAAGGGGTAAAAAAATTTTCTGGGCGTGTTTTTCTAATCCATAAAATTTAAAAGCAAACAGCCACAACAGTCATCAATATATTACCACAAGAACAGAATATGGTTCATGCATTTGGTACTCCAGATTATCTTCATTAGGGTTGATGTATTGTGCCAACAGATCAATTGGCTTAGCTCGCCCATCGCGAATACGAATTTTGGATCTCATCCTCGCTTGTTCGATGTGGAACTGTATAAATCAATAAAATAACTGTAATGAGTATGTGCTATGACAGTATAAATGCATCAAGAGAATCTACCATATCTTCTTGTTTTTCCCATTCTTTATAATAAGCACCTTCCTTTTCTCGTTGCATCAATTCCTAAGTGAAAAAAATTAGTGTAACAAAAGTGAAAAAACCAGCAACTTGATTGAAAGACTTCTAAAATTTCTCATTATTTAATTCCATTACAAAAGGAAGACCAATAGTCTAGATGGCGTTGTGATGTTCTTCTTTCCTCCCAAATAAATTATGCTACCTAAGCGCCAACCATACCCTCTCCTCCTCTCTTGCCATTCGTTCATGCTCGCGTTCTTGTCGTCGTCTTTTTACGCTTGCCAGTTCTCTCTGAAACAATCAATTTAAGTGCTTCAAAGATTAATGTTATCCAGGTTTGATTGGCACTATCACCAAAGTCATCAACAAACACAAGTTATGCCTGCCTTCATTTCCTCACGTTTCATTTGATTTCTTCTAACTTTTTCTGCCTCACTGAGATGGGTTGTACCCTCTTTTTCGTGTTTCTGGGAGGAAGAAAAAAGGTTTAAACACATTCAACCGAAGTGGAATTCATGAAAAATGCAAAAAGAGTTTGGAAACCTTGTGCCAAATGAATGTTTCAAGTAAATGTGTATCGCCATAAGGATTGTCCGTATTGGTGTAACTCTGGTAAAACAATAGAATGAAAGATAAAAATTACGAAGAATCACAATGTATATAGGTTTTGAAAAATGCCTTGCAATGTAGAGTGAGATATTTAGAATGGGGAATGGGAATTAAGGATATTGTTATTAGGATTAGGCGATAAAAAGATATGTGATTAATATTATTGATATTATTATTACTATTACTAATTCAGCCTATTTACTCATAATAATCTCTTGGTTGTTTTTTTATCTTTACCAAATCCTCTTCATCCCAGCCTCTTTCCCTTCGTTTTTTTAGCTCTTTCGCTTGCTGAAATGAAAAATAAAAAAATAATAGAACAAAATGTATGATGCGCCTGACATCATTAACCATCACATAAATTGACGTAGTAATCCACTAATTAAGTAAATATTCACTTTTTTAGCGAGTCTTCTAGCCCGTTTTTCTTCGGGAGTTTCCATAGCTTTCATCAGCTCTTTTTCTTTCCTAATTAATATAACAATAAAGAAACATGCATCATCAAGCAGAAAGTTTGAATTATCTTGACAAGACACCAACATTTTATCCACATTGCTTGAACGTCGCTTGCTTTCGTATTCAGACGATGAACTTTTTCTTTTAATGCGTCTTTTGGGAGAATTTGATCTACTGCGATGTTTTCTTTTTGAGTTTCTGCCCATTTCCTAAACTTTATTGGTTACATGAGGCATTTTACACACGAAAATTTTCAAAGATGTTTGCTTTCTCGTCCGCCATCTTTTAACACCACTAAATTCCATCCATCAAATTACTAATTCCTTGTTGGTTGGTTGGTTATGGTCGTGGTGAATTGGAGGTGATGGTATTTCATTTGAAAAAAAAACCAGCAAAAGAAATATGCTATATATTTGTACGAATAATCGAAATTCCATGAAGCAATGTATAAAAAATATAGGATTTAAAACTCTTAAGCTTTTCTTCTGAAAACTAAAACATAAAGTGTTTTGTTGTTGACAGATGCATGTCCATAGGTACTCCTTTTCAATTAATTACTTATTCCGTAGTAATAACTCATTAGTTAGTCCATAAATCTGTTGTTACTACATAGTTGTTGCAGGAAACATATTACTGCATCTATTGGACTAATTTCTTTGGTCAAAATATTAGTAAATGTAGGCACAACACAATACCACCGACAGAGCACAGAATAGTTACACTAACATTAGAATACTTGGAAGTCCTATTAAGATAGAATACAGAACAGTTATACCAATTTTAGAATATTGCATGAAAAGTCATTACAATAATAAAAATAGGACAGTTATACCAACTTTAGAATACAGGACAGAATGCATGGTTACACCAGGAAGTGATACCAACCATAGAATACTGTTCAACCATAAAATTTATAATGTAAAGTTTTTACATATACGTCTTTATTCTTCATCTTTCATACTTGATTTTGTTTCACTGTTGGAAGTTTCATTTTCAAGTATTTCTTCTACCTCAATCCACGCATTATAAAATCTGTCATACATATTGGAGCATTGTTTGTGCACAAAATATGCAGATACAAAGTTATGGAGAAAAATTAAAACATCTCTAACATTAGCACTGATATTACGAGTGGCATAACAAAGTCTTGATGAGTTTGATGTGCATTTGTCAAAACAAGCTTAAAAAGACAAAGAGCATGCCAAAAACATATGATCGAAAATTTGCTAAGGGCATATACAAGCACTTATTTCAGAGCTCGCTCCGTTACAAATTAATTGAGAATTAATCTGAGAATGCATAGTCAACTCCACCAAATCTCCAAGTTTTTGGTCATGGCAACGACCAACTGTGTGTATTAGTACCGATTATAGAGTAATTATCTTGCTCAGTCACAAATTTTCAAAAAAATTTCTGCGCATGCGCAATCCCCTCAAGCATGCGCAGTCAACTGGACCAACTGTCCAAGTTCGTGGGCATGGTAACAACCAATTGCATCTACTGGCACCGAAATAGCATTCTTACTAACAATTTAATAGAGAAATCATCTGCGCATGCGCTCGAACATGCGCAGTCCACTCGACTAATTGTTCATAGTCATGGCAACGACTAACTACATATACTTGCACTACATTTGTGGCAATTAGCTCACTTAGTTGCAAATTATCAAAGAAATCATCTGAGCATGCGCAGTAGTTACTGTAATAATACCATAACTTTCGTAAGCCTTTGAATTTGTGTATATATATATAAAGCTAAAACTTCATATAGTAGATGTCAACTAGCAGTGGAAGCTGGGTGCGATGTAGTATGCAGTGGCTTAGGGGCCCACACTTCGGTGGCGACCGCACTCTCCCTGCGTACCCCGAGCAAAGCCTATCGCAGGTGATCTCGGGGTCTGATGGGCGGAAGCTTGCTATTGCATCTCCCAAGTAGGATAGCGTGGAGGGGCCGAAATCTCCTACCGAAACGTTAACATGCGGCGTTCTAGTGCCTTAAGATTAACAAGGTATCGGGAAGCATGGCCCGAAAACGGGGTTTTTTTGCTTTCAAATTTTATCTTTTAAAATAAAATAAACCAAGCAATGCTTCAATTAAATTCTTATGAAACTGTGCCTTTTTATGACACATGTAATTTAAGACAACCTTAAATTATACAAATTTTATTGGTTTATAACTTTCTGATTTAACTCTCTCAATTACCGTTTCTCGTGTATCGCGAGCAAACCATCCATGGGCTTTATGGCACACTTCGGTGGCGATCGCACTCTCCCTGCGTATCCCGAGCAAAGCCTATCGCAGGTGATCTCGGGGTCTGATGGGCGGAAGCTTGCTATTGGCATCTCCCAAGTAGGATAGCGTGGGGGGGGCGAAATCTCCAACCGAAACGTTAACATGCGGCGTTCTAGTGCCTAACGCTTAAGAAGGTATCGGAAAGCATGGACCGAAAACGGGGTTTTTTGCTTTGAATTTTATCTATTTGTTTATCTCATAAAAGAAGCTACAACATTCAAGGATACTGGAAAGGTTCAAAAAATTTCTGCCTCTTTGACTTCTAATTTAAACCAACTTTAAACATGTTTATACGTTTTTTACATGTTACCTTTTACAATGTAACTTTTTCGTAACTCTCTCGTGATGAAAGAGAGCCTCTTTATACAATATAACTCTTTCATCATTAACAAAAGCATCCATGGGCTTCATGAAAAAAAGGGATTATCTACTTTTTAAATAGTTTTTACAAAGATAACATTTAACAAGTCAAGCAATTTGTATCGTCTAAATTGAACCTCGCTTTCAACCCTTATATTACAAAATTTTGATTCATTTCGGATAGTAAATTTATTTTTACCTTACAATATTTTCATGATTCAATCTAGAAAGTAAGTTCGTTTCTCGAGCAATTTTGCCATTTAACAGAACACTTTTGGGATATAAATGAATTCTTTTGATAGCATAGAGACAGCCATCAAATTTATTACATACCTAAGTGTATATAAAGCATTTCAAATCTCATGATACTTTGAATTTTTTCCACCTGAAATTTAATCATACACACTATAAGTCACAAAACACCTAACAAACTATTTCTTTATGTATAGAAAGCAAAAGGTGCAGCATAAGACATACATGTAAAAATTGCCTTTGATGCCAGGCTATTAATACCCATTGTTTTTTTAATGTAGGAAGTCAAGACTTCAAGCTGCATGCATCTTTTGCCAACAGAAATATGCTATTGACTTCACAAATATTAAAGTGTAAAGAATCTACAACTTTCTTATGAATTTTAAAGTAATTAAACAGGAAGACATTGCTACATATGCAAAAGGTAGGCCACTGCAGTAAAAAATGTGATGAATAATTGCACCAACTGCAGGATACAATTCGCGAGAAAATAAATTTATAATGTTTGATGGTCTTGTCATTTAATTATCTTTATCAGAAATATAAATATTTTTTGCTGCTTTTTCTTGTAACTTAATTCAAATGAATTCTTATTGCAAAGGTGTTTTGTAACTGAGTCTGATTGCACTAACGTAAGTTACCACATTGGCATAAATACGACTACAGAGTATTCTTTAAGTCTTTGTCCTTATTCTGAAAAAAAGAGAACGTGTGTTCATTAGAAACGATGTTTTACAAAAGTCAAAACGTAGCCAACAAAGAGTTCGTACGTACATAGTTAAAAGCACGTGGGAACCGATAAACTGGGAAGCACAGGTCAAATAAATCAATGTTTTGAACTTTAGGTTTTACCTTTTTTTTTATCATAAAATTGCTTGCCGTATGCAAAAAACAGACACTTTTTCCACCATCATTTTTCAGGGGGGAGTGAGAAATCATGAAGCAAAGCAGTCAATTTCGGTTTTACACACGAACAAGATGGCGATTTCTAGTACAGCAGTTACACGAGGAAGGCAATGCTTCCGTTCCGTTTTTAACGACTTCAACCTCGGAAAAAGGCTGCAAAAACTGTATTTCAAACAAGTATGTACTTCATTTATTTTATGTTTGAAGCTGCTTGTATTTTTCTCTAAAGAAAACATTTGACAGACCATGAAATTGACTTTGAGAACATGTATAAATACAATACGGCATTTGCAGTTGTATTGTTATTATTGTACAAACGTTATAGTTGTATTACGTATCTTTTTAGAGTTTTACGTTAAATTCGAGGCACAGTAAATGCTACATGAGCACAGAGGTAAATGTTTCGTCTTTCTATTTAATAAACAAAGTCAATTCTTACTAATTTTACAATTCGTCGCAAAAACATACGTATACAGTACAATTTTCAAAATATGCACGTGGAGTCGAGCTTTCTCAAATGCGTTGAAAGATTTTTCTGCATTCAAAGTGATTTTCGGCTAAATTTCAAAATGACTAACTTTTAAATTAGACAAGAAAAGTCACTTTAATGCCAGGCCATGGTATTGGTCCCGAAATCTCTGATGCAGTAAAGGAAGTGTTCAGTGTTGCGGAGGTGAGATTAGACATATTAAAAAAGGAGCTCAAGCATTTGATTCTATTCTAGGTAAGTTTTCAGACCAGTTACATTCATAATTGTTTGTAATATTTCTCCTAAGGTACCAATTACTTGGGAAGAAGTTAATGTTGAACCTATTGTTTTACCAAGTGGTAAGACTACAGTTCCTCCTGCAGTCATCAAGTCCATCAACCAAAACAAGGTTGGATTGAAAGGTACCGTCTTGCAATGTTTGATGAAAATGTTTGTTTAAAATACCGGTAACTGCTCACAAGTCAAGTCTCGCCATAACATTTCTTTATATAAAATTCAAAAATATTGAAATATCATCATGCATTGTTATGTAGTAATATATGCAGATACTTTTATTTTCAAGTCTGTCAATTATGGGGCATTTGACCAGGGTGAAGCAAAGGGCAACTGCCCCCCTTTTTTCATGACAATTTCAAAAGTGGAGGGATTTCATTTGCATTTTTCAGCACGCCCTAAGTAACTTGCTTCCCTTTTCATAAATTCTGCCTGCGCTTCTGTTAGGAATGCAATAAATATCACCAAAAGTTAACGTACAGTTACCATACCTTTACCATACAGTTATCATACAGTTAACATACAGTTAACATACAGTTACTATTTAGTTAACATATAGTTACCATACAGTTACCATACAGTTACCATACAGTCACCATACAGTTAACCATACAGTTACCATACAGTTACCAAACAGTCACCATATAGTTAACATACAGCTACCATACAGTCACCATATAGTCACCATACAGTTACCATACAGTTAACATAAAGTTATCATGAATATTAGTTTGCTTTTTGTGAAGCAAATAATATCATGGCTTGACAATTTATATTTTAAAACAGGGCCCATGGAAACCAAGATTGGAAAAGGACATGTTTCTTTAAACCTGACTTTGAGAAAGTATGATTGAATACATTTTTTAATGTGTATCATAATGTAACTTGTTGCTTGCTTGGTTAAGGGACAAAAACATTACTGCCAAAATATAGGGGTTTTTTGCTTGCTGGGACTGACTTTTCTAGTGTCTTTATTTGATAGAATAACCTACAGTTTTAGCAAGCCAGCCATTTTTTGTTCTTTGTCAATTTTCGGACCAACTTTTTGTACATATTTTACAAAAGCTATTGGCCCTTAATGTGCGCCTCTGCCAGGGTTGGTTGTTTTAGATACAGTGTAATGATTATGAAAAAAATTCTGATTCTTTTCAGTAACAGAAGTCAAATTTTTCTGAAAATTGCAAAAATTGAAATGTGTGTTCTACTCAATTTATTGTGTTGAAGTTGAAAAAGTCTTACTTTCTGCATTTGAAAGTGAAATATGTTATGCTTTGGGATACTCTGGCAAGGGAATCACTTTACATGTCATTTTGTTTATGGTTGCTGTTAAAATTTTAGAAATCACCGCTCTTTGACTTTTTTCCAAAGTTTTAAATTCTGAAATTAGCAATTACGTACCTTGTTTTGAGTTTTCACAATTACAAGAACCCTTTAAGTTTGTGGAGTATTGATATCTTGAAAAATGTAGTATAAATTGTTTCCGCACATTTTTACGTCCTCCTTTCAATAATGCTATTTCTGCTCCCAAGTCTGATATGTAGAATTTCCATCTGCAGGACATTTAATCTGTTTGCAAATGTTCGACCTTGTATGTCGATCGAAGGTTATCCCACTGCGTATAAGGATGTTAATTTGGTGACCATACGTGAAAATACCGAAGGAGAGTACAGCGGAATTGAACATTTGGTACAGTTTGAATAATAGATATGGTTCAAATCTTGTTTCAGTTATGAATCATGGAGCCATTGAATTGTTAAATCCGATGGAATCATTTTGCTTTAGGTTGTTGATGGCGTCGTTCAAAGCATAAAATTGATCACGAAGCAAGCTTCATCTAGAGTTGCGGAATATGCATTCAGTTATGCTCTAGCAAATAATAGACACACAGTTACTGCAGTACACAAAGCAAATATAATGTAAGATTTGGTGAATGTTGTGCGTTTGTAAGGTGATGTACTGATCACAGCGTAACAGAGCAGTCGTTACGTGTGTCGGTGTAGGTTGTGATGAATGAATAAAAGAGAACAAGAACAGTCTTTACACTTCCTAAAATATTAAACTAAGATGAAGTGTGTCAGTGTAGGTAGCGATGAATGAGCAAAAGAGAACAAGAACAGTCTTCACACTATCTAAAATATAAACTAAGATAACGTGTGTCAGTGTAGGTAGTGATGAACGAACAACAAAGAACAAGAACTGCCTTTACACTACCTAAAATATAAACTAAGATAACATGTTTCAGTGTAGGTAGTGATGAATGAACAACAGAGAACGAGAACAGTCTTTACACTACCTAAAATATAAACTAAGATAACATGTTTCAGTGTAGGTAGTCATAAATGAGCAACAGAGAACAAGAACAGTCTTTACACTACCTAAAATATAAACTAAGATTACCTGTGTCTGTGTAGGTAGCGATGAATGAATAAAAGAGAACAAGAACTGCCTTTACACTACCTAAATATAAACTAAGATAACGTGTGTCAGTGTAGGTAGTCATAAATGAAGAACAGAGGGCAAGAACAGTCCTTACACGATCTAAAATTCAAACTTAGATCATGTAAGTCTGTGTAGGTAGTGATGAAAAGTAGTGAATAAAAGACGACGGCAATCTTTCAACTAACGAACATATAAACTAAGTCTTTGCAATGTAGATAGTGAGGAAAACTCGGCACCGTTTACATTACATGAAGAAGATAAACTGTAATGTTTTCTTCCGTACTGTTTATGAGTAGAAAAGCCGATTCGTTTTATTACAGGAGAAAATCAGACGGATTATTTCTACAATGCTGTCGTGAAGCTGCAGAGAAATATAAAGATATAAGATACCAGGAAACCTATCTGGACACGACTTGCTTGAACGTGAGTGAACTTTAATTGTGTAGACTCAAGAAATTACTGTCTGGCCATTTTGCGGCATAGCGAATCCTTTGGTATTTTTCTCCCCTTGTAGATCGTTAAAGACCCAAGTCAATTTGACGTGCTGGTCATGCCAAACTTGTATGGGGATATTTTAAGGTAGCTACGTTTTGGATGTCAATAGTGGACAAAGTCCAATTTGTTAGGAGAGGTCTGTTGTTGTTTCTGACTTTTGTGATTTCATTTTGTTTTGCAGTGATCTTTGTGCTGGACTCATCGGGGGTCTGGGGGTGACTCCTAGTGGAAATATCGGTGAAGATGGAGTCGCCATATTTGAGTCCGTACGTTTTCTCTTTGATTGTTTTTGTCGCTTCCCGATGTCCAGCAAGAGAATAGCCGAGCTTCTCTCAGTTTAATCATATGAGTTGCTCTCTATTTATTCATAGTGTAAAGTTTGATTATCATTAAGCATCTGAATCGGAATGAAGCATTTTGATGAATGAATGAATGAATTCTAGCGAGGGAAATTGCACCTTTATAGTCCTGAAAGATCACGTATATATTATATTATTTGCAACTTTCACGTTAAAATCTTCTCTTTAGGTTCACGGTACTGCCCCGGACATAGCAGGAGAAGACAAAGCAAACCCTACAGCTCTCTTATTGAGCGCAGTAATGATGTTGCGTCACATGAATTTGGGTGACCACGCCGAACTTATCGAAAACGCTACACTCAAGACTATAAGGGAAGGAAAGGTATGTTAAGAGGATTAGTAATTTTAACAAAGAGGCATATGAAGGGATTGCTATAATCTTCTTGAAAATATTACCCTCAATAAAGATCAGGGAAGAAAGGTGTAAAGCCTGTTTCCACTAGCCACGTATCGTAACGTATTATAGCAAAACGTAACTGGTCGCATGCGTGCTTATGAATTTGATGGTCAATAGGTGCAAGCACGCATGCGCCATGTTACGTTTTGCTATGATACGTTACGATGCGAGGCTAGTGGAAAACAGGCTTAAAAGAGTATTAAAACTTCGAATAATAATACACACGAGGAAGTGAATTCCGGCCCACAGATCTTAACTTTAAACCAAACAATATATCATTATATCCTAAGGCTATGGGGATTTCCTGGTGGATTTCAGTGTGTGAAGTAACGGCAGGAAAGTCAACGGTCGAATGAGTGGCCCAGACACTCTTTCTCGGGCATTTCTTAAAAATTAGTTTTGGACCTAAGACTTTTTGTCGATTTCTGCCAAAATGGCTGTTGAAAATGAACGGTTTGTTGGGACAAGTTCTCTTCCTTTTTGTCTCTGGATATTATCCTTTGATATGTCGTAAATTCGCGCTGCATGATGATTAAAATGATTTTGACCTAATGAAACAAAGTACTCACTGATTCAAATTTACTCACCGTAGGTGCGTACGAGGGACCTGGGTGGTAATGCAGGCTGTGCAGACTTTACGAAAGAAATCTGCGATAATTTGGAACGATGTCAATGTTGAAGAGCCAAATCATCCAGAATCTGGTATTCAAACGTCTTAACATGTCGGAGGACGTACATAACGCATGCAAGTTTATTTATGCAGTTTCGGTATAATTTAATTATACTCTGTAAATATTTTAAGCCAAAGAAGCTTTGAATTTTGCGTTGAAGTTTTACACTGACTTTCGAAGAAACGATCAAGCTTGTTGAGTTTTTTTACGGTTGTTAACGAATGAGTTTTCAAAAAGAATGTCCCTTTCGAAGAAACGATCAAGCTTGTTGAGTTTTTTTACGGTTGTTAACGAATGAGTTTTCAAAAAGAATGTCCCTTTCGAAGAAACGATCAAGCTTGTTGAGTTTTTTTACGGTTGTTAATGAATGAGTTTTCAAAATGAATGTCCTCTCCTGTTTGCATAGCTGCGTGGTTAGACATACAGAGTGAGAAAATTTATTTAACCAGCAGCATTATGTGTACAGTACGTTGCAAATTTGCACGATATTTGGAAAAGCCTGCACGCATGATAAATTCATTCAATTTTTATTCAAAGGCATTTCAAAGGTAAAAGTTAGTTTATCTACTTGAAATTCTACATTGGATAAACGTAATGCGTGTGTAGCGTGATCTTTCACATTCGGCCATTTTCTACGTATCAATACTGCACGTGATTTATTTGCGACATGACCAATTAGTGACGTCACAAAGTTTAATTTGACCAGCGCGATATATTTTCTCGTAATAAACAATTGTTGTGTCATTGAAGAAAAGGAGAAGTATTTTGGAGCAGGTTTTTCGAAAAAGAAGAGGAGATCCGGTATGTCTAACTCACAAGAAAGGGTTAAGACCGCGGCGACGGATATCAATAAGCAGTCAGCTCAGGAAATTGAAAAATCTACTGCTGGTAGCAGGCCTCCAATGATGAGCAAGAATCGCCTTGAGGATCAGATAAACCACGAGGACCTGGAGTTACTGGAATCCATTTTCAGGGAGGCAGACGAGAATGGTGGTGGCGGATTAAATTTGGGCGAGTTCCGGGAAGCGTTGGGGCGAATTATTGCGAATAAGGGCGGTTTATTACCGGCAGAAGAAGAATTGGCCATTATATTCATGAAGGTGGACGCAAACTGCGACGGCACAGTTGACTGGGAAGAATTTTGTTCTTACTTGTTGATGGAAAATCAATTGAAGGATGTAATGGTCAGGTATGGTGAATTCATAGTCCTGAAGCTATAGGCCGAAAGCAGATTAATTTACCTGTAGCTATTTAGTGATTTTGTGACTATATACAAAACAATACCAGTAGGACATTTTTACGATAAGTTCAACAAAGCAATTGATGCGATTTTTAAAATTTACCATTTCGAGCTACGCACATTTTTACCGATAAATTATTCTTTTTTCCAGCGAGCTGAACGGAGATGCACCTTTCCCGAATCCCGTCCGCGAGTTGACGAGTGCACATCGTGACACGCTCGTGCGAATCTCGTACTTTCCAAAAATATCATACGGACCCGAGGACTTTGCTGATGGGGCAACGGGAAGGTAAGACCCGTGATTTTACATGAAATTATGAACTGTCTCCCATTAAAAGTAATTTCGTTGAATCATACAGCTTTGTAACCAGTGACGGGAACTTTGGGAAAGATATTTTATATGGAATTTAAAGTTTTATGGATGTTTCAACTGCGTTCCAATTCTTTAGTGAAAAATTATCTGATATTAATCGGCCAAACCGAAAACTGACAAATGCAAGATCTTCATTCTTCTGGCGACATAGAATAAAATCTTTTTTTAATAAAATAAGATCTTAGAATAAAATAAAATCATAGAATAAAATCTTTTTTAATCTTTTTTTAATCTTTTTTAATAAAATCTTTTTTTATCTTTTTTGATCTTTTTTATCTTTTTTCAATTTTTTTTAATGTCGATGATCTTTAACTTTTTTTCAGAATTTCGACAATCTTTATCTTTACTGTTTTTATTGCTGTGTTTTGTGCCCTTCCCTTCCTTTGCGTTTCACTCATCATCCTCGCCTCGTGTTTCCATCGGTGCTCAAAAATTTCCACCTATTTTTGGGTTGTAGATACGTGGTTGTAAGTCGTGATGGAGTTATGACGTTCTGGAACATGGATCTTAATCTTCAACGGACCATCATGTTGAACGAAGGACATCACAACACTGGCAAAGCAACTAGGTCTGTAACGAGTGATGGGCTTAGCAGAAGTATGTCTTAAGAAAAGGCAGACATCGCATATTTTCCAGTGTCATTATCGTTTATTTATTGCGAACAGGTCTGTATGGGTGACTGATTGTGTAGTGTTGGCGAACGTTAAGAAGATCGCCGTGTCAAGTACGGAACGTGATATTGCCTTCTATGATTGTGCTGCCAATAATTTCGAGAAGCATTTTGTTGTCTGTGGTTTCCAACATTCCGTCTTGTGTATGGATTACTGGTACAATCCTCGTAAACTGAGCGAAAGTGCATTGTATTTTGGTGACATGAATGGACAAGTTTTTGTCTTGATTTTTTCGTCTGCCACAACCGGTATGTTCCTCCATTGATGAATCCTTGATCCAGTGTAGGGGACTACCTATAGCATGCTTTCCAAAACTTGAAAGATCTCAATTCTCTCTCTCTAATTTCTGAGTCACTTAAATGTATGCGATAGTGACTTTCCATCTACTTTTCAAACATTGCCCTCTTATGCTCTACCCACTGTCGTGTAAAGCGATGATGGTGAAAGGAAAACGGAAAACTTAGAGCAGTTTCATACACTTTTCTTCAGGTCTATTTGACATCCACGTGGCAAAGAATCAAGGTAAACCAATGGCTTCGTATTGTCGAATTATGTTTAAGGAGTTGATGAAAGGCTTGCACCCCAACGTGCGGGCAATGCAGTTCTCCGTTCACGATGATTGGGTGAAGAAAATAAAATATTGTCCAAGTCTGCAGTGCTTTATATCCTGCGCGACTACCTGTGAGAAATCATTGTATATTGGTGACGCCATGAGAAAGCGGGTCAGTTCTTATATCAATGTTCGAAAGGGCGTCTTAAGCTTCGATTACTGCAGTACGTGGAATGTCATTATAACAGGAGGGATTGATCACTACGTACGCCTGTGGAATCCTTATTTGACCACGAAACCCACGTCTACCCTCAAAGGTCACTGCTCTGCAGTCATTCACATTGAGGTGAATGCAACTAATGGCCAATTCATTAGCGTCTCGCAAGACAAGGTATTAGTGATTATTTTCTTCGCTCGCGTGGTTGCTCTTTTTTGCTTCATCGTGTCTGTGTGCGATCAATTTGACGAGTGTTGAAATTTCGACTTTACCTAGTCATCAAAGAAGGTATAATTTTTTCATTTAGCGCGCGATGTTTTGGTTATTTTTAGGTGCTCAAAGTTTGGGATATTAGAGATGTTTGCTGTATTCAAACGATTCCTAGCCGACTTCTTAGGCTGGGCCCTGTTGTCATCTCTAGTGTATACTTTAATCAAAAGAATCACACGTTGTTGCTTGGAACAAACGTCCTTTTTGCATTGGAAAGGAAAGGTACTTTGTACTATTGACGTTTATGTAAGATAGAATCCAGGGGCGGATTTTCTTTTGGAAGAGGGGTGCAGGGCGGGGAATGCGCACTGCGACTTGTCACGTCTAGGTCACAGAATAATGATTATACAAAAGGGTCACTCAGGTGTACAACGTGTCCTCATGTCGGCCATTATTCCAGCCAGATGATTAGGATTTCTCACTTGTTTCCAACTATTAAAATTACATGACGTCAATACTTAATAATGAATTCAAGTATATTTTGACTCAAGAAATGACTTCGGATCATTTTAAAGGTTGGGAAAAAGTCAAAAACCCTCATCATCTGGCTGGAATAATGGCGGCCACCATGCGCAGCACGACATGCGCGAGGACAAAAACATCAAAGTTTCCGACACGAGTGACTTCAAGAACTTCAATAGGAAGACCTAGACGCAGAATAAGAATATACAGATATTCTTATTCCGTGTCTAGGTCTTCCTATTGAAGTTCTTGTCTAAGACATTATTATTTTATTCGCTCACAACTGTCGTTAGGAAACGCTGAAAAACTTCGTTTATTTGCATTAGTGTCTTAGTGTCCAATTTTTTATGGAAAATTTGTGTTTAGACAACCCATGTGAACGAATTATCTAGGTTGTGAAAAAAGATCAGATGATATGGAAAAAACCAGTCATACGAAGCCTATATGTAAAGCCCTGTACAACAGTCTTTTCAATCAAGTTGTGAGTGCTTGCCATGCGTCGCTTGTGATCGTGTGGAGTCTGGAAACCGGCGAAAAAGTTATCCAATTTGCAAACGCGCATCCTCATTCGGAGATTACGGCAATGTGCTTTGACCAGAGTCAGCGCAGGCTTATTACCGGTAAAGAAGTTATGAGATAATCATACATGGCAAAATGCTTTTGAAAACGTCTCACTTAAACCTCTATTAGGTGCCCGCAATGGGACCGTGAAAATATGGAATTTCAATAATGGCAACTGCTTACGGACTTTAGTGCCTGTGGATGAGGAGGAGATAACAGGGATCGTGTGCACCAAAAAGAGGATTATCACTGTTGGATGGTCCAAGAAGGTTGCTATATATAAGGATAGTAGGGATGAACAGGTGAATTATGTTGAGTTTTATTGTTACATGTTTACTCCTTGTCAACTGTTTGTTCATAACTACCTACACTACATACATTACAGGTAATGTAAAGACTGTTTTTGTTCTCTAATGTCTATTCATCTAAACTACACTGACACATGTTGTACGACGTAGCAGTTATAGATAGTGTAAAAACTGTTTATTTTCTCTGTTGTTTATCTTAGTTCACATTGTAGGCAATGTCGTCATTCATTTATCACTTTATCGTTTGAGGCGCATTTTCTCTTTCTTCCACTCTCTCTGTTTTGTGTAATGATTGCTCTTGTTCTATTTTACGTTCTCTTAAATGTAGGAAGAATGCGCGCCACGGATCTGGGACAACTTCCATAAAGATGACATTCTAGCTATCGATCTTTACGGCACGGGAACCTTGGCCACGGCTAGTTATGATGGCGACATTAAAGTTTGGAGCCTGGAGACTTTTCAAGTGACATGTGTTCTCAATGCTAATAACTATGATGACTATACACAGAAAAAAAGACCGTCCCTAATACCCAAGGATCTTAAAAAATGTAACCTCATATCCCTATAAGTTATATTATTTGCTTTTTCTTAGTTCTAGCGTCTTTATCAGGCTTCACTACACCTGATGTCCAAACTCGAGTCCTTATTTATGGATATGTATATAGTGCTGGATGTGATGTTAATGGTTTAGCTCTTGCATGCTTCAGCTTTTAGTGTATTTATCAGGGGACCTGCTGTGGGAACTTGAGAACTGATTTCCTGGCATGAAGTTTAATCGTCAGGAATGAACAAATGTCCAAACTTGAATTCTTCTTTTCCCCCAATTTAGCATCTGTATCATATATTCGTGCTAAAACTTAAGTTCTATTTTTTCATTCAACAGATCATGGTGAATAACGTTATTTTCACTGACCTAAAGAAACAGGAAGCTATAGAAAAAGAGGAAGATAAATTGGACTTGGAGAATCAATCCGTTTTGAAATTAATTCGAAACAGACGTTTGACGCAACGTCGTTTGTCTAGTATCACTAGGCGTCGGCAAAGCATGGCAAGGCGCAAGAGTATCGATCCTCTGTCCATTAAGGTACTGACGTGCTCAAACGTTTTCTGCATTTGCTTTGACATTCCAGTCTTAGATGCCATGACTCAAATATTTAATGAAATGACACGTATCAAAGAAACTAGCACAAATGCAATAAATAACATAAGACCTCGCCTTTTGTGCTCGTATTTCTATCAGGTTGATGTGAAAGAAACAGATCATGATTCCGGTGTTGACAGCATATTGTTCCTACAGCATCGCCACCATGCTACCGATACGGCCACTTTGTTGAGCACCGGATCAGGGGGGGTTATAAGAGCATGGTGTATGTTCGGTGGAGGCTTGGCTGGCGAATTTATGGCCTCGAACAACCACCGTGAATCTATCCTTTGTATGACGAGTGATGAAAAAAACGAGTTTCTAATCACTGGAGACAGTCAAGGCTACATCAAGATTTGGAATATAAAGAATTATTGCATAGCAGAGCAAAACAAAAGCGATAAAGGTTTTGTAGATGTCACTGAACATCTTAGCAAGGCTCGTAGACAGGTCCCCTACCCGAAAGTCTGCGAAAGCGTAAAATAAACCGAATCGCTCCGCCTTTGGTGTTTTATCTCCGCGCTCATCTCCAACAAATCGTGAGTATAGATTACGTTCCGAAGTATAACTTGCTCATTACGGCGTCTACCGATTGCTCCCTTCGGTTGTGGAAAAATAATGGTCTGTATATTGGTACTTTTGGTCAGCGGAACATTTGGAACTTGAGCAATGCCGGTGAAGGTGACATTCCCTCTGATTTAAGGCGGGCTGCGTCGGTCAATTCAATGAGTTTAATGCGAAAGACGTCGCGCAAGCGTTGGAGTGTTGCCAAGAGTTTCATTAAAGCTGCCGGCCGCCTCTCGTTGGGACTCAATAGGCTGATTGTGAATGAGAATCCTATACATGAGTCAAGTACTGCCAAAAGCATTGTACTCAATGAATCAGAGTGTAGGATTGACATGGACAATATATTAGGTTTGTGATATGTTGATACAAATCAATACTTCTTGTAACATGTGATGTCTGTATGAAACGGAATATATATCGGAAAGTTCAAATATATTTGGGCACTTACTTCGACAATTGTTTTGTTCAGGAAAATTTTACCGACCGAAATATCGTCATCATAAGCCACCGTGTCTACCCAAGTTGAAAATGAACAAAAATCAGGTTATGGTGTACAACTCATTGAAGTGTAACGAGTTGGCACCGATAGTGGAACCCAAGCCTCCCGTCATGACGTTAGTCATGCCATCAAACCCTAAGCCTAGTCCCAGGATTACGTCTGGGATATCGGAGAAAGAGGTTCATGATAATAATAGGTCGCGTCGTGTATCGCTGTCAATTCCTCGTGATGGAACTCGAGCTAATTTCGCAGCTCCTATGGGACGCGGAAAATCAAAGTTTCAGAAACTACCTGATTTTGCGAAACAAAGAACATTAGACTTATAAATATATATATGTTGTTTTAATTATTCATTAATTATATTCATATAAATACGTGTGCTCCTCGTTTTGGTTTTGTTTTTTGCAATCGTTCAAAACATACACACGTAAAAAATTAGGAAAATTAAAGAATATAGCTGCTCTTAAAAATTAGTTTTGACTCTTTAGTTAAGTTCCTAATACTTCCTTTAAAACAGATTCTGCTTTTCCATGCAGGTGTTCAAGTTAAGGTGAAGTTGCCTTTCGTTTGCGTCTAGCCCTCATAAAACCGTAATTAGTGTAAGTTCTTTGTGGATAATTAAAATAGGCATTATTGGTATTAGTGGTACTCCAAAGATTGTATGCAAATCGAGGTTGCGTTTGTCCGTAGTATTGAGAGCTCACATCTGCGTTTTGAAAGCTTCTACTTGGATAATAGTAGCCTGTGTTTTGTATCGACTGATAAGGAGTAATAGGCTGGCCTTGAATTGGTGAGCTTGGCGGAAAATTGCTGGTCCATGCAGCCTGTTGAGGTGTATTGACACTCGACGGTGACGAAGGTTGACTATATACATTTTTGACAGGTGTTGCGGGTGGGTGTGGATCTTCTTTATGCTCGTTCAGCGGTTTATACTTGACTGTTTCCAAATGAAGTGATGGTGCAAAGATGTAGGTAGGACCATCAGGGATCTTATCCTTTACATGAGTTCTCTTTCTTTGTGGAACCGGTTTGGTTGGACGAGGTGTCTCTGGATGTGTCACCCGCTGATAAGGAGGTTTGCCTTTCGTTCCATGTAATACTAGTCCCCATTCCTTTAAAAATCCGCGATTTGCACGAGAGTCGCCTTCATCGGTTATTTCCAGTGTCCAAGTACCACGAGGATCTTCACCCCATGAATGTGTCGTCATGAACGGCCATTTCAAGAAACCTTCGTCTGAGAGATCTTCTCCCCTTGGAGTAAGTAGACGGGATTTTGTGCCCATAGGAGACGTAAGATCGATTGCTAGATCGCCCCTTCTGCTGTAGTCGAGCGTTAAAACGAGCTGCACATGCTCCAAGTAACGTATCTCATCTTGGTTGCCTTGACAACCATTTGCTTTGATTTTCACTGCCAAACCGTTGGCGTGATGAATAAATCTGGAAAGAAACTATTTTTAACAGAGAAATCTACCGTTAAGTAGATCAACTGGTCTATTTTATTTAGCAAACGTCGAAGCTTTGACTGTACCAGCTCAATTAGTGCTGTTTCTACACTCCTCTGAATTTGAACCCCTGAAATACAAATCTCACTGGACCACTTACTTTCTATCCTGATTGATTTGACCGTGACATATTTTTTTTTCTGGTACTTTCTTACGAAGTTTTGCCAACGCTACGATAGCGTGCGCGTCCAGGAGACCGAACCCAAACTTTAAGCTCACGCGGCGTCCTAAACCGTTGATATTCCAGTCTGGGTCATGTGATAGCGGTCGCCATTTTGACGTCCATACGACAATATGTTGCACATCACGCCATGTCAGGTCCGAGCTATAGAATAAAAAATGTGAGGTTGAGGATGTGAATAATAGCGAACCTACAAAGTGAACAAATGGTTTGTTTTTTGCAGATCTTGTCATTCCCTTAACAATACTTGTATGATCCATCTGGTGTTTGGATATTTGGTAGCATTCATTTATGGGGAAATTTGCATGAGAAGGAAAGTCAGGAAGAGCTAATAGCAATCTTATTTTCTGATGGTTTTGTTCTGTCACAGTTTATTTATTACGTAGGTAGAACGCTGGAAACAAGCATTTGATGCTTTCTGTTTTTTCTATCTAATTTTGACGTATGTTGTTGTTCCGTGAACTATTTTCTTGGAAATTTTGTAATTACTTACACGAGGTAGATCTGTTATCTTTGCTGCCTCTCCCCCCTCCCCTACCTCCCTCTTCTACTAATTACTTCATTCCACTTACTTTGCCTCTAATGCCAAAGCAATGACTCCTGCAGCCAGGGGGCTGATGCAGACGTTCCCGTGTGCTTCTCGGTACATTGATTATGAAGATCAGTTGTTGCCTGTGAAAGATTATTATGTCAGTGAAAAAACACAAAGTGTGACTATCTAGCTCGGCGACACTTTAAATCTCAAAGATTCTTCACTTACAATCTTTTGCTCTCCTCTTGATCCGCTGCTGAAGGTAGTGGCAAGTGTCGACGAGCATGCTTCGGAATACCACGGAGATTTTCCGTGATCGGACGAGGAACTTATAGAGAGCGTGTACACGCTGTTGGTGTAACCATCACAGTTGCAGCTGTCGTCGTGACGACCACCGTTCCCCGATGCCCAAATAAATATAGAACCCTTACCGTCGCGTCCCTGTTGATGGAATTTATGCTCAATATTTGCTGTTTTCATGCAGTCTCAAAGTTTTCATGCTGTTTTCATGTCATAGGGAATAGGGGTTTTCCTCAATTGGGGTTTTCCTCTTTTTTCCAGGCCTCGTAGAGTTGTTCTTTGTCAAGAAAGTCAGTCTGCCGTAATTTGTAGACTGTAAGACACTGTGACTGCAGTCATAATGCAGCCTTTATAAAAAACTGTTACACTATAGTACTAACAAACATGGCAACTCATTTGAGAAATACCTTTTTAATTCCATTTAAGAAGGCTGCTGTTGCCAAGGTACCAGGCCCTTCTACAGTCGTGCCATCATCACTCGGTCCCCAACTGGCGCTGTATATATCAATATACTGCGGATTAAGACTCAATGATTCTGCTTCCACTTTATCAGTAACTCTTCCATCTAACATTCTTACTCCTTGAATAAGAGATAGGATTGAAAAATATTTCTAGTAAATTGAATATAAATAAGATTTTATTGGTCAACGGTGTTCTGTGTAATTGTCACTTTTTTTGTTGAAGTGACAACACGGGACTTTTTCACTAACTTATAGTGAAAAAAATTCTATCATGTTCGAATTAGTCACCTCCTACTCGAGCATTGTAAGCTACACCGACTCCACATTTATCATTGTTTGCTTGACCAGCTACCTCTCCCGCACATCTCGTCCCATGCCTATAAAGAAAACAAAAGACATCCCATACAGATATGGATAACTGCAACATGTTAGTAACTGCCATAGCAATGGCAATTGTTTGGTTTATTACTTGTTCTCGTTGGTCACATCATATCTTGGGAATGGATCAGGATCGCCACCATTGACATCCCAACTTGCAGCAGGGTCCTGAAGTATAAAAGACTTGCGACTTACGTATCTTGCCAAAAGTCGGTAGACTTCAACTTTTGCACTTACGTAATTTCTCATTAAATCTGTGTGGTTGTGCTCAACTCCTAAAAATAATTTTATAAAAAATTTCATGTCGTGTTAAATTCTCTTAACATATATCGGCGCCCGCAATGTTTTTGCTGCCCAGTTTACTTTCTCATGAATTCGCGCTTAACAATGAGTCCTTATATAATCCAATATGCGTCTAAGTGATCTGATCTTGCCACTTTAGTAATATTATAGGTCATGGTATTTTCACGTATTCCTTACCATCATCTAAGATTGTGACAACTACACCCTTGCCAGTGATGCCTTGCTTCCACACCGACATCACGTGGACATCCATGTCGTAACCTTTCCTCGTGTCATCCTGCTCAATGAAATCGCAATATTATCCATAACCTACGAACTTCTCCATCACGTGTGAACTTTAACATCTCATATTTATGTATCCATGAATCAATAATTATATCGTCAATGGCAACTCAAAATGTTCAACCAGTGGTACCCAGTGAGGCATGGGGAAATGGTGAAATGCCCTTCCACATGATATTTTCAAAACTATTATCTATCTTCATTTGTACAAATGGAAAGCATTGATAAGTGATATGTAAGAGATATTTTTCGACAGTGTAGAACCGCCAACACTTACTTATACTTACCAAATACCATTGATAGTTCCACAGGGGATCCTTAAAGATCACCTGAGCATGCCGTTTACCATTGCATCATGGTATGCCCCACGTTTCACCCGCGTTTTTCGTGCTGTTGCTCAGCCCATTCAACCTAAACATCGTTATAATCTCACTATCTGCAAAACTGACAAACAACTGGTTGACAACACAATGAACGAAACCCGAATTGTAGCGAAACAACTGAGAAATACCAAATGCTTTTTTATTTGGATAATTAAAAAAGTTAAACAAGTAATGGTGTTTTCGGTGAATGGCGTGCTTTGTGATTGTTCAATTCATTCAAGAATAACAGTCGAAGCATTAACTATAGGAGAGGGTGAAACATGATATCATATATACATACATTGGGATGTGCATGAAGCATGTCCGTCATCTCTATAGCGCTGCGTTTTGTGCGATGTGGATGAGATGGATGCTCAAAATGATAATAGTCGTCCAGTGTACCGATCTAAAGAATATAGCTCAACGCCAACTGGGTCATTTGCAGTTCATAATTATGGAGAAAATTTTACATAAACAGTGTAGGGATGTAATTTGGCGTAGGACATGATGACGTGTGCAAGTGTTGACAGTATACTATTTATTCAATTATTTTATTGGTTTTTTGAGGGATTTTCATTTGTTAAACAATTTCTGTCATTAAATTCGTACAACTTTAGTCTACAAAGTCTACGAACAGTTTGAAAGAGTGGAATAGATTTTCATTTGATTGTTCAAAACTCATGCATCTCGTTTACGGGTACCTGTTTTGAAATTTAGGAAATTAGCTGTGCAAAACAGTCTTATTTTCGCAAATCTCGCAACACATTCATTTAATTTTGTGTTTCAAACTCTTTCAAATTCACTACATATCCACAATAATATCATGGCTTTGTTTTCTTCAATTGTTCGCACAGGCTTAATGTGGAAAAACGAGTTTGACTTCCAGTGTCAAAGCAACATGTTATTAATCGCTCATTTTACTCGGGATCAACAAACCTTCTCCACTTTCGAAAAGCCATAGTTTTGTGCTACGATTTCCGCGTTTTCAATTCCACCGATCAGTTTAACAGCCCAGCCGTTGGTGTAAATCTTTTCCCTTCTGTTGGCGAGTTTTGTATTTACTTTGTGAGATTGTACCACGGTTATCCATATTGAAAATAAAGTCAAAATAGCAATTAGTTTTGATCTCATAAAAAGCCGAATGGCCGGCCCTTTACTGCACATTTCATTGCTACGAAAAAGCCGAAGACAACTGCTTAAATGCGATCCATAATCCGTTGCGACGACAACTTAAACATCTACGATATATCATTAAGCATTTATCGTTGTGATACTTTGTGATTCATTGTTTGACCGTGTATTCACCTGCATATGTTGCAGTCGAGCATTACGTCATAGCTTCTGTTGCAATCTCACACTTCGCCACTTCATGTACGTGTATAAATTTTGATGCGAAAGTAGTATTGTCGATTAATGACGAGGTCTCACTTCAATTTATGCACTTTTGAGATGACATCAAATTTTCATTGTTATTACTGTGGTGTGTTAGTGAATACACAAAGAAACTACAGGAATAGTCTTTGCTTTCTCGACGTTTTATTAACGCTTGTTTTTGCTCTTTGCAATGAAGAAATGTTATTGGGTTACGTTAGAAATCGATAAATTACTAAATCTGATTGGTTTTCATGTTGTTACCAAATGGTGAGGACTTACATGAAGTATCGTGTTATTGTAGAAAACATGTCGACGTCTTATGTAAAATGGAAATAGACAAATTTAGTGGTAATTTATTGAAACAGAAGAGAGGTTTTGGACGAATTGAACCTGGATTAAGGTATCCAAATGCCTCATATTATGAAATCCAACTATTTTTCACTTCAACTTGTTATTTATTTTGTATTTTAGTTCAGCACCTTACTTGTGCTTTCTGGTTGTTTCGAAAATTCTCTATGTCTATGGATTCTTCTTATCGTATGATTTATTAAAGAGCGTCCATATTGTTATATACTTGTTGATTATACGTGCAAGGTACAGAAAATTTTTTTAATAACGACATGAAGTTGCGAAATGACCCTTCTTGAAATGATCTTCTGCGTTTTAGTTCTTCTTTGGTTTTCGTTCTCCTGCAAAAGCCTTTGTCGTCTGGGAAACCGTTAACAGCATTGCAGGTATTTTCATTCGATAATGATTTATTTAATTTGATTGTAATGTACTTGATATGTTCACTGTTACTTTATAAAAAAACCTGTGAAACTTCCTACTGTTTCACTCACTGCAAGTCTAAACGTGTTAAAATCACGGAAGGGCGAAGTGATAAACTGGATTCGTAGCCTGTTTCTTTGAAATTATGCTCTGTGAAACTTCTCTACAACTGCATAGCCTGTGCTGCTTGTTTAAACATGATGACATAATAGGACGAAGAAATTCCTCATTTTTTCCCATTTAAAACTATAAGAATAAATTGTCAATTAAGAAATTAAATATGTTTACTGTGTTTGCACGAGCTTATGCAAACCAAGGAGACCTTTGGGAGAACTCGAGAGCAGATCGGTGCAAGCCCAAGACCAAAGGTCGCTGTGCTTCATTGTGTTTATTTTATAAGTGCGTTTGAAAGAGGGAGGGGGTAGGGAAAGGCAAAACCTTGTTACCGAAGTATTGAGGTCAACTACCCCCTACTAAACATATTAATACAGCCTTTTAAGCAAGTGCAATGTCACTCAAGATATCTTACATTTAATGCTCATCTCTTAGCCACATCCCTGCGTTCAGTGTAGTCATTATCTCGCCATAAGTTATTGTAATGCAATGTTTAACCATCATGTATGTTTTGATATTAATTTTAGTGGTACCAAATAGCAAAACATGCTTTGTTGTCAACATTTCTATCATTGTTGCTGTATGATGGATTGACTCTTTGTGGCCCATTAAGGTAGAATCATTTCCTTTCATGTCATTTGGACCAAAGAGATATTTATGCTGATAGTTCTCTTGTCACATATGTGACATTTGCATTGTAATTCTTTTGTCATTCCTGACTTTAAGCACATGACAGTAATCAAGACCTTACAAAGTATAAGATATTTATTGTATTTTATTGTGACTTTATATGAAAACATATGTTGTTAAGTTTTTGCAATCCCACTTACAGACATAAAGGCAAATGTGCTATGTGTCACGTGTCTAACTCACACTTGTGATTGGAAGTTTGTTAAAGTGCCAATGAAACGAAAATTTTGCTATCTGAGTAATACTTTTATTCAAGAGATATTTTAAAATGACAATGGACATTTTAAACCAGTTTATACATATCACTTTTAATTCTTGTGATATTGAGGTTTTTCCTTTGTCTGATATATCTAACTTGTGACGTCACATTGTATATGGAGAACTAGAATTGTTAGGTATATTTCCTTTAATTCACAAGGACAGAGTTCCTTCATTGTGATGTGGTTAATGGTATAAAATGCTACCTACTAGTATCAACCTAAAGTTGTCAGGAAACTGAAGAGAATTGGAAACATTGCGATAACTCATTATGAAACATGACGTCATAAGTTGTATAAATTGGAAATAACAAAAACGTCAAAATCACAAGAGTAAAAAGAGTTATGCACTAACTGTTTTAGAAAGTACACTGTCATTTCAAAAGTTCTGGTCATTTCAAACATAATTTAACTTTCAAAATTTTCGTTTCATTGGCAGTTTAAGTCTTCATTGACAAGTGCCACATTCTTTGTAATTTGATAAGGGAAAGTAATGAAAAATACGTGAAATACTACTACGTTCAATAATCCTAATTTAAACTAAAATAGTCATGTGGACAGATTGTAACATATAATATCAATAGTTTGAGAGAATTTTTTAGAGAATTGCCTCCATACATGTAGATTCTAAATTATTCTCGTTCCAGGACTTTGTTACTTTCGGAACATAGCGATGTCGTGGTCTTTGGCGTGTTGACAGTGCTCTTCAAGACTGGCAATGCTGGTCCAACAAAGGTATTGTAAAGTTAAGCACATCCTTTACTTTCTATTCTTTGATAATTTAAAGCAAAACATTGCATGATGTTTGTTGAATTTTTCAGATTCGTGGAGCGTTATTTTTCTTGTTTGCAATGATTGCTCTTTTGCTGTTTGACAACGATGAAGTCACTCGTGAAAACGAGCATCGTATCCTTAAGTGTACCTAAGTAATGAGTATTGTATCCTTAAGTGTACCTAAGTAATGCTGCGGCCAATTTACTTGTGTTACTACAAATGCTTTTTGCCATAGTTCATGCTATGAAAATTTCAGATCATTACCATTATTTATTTCTTTGAAGTTAACTGTTTTACAGTGAGTGAACATTAAAATATTTACATACGTAGCACTAGTAAACTTGCGGGCTGATTATGCCATGTTCGTATACTGCTTTATGGTAAACTTTATGCCATTGCTCGTATACTGCTTTATGGTAAACTTTAGACATTGCTCGTATACTGCTTTATAATAAACTTTAGACATTGCTCGTATACTGCTTTATGGTAAACTTTATGCCATTGCTCGTATACTGCTTTATGGTAAACTTTAGACATTGCTCGTGTACTGCTTTATGGTAAACTTTAGACATTGCTCGTATACTGCTTTATAATAAACTTTAGACATTGCTCGTATACTGCTTTATGGTAAACTTTATGCCATTGCTCGTATACTGCTTTATGGTAAACTCTTTAGACATTGCTCGTATACTGCTTTATAATAAACTTTAGACATTGCTCGTATACTGCTTTATAATAAACTTTAGACATTGCTCGTATACTGCTTTATGGTAAACTTTAGACATTGCTCGTATACTGCTTTATTTTAAACTTTAGACATTGTTCGTATACTGCTTTATGGTAAACTTTAGACATTGCTCGTATACTGCTTTATAATAAACTTTAGACATTGCTCGTATATTGCTTTATGGTAAACTTGACAGTGTTCCTTAACTCGTTGCCAGCGGACGGAGCAGAACGTAGCCATCTCGTTCATTATTTTTATCAGTGGAAAGTACTTACTCTTCCAGGCCTTCCACGTTTATCTGATCATAAGGTACAGTTTGCAAATACTTCATACATAGTTACTGCCGACATTTATTTTTTGCAGCAAGTTCAAACATTAAAGAGAATTCCTCCAATGACGAAGGCAATTTTTTTTAGTCGGAGGGGGTGTGGGACACGTAGTTCTAGTGCTAATTGCGAGTAGTAATGTGATGGTGATTGACTCTTACGTCATTGTATTGTGTGTACAGAAGAACGTAAGAACCAGATAACAAATACGGCTAACCTGACGTTTACTCCTCATTTGACTCTGAAGATGACTACCGCTAAGGTTGTCGAAACGTCAGTCAACAACAACAGAAACAGTCCTTCTCAGGACTATACCAACCTGGACAATCTACATTTACAAACATGTAACGATACTCCGGTTCAAACCATTTACGATATCATGTTCGTTATTTTGCAGTTCGTTATTATGATTTCATTTGAGCATAGAAATTGCAATTGTTAAGACATTCGCGTCATTGCGGCCCTGTCAACACTAACACGTTTTCGTACAAATGTAGGTACATTTCTATCCGTTTTATCTTTCTGTCCACGCTAATTCACGGGCGTATGAAAGTGCAAGACTGTAAAAACGCAGCTCTTTTATTGAAACGGTCTTTTCAAATATCGATATAGAAAACGTATTAGGTGATGAAATTTTAAATATTATCTGTGGTTTTATTATTGTTGTCAGGGTGGCATTTTGTTGCTATCTGCTGTTCTACTTCTTAATGTCGGCAACAAGAATTATGGTAGAAGAATTGCTGTTGAAATTGGAGGTACAATGGAAGTCATAAATCTTTAAAAGTCAATGCAATTCAATTGATTAACTATTGGGAAGGATGACTTGGGAAAAGATGAATGAAGAATGAGAAGGAGAACGATTCTATAATTGTGGAGAGTAGGTCGTAGCATTATTATATGAAAACCGATATTCATTACGAGTGTACTTTTTTTATTTAGGCTCAAAGAGATTCAATGCTCTCACGAATGTTTTGTCCGTTTTTTTCTATTGGTTCTGGCCATTATATTTTCCATCTTTTTCTGGGTGAGTTTTCGATCTGAATTATTTTTATTGGGGTTTTTATTAAATGAAAGTGAGATGATTTTCTTATACTTAATGGATAAGACAAGTTGTTTTTTTCAAATAAGCATGTTTCAACATCTCACGATGTTATGTTCGGTATTAGTGAGAATGTTATGTATGACACAGTGATGGTTGATAAAAACATCCGAAGCTTATACTGGAAGTCTAGTCACCAGTCGGTAATAAACACTGTTTTGAATCAATAAGGGTCCTTTACTAGAAGTAAAATATATCATAAATTTTACAATATATTTTATGACTTTTCGATAGTTTAACTGACAAGTTTGTCTCCAAGCACCTTAACCCTGCTCTAGCTTTCTTCACACGCTATTTGGAAGAGTAAAGTGCAAATCATGGCCAAAAACCTTCAATCTTGTTTTGTATATGTGATTTTTTTACAGGAAAGCGGTATTTCCTGGACCGATAAACTGTTATCGTTTGTCTTGATCTCCTTCACCATTGCGTTTGATTTTTACGTCGAGGCGATTTGTGCTGCAAAACTGGACGCTCATAAGACATCGAAATGGGGATCGGTTGTCACATTTATTTCTGCGTTCACCTTTGGAATTCTTTGGAACGATCATCACATTAGAATCTTCATGTTTCCCTTTGGTCAAGATGCTTTCGATGAGCACGGCATATCGGGAAGTGTTGTTCTTGCCGTTGTATTTTTTTCCTTGGGTAGGTTTTTATGATCTGTGTTATACGTAAAACATGATTTGAGTATCATTTATACGTCTTGTACATACAAACATGTATCCTTCCATCCATATATATACACACTCTTCCAGGGTGTTGTTGATTGCATTTAACATTAATATGATAACTTTTATTGAAGGCTTTCCCAAACCCCTACAAGGACAATTATGAAATATAATATTATATAAGAGAATTGAATAGTTAAACTCAAAGCAATACATCATGCTATTAACTTATCTAGCTGTTCTACTTTGGTCCTGATGCATTGTGCTTGACAATATTATTTCATTTTAGCTACTCATCTTCTATCTCGACATTCCCCGACTCAACAAGGTGTAAACAAAGGCATCTTGATTGGCTTCACAACTTCTGGCGATCCAATGTATAGCTTCACTTCTCCGCCGTCTTTATTGGCAAGGCTTAAAGAAATTCTTAAGCAAATTTTGGCAAAGAACGAATCACGACAAATATTTTACTTCTTTTGCCTAAACTTGGTATGTTTAGTATAATGCTTCTCCAAGGTTTTCCTCGTTCTCTACTATTTATCCTCTACACCTTACTCAGACACTCGTGTCTATAGATTTGCTCTATAGTCATTAGTAAGGAGCAAGCCAGGCAAATGGGGACGTCCACCTTAGCCTAGATTTGGCTTTTTCTATGAAACGTTGTGGCTTTCTCAAGCATATTGTTCTCGGAATTTTGTTGGTGTATTCATATATATATTTTCTCTCTTTTCAGACGTTTACGTTTATTGAGCTTCTACGGAGCTTGGAATAACAGTCTTGGTTTAATCTCCGACGGCTTTCACATGCTCTTCGATAGTTCAGCCCTCATTTTAGGCATCGCTGCATCTTTATTAAGTCGCTCGAAGCCAACGAAGCTCTTTTCTTTTGGGTGAGTTGATAAACTTCCGTAGATAAACATTTCTCAATTTTAGGACGAGTTAGTTAACGGTTATCTCTTCTGTGCAGATATGGTCGGATTGAGTATTTGTCTGGCTTTGTCAACAGTTTATTTTTAACTGTCATCTCATTGTTTATCTTCGTGGAAGCACTTGAGAGGTTATTTGATCCACCTGAAGTCAGTACTGACAGATTATTGGTATGTTCAGAGAATGTAGGAGGTGCATATGGGTATGCAATTGATGCATATGGGTGCAAATGGGTATGCAATTTCTTGTGTTAACTTAAAATTTTTTTATTTCCTTGTTTATAGATTGTTTCTATTGGTGGACTGGTTGTTAATCTTGCTGGTATTTTTGCATTTAGTCATGCACATGGCCACTCACATGGTCACTCACATAGCCAGTCACATGATCACTCACATCAGCAGTCACATGGTCACTCACATGGTCACACACCTGGCCAGTCACATGGCCAGTCTCATAGTCACTCTCCTGGTCACTCTCCTGGTCACTCACATGGTCACTCACATGCTGATCATCATGGACACAGTCATAGTGGTCATGGTCACCATGGTCATCATAAAGAAGGACATAGACAGGGTAATAAGGAACATAGCCACAAATGCACAGGGGGTCATAAAACTAGTGCAAATATGCAAGGTATAACCATTTATATCATATTACTTTTGATGAAGACAATATATTGACAGATAAACTGAGCATTTTTATAATTCATCTGTAGGTGTGTTCCTTCATGTCATGGCTGACACATTGGGCAGTGTGGGAGTCATATTATCTAGTCTATTGATAGAAGCATTTGGTTTCCAACGAGCAGATCCTATATGTTCGTTGTTTCTTGCTGTGTTGATATTTGCTAGTGTTTTGCCTCTCTTAAAAGAATCTGCATTTGTTCTTGCTTTAAAAGCACCCAATGATTTACACGATCAACTGAATGATGCCTTGCATAAGGTACATACATAGTAATCCAGGTACACACTTCATTTACATAACTTTGCTTTGTTCAATTTGCAGGTTTTATCAATTAAAGGTGTTATCAGTTTTCGAAATCAACATTTTTGGACACATTCTGATGATCTGAAAGCTGGTAGCATTCACGTTCATGTTTCTCCTACTGCCATTGAAGCAAACATAATTTCTCAGGTATACAGTGATTTTTCGACATGGCTTTTACTGAAACACGTTATATTATGTTTTAGTTTCAGTCAATGCCATTCTTGTTCTATGTTGTTATTACTCTTTATTTTCATTCATTTGACCCAGGTGAATGCAATATTTAAAGATGTGGGCGTGAATAAATTAACTGTTCAAGTGGAGAAAGAGGTATTTTTTGAACACATGTCCGTGCTATCTGCTGGATATAAATCTGTTTTACAGCTGAAAAAAAATTTAGAGATGAACTCTGTTAGGCTAGAGAGAGAACAAAATTTTATCAACTCAATTTAATGAACACAAAGTATCAAAAAATTATTTGAATTTTAAAAGGATCAGATTTAGTTGTTTTCTCTTGCATATTACACAAATGCATATTAATAATATTTTATGGAGGTGATTCAAGTTCATTATGTCTTGATTCCGCAGTTTCTAAATGTCCTTTTGTTAAAGAAGCTTTGAGCAATAATTTTGAGAACTTAATCTTCCAGTTATTTTCCTGAGTGGGATCTCGAATGAGTCCAAAAGATTGTTCAAAGATCCCTAAGTAATTTTGTTTTCTATGCACTGTTCCACACACGATGACTACCACAAGTCCATGGGGATCCTGTCTACTCTTGACACTATCATCAGAAATGTTCGGATTGAAGTAAAGCTGATCTACAATAATCATTGACTGTAACTTGTCACTCACAAGTTGAGAGCCTTCAATTGTCAATTCTTGTGACTGATTTTGTTCACTGTATTGTATTGTTAATTTGACATCATTCCAAAAGTGCTGTGGGCCCCAATCTGTGGCGGGGAGAACTAATGTTTCAAGCAGCTTATAGAACCATGTGGCAAATTGGATGGCCAGCTCTTGTCCCTGGTCTCTTGCTGTTTTTTTGTTCGTTTGTGTATCATTGGTTAATGTGGGTTTATTGCTGTTAATTCCTACTTCTGGGCTGTCCGTCTTTTCAAGTGGCTGTGGCAAAGAGAATCCAGTATCACCAACATCTTTCAAATCTTTCTAAAAATCATATTTATGGTGAGGCAATTTTTTTAATGACTTGTTGTTCACATCCATTTCTTTGCAACTGCATATGACCTTTCAATCTCACCACACTTACTCACCCCTTGTCTCCTTAGTTCCCACAGTTTCAAGATTTTTTTCAGTATTGTGCTTTTTTCTGCAGCAGGATGCTCAACATGACCTTCCATGGCCAGGTATTGTAGAGATTCTCACGTCTCACTTTTCTTCTACGCAACAATTCCTCGCTGTTTCGTGTGAAAAGTATTATAGCTTTGATGGCTTCTGGTGGAAAAAAGTGAGAGATATCAAACCATCAATGACAAACATGGAATGAATACAAGCTGCTGTATTGCCTAACATGTAAACCAAGATAATATGTCTTAATGGTGTAGGTAATTGTCCTTCATCCTTCCCAAAATTAAACTAAGTCACAAACTTACTACCATTCATATAAAACAATTAATAACAGTATAAAGGTGAAAACAGAAAAGTACCTTCTTTATTTTCCGCTGTAACTACTCGACCAGTTACAGTGTCGGTAAGAGATGTTAAACTATCAAGAGTCAAAAGATCCAAAATTTTTTTCAATTCCTTTCTCTCAAAATCATCCATAGTTGTTGATCGAGTTTCAATTTTACACGTCTTGTAGTCCCATCTTGGAAATCTATTTTCGGTGCTACTCCCTCCTGATTCTGTAAAATTGTTTTATGATATTATATTTCAATTTAATGAGCCGGGGAGGCTTGCTGAAGTGTGAGCTGTGGTTTCGCCAGGTTTCGCGGAGCTTTCAATTTCGCGCGGCGAGTTCAAAATGGCGAATGGCAGGAGAAAAGTACAAAACTAAGTATGTTTTAAATATTTGCTATTTTGTCTCATTTTTCATTTTTATTTTTCTATAAAATTAGTAAAATGTCTTGTTCGTATACCATTACAGGAAAAAGGCACGTTTATTTCGATGAATAAGGTAAACTTTAGAATTGTGTGCTCACTGACAAGTGTAATTTTTTAATCAACTAACCTAATTTACCAAACATATTGACGTGAACAAGGCTCTCATGGTCGTCAAAAATTTCAATCTCTGATTATTCTTTCATTGGGCTTTTGGCAATGCCAAAAACTGCTGATGCTATATTAAAATATAGTTTTAATTCATTGCAAAAATTATAGAAAAAGAGTGATTCAACAACACGTACCTTAATTCAAAGCCCTGGCATTTCATCACAATTTGCATCTCCATTGACAAGCCGGAACAAGCGTCAGCTTAACGATGATAGATCAAGTTTGGTATGTATCCCACAATCATTGTATGCATGTTTTAAGATGGACTTTAACTGGTGGAATCAAATGACATTTGTGTAAACTGTTATAAGTGACTGGACTTGACAGTAAAGACAGTGATTCCCCCTCCCCCTTTCACAGCATCTTGTATTTGTAGCATTCATAAATTCATGTTTTTGTACTTTTTTCTATGACAAGGAGAGCAAGCAAAACATTTCTGCCAAACGAATCAAGTACAATTCTCAAGGTATTAAAATCAAGTTGATCATTTAGGACAGGAAGAAAATTGCTTAATTGCATACCACAGGAATAGACTGTAGCCTGTGATAGTGTATAAAAAGTTTTTGTTAGCTACAAAGTCAATTTTGGAATTAAACTGGAGTTAATGAAGAAATGAATGAAACATTTTTGGTTGATTCAAACTACTTATCATAAGGCAACATTTTTTTAAACATTGCACCATCCTTGAATCCCTGGTTCCTTTTCACTTCAACTTCAACTTCCATTTTTTCTTTTCATCTTCAACAAAGCAGATCTTTTATGTGTTACATCTAATTTTATTCTTTATCTGAAGATTTAGCTTTTCTTTTGCAATGTTTTTTACAGATGATGATGATAGTACAGTGAACAAAATTAGTAGAAATGAAAAGAAAGAATTGGAACTTGAGTTGAAGAAGAAGGAGGACATTCTCAGAAAGCTGAAACTTGTGAAAATGTTCAGAACAAAGGTTTGCATGGGAAATTTTTACATGCAACTTGAAATGTAGATTAGTTAGGATGTTCAATATAAGAATATGATACATACTTTTGTGTTCTCGTGTATAGAATAGTCTGAGCGATTTGGACAATCTCATAACGAAATGGCGAGCCATCAGTCAAGAATCAGCAAAAGATTTATACGAGAAATTCAACCAGGAGGAAATGATGAGCATGGGGGAATTTTTGAATGGCTTAAGAGTAAAACATGAGTTGATAAGATACAGTGAAGAAGAGGAGGCGTTCTATTGATTGCTAAACATGAAAATATTAAGGTATGAAAACAATTGCTGTCGTGACGATTCATTCAGTAGCGAAGCCACATATTTTTGTGTTCGACCACTGGAAAACAGTGAATGGTATTAACTGAAGAAATGAATAGTAATTTTCCTGAAAAAATTTCATTCTTTAGAAGTATAAGCTACAAGTGTGGAGTTCATAGCTACAATTGCAAAATATCGTTGAGGAAAGTTACAGGAACTAGTGTTCAACGCTTTTCGCAACTGAAAAAAAACCTTTATAACTTAACTTAATAAGTCAAAAAAACGTCTTCTGTTCACGTTTGAGTGTTCTTATTTTGCCAAACAAATTCGTTAACTCGATAACAAAACACAAAGATTTTTCGACTCTGGAATAGTTACGCACAAAATTAACACTATTTGCTTTAGGATTAAAATATCCATTAGACATCTCACGAGAGATGAAACGATAAAACTTCAATTCATCGTTTGTACTGCGAATGACATTGACGCTAGATGTTTTGTCACATGTTGTACATTTAGTATACGTACAACGCTAATACATTGTGCAAATCTTCCAAAGCCTGTTTTTCCTTAGCATTGTCTCGACTGCTTTTTCATCTTGGAGATTGCGTATGCACACACATATCTTTACTATCCTTCGACAAAGCAATTTTTAAGAAGGCTTTGAGAGATAAATGATACGCTAAAGATTGGTATCGAACTTTACATAAGCAAGTGAAGATTACAACACGTTTGCAAAAATATATTAAAATATATAATCTGGTTTGTAATTGAGTTGTTAGGTACATTTGTACAAAAAATGAATTGAGTAAAAAAGAAGATTTACGAATACCGAGTCGTTCTAAAAATATGGTCTTATGTATCGTTGTCATCAAGCATGGCCTCCCTCTCTCTTTGGGATTGTTCGTCACGGATGTAAACGCACGGTACATTGTTATTGAGTGTTTGCTGCTGTGATTCAACGTTTGACGCCGAAGTGTTTTCTACTACAGTGTAACCACGCCTGGAACGGGATTTGAAGAGGCCAAAAAGGGCAAAGAGAAAAAGAAACGTTCCGCATGTTGCGAATGAGATCATTATAAATTTTTTTTCATGATTAGTGTATACTATGTGCGCGATTCTGTTGTCGTTTGTGCGACCAAGTAGCCATCTTCTGTCTGTAATATTCATGTCCACTGGACAGTCGTTTGTGCATAGTTTACATTTCCTGGTGTCTTCCTCGATCATATGAAACATCGAACATTGTTTCACGCATGTAGTACCTTCAAAATAGAGGTCAGCTCGACAGGATGTGCAGGTGTTCGGACCAGCCCCAACACACGTTACACAGGAGGGATGACATTTGCTACATTCGAGAATATCATTCGATTTCTTCTCGTAGCTTCCATACGGGCAATTTTTCACGCATGTATAATTGTACAATTTCTCTCCATCGTTACAGCTCAAACAGTCATTAATGTTTGCATCTTTGCAACTCTTACAACTGCTGCTGCACATGTAGCATTTTCCATTCTTGCCTCTATATTGATCTTCTTTACATGAAGACACGCATCGTCCTTTTAAAAACGATAGTTTCGCAACGCAGCTCGTACATGCAGCTTCACCAGGGCCACTACACGTTTTACACAGTGGATGACATGATTCACAAAATGAGGTCAACGGGTCTTTATACCAACCCTTCCCACATGATTTCTTGCACACGGATCCTTCAAGGCTCCATTGGTCATTTTACACGTGAGACATTCGTTTTCAGTTGGACCCATGCACGTGGCACAAGTTGCATGGCATCTAACACATATACCTTGCCTATGGTCCAATACGTAGCCGGCTGAGCACGTCCTCACGCACGTGTTATGCTGAAGCACGAAAGGTGAGATGCACTCTTCACAAGTAGATGGATCACTTCCTAAATAGTGAAATATGTACTTACAGTTTTAGTAATACACGGCGGATATTCAGATACAGCACAAGGAAATGTAATGAAAATTCCCAGAAAGATTTCATCACTTTATGCATCAAACATAATCAAACTGTCTGGGAGAGGCTGTCATTGGATTTCATCGGAAATGGGTAATGACAAGAAGAAATGGAAAATATAGGAAACCTTCATTCTTGTGATGATTTAAAAGAATATTTCACGATGTTAATAGATATTAGAGTATGCTGAAGTAAAAATTGTAAAATAGTCAGGCGATGTAATTGGCTGTAACTGATCATGTGATGAAAACAGTAAATCTCGAAGTAATTTGAACTCTCACCTTTACTACATCTGTGGCAATAGTTACCACATGGTTCACAACTGTGAGAAGCATTGTTGTGGTAGTAGCGTATCGGACAATGGGAACGACATTGACCCCGGAAAAATACTAGACCAGATTTACACAAAGTGCAGCGACTGCTACTTACACCAACACACGTCAAACATGAATTATGACACGGTAGACAACTTTTAAAATCGTTCGAGAAAAACATTCCAGAAGGACAATGCAACAAACATTGCTGGTTATAAAGTATCAGCGACGACGAACATTGTGTACATGAGGTTGCGGTTCCCGCACAAGATTCACACTTTCTGTTGCAAGGCAAGCAAACTCCAGCCGTAGTGCGATTGTCTGCATAAAAACCCTCTGGACATCGTGAAACACATCTCCCATTATGAAGGAACAAACCATAAATACATTTGGAACATTGCAAAGGGTTGACACAACTCTCACACTCTGATGGACAGTCCTCGCAAAGAGAGGATGAAAGACCTTCGTAGAAGCCTTTTTTGGGACAGTTGAGCGAACACAGAGCGGTTTTGGGGTTTCGGAATTTCACTCCTTTGCATCGGAGACAGTCGTATTTCATCGGGCCAGTACAAGTTAAGCATGATACATGGCAGCGTGAACAATGATCTGTTCTTTTATTTCTTGATGTTAGACCTGCTAACGTTACGTTATAAAATGTGCCGTCATCACACAATGATTTACACGTCCCGTTTACCTTTATGAAACCATCTAAACAAAAAAAAAATGGCAATTTAAATGAAGCCAAATTCATTCATAGCATATAAAGAAAACATATTTACCAGAAAAAGGTCTTCTCATTCGACAAAAAGTCGAATTAAAACGGTTTATACAAAGGTATTCTTACCTACGCAAGATGTACAGTTGGTTTTTTCACCAATGCATTCCTTACACGTCAAGGAGCAGCGTTGACATCGTCCATTATGGTCCACAAACATCCCTTTAGGACACTGCTTAACACAAGTGTTGTTAAAGAACTTGAAACCGTTGATGCAAGTTAAACATTGATTCTGGTTCGCCCCAAAACATGTCAAACATTCAGGTTTGCAAAACTGACACCTGCCAATGAAAATGAAGTTGAAACAATCGCGTTTTAGTTAAATGAAAAGTAAAGAAAAAAATACGTCTGCGTTGATCTGAAGAATATGTATTAGGATAAAACGTATAATGACAAATCTTTTTGGAGCGAGGGAATACTATGGACGGTTATGAAAAGATGACGATAAAAGACGAATAACTTATGAACATCATAAAACAAGGAGAGAATGAATGGATTTTACACTTACATATTATTCATACCAAAAGTTCCGTTTGGACAAACCAAATTACATTTGTTGTTATGGAGATAAGAATAACCAAAGCAGGCAGTACAAATGGTAGGTGAGTCATTACATCGATAACATGACGGATGACAGAATTGACAACGACTTGTGTTGAGCTCTGGGTATGTAGATCTTGGACATGATTCTGCAGGCAGACAAGCACCACGCCAGAGGAACTTTCCTTGGGGACATGCTGTGCATTGGGAAGGATTATCAGGATCACAAGCGCTGCAATTCAATCCACACTGGACGCACGTATCCTCTGATATCCTATGGCTTGATCCTGGAAGATGAAGAAAAATATCGTTTAGAATAGCTATAAGTTTTCTATGAAATAAAGCTTGCGTGATTTGGCTTTGTTCAGTTAACTATGATGAAAGATCACTTGGTAGTATGTGATACATGAGATTCATCCCCAAACTACTTAAAGATATTAAGAATAGCTCTAAGTTTTCAAATGAATATACCTAACGTAATTTACCCCCATTGGCTTTGGCAGTGGCAATCCAAAAAAAGTGGACGCACTAGATGAAGTGTTTAACGAGACCATTTGGTGAAGACATTAAATTAGTGAATGAATGATTTCTAACCAAGTTTTATCGCTCAGTAAAGTGAGTGACGGAATTTTATTGAAAATTTCATCCGGCAATTTTCATTCAAAGATCAACTTAGGTACTTGACGCCATCAGAATGTTCTGCAACACTCTCGGCTCAAAAATAATTTACAACATGCTGCTCACCTGAAGGACAGTAATCTAGACATAAGCCAGTTCCATTATCAGCACGAACCAAGCCGTCTTTGCATGTCGTACAATCGGTCTTTAAAGGTCCTCTACAATATTTACACGAAGAATGGCATTGTAAGCACTGATGACTTTCTCCATAGAAACCGGTCGGACATTGGACCACACACATTCCTCTGTGTAGGTACAGATCTTGCTTTACACTTTCTCGTGTGGCGAGGGTAAAATCGCATTTGGTGCATGACCAAGCTGTGTCGTTATTACAAGAGAGACAAGAAGGATGACATGGCCAACACCTTTCCATGGAGACGAACTCATTCTTCTTACAATTCATGACACATCTAGTGATGAAGGAAAGTCCATTGTATGAACAATATGCGTGAGAATGATAGCTTCAATACACACGTTTCCTCGTGGGTTAAGTCAACAACCACTAATTGGTTTCGTGATGTTAGATTTACATACATGGGAAATGAAAATGCTGTGGCGACAACACGTTGAAATATAAAAAAAATGCCTAGTTTTGTGAAAGACTGGTCACTTTTGCTGAAGTTTATCAATCAACTACTGGAAAAAACTTATTTAAAGTATTTTTTTAACGAAAATGAAAATCCCCACTTACATCGATAATCAAAGCAAAACCTTAACAAATAATGAAGCTAGCAATCAAAATAATCCGATGTCTCATAATACCTATTCATTTCAAGCTTTTGGTATTTCTTGCAAGACGAACAAAGAACAGCTTTCTTGCTGCAAGTCAAACAGTTTGAATTACATCTTTCACAAGTGTGATTATCGCTGATAAACCATCCATCTGGACAGTTTACCACACAACTACCGTCCTTGAGGTACAGTGATGACGTGCACATGATACAATCGTTAGTCCCAGGACCCTGGCATTTTTCACAAGTGTTGGAGCATGGTCGACATTCTTTCGTGACGTTATCTGAATACTCGTGTTCTTCACATCGACTCACACAAACCTGTAAAGACGGCGAAAAAACACGCTGTATTAAGTGAAAGGTTATTTTTACAATGCACGTGAGACAGGCAAGTCTTATAAGCTATCCATCGTTAGCAAATTACGTATGAGCAAGATAAACATGAGCGCATAAATCCCCACAAACGTGGATGATACTGAATTTTGCTTAATCCAATCTTGTTTGCTCTCGGTAGGTAATCGACATGGAATGAAAGTGCAAGTTTCTTACAAAACACATGTAATAACGATCTGTTAATTCAGGTGACCTTGACAAGAAAAGAAAATGCAATAAGACTTACTCCGTTCGATTTAAAGTTAGCACACTCGACACAGTCCCTGGCGCTCGGACCATGACATCCATTTTTGCATTCGCCGGAACAACTTTTATATTTTATATCCGGCGAGTCTTGCGTTCCGTGAAATCGCAGCTGCCAGCTGGTCAAAGTACCAGTGTTCTTAACGTCACCTGTAACATGGTGAAAATAAAAACTCTTGACTTTTAATGAATACTCGAGTTGTGATTGCTATTCTTGTATTATTTATGTTCGATTTACTTCGGTGAAATTCACTTCTTCAATACAAGCTGAAATTCAAACATACTTTGTTTCCGTTCAATGCTGCTGCTTAGCCAGGTTCGTTCAATGACAAATAATAATGTAATGGTTTGTATTAAAAACATTTTTCTGAAGAATACTAACCGACATTTTTTAATTCCAACCTCCACGTTCCTCGCGGATTTTCACCCCAGGAGTGCGTGGACATGAATGCCCAGTCATTAAAACCATCTGTCGAATAATCCATTAATCGCTTTCCAAGTAGCGTGGATTTTGTTCCTGGGGCGAGATGATAGCGATAGTGAGGTCCCCACGTCGTGTAAAGGAAAGCGAAATCACAACCTCCACGTGCTCTAAGTATTGTATAGAGTTTTTGCTTCCCTGGCATCCAACAACATCTTTTTCTACCACTAAACTTCCACTGTGTGGAATGGGTCTAAAGATAAATGAACAATTTCCAGATACAACACATTTGGACCAGCCATGCCAAACTCCTAAAAACTTCTCACCTAAGAAAGATAGACTTAAATTTCTAAAAGTGTTGGCCACAAACCACTAATTTTGTTCACGTCGTCAAACACCCAGCAGCGTGTATCGAGTTCTGAACAAATAAAGTAAAGAACTCCGTCTCCTACCTTGGTTTCATATCTTTTGCCTCCTCGCACTTATGTTTCTCAGGAGCGGTCGGCCATATAATGGCGAGGTCAACCAAAGCTCTGGCATCTAGAAGACCGTAACCAAAGCGATGGCTTATCCTACGACCAACGCCATTTGTCACCCAGTCGTTTGACTTAAGTTTATCAGGTTTTGAGGTTCGCACCACAATGTGTTGCATGTCGCGCCATGTCAATTTGGGACTGGGGAACGAAAAAGAATTTATTTATTATGTATTCAAATTCAGCATAAAAGTTCCCCTGAGATACACAATAACGATAGCTGACTATCTGACGCTACACGCATAAGACAAATTGCTATGAAAAACTATATATGTGAAATGGAAAGTACAAATTGGTTGGTGACATTTAACTCAGAGAAGACTGGTATCAAAGTCGTAGATCAGTACAAATAAAGGGCATTTTTCTTTTGAGTGTCTCGTGGCTTTTAAAACATTAATTGGCAGAGGTTCCTTTGAAATAAGTCTCATTATGTTACATACTTTGCTTCTAAAGCAAGAGCCAATATTCCAGAAGCCAATGGTGCAGAAGCTGATGTTCCAGTATGTTGTGTTGTACATTGGTGATGAAGATCTGTTGTAACCTAAAAATGAGGGCACTTTCTCTCATTTCAGAATTACTTCATTTTCATTACATGTCAAGGCATTTGAATTTTTATCGTCTCTTTCCTTCTCTACAATGTACATAGTTTTCCATTTTCCACTTACTATTTTCCTCATATTCCATCCTCCACTGCTAAAAGTTGATGCCAATGTGGATGCACAATATTCAGAGTACCACGGCGATGTTCCACGCTCTGTAGCTGAACTAATTGAAAGGGTATAAATACTGTTGGTGTAACCATCACAATTGCAGTTGTCTTGTTCACGTCCGCCATTTCCCGATGCCCAAACAAATATGTTACCAAGACCACCACGACCCTAAAAAATTGCATACAATAAAGTTATTAAAATGCAGTGTTATCACTTATCAGTGACTTGCACATGCTAAGAAAATATACATTTTATCAACTTGTGTGTTTCTAACAACAATTTATATTAATACCTTATCAATGCCATTAGAAAAGGCAGCTTTTGCCAATGGACCAGGTCCGTCCACTGTTTTGCCATCATCATCAGGACCCCAACTGGAACTGTAGACATCAATATGTGTTGGTTTGTAACTCAACGAATTGGCTTCAACTACATCTGTCACTTCACCATCCAACATACGAATACCTAGCAATCCATAAACATTTATTTAACATTCAACTTTCTTTTATTAATTGCTTCGTCCATTAAAATCTACAGATTACTTCTAAGTTGTGGTAAAAAGTATCAGCAGACACCTTTCTTCAGCAAAAGAAAAGAAATGAAAGTATATTATTAATTAACGACATTATTACCTCCAACTTTTGCACCATATGCAACACCAATACCACAGATGTTGTTGTCTGCAACTGCCGCAACTTCACCAGCACATCTTGTACCATGTCTGAGAAAAAAACGTTTTAAAGTGAGCTTGTGTATGCTTTCGTTGAAACATCCCGTGACGCATGTTAACACTAGCGTAGCAAACGCGCAAGTTTGGTCGCGCTACGTACATGAAATGTTCAAAGAAGTGGCCGTCTATGAAAATATGAAAATTTAACTTACAACCGGGGTTATTTATTCATACGACACACAAGAACATGTCATGTGTGAATTGTGTTAATTTTATCTCTGCACTACATTGGCTTTGCATGCTTTTAATAACGATCTTATGCAGGCACTTTAGGCCTAGTGGTTGCCATCCATGTTGCAGTACATGTGTCGATGATTTTGCGGTAATTATTTACTTTGCATCTTTTAGTGAGTGGGCCGAGTTTAGTTAACAAATGCTCGATTGTATTGTATAAACGTCAGATAATTGTCCTGGCAAAATTTATCTTCGTAATAAAATATAAATGTTGTCGGGTGGTAAACGACGAGAGCAGATGGAACAATGGTACCATAGAATTTTGCGCGGCACTAGCCCTGACATTCCTTTGATTCTATTTAAATAACCAACATCATTCCAGCAAAAACAATATCAGGCATTATTTCATTTAGGGATTTTAACTGTACCAATAAAGGACCAGCTTTTTTATCATCGCTGTTACTTGTTAAATGGTGCTTCATCACTCTAACTAGCTTCCTATTCAATGCTCCACATCCAAATCGGCATGTTTCTTTGCAAACGCACGTGTTCAGTGATTCCCAAGCCTTAAAAGATGGTTTCTTGAAATTTTTCGTTCTCCAATTGGAGTTTACAGTTTCGCCCAAAACCAGGAGTACGATGACCGTTTCCATTTGATTTAACTTAGCCCTGAGTTTCTTGACTTCTTAGTAGCCAAGGGAAAACTCCTTTGCCATCTTTTGACACCTGCCTAGGTTACATCTTGGGTATTTTATGATTTAGACCAACTTTTGCAGTTGCCTTCACTTCTTGAACTTGCCTTCGCGTCGCCTTATCTATTTTGATGGCATTGTTATGTGGACGATTCCACTGTAGTATGGCGGTTTTAACATAACTTTTTAGTGCTTGAGCAACCAGCAGTAATTGTGGCGCGATGAAGTCTAAGATAGGCACCTCAGTGCTGTAGAAGCAGGGGGCGCTTGGGGAAGGAGCCCCCCTTCTACCTTTGAAATAAGGAAATTTTAAAAGGTCACTATTGACAAAAACATCAAGAGAGCCCCCCATCTGATAAATTTAGTTCTACAGCACTGGCACCTCTCCAATGTTTTTTCTTATGCAACTTAGAAAGAAAAGGAAACTACCAATATAACCATTTTTCCTGACCACCCCCTGCAAATATTTTTGTGTGTTCACTGACTGTAAAAACAATAAATTTCAAAAGAAATGAAGAATGCCAATGATTTCAAATTTACATAGCACGACTAAACTTGAGGGCATACTATATATCAATGCATGTATTCAACCTGTTTTCATTATTATACGTAGCTCTTGGTGATGGATCACTATCATGGCTGTTGTAGTCGTAGCTTGCATCAGGGTCCTGATTGCACAATATTAATGAATAAGAATATATTAACTGTATTAATCATGAGGTAAATTCAATTCATTTTACTCACATAATTGGCCTTTAGATCAGGATGGTCCATCTCGATTCCTTTTATTGAAAAAGAATAGATATTTCCATAAATATAACACAAAATGTACCAGTGCATGCACAGAGCCTGTTTTATTGTGTTTTAATATTGCTGCAAAGGATATTTCTTCTCTACTCAACCATTTTAAATAGAACATAATAAAAATACCATAAAATATGGATATCGTGGATACAATCTAATTTTAAACATTCACATGTGCAATGTTATGTAAAAAAGTGAGTGGTTTTGAAAGACAGAGTATCATCACCCATTTGTGTATGCAGGTCATAATGGTTAGTGCAGTCCCAAGAAAGACTGTTGACGTTAGTGTTGACAGACATTTTGACCTCCTTATTGGTGGTCTATTTCTGAACATCAAGTTCTATGAGTCAAGATCTGAACACAAGGAACCAAAGCCTTTCTCAGGATTGCAATCACCTGGAGAACAATATACACTTAAGCATATTAATATGATGTAATGTTGATCCTTACATACCATCATCCAAGATTGAAACAGAGACACCGCGTCCTATGATATTCAGTTTCTTCCACACGGACAATACATTGTGATCATAGTTCAAATTTTCTCTATTGTGCTATGAATTGATATGGTCATTTATGGTAAAATTGAAATTTCATCTATTATGGTTAAAGTGAAAGAAAATATAGAAAGAAGATGGTTTGCGCAATCCTAATTAGTAAAGTGTATTCTAGTATTTCAAATAACAACAGGTGCCCAATTCTTAATACATATTTATATTTATGTAGCAATCACCTATTAGAATGTTTAAAATGAAAATGTTGCATATATGCCTCACACTATGATTGTAATAAAGGATTTTCACATCCACTCAAACTACAAATATCGAAACAATTAACAGCAAAGAAATTGACCCATGCAAAGATGATAATCACTTTGAAATATGCCCACACAGTCTGCTCGCATAAACAATATAGTTCCGAATATTACGCAACGAGTTATGGTTTTTATGTAGGCAAGAATATCAACCAGATTCAATCCAATTGATAAGCATACATGTCAACATCATGTTTGAGCTTTATGTTTAATTACACTGCATGATCATGAAGTGTAGCCGCATCATTCACCTTAATATTACTTGAATTAATTGAAACATTAAAAAAGTATAACTTATTTTGCATATATATACATACCAAATACCATTGTTGAGGCCATAAAGGATCCGGGTATGAAATATCTCTTTTCACACGCTTCTTCACCACTTGCTGTTCGATCCATTTTACCTAAGCATGTGAAACAACATCGAACGAAGAAAATAGTGAATTGAAGGAAGTAAACTGAGCAAAATGCCATTGAATATGAAACGTCTTTGACGTATCTATGAATTTATAATTTTCCGACAGGAAGACACGACATCAAAATAACTTTCAAACCTTAAACTCTCGCGATAGTTTAAATGTTGGAGCAATAGTCTCACGTTTCATACGTCTTGGATATGCGCGATGTTTAAAATGATAAAACCCTTCGAGAGATCCAACCTAAAGAAAAAGTTCGCCACACACTTTCTTAAGCAAATTTTGCACGAAGTAAATGAGTTATTATCAAACTAAAGTATAAGTTGTGAGAATAAAATACCTGTCCTAAATTTATCATGCCATGTCTTCGAGCTATTTCTTTGACTGTTTCTTCGTCAACCTGCGGTATATGTACAGCCCATGAATTTGTAAAGTGCGCAAAAGCTAAGTTGTCGCTTGAAGTCCCTAAGACATTTATAAGATATAAATAAACGCATATTCGACAAATTACTGCCCATAAAACCATCACAGAATTCGCGTTAATAACTTAAGAATAATTCTTGTCTTTTCTTTATGTCTGAAAAGCATTTAGAATGATATTTGATATGCCGCTTGAGTTAAAAATATCAAATACTTTCCACACGATATCATTGTGTTGATTTCTCAATGTTGCTAACTGACAACACTTAAGTGACGTCACAAACGTTTCCGGCTCACGTTCGTTCATTCATTTCATTTTGGGTGGAGTTTCATCAATGGTGGCGTAAGGATGGGCGGTGAGGATTGACGAACAAAGAAATAAGGTAAACCCGACGAGGAAATAGGAAGTTTGATGATGTTGGGGGGTATTTTTATATTCATGATATACCAGATTAAGGTCCTTTGAAATCCATTGTTTTTTCTGTGGATTGTGACAAGCATGTATGAAGGTCGTTTGGATCAACAGGGAGGAAGTAACAGGGACTTTGTGTTGTGTCGTGAAAATGTAACTCTTGACAGTGGCAGCGGAACATTGATAATTGAGGGGGGGGGCTATATTCATATATGTATATGTTATATTCCGTAAACACTATTGATTTCAATAGAAACTAATAAAGTAAAACATGCATATATGAATAATAGTCCCCCCCCAGTTATCAATGTTCCGCCGTCCTTGACTCTTCATGAAGATCAAATTCACGTAATGATTATGTAAAATCATTGGCGAAGCTAGTGATTTTGGTCATGCTGTGTAGATTTCATTTCATTGACAATCTTTTCTTTAATGAGAAATCTATTTTTAAAGTCCATGAAAACTGTAATATTAACCAAACTTGCTGGCTGGCCACACCGATTGATTAAGTTATGGAGAAAAATTAAGCCCTAAACTTGTTGCTTGAGTATATTAAGCTTCAGTGGCCACTGAATCACCCATACATGCTTTGCGTAACGAGTACCGTTAATTGTTTCTCGTTGCCATGTTCGTTTTGATAGTAAGTTTCGTCATGATTACCAAATTCGTGCATTTGTCTGTCTGGTAATTCCTAATTCCTCTAATGGCTAGTTTTTATTGCATTCCTTTGGAAACATGTGTTTATAGATGTTGATTGTTCAGCTTAGTAGTGTCCAGAGAACGCCGGACTGTTTATGGTAGTGTTGACTGACGTTTCCAGGGGGTGTAGGAAGATTGATAATTGTTGGGGGGGAGTAATATTCATTTATTCATGTCGAAATAGCAAATTGCTTGATGTAATGATGAGACATAACAATTATAAAAACTCACAATTATCTTGTCAATCATAGGCCATTTGCTCTGGTATAGTGGTTACAGTTCTCGTCATCTCCTGACATTCCTGTTTGAATTCCGTTCCGTTTCAAACCGTGCAAGTGAGCGTCTGCTAGAAAAGGGATGATTGTGGATGATGGTGGATAATTGTCAGGCGACTGTGAGATAGTCATTTGAAGGACTTTTTTTAGATGAATCATTTTTGTTGAAAAATTTGGCAAAACTCTTTTTCTAAACTTTCTTTCGTGCATGTTAATTGTACACAAAAATATCAAATGGAAATACCATGATCAAAAATCTTGGTCGCCATTATTCAAAGAATGATACAATTTTGTGTAAGTTTAATTTTTATAGTCTGATTTCTTATTTTAAATTTTAGATTTCTCAAAGGTTTCTGATGTTTTTTTCTGTTTAGTGTTTAAAGACGTCCACGAGCAACTAAAATTTCGCAGTTTTCAATGAAATTTGCAAACTTTCAAAAACTGATCATTAGGTTCTTCGACGCATTGTAAAGCCTTATCTGGATTTTTGCAAAAAATTACCGCTAGACAAAACAACCATAAGCAGGAAGCAACATGTAGAAAAAAATTACGCCTCCTGCAAGAAGTCGTGAAAAGTCATACTTTATACCATGAAAAGATACTTTATATCATGAAATGTATTTACAAAGAGTTTGTGAAATCTTTTTGTGGCATCATTTCGTCTTATTTTTCTTCACTAGATTGCTCCCATTCTTTTCTTGCATTAGCTATTTCATTTTATTTTCTTCACTAGAATGCTCTCATTTGTTTCTTGCATTATTTCATTTAATTTATTTTTTTTTCACAAGATTGCTGTCATTTTTTCATGCATTGTTTCATCTTATTTTTCGTCACAAGGTTGCTTTGTCATCTTTTGTTATGCAACATTACATGTTATTTTTTTTGTTCAGTGGGTAACTGTCTTTGAGTTGCTCGCTTTACTTTTTTGTATCTTGATATTTTCTCTCTGATTGCTATATCTGATCTGACGCCTTTGCGCATTCATGACACTCGCAAGAAAAGAAAAAACGCTGCACTTGACAAGAGTCCCTGCAGATGTAAAACATTGGAAATTTCTGACGTCTCAAGAATAGGTCATCGTCTTATACAACGGAATACACTGCACTTTGCAAGAATTGATGTAGTACCTCAAAAAAACGAAAGACGTTGCGCTTGCAAGAATCGATGAAGTTAGTTAAACTTTTAGCTAGTTCTGTATGCTGCGTTGTTTTGACACATTATCATCAATCATTTCTTTAGAAATCTATATGTTTCAGTATTTTTTCAACTGAATGCTGAATTTACTCCACTGTTGGTTATAGTCAGAAGGTTCATCCATGTGGTACATATCCACTAAGCTACATCACTTATATAAAGAGCTACTGGTTCATCATTGAGTTCAAAGCAATTAAAAAATTTTTATAAGCTCAAGAAAAACAACCGTCTGTACTTAATCTGTATCTAGTTTATTTGCATATGAAGAAAATAGAAAACATTTTCTTTTAGCTAACTGTCTTTATTTGAAAGAAAGACGAGGGAAAGCAAGAGTACCATCTCACCATCTGGGATCAAAATTTGGAATAAATATTTTCATATTTTAGCCAATCACAAGCAGAGCTCGAAAAATGTAACAAAGCTAGCAACTCATCAAAATCAGCCAATGAAATTGGCCACCAATTGATCTTAATCATCACGTCAATCACTTTTCATGCATACTGTAGATGCCCCAAGACTCGACAGTGAAAGGTGAGTTTGTAAAATTTTTATAAATTCTTAAAAAAAGTAATTCGAATGTTGATGAATTCGATGGCGAAAGCCTTGTTTTATGTATGGTTACGTATTGTTATACTTTTAATCTTTTCGTCGGTTACTATCGTGCAATTCGGCGTTTAATTTTAGTGAAATCTGCCATGTCTTCGTCGGTGTGTTTGCTTCGCACGTACCTTTTCAGTATAAGAACGACCAGTTTGCTATGTTTCATGACTTTCTTTCGATTTTACTTTAGTCTGTCGCCTATTGCTTGTATGGGGAATCTTCCTAAGCAAGATTTTGTTAAATATTTTCACTTTTAGCGTGTTTTTGTAAATCGATATATTTTCAAGGAAAAACTTGCTTGACCGACATTTTCGTCGTTTCAACGTCAAAGTATGAACAAATTTTAGGTGAAAAGTTACAGTATGGCAAAATAAGAGAAAGGCAGGATATTTGTTATGCCTTGGGTGGGTTGTTGTCCGTAAAAGGTGTTCTTTTAAACGAAATTTTTGAAGATAGTTGAAAAATGTGAAAATGTTTGTTCATTTTGGACGCGCGTTGGACGTTGGACTTTCAATTAAAATGGTGCCTTTTTGTTCCGCGTGAAAATGAAAAACACTGGGTACAAATGAAGCAAAACTAACCAGCTTGACATAATAATTTTTGACCAAAAACACCTAAAAAATACTTAAGTGGAGTGGAGAATTGGCAAAAACTTTTTCCATAACATTGGAATAAATGGTGGCTACAGGCTCTTCAATCTAATAAGTTCGGATATGACAGCAGTTTCAGCGATAAAGATTTCTAATGAAACATGAATGAAAGAGGGCAATACTATTTGAGGATAATTTAGGAATGTTTTACATTGAAAAGTTATTGACTATTTTTAGAGTAATTTACCAATAAACATGATTATATTCTATAGGAAACGAAGCTAATGCTCTTTTGAAATTTGACAATGAGCAATAATGATGAATACAACAACCGAACTCGTATCCTAATGTATGAACGAACAGTTATGGAAAAAATTGACGGAGAACCAAAAAGAATAGAAGGTAAAAATATTTAATGGGATTTCATAAAACTTTAATTGTTTACTTAATTTTCTTTAGAGCTGTTTATTTCATATTCTTATACACAATAAAAACTCTTTTGTAAATTTTTATCATAATATTGTGCAGCGTCAAAAGGTTGACACACAGAAACTCATAGCATTTATTTTGAATTGATAGGATACTCAAATGAAACAAAAAACAGACTGAGAGTATTTTGAGGGATTTACTTGTGCACACATTGAAAAATGTTCTTTTTTCTCAAAATTTTGTGTGAATAATTTTATCATTTTTTTCATACAATTAATGTCTTCATCTTTTGCTGCAAGTACATGAGTGCTATTTCAAAACAAAAAGGGGCTTTGTACGTCAGTTAGGGTAAGAATGACTGGACAATAAGTCAAAGGTATCGTAACTGAGGATCTGTCATTTATTCTATGACAAATAGGGAATTCCATACGACTTTCTTGTTTTGAAATCTATAAAATATCAATTTTTACAACTGGAAATCTACTCATGCAAGAAACAAAAATAAGCGTTGTGTCATGTTCTACTTCTTAATACACTGGCAGCATGAAGTTAAAATTTGCTTGCTTTTTTATTTAAATGTCAATGAAAATTGTTGTGAACGGTCTGTCTAAAATGGATGTTTAATGGCATATATATAAAGAAGCCTGTAAGACTTCCTCCAAAAAAATCGAATGAAACATTCATTGGAAGAAATCCACTCGTGAAACAAAAGTACTTAAATGTATAATGTACATTTTAAAAAAATGCTCCTGTGTTTAGAGTAAGGATTATTAGGCAAGAAGTCAAAAATATTGTTGGGAATCATCGATATAAAATTGACGTTTAATATTTAGAGCCTGAAGCCTATACGATAAATGAAGTCTATACGATAAATGAAGTCTATACGATAAATGAAGTCTATATGATAAATGAAGTCTATACGATGAATGAAGTCTATGCGACAAATGAAGTCTATACGACAAATGAAGTCTATACGACAAATGAAGTATATACGATAAATGATGTCTGGACGATAGATGAAGTCTATAAGTCTATACGATAAATGAAGTCTATACGACAAATGAAGTCTATACGACAAATGAAGTCTATGCGACAACTGAAGTATATACGATAAATGATGTCTGGACGATAGATGAAGTCTATAAGTCTATACGATAAATGAAGTCTATACGATAAATGAAGTCTATATGACAATTGAAGTCTGCGCGATAAATGAAGTCTATACGACAAATGATATCTGTACGATAAATGAAGTCTATACGACAAATGATATCTGTACGATAAATGAAGTCTATACGACAAATGAAGTCTATACGACAAGTGAAGTCTATACGACAAATGAAGTATATACGATAAATGAAGTCTATAAGACAAATGAAGTCTGTACGATAAATGAAGTCTGTACGACAAATGACGTCTATACGACTTCCTTCTTTGAAATTTATAAGATATGAAAAGAAGCATTAATTAGAAAAATGTATTTACGAAACAAAAAGTAATTTTCATACTTATTCATGCATTATAGCCACTTGAAGTCTTCATTTTCTTGCTATATTCTTTCATTAATAAGACAAGTAAGTTAAAGTACAGTTTATTGTTGTAAAAGTTCGCTATAAAAGAAAAAGTTCAAGAATTTATATAAAATGTCTGCAAGACGTCCAGAACAGTAACGATTAACGAAAGCCTCACAAGTGTTAGCATTATTTGGAAATTGGAAGAGATCGCTTCAGGAACCAATTTAACTATTGGACAAGAACAAGATAATTCAGCAATGCAGTATGCTTAGTCAATTGGGTAGAAAGAACGAGAGTGTTGAAAGAGTTAGTGAAAGTGAGATTTAGGAAACTTTTACGTGTCTATAACGACAGCACAACATCTTCTTTTGTTTTAGAAGCTCACCAATCCTTGCAAAGGTAGCCCATTTAACTGTTTAGGATGTTTATCACATTTTGAGAGCGCAGTATCTTTTGTTTTTAAGGCACTTCATCGATTCTTGCAACCATTGTTGAGACACTTTATCGATTCTTGCAAGTATCTTTCGTTGTATGGGTTGATGACCGGTTCTTGACAGTGCAGTGTATTCTGTTGTACCAGACAATGACCTATTCTTGAGTGGTTAGAAATTTTCATTGTTTGAGTTCTGCTGAGAGTCTTGTCAAGTACAGCATTTTTTTTCTTTTTATGTGAGTGTCATGAATGCGTACGCATACAGTTGTCAGATAGATCAGTGTAGATCAGATAGAAAAGTTTCCACAGAAAAAAAGTAAAGCAAGGAACTCAAAGACAAAGTTGACAGCTATCTATTGAATAGAAAAATAAGGTGTATTGTCTAGCGTGAATGACATGACATGACTTATTTGTGTAGTATTACTAGATATAAATAAGCTAGCCATTATCACAAAAATATTTTTTCATTGTATATGACTTGCATTTGATTTTTGACAAAGTGTGCATAAGTAAATCTTTATAAATGCTGCAGTTGGCCCAAAATGAAGGATGGATATCGGGTAAGATGAAAAGTATATGATGCACGGACATGCATTGACATTAAAATTTACTTTATATTGTGCCACCTCAATTTTAGATAAAAGCATGCAAGTTATGGTGCTTTGTCCAACTATGGATTAATATGCTGCATGATGATAACATTAAAGATAATCATGGTGATGACATTGCGTAGAAGTTTTAAAAAGTCATGGTGTACTATAAACTCAAAATGGAAACAAATCATCCATCCAAGTATCATTTAGCACAACATATATTTGGGTAAGTAGTTATTGGTGGTTAGGACTGTCAAGGCCCGCTCAAACGATCCGACTTGTCGGATCCGATTGTTATGGTTCCGACTGTTGGTTGCTTGTTGAGACGGCCAGATAGTTTTATTGACATTTATATTCCTTTAGGTATTTATAGTCTTGAGAGCAGCCATTTGTGTTATCCATTACATTTATCGATATATTTTCCAATTTTTATTCTTCTTTTCAAGTCTTTTCAAATCTAATTTCTCGCCCCCAATCAAATTTGGATATATAGAGAGTAAAAAGTTTGAGGCCTGTCAGTTTCCTTGGGTCTTGTCGGATGAAAATAGTGCAAGTTCTATTTACATCCGATTTTTGATACTGACGGATCTGACTTTCGGTTGCTCACTTTATACGTATTCACACGATCCGTTTTTTGGGGGGGGAGGGAGAGGGATACAGAAAATCAAAATTCAATTTCATTAAATTTGCAAACTGAGGTACTGAGGTTCTTTCTTTCAGCGAAACAATAATATTTTAAAATTTAAAATTTCGAAAATTTCCACTGTTAAAATTGAGTTTGCGAATGAGTATCTATGCTTATTGACCGAAAAAGCAATTTATTATGATTAGCCAAAAAATAAGCTAAAAAGTATTTTATAATATTATCGGAGTTTAATTATAACCTCTAATTATAGTCATTAATAACGGTTTCTGCGTCACTTTTTTCCAAATAGTGGTAGCTACTGCTTTCGAAAATTTTGAAGAATTTCGTGTTATCTTGAACCTTTCATTTCTTTTGTAGTGGAGAAAGAATACAATGCTGGCGCATTAGGATTCATACAACAATCATGTTTGTAGTTGATTAAATCATAGTTGTTGTTGATCACAGCTCTTAGCCATCGTCAATGAACTCACGGCTGTCCTGGATTCCATGTACTGAATTATGGTTGTCGTTGATTTACATCGTTGGGTCAGTTGAAGACTGCGTTAATCTACAAGTGTGGGCAAAAGGCGAGGTTTGAGGTTTATAGTATTTTAGTTAAAATCCTGGTGATCAGCATTAACAAGAAGATGATTGAACATCGGCTGAGTTATAAAACAAAGTTAGTTGTTCATTTAGTTCCTATTAGTGTTTTTCTCTTACAGTTTGTGCGTTGTGCGGTGCTTTTTGCAGTCAAAATATCTGTCTGCAAATAATGATACATCTTACATTGCCGAAAGCTTTTATCTAACAACTGTCGTCGTGTAATGTAAGATTATCATTGCTCAACGTAAAACAACCAAAACAGTATACTTGTCTGATGCGGTCTTTCATAATTGTTCATTGTTTTGATCATCAGGATACACAACCCTAAGTTCAAGGAAATAAGCATTGGTTTCCTTGAGTTTTGGTCGTGTGTATTAGTTCTTCATACTATGTATATTTACTTTTAATATTTATAATTCCATAACTAAACATAAAAATCTAAATGCATGAATAAATGGGCAACGTTTGCAACTAAACTACTGAGTGCATGCTAAATTGAACAAGAAAATTTCGGTACAAAATATGGCGAAATCCGAATAACAGATTGCATTCTAAATTAGCAAGAAATTTGGTTAAAAACTTGCACCATTCGGCATACAGGAATAGCGCAAATTAAATTAATTTGAATATCGCAACGCAAATTTCTTTAAAATTATAAACGCATGAAATATTCTTGCTTGATGATGCTTCATCAACGATTTTCACGCTTTTTTCTGCCTGAATTGTTGATATTTTGAACTATGCAAAACCTGAAATATTCATCAAACACTAGAAAATGAAGAAAAGCAAGGCAGCTAGTTAAAAATCTTTTTGAAAAAGATGAGTGATTCGCGTCATCAAGAAGAATATACAACAAAACTGTCTTTTTGGTTTAATAAACAGTAAAACAGAATAGGTGCATGAAAGCCGGCATTGCTTTTGCTAAACAGCTATCAAAATCAATGCTATGACAGTGGCATGTTCAAGTTAAATGACTTGCTGTTGTCTAACTTGAAGAAAAATAAGTCAGAGCAGGAAGATAGTTTAATCATTAATGATGTTTTGGGTTTTCTCGTCTCAAATTCAAGTCAAATTGATCTTCATTTATTTTTTGCATGGAAGAAGATTTGAGAGACGAACTAATCCGATACATTTAATGTAGTTCCATGAAGAAATAATCGTAAACGGTGCCATGATGGTACCTAGGTGATCCAGTGCTGGACACAAGAAGGATTGGTTGGCACGCCGTTTGGTAATGTATAAGGGCCCAGGTAGGCGTTTCCCTATCCATTATGTTCCTTTTCGGCTCGAGTACTAACGTTGCTTTGCAGGTGTCTCTTCGTTCAAAGGTATGGTTTAATCATTTTTGTGCAGCATAGTTCGTAGGTAGATGTTCAAGTTGGTTTCTTTATCATGCCACTGATCAACAGGGTTAGCTAAGAATACGCACAGGCAAAAAAAATGGCGCAGCTAAAAACGGTCCAAAAATGGCGTACACGACATTTCGGTTTTATTTTTACAAGAATGCAAATTACATATGTCACCTCTTCCAACAAGTTTGTAAAGATAAAGGCAGTCTAATAAAATTTGTAAACATAATTAACTCCTTAAAAATGTAAACATCCTTTTTTGTAAAGGTAACTAGTAAAAATAGATAAGGTGATTGTGATCTCAAGTAATGGTGCATCCACTGTCTGTTTTCCTTAGCTCGTTAGTTCTCTGAGGGTTTTCCTCCTGCGATGCGCCAGTTTTCCTCATCTTTAGAGAGCGGCGAAGCATGCTCGGACAAGTGGTTAGTGTCAAAGCGTTTTATGCGGAGCTTAAGGGACCAAATGTTGCTTGCAATTTATGATTTGGTAATATTTTTCCTTTCAAAATCAATTTAACTTTTAATTCAAAGTCAAGCATTCGTGCGACTTGGGCCCAGGAACAAGTGGGACAAGTGCGACTTGGGCCCAGGAACATGAACAAGATGTAATAAAATTGATTATTTTATTTATTGTACAATTAATGGGCTGTTGGCTTGGATTGCCTGTATTCACATTTTTGTCTCTTCTAATCTCAGGTAGACATAAAGGTAAACATAGAGGTAGACACAAAGATAGACATAAAGGTAGGCATAGAGGTAGATTTAAAAGTATGCATAGAGGTAGACACAGAAATATACACAGAGGTAGACACTGAGGTAGACAAAAATGGTAGACAAATAGCTTTGAAAAGACGACTCCAATGAAATGACGATAATGATAACTAGTTTGAAAATATCCGTTTCCAGCCGTCTAAAAAATATGTTTTTTCAAAATTTTTCATAGGAAATAAATTATTTTACAAACGTAAATATAAGATAATGATTGTCCTTGAATAATTCTGAAAATAGTTCAAGTTTTGAGTGATTTTACGATGCAGATGTCATTCATGCCAACAACTTATAGTGCATGAGCTTTCACTTTTACTTTGTTTAACACAGAAATTTATAATCAAATGTCGATAAATTTACTGATCACTCCATGGACTAGTTATGTATCCAAACTCAAGCATTCGTCCAGTAGGATTTAGCACCAGGATTATTAGTAAGATGCAATGAAATTGATTAGTTTATTTATTGCACAGTCTACGGACTGTTATTTTGGGTTGCCTTTATTTCATTCTTATCTCTTCTTGTCTCAGACTTGCATTTTCAAACATCAAAGTCAATCATTTTTCACGTAATATAAGTGAGAGACCCATTACCTACGTCATTATCATTCAGTGAAGAACAATATCACCTTATCATTTACTTAACAAAGAGAAAAACAATGGGCAATTACAACAACTTATATTAACCATTCAATTTTTCACCACGGCACTAAATGAAAAATCATTTGACCATCACTGCAACAGAAAATGTCTCCTGTGGGATCATCGATGTTAGCGGTTTTGTATTCACATAATTAAGTACAGAACATATAAACCCAGTCAACATACAGTACATATGTGATTGAAAAGAACGATATGCATAAATGCCAATGAAAAATCGAATAACACAAGAAGAAAGGAAAAGATTGGTTAATAGTGTTTCGAAGACTACTCGGTAATAGCAGATAATTTGGGCATGAGCCTTGCAGTAGCAAGACAGATCATTCATCAAAATGTGTAAGAAATTACACAGTTGTTGAGAGACCACGTGGAGAGGAAAGACCAAGTCATTGCTAGAACGTTAACGTCCAAAGCTACCAATGGATATTTACAACAACGTTGATCAGAAAGGGCTATTTTTCTGTGGATATACCGCACCATGTCTAAGGATTTGAAAGACGGTAATCAAACTACCTTATCGTATGCAAGTGGAACACAACATATATTGTAGAACACTGTTGCGATTAGGTACAATGGAATCCTATAACAGCTAATTTCTTCCAGTATTTAGAGATAAGTGATTGCATAACATTTGAACGGCGACAGGTTATGGACAAAAAGAGAGGATAAAAGCTACCGTGACATTCGCTATGTGGAATAGGAAAAAATGTAGCTCTTTGGTTATAGTTTGGCATGACTAGTGAAATATTTACAGCATTCCGAAATAATACAGCTTAGAATCCAAACGATGAAGCCAACACCTAATAATGCTATGGTGCATCAGCTCATATAGAAGCAGCAGACCAACTGTGGACATCCGTGTGAAGATTCTTCGCCCACTCAGTCCTTTCGAAAAAAGCTCTCAGCCTTAATCACACCAATCATGAAATGTACCCAGTGTTTATATTCAACATCTTTGAAATGTCCAAAAGGCAACAAGAAATTTGATGGCAACTGCTAAAGAAAATCTGAACAGGACTGAAACCGTTTTAAAATATGTTATACGGACGTACTTTTTTCGATATCATGAGCGAAAACAGATACCGTGGCTACAAATTGTATTAATGCATTGCTGTTGGGCTACAAAGACTGACGACATATGAATCTCTCGTGCAACTAAATGCGTTTTGATTTATCTCTAATGTTCTTTTTAAAATATCGATGGTTTAAAAGTTGATGTTAGGAATTATATTTTTTAGTACTTTAATTAATACACTATAGTAAAAAGACTAAACTTACCACCCTTCTCCATCTCACTCACTGGTAGAGTGGGTATGTGGAAGTTTCTCAGGTTGTGGTGTGAGGTTCGAATCTATCGAGGGTCAGTCAGTTGTTGTTGGGCTTGGTGTGTTGAGTATAAGACTTGCAATGAATGAGAACCTAGAATGTCAAGAGCACAGTAAGGGCAGATGATAATGTACACGAGGTGTACAAATAGCATTTCTATTGCTCATTTTTCGAGAATGGAATGCAAAAAAAAGAAAAGAAAAGGGGATCTGTTGCAAAAATTTTGCCCTAAAAAAACTAAGTCTTTTGATCAAATTTTTCTATGACTTCCCGAAGGAAGTCATTTTCTAATAGTCAGGAAACAGAGGGCAAACCGAACGCCCTTTCACATCCCCTCCTCAACCTCAACCTTGCACTCAATCTTCAACCCGAACTGACGACGACACCGGGACGAACCAAGGACCTCGTGCATTGGAGGTCAGAAAGAGCCTGTCAAGCCAGAAGCTCAACAACGAATACTAACGGTTTCCTGGCATATTTGCCCATTTTTTTAACTTTGAAGTAGAAATATACAATACACAAGGTGGTCTTGAACCTTAGAAGGTGCAACTACATTAGCCATGACTTTTCCCTTAGTTATTCACGTATTATCCAACTCTAAAAAGAACGACGAAGTGGTCTTGAACCCGAGAAGGCGTACTTACCAAACTATCATCTGTACCACTCGGCCATGCGAGTGAGATGCGTAACCATCGACAAGATACCAAGATATTCAGCAGAACAACATTCATTGCCTTTCGTTGCATAAGGCTTTAGTACATAAGGTGTTTAGAAAATGCCTTCGATGGCATCATAGCAGTATTAGAACTTCAAAGACAAGGGCTTGCTAATTGCACTCTAAGCAATAAATGTTTTTCCAAGAAGAAAGAAGAGGAATAAAGTATGACTGATGTCACCATTGACATGTGGTGAATTGGCGTCATGATGCGCATGTCCTTAATCAATTTTGTTCATTTAAAAATGTTGTGAAAAAGCCATTTTCATCGTTATTTTTCCTCACCTTTTCCGTCGTCATTTTTAATGATCGCTATTTCGAACCTATATCTTTCTATCTACCTTCATTTCATTGTCTACCTTTGTGTCGACCTTATTGTCTACCTTTGTGTACACCATTATGTCTACCTTTATATCGACCTTCTTGTCTACCTTTATGTTTACCTTTTAATCAGACAAAGTCCTCATTTTGTTAAATACAGCATTTAAAATACAGCATTAAAAATTAGGGATTTCACGGTCGAAAGTAGTCAATGCATCATATCTTTTTGACGGTTGGTGTTGGTGCGCCGATATGTTTAATAATTCCAAACAAGGACATGTAGACTTATGAAATGATGTCTTTTGATGATATCGTCTTCTATGCAACGACAACTTTTTCATATGTTCTCCCGTATAAAATGAAGACTTGTCGTCTCCTGTGAAAAGGTAAGACAAGAAAGTTGACACAAATGTTGAAAAGACGACTACTACATTCGAGTACATCGACAACATTCGACTATGAAATCACTAATATTTAGACAGAAATATAGACACAATGTTGAGAAGATGACTCCTATAGGAAATGACGACTTTTTAAGATGACTACTATTAGTGAAAAAAAGTTACCAACAGGATACTTTGATACATACAAGATCATTGCCTGATTTACCACGACACGACAATGCACGACATTGACTACATTGAATTACTTCGATTACATTGACTACTTTTGTCCATGAAATCACCAATTTTTCAAGTGTCGTGTTCAACAAAATGAGTACTTTGTCCTATGAAAAGTTAAACACTAAAGTAGACAAGAAGGTCGAGCAATGGCAGACAAGAAGGTCGACATAAAGGTAGACATAATGGTCGACATAATGGTAAACATAATGGTAGACAAAAAGGTCGACACAAAGGTAGACATAATGGTAGAAAAGAAGGCCAGCATAAAGGTCGACAATGAAATAAAGGTAGATACAAGGATACAGGTTTGAAATGGGAATCATTAGCATTGACGACGGAAAAGGCGACTATGAAAATGGCTTTTTCACGACATTTATAAATGAACAAAATTGATTAAGGACATGCGCATCATGACGCCAATTCACCACATGTCAATGGTGACATCAGTCATACTTTATTCCTCTTCTTTCTTCTTGGAAAAACATTTATTGCTTAGAGTGCAATTAGCAAGCCCTTGTCTTTGAAGTTCTAATACTGCTATGATGCCATCGAAGGCATTTTCTTAACACCATATGTACTTAAAGCCTTATGCAACGAAAGGCAATGAATGTTGTTCTGCTGAATATCTTGGTATCTTGTCGATGGTTACGCATCTCGCTCGCATGGCCGAGTGGTACAGATGATAGTTTGGTAAGTACGCCTTCTCGGGTTCAAGACCACTTCGTCGTTCTTTTTAGAGTTGGATAATACGTGAATAACTAAGGGAAAAGTCATGGCTAATGTAGTTGCACCTTCTAAGGTTCAAGACCACCTTGTGTATTGTATATTTCTACTTCAAAGTTAAAAAAATGGGCAAATATGCCAGGAAACCATTAGCATTCGTTGTTGAGCTTCTGGCTTGACAGGCTCTGTCTGACCTCCAATGCACGAGGTCCTTGGTTCGTCCCGGTGTCGTCGTCAGTTCGGGTTGAAGATTGAGGATTGAGTGCAAGGTTGAGGTTAGGAGGGGATGTGAAAGGGCGTTCGGTTTGCCCTCTGTTTCCTGACTATTAAAAAATGACTTCCTTCGGGAAGTCATAGAAAAATTTGATCAAAAGACTTAGTTTTTTTAGGGCAAAATTTTTGCAACAGATCCCCTTTTCTTTTTTTTTTCTCTGAAAATATACTAAGTGTCGCATTCCATTCTCGAAAAATCAACAATAGAAATACTATTTGTACACCTCGTGTACACTATCATCTGCCCTTTCTTCGCTCTTGACATTCTAGGTACTCGTTCATTGCAAGTCTTATACTCAACACACCAAGCCCAACAACAACTGACTGACCCTCGATAGATTCGAACCTCACACCACAACCTGAGAAACCTCCACATACCCACTCTACCAGTGAGTGAGTTGGAGAAAGGTGGTAAGTTTAGTCTTTTTACTATAGTGTATTAATTAAAGTACTAAAAAAATATATAATTCCTATCATCAACTTTTAAACTATTGACATTTTTAGAAGAACATTAGAGATACATCAAAACGCATTTATTTGCCAGAGAGAATCATTTGTCGTCAGTTTTGTTACACAACAGCAATACATTAATATAATTTGTAGCCACGGTATCTATTTTCGCTCATGATATCGAAAAAAGTACGTCCATATAACATATCTTAAAACGGTTTCAGTCCTGCTCAGATTTCTTTTAGCAGTTGCCATCAATAGTTGTTTGCGCAATTTCTAAAATTTCTTGTTGCCTTTTGGACATTTCAAAGATGTCGACTATAAAGACTGTGTACATTTAATGATTGGTGTGGTTAAGACAGCTGATAGCATTTTTCGAAAGGACTGATTGTGCGAAGTATCTTCACATGGATGTCAACAGTTTGGTTTTTTCCAAATAGCACTGGTATTTTCTTGTTCACCTCGGTTACTCGAACGATTTTGATGAGCGAGCTAAATAGAAGGAGCATATTTTGTGGATGTCATCAGTTTGGTCGGTTTCTTTCCTATGAGGTGATTAAAGTCATGACCAAATTAAAACTGGAGAAGTGCTCAAGTATACCAGTATATGACTAAATGACTTGGTTTTTCCATTGCTGTTTATTTTGTTACACCAATATTCTTTTCTTAAATACTCTGTGGAAAAAATTGGTTGTTATAAGATGGCACTGTGTATAGACATAACCCCGGCACTCGACGTGATAAATTCAAAAGAACTTTCAATTATAGGGTGCAGTTTTCGTTGGAAATAGCTTTCAAACATTACTTATTGCGTGGTCTGTCATCGACCTTAATTTTTAACAAATATATCGTAAATTTTTCGTCTTGCTGTTGGTCAGTTTATGTCCAGATTATCTTCCATCACCGAGAAGTTGGCAAAATACAAGATCTTTCTTCATCTTTGCTTTCTCAAATTTCTCTCTTGCTCAGTTAGAAATTGCTGTTTACAGTTGGCAGGAATATACTTCGATGATTTGTTGTCATCTGGAACCATCGAAATAACCATTGACTTTAGCTGCTCTTAGTGAGAACATTTTTCAACAAGTTTTTCAAGGTCATAGATTCCATTTCTTGTTCAGTTACATTCACAGATGTTGACGTTCTTGACTGTTCATCAACACGATTTATTAGATCTGCAATCAAATGACACGCATTTCGACAACGAGCAGAAAATTAGCTTCAATCGTCCATTCCATTTAAAGCACCAAATTTACATTGCTTTGCACAACCACAAAACTTTCGAATACTTCGTATATTTGTCGCCTCTCCGTGATCTTCATCTGGTAAATACAAGACAACTTTTTACCATGACACCTCGTAGTTATAAGCCCTAAAAAGTTAAATATTTTTTTCTCCGACCTTATTAACGGCATGTGTTCCACATGATTGTTTTACAGTCATTATTCGTACTTGAACAAATTACCGGATATTTATCACTTATGAATACTGAAAACAATATAGGTGGTGATTCTAAACAAAAGAATTGTGTTCCCTCTTCATTAAATGCAAATCAGTCAATTGAGCATTGCACAGTGTATGGTTATGCAAATCATTCGCAAATAAAATTTATTCAGCCTTCAAAATACTTCAAAATAAAGCAAGTGATGAAATAAGCACATGAGCACAAACAAAGACAAAAGATTAAACAAAGACAATCAACGAAGTCCGATACGTCGTGAAAATAGGTGATGGGAGTGAAATTGATGTTTATGGTCTATTACGAAAAACTTTGGCAAAGCTTTTCGATAACCAACGCAGACAAGACTTTACCCTCAGACAAGTAGGCCAAAACCGAGAGGATGTATTTCGAAGTAAATCTTCCTGACACTATTTAAATTTGGAACTCTTATTTCACCTTTTTCTTCCATGCATTTTAATAAAAAACCTTTGCTGTTAATTAGAAGCCATCGACTCAGCGACATGTCAAACGTAAAAAAGCAAGTGAAAAATGATCTTTAAGCATGTCATCAATTAATGTACTATACGTCATTGTTTTATTAAACAAGTCAGAGGATGTCTATAACTATTGAAGTATTGAACACTTAAAAATCAATAATTATACATTGTGCACATATTTCATACTACAGCATATGCCATTGTTATATGGTACTTATGTTACATTTGCAGTTCAATTAGCCGAGTTACGAATAAATGTAGTTTGCTCAACAAAACTAGTAACATCTCATTCATATACACTAGCTGCATTAAGTCTTCTCTAGTAATGTGGAATGTTTAAAACATTTTTGACGATGTAAACCTTCTTTCTTTACTTGAACATCATTGCCATCCATTTATACTTCAGCAGCATTGGTTTTGTTAATGAGAACAAAGTCATGTTTTTCTAAGTTATGCAGTTGCAGTCACCGAAGTTGAAGATCTCGATTTCTCATCAACTGTGAAAGATGTTAAAAATGCATCAAACGCAAGTGTCGAGTGTCGAAACATATACTCCATCCGTACTCATAACTGTTCTGAAACTCTCCGATTTTTCATCACGAATACTTAACGTATTATTGGACAGTGATTGCTGCAGTTCCTTGTTCGATGTTGATATGTTTTCTACTCGAGTGTAACCAAGCCTGGAACGGGATGCTAATAGGCCACAAACGACTAAGAGAAAAAGAAGGGTCAGTCTTTTTAACCGTGGGGTATCCATATATATATATTAATACTACCAATGCAAGACTTAGAATTCAACGAGGAAGGGGGGTGAGCCCCTCTTCGAATAAACCCTCCGTAAAGGAGAGATGACGTCTAATGGATATACCCTGGATATACCGCTACAAAGACTGTGAAAAGTAAATCGTAGAATCTGTTTTACCAGTGATTTTAACACACCCAGAAACACAACGAGTAAACATCATAAAACATGAAATAACTTGTTGATCATGGGTGCAGAAAGCAAATGTGGACGATTGAGAGTTCTTTCCACTACAATTTTCGTAGTTGGTTAACGGAATTTTCCTGTATAAATATTACGACATTTAATTTCATTGTCTGTTTTTATCAATGGCGACGCAAAAATTTATTTTTTCAGCAATCCACAGTTCAGAGAACCTTTTCATCGATTGCCGATTATGTGTGTTCTGTGTATGAATTACAATATAATACACCACCGTTCATACTTTGAAGTTTATTCAAAATGGCAAAACCATTTTCTGAACTAAAATCGGTCGACGATTGGTGAGGTACGCCACCTCCTTGAATGTCTGGTCGATAGAGAAATCTTAAAAAATAACAAAAGCAATAAATACATATGTTCGAGGAGCAAGAACACCAGATATTCAACTGGATTTCCTCTTGGTCAATTCATTTATGTGAGTTAAAATGTCCAATAAGTACGTAACTAAATAAATGTAACACAACGATCTGTGCCCACATTTATTTAATCAGACCAACGGCTTGAAAAACCGTTGAAAAGACCAAAGTAGTTTTAGGTAAAACGTTTTCCATCCCCACACAGTAAAAATATCTTTACAGTTGAACCAATCAAGAAAAATTGCTCAAGATACCCATCAAAATATCTACAGCAACTTTACCTTTTGAAAATATTCCTTTTTTATGGTAATACGTCAAACATTTTTGTAATTCTTCTTCATCATACGCAGGAACATTGACGGGGTCGAAGTATCCAAGGGTTGAAAGGCCCTATGCCATAATGAAATAACTAAACATTACTGAATCATGAATGAGAACATAGAAAGAGTCAATATACACGTTCTGTAAATTTGTCTGAGCACTATTTTATGTCTGAGATATGAATTGGATGCATCAAAACTGGAAGGAAAGTGTTTTGCAATTAGGTTTGATTAACTGTACAGTTGAGTAGAATTAAAAGATAAATTGTACATTTTAAACAACGAAAATAGAGTTGTTAGAGTAAAATATTACTCATACTCTTGGTTAAAAATGTTTCAAAATAGTGAATTTTTCAATTTGAAAAGATGAGACCACAAAAACTCGTACAGATCACATAACTCCTAGCTATGATGTCAGGCTTTTTGTTCAACCAAATCGCAAACCGCTTTTATAAAGGTTGATGTGGACAAATAAAAACCAACTATCTACATCACCCTTTGAGAAAAAAATATGATCTGCAAAAATTATAATTCTTTACTTTCGGTCGAAGAAGATCTGAATAATGATAACTGGGGCAAAACGATCTTTCCATGCCTGTTCTTGATAAAGCTACAACATAACTACCCTTTGCCTGAAAACAAAATAAATAAGAAATAAGACAAAAAATATATAAAGTTAAAAGTATGATTGATGTCTGATTTCCTACCAAAGAAGAATCCTCACGAAATAACTTCACAAAGTGTTTCACCAAAGATAGATCCTTGTTTTTCAGTCTTTCATTATTTTCGGGGTTCTTCAAAGACGTTTGCCAAAACAAACCATTGAATTCATCCGCAGCAAAAAGAACAGGAATCCTGAAAATTATACATTAAACTCAAAACTCGCCAGCCCTTACCATGTAAAATTCGCCATCGATGTACCTACCGATTGCTCAGGCATTGCACCTCTTTAAGCGTAATTCCCACGGCATCGGAAGCAAAATTCGGTCGATGAAAAGCCTTCAGTCAACGAGAATAACTCACGGTTAAAAATTACACGCAGATTTGAATGGTGACTACGAGGGAAAATGAGTTAGGAGAAAACAACATTTGGTTATGCTTTCTATTTGCCATTTCATAGACCCATTACACAATGTGGTTTCTCTCAAAAACGCAAAGAGCCTAAATTGTATAATACATGGTAATCCTGGACACAAAGGAAAAGCATAAATTATCGTTCTTTCAAGGATAACGAACGACTTCGTACACATAGTAGCTCTCTTCTCTATCTATGAACTCGGAGATATAGCTACTGACCTGATCAATAACATTGATTATTGAGCTGCCAGTATCAATTGATATCTTCTGACTTATTTTGTATTCCTTTGTCGTTTTAATCTAGATATATGTATCGAATAATAAAATGAGAGATATCAGACTTCAACAATCCAGGATGTAAGAAAAAAAGTAATGAGCAAGGAAGTGATTTTTTCCATTTTCTTAAAAATTGGTTTTAAAATAGAAAAGGACAAAAACGTCTATCTTACAGCCTATGTAAAGAATCACCAACGATTACAAAACATCACAAAATTTTTTTTAAAGTACATTAAACTGAATAACAGATTTTAATTAAGTTTATATAGTGAAAGCCAATAATGAAACAGGCGTTTCATTGGTCCTAAGGTCCGCCACACTTTACTTTACCCATAAGATGATGGCAATGAAGATAGTTTACCTTAGATAAAAATCTTTCGTTCAATATCTGGAAACTTTTCAACCAGGTGAGCGCAACTTCGGTCTGGTCAAACCTTTTGGGATTATAAATTGACGGAATGACGTTTTGCCTTCCGTGAATCATCTTGAAGACTATTAAAAAAATGCGATTCATTACCACCAATGACGATCGAATTCTAGATATCACAACGAGGTCTACGTGGAATGCTAAAGCCAAAAACATGACCTGTCGTTGTTAAAAACGGGAAACAAGTTCTTCTCTTGTCACTTACAGCTAACTAAACCTTTAAAATCTTGATATTTCGTCACACTGTGTATCTCAGAGGTATGGTAACTAACTTACCGCTGGGAAGTAAAAGAAGGATCCATTCTTTTAAATAACAGTTATGAATAACATGAGATAAAGTCAATGTTTTACCACAGCCATCTTCACCATCTATGCAGAATCAATTTATGTTAAGACAAATATATTTTAATTTAATAAACTTTCTGAAATATCCAATAGTATCTTCTTACAAATTTCAAAAACATTTTTTGAAAAAACCCATAACTTAGCACAACTTGAACTGGCCTTTGTTATGATTAGTTCCTAATAAAGCATCTCACATTTGGCAAGCAACTAGGCAAACATTTACTTATGTTAGATATCAAATGGGTAGTTGGTAGAATTGAACTAAACAGCTATTTTAGGATACAAATTACAATTCTTTTAACTCTCTTTTCTTCTATATTCAATGCATTGAGAATGGTTAGAGCTGGTTTTCTTATCATCAAATTGAATTCTCCAATTGTGTTCATCTTAAGAAAGCAAAATAAATAGGAAATAGATACTCATGCTGACAAACACATTTTAGAACTCCAGTATCTTAGGTATAGCCAAACAATGCAATTTGCATGATGGAAAATAGCCTAAAATATGACTTGGCAAGTTTAAAAAACCTCATGCAGCTAGATATATCAGAAACACCATTATACCTCATCCAAATAGCCAGATTTTGGTAAGCCATGGGAAAATAGAACAGAAACATCACTAATTGGCACAGTATAATACTGACCAACATGCTCTGTTGAATGGTGCAGCTTGATAATACAACAATAGCATTCAATTTAAAGGAAAGCAGATAGTATTATGTTTGAGAGACACTGGGGCTAATTATGTACAGGAGACATGTAAATTTTTCTCGATTATAAAAACATCCTACATCAACAAATCTTTTTTTGTTTTATTTATTTTCTGTTTCTCATTTTAAAATCAGAGAGTGACACTACATTGCCGATAATTTTGACTTAAATTACTAACAATATGAAAAGGGTATCATACAAATAGATACTAGTCTTATAAATACAAAATGAATTTGCTTACTGGATTAAGTTTAGTAGAAACTACTGTCCCATCATTAGTTAATGTGGCAGTAACATTGCCTTCAAGTAAAGACGTCTGTCGACAGCAATCATCACAGTGTAGTTTCTGACTTAACACCTAAATATAATAATAGCAAAGTTAACATAATTAGTTAAGGACTCTCAATGCATCAGCAGCTCCATTAACAAATACACAAAAAAACCCAACACCATGTGTCCATGTCATATTATGATGTTCTAAATTGTTTGTCAAAATAAATGTGTCTCATGTCGCCGATATAATAACTTTTAAGCCTTGTCCTACTCAGCAATCAACACCATTCAAAAATCACCTATTACAACACAACCTTGTAGACCCACCACTACAATGTCTCCACGTACCAGTTCATAAAACAATTGATGAAAAATGACCATAAACATTAACTACTTATATGACAAATCTATATTCACCTTCCGCAAGGATAACCAAAAATCTCGACAGTTTCTTTTTCTTTTTCCTATTGGTCTAATCATTATCTCGAAAAGATTGTACTAGTACCACAAGTTCGTACTGTTATTACAGTATTCCTGTCAGTTCTGTGCATTGGTTCTGTGATTAAACCATAAACTAGTGCCCAGACTCCACAGTAATCACTCATACTCACATATGAGTTCTAAATGCATAGACTAAACATGGTGTCGACTATGTGGGGGGTATCTACTATGTTGGGTAGCATCTATGTAGAGTGTCTTCTAAATAGGATATCGACTGGGGTGTTGACTAAACAGGGCGTCTACTAAGTACAGTGATTACTAAATAGGATATTCACTAAGTAATTGTCTTGCGATCTTTTTACACTATTACACTTGTAATCGATTACACAATTACACACGTAATGATTACACGATTATACATGTAATCATTTACACGATTACACATGCAATTGATTAAAATTGATTGTACGTCCATGTAATTAGTATTCATATCAGTGGTTCTAAGTAGTCTAAATTTTATTTGGACAACCTAAAAGATAAAAGGCTAAAATAGAATAATTTATGCCTCAAAAAATGAACGAAAGAATTCCTCCAATTGGGGAAATAAGAAATAAGACTGCATTTAAGCCAAATAAGACTATTTATAAGACACATAAGATATTACCACGTGACTGGAGAAGCAAAACGTCATCATGTGCTTGGGTCTTGATAATTTGTTATGATTCGTTTCGCATTCCACCCAACTACCCTCTCGTGACTTGCAAAACTTTCGCCAAAATGAGTGCCAGAATAAAGCAATACAAAGATCAGTTGGAAAATTTTTTGAAAAAGGACAACGCTTTCAACAATGTCCTTGCCAAAATTGAAGAAAAAACCAAAATAAATCGAATTCACCTGTTCTTAGGTAGTATTCGTACGGACGCCTAAACGCTAACTCAAGTGTTTGGATAATTAATTTTCTTTTATTTTTACTTTCAGGTTTTTCAGGTGTGTTTGCGTTGTACCTCATCTTTGGTTATGGTGCTGCGTTAATTGTGAACGCATTGGGTGCAGTTTATCCGGCGTATTGCTCGTAAGAATGATTATTATGGAAATTATACGCGATTTGGGAGGGAACCTTTCGACTTGCAATAATTGAACTTTGAACTACTTTGCTATTTGTGTTCAAATTTTTTTCTATTTTTTTCTTTACCAGTGCCACTGAATGGCAAAATGCTGTGCATACTCTTGCTAGATCTATGTTATAACCAAGTTTAGAGCTTCAGTTTCATTTTGTAAAATGATTTATACTGAACAGGTCTTCCTATCTGTTCATTGCAAACTAACCGGATTTTGCCCAACGTTTTGTTAGTAAAACATATTTATGTTCTCTTTCATGAAAATATAATAATTTTTTTCTTTCGGTTGAGTCTATTAGCTCTGTTACCCACGCCTTGAATTAGGGGTACACTTTGGTTGTTGTTCAACCTTGATTAACAGATCCCCACGTCTTTATCCAACTTGCTACACTTGTTTGGATGCCATTGGAATTTGTCACATTATTTTGAACAAACTAAATTGCCTTTACAAACTTGAGACAGCTTTAAATGAAATTGTTACTAGGCTTTGTGGTACTTTTTTCTCTTGTTAGTATCAAAGCAGTTGAGAGTGTTACAAAGGATGATGATACACAATGGCTTATATATTGGATTGTTTATGCAGTATTCACAATTATTGAGCATTTCACAGATTTCTTCTTCTCTTGGTTTCCTTTTTACTTCTTGGCCAAGGTAATTCTAATGGCATGTCAATGTTGCAATTGTCTTGGTATTAATGTTCTTTATACATTCACAACTTTTAGCTCCTTTTTCTTGGGTGGTGTATGGCTCCATTTGCTGGAAATGGCAGTGCTTTTATCTATAACAAGTTTATCAAACCCTTTGTTTTGAAATATCAAAGTGAAATTGATGAGGTCTTGGAAGATACAAAAGTGTAGTTAGCTCAGCTGCAGAAAAAGCAATGAATACTGGTATGTTTTGCTAACATGTTATCCTCTTGAGTCATTAGTAAAATAAAATATTGCACAACAGGATCACAATTAGATTACAGCTTGATATTAGGTGTTCTTTAAATATTTCTTAATTTCCTAGGGGCTTAAGTTTATATAAAGATTTTCACTTGGATTGCTTCTTAACATTGCTTACTTGATCATTTCAATACCTTGGGAAAAGGAACATGCTTAAAAACTTGTTATTTCATCAAAATGGCTTGTTCTTTTTTCAGCCAAGAATGAAACAATCAAGCAGTACATGAAACATGCTGATGAAGTTGACCACGAAAAGCCAGAAGGTGAAGAGGATAAAAAAGATAATTAAACTTAAACAAACACTTACTGATACAGGGAAGGAAAGCACACCGATTTTGAGTAGCATTTTGGCATAACTGACTTTGATGGTCTTTGGTACGATTGTTTAGCTCTTCTAGTGGACAATATGACAACTGATGTATTCTTGTAGTTGACATTTTTATTATATCTATAAGTGATTAATTAACCATGCATGCAAAATATCTTTCCAACCAATTCTTTAAGAACTCATAATTTAGCCATGTGGCATTCAGACTGTTGTTTTTGAGGGAATGTAATATTTTTTCAAACTAAGTACATGCTGGACCTTGACAGTTTGTGAATTTTACAACAACTTCTACAAAAAAGCTAAACAACTCTACATATTATAATCTAACTTACATGCAATTTAGTTTATTCCAGATAATCAAAGTGGATAAGTCACATAGGTAGGTGACATTTTAAGATTTGAGAAAAGATGTAGAGAAGTCACGGTTAGGCATACAAATAGGAGCAACAAGAGTCCATAAATACAACATCACACAAACCCATCCTGTGATAATTTTGACCCAAAATGCAGCCCATGTCCCTTGCACGTTTTCAATTGTGGATTTTTCTGGCCTAAATATGAAATAATCCATGGAAAATCAGATTTAATTTTGCAAAAGCAACCAATTTTATTATTGCAAAAACAGCTGCAGAGACTAATATGTAAGTGTGAGTTATTGAGGATTAATGAAATGAAAAGAAAAGTCTACACAATCTACACCATGAACTATGATAACATATGTTAATGCACACGATGAATGAACCACAGAGGACAAGAACAGTCTTCAATTTCTAAAATATAAACTAAGATAGCATGTGTCAGCATAGATGGTGATGAATGAATGAAAAACAGAGAACAAAAACAGTCTTTACACTACCTAATATATTAATCTATGAAAAGTCAGTGAAGTAATTATAAAGAAGCATCTCTTAATTATAAAGAGATTAAACAACAAGATCATACTTAGAAGCAAATTCATACTTTAACAAGATAAAACAAAGCTGTTAATACTTACTCCACCCAGTTTGTCATGACCATCATGATGTACAGCGATGCGATAAGAAACACAAAATGAAAGAATGAATAATTGTACACCACTTCATCTTCTTCGTCATTCACAACTTTCCCTTTCTCTTCATCTGTATTGACTATTAATGATAAAATTTTGGTACTTTGCATAACTTGCAAAATTGGTTAGTCCATACAAAATAAACACAGAAGTGCGAATAAGTTAACACGACACACTTTTTGCTACTGTACCATGATTATTAGTTTTAACAAAAACCTGAGATCAACATATTTACTCTGGGATTGGATCTTACCTGGCGCTGTTGTACTGTTTGAAGTGAACTTGTCTGAGCTCCCTGATGTTCTCAAACTATAGGGAATTATTACGACTTTAAAGAAGATATTAAATCTTACTACGCTTAGAAGTTGTACAAAGTGTATGACCTTGGGATGGAAATAAATTGAAGTTCATAAAATCTCATACGTCACCGTAGAGTTAACTCTCGGTGGATATATTTGTTGTATTTTTGCAGAACGGGTTTTCCTACTTAAAGATGTTAGAAGGTCCGAACAAATGATAAAGTCCTAAATTCAAATATCAAAATATCGTTGTTTTTTTCCAACTTTACGTTAAAGTTCACTGTGATGAATGAGTTCTAAACACATGTCAATGAATACATGGAATATAGCAAAAAATAGAACGTGTCAATTTAGTTTTTATGGTGTACATTAATGTAAAACTCGATTCATTTAATATGGGTGCATCAAAACAAAAAATATGTTTGTTGGAGAAAGTACCAAGTGTCGAAAAACAGCGAGAGTAATTGCCTGGACCATTACAACGAGTAAAAACTTGATGCGTGGCAGCAACTTTGGTATTCTTCATCGTACCCACAATGCACATAACTTTGACTGTATAGTGAAGCTATATGCTAACCTTACGATTTTAAGTAAGTGCCCCCTCCCTTTCTTCAGGTGCTGCACACACCAAATGGTGTGATAGGCAAATAAAATGTTTAATTTTTGACTGGACTATTATTTTTAATATTTACATAAAAAATATGTCCCCACGTGACATACCTTGAGTAAATGATCATGACAAATGTGACCACAATTCCCACTACCATTGTTGTAGTTTGCGAGCCACCTAACCGTGATACTTCGATGCCGCATGTTGTGGTCGAGTTGTTATTCTTGTCTATGAATAAAAAGCGTCTTTCAAGTAGCCAAGATAGATGCGAGGGGGGGGGGAAGGGGTATTGTGAACGGAAATTTTGAAATACACTTACCAAGATCGTATGGCTTGTTTGCCAATGACGTTAAAGTAATGTAGACAAGAAAAAGAGATATGATAGATGATTGCAGAAGACCAGATTTTGGTTGAACTAAACAGAATGAAGGTGAAATTCATGCAATGAACACAATATGTGATATATAGCTAAACTATTAGCACTGTTCATTTTTATTGTCTTAAATCTCTTAAAAAATTTCTTTTTCCACTTGATTCGTACGATTAGCAATTCTGATTTCTGTAACATCTCCCACGCTGTGTTAAATGTTTCTAAATGATCACCGTCCTGGTTAGAGCAATTCAGAGAAGAGCAGCCATAGTCCTTCTCAAGTCTAGCACTATCCTGGACGATCTTCATCTACAAACACAGGTTCAAATCATTCACGTTACTAGCCTAAGTTAACATCATTAAGCTCTCAAAGTGCTAGACTAGCTCTTCCATATGATGATCAGTGTTACCGGTCAAAATTGTAGCACACTCTACACTATTATATAACCTGCGCAAAGCTCCTTTATTTGTAGTAGTTTCTACGATATGGTGACACACAGCCCCATAATTTCACTTTAACTCATTTCGTTACAAAAGAAGTGCAGTTGAGTCATAAAGGTTCAGATCAAAAAAATAAACAAAAACAATAACATTTACAGTCTTTGAGGCTTCATTTTACACATAAATAACACTACTAACCTTCTTGTATTTTTGGAAGGACTGAAACAATCAACATGAAGACGCAGAGAATGAGGTTTACACTGATGATGACCTTGTTTAAAGTGCAACTGTCGCTCTAAACAAAACAACAGAAATATTAACTGGTCTAGTTTTATTTACTATACGTAGCAAAACCAACTGGTCTTCATATTCCAATAAACAACTTACAGTTGTGAAAAAAACATAGGACAAGATAAAGCCAGTCAAAGTTAAACCAAGAAACAGAAATATGAAAGTTGCCAAGGCTAAATAAATGTATTAAAAAATATCAGCAAAAATGAATGAAGTTGAGCAATTAAAATCTTGCCGTAACTAGACAACATATAATTAGTCATTAGTCACTTGTTACCTGCCAGCCATCCTTTGTTTCCAGTCTCCTCGGCATTGTCAGTCCTTTTAAATTGAAAAAAAATTCAAAATTGGATAAATAGCAAAACAATATGAAAAAAGGTGAATACAAGATATAAAAAGGCTTCCAACCAAATTTCATTCCACGTGTGAGCAAAATTCACCAATAATATCAACTGAATGAGAATGAAAAGCAATCCTCCAACTAGACCAATATACATCATGGCTACAAAAAAAAGAAGCAGAAACTGATTAGATCAGACCATTAGAAGCAATTATGACAATCATTAGAACATAAAGACTTCTCAATTTTAATAAATCAAAGAAGAAAAATATGATTAATATATGTTTGTAGATGTAGATTGTCCAGGTTAGTATAGACCTGAGAAGGACTGTTTTTGTTGTTGTTGACTGACGTTTCAACAACCTTAGCGGTAGTCATCTTTAGAGTCAAATGAGAAGTAAACGTCAGGTTAGCTGCATTTGTTATCTGGTTCTTACATCATTGTATTGTGTGTAACACGCAAACGTCAGTCAACAAGAACAAAAACAGTCCTTCTCAGAACTATATTAACCTGGACGATCTACTTCTACAAACATGTAACGATACACCCGGGTTCAAACCATTTACTTTATACACACAATACAATGACGTAAGAACCAGATAACAAATACAGCTACTCTGAAGATAGATAACTACCGCTAAGGTTGTTGAAACGTCAGTCAACAACAAAAAAACAGTCCTTCTCAGGACTATACTAACATGGACGATCTACATCTACAAACATGTAACGATACTCCCGGGCTCAAACCATTTACTTTATGATTAATATAGCTAGGCATCAAAATTTTAGGATGCAACACTATTGGTATATTTCCTAGAATATTTAGCTCATTACCTTCTGGAAATTCATTACTTTCCACCCAAAATGACCAACCACAAAGAACAACGAGGACAATAAATTTAATTCCCCAATATCTATGAATATATTACAAAGCTTTCAATGTGAATATCGTACTTGATTAAATGAGATGAAGTTGTTCAAGTTATCAAACAAACAAACAAACAAACAACATTTGTATACCGACCAGTATTAATCCCCACCAGGGGGGTTGACCTGTCCATGAAGTTATTCAAGTTATAAATAAAATAATTGAAACAGCATGCTTAATTATTCAATATCTACTTCATACAAAACATAGATATTTCAAAAAGAATCATTTTCTGCTAGCTACCATAAAAAAACCAAGACAACATTATGATAATGGCATTTTCTACTAAACATAGCAAAAACATAGAATTACAACCAAAAAGCCTTTGGATAAAATGGACACTTGATTTATTTAGTGGCTATTTTCATACCCATTTTGAATTCCTGCTCTGGCTCCCTTCTGTGATTTTACACCCAATGTAATGATCATGAGGAGGAAATGAAACAATACAAAACCAAGAAAAATGCGATAAACTGAACGGTAACTCATGATCTCGCCACACTTTCCATGTCTATTGCATCCATCATAGAATGGTAACTAGTAAGAAATTACTTTGTCAAAAATTAGAAACCATAATTCAATGAAAAAACAGAGTGAACTCTCCAGTTACAATTATAAGAGTACAGGAAGGGGACAGTGGGGGCAGCTTCCCTTTAAGAAAGTTTGAAGATTGAAAAGTTTGGCAAATTTTAGACATTAGTCAGGTGAAAATATGTCGGAACCTTGTTGTTGGGAAAAGAGTTGGGAAAATATTTACTGCCCCCCCCCCGGAAATGACAGCTCCTGTACGCTTATGGTTACAATGGCATGCAGGAAAACCTTGTCTTTTAAGCTGTCTGCTACATCATCCGAGAGAAAAATTGAAGAAACAATCACACCCAAGAGTAGGAAGAATGTATACATAATCCGGGTTGTCACTGAACTACGAACTGATGGACAGCATACACAACAGCAGCTGACTGCTGTCGAGCCACAGCAACATGCAAGCTAAAACAAAAAAGATCCAATATGTATGAAAATTAAATGACGTCAGATTATATAAGTGTAGCACGATTTTACGTATAAAATGTGTTTGATGAAACAGACTGAAAAACTTATAAAGAAAATAACATTATTGGAATGGAGTTGACAAAAATTTAACTTACTGATCCAACAACACAGCCCATTTAAGTTTTCTTAAAAAAGATCTAAAAGGAAAAAGTATATATTCATGACGGATGACCGTACGTCATCAGTACAAAAGAAGAAAAACAACACTGTTTCATGACTATATTTTTAGTGTCAACCAACGACATTCAGAAAACATTTTGAATGAAAATCATACAACAAATTTTAAAGCAAGTACATCAAACCTTTAAAAGTTAAACTTAACACTGTAAAATATATACGGCAAACACGGCTTTCCGTCTGTTCGAAACTGGAAATAATGAGAAATGCGAAGATGTAAACAGTTTATGGATGTTGGGATACATCAAGGAGCAATGTGTACATAATCTGTTTACGTCAAAGTATATTCCACATTATCAAGCTATGTCCTTATATATGCGTGTGTAATGGCGGATTAAAATGTAAATTTGGAAATAAATATTCGAAGTCTTTGACTTTTGTTTGTTGAAACGATGGTAAATGCACGTTTTCGTGGAGTTGAATTAGAGGAATCGGAAAAGTCTGATGAAGCGAAACGACAAAATCCAACGTCTGAAGCTGAACAAGAGTTGCTTCATTCTATGCGCGAGGCCTATCTTGCGGAAAATGTAAACATTGGTGAGAGAGAACCCGAGCAGATTTTTTGTCCTTTACGAGCTGAGCGTTCTTGATTTTTCCCTCAACGTCACGTCACGAATTGTTTTTGTTTTTAGAAAACTGGCAGCGTCTTGCTGGCTTTGGTATTGGTGTTACAAGGTACACTACGAATTACCACGGCTTATAGTTTGCGCCATTTACTTTCCAGTTCATTTATTAAAATTAGATTATTGTTTACTCTTATTGTTTAGTTTATTGATAGAGGACTTTCTTACCCATCCATTTGTTGTTGTACGCAGGCAATGCATGGTAAATATTTTGATAAACTGCACTAAACAAAGCTGATACAACCTGAAGTTTGAAAAATTTCATTGATTTCTGTTGTGCAGGTAAATAGTTCAGCTGTTTTCTACCATCTGGCTCCTTTTTCTGTCTGTCGCATCATGGTGCAAATAAGACGTAAACAGGTATACTGCTCTAAGGATTATAAAAAGAAATGATGCAAAAACAAATTTGAGCAAAAAGATGAAATACCATAAGACATGTTTATATCTTTAGGGATTAAGTACATTTTGGAAAGGGCAGGGAAGCAAGTTGGCAGTGAGGGGAATAAATGTCATTGCTGAATTCTTAATCAGTGAAGCAACAAGTGAACAGTTACCTCAGTATGACTTCTACAGCTTTTGCTTATGACATATGTTTAGTATGCTCAGTTAAGTAAGAGGAAAAATAATATTAAATCAAGTTATTTGCTTTAGAGAGGTTACACATAGTGAATCTGCAACACTGTCTAAACTGTTTGGACATGTCCTTGGGAAGAGGTTTGTAGTGGGAATTTATTGGATTATTTAACCATGATATCTTACTAATCCTTGACTTTCTCTTTGAATTATAGCATGAGTATTGTGTTAACTTTACCATTTTATACAGCAAGTATTGCAGAAACAGTTGAAGTAAGTGACAAATAGGAAATGCCTCAATAATTTTGTCAAACACAATCTTAATCTTGAAACCAATTAAGTCCAGTAATGTTAAAATATAATTCCTATGATTTTCAATTTAATTTTAAAGACAGAACAGATACAGATGAATCGTAGTCCATTCACCTTTGTCAAGGAAGGTATAATCCGTGTGATTAGCTGGGAAAATTCCTCAAAAGGTCATGGCCGTCTTTTACCTCTTTGGTCACTGGTCTCACCTACATTGCTACATGGTATATTGCAATACATCATTACTAGTTGTTTACAGCAGGTCATCCTAATGCAACAAAGAAAGAACACAAGCAGTGAAAACTCTCCAGAACAATCAATGATTGGATCTTATTTCCCTGAGCTTATGGCAAGTTTAACGAGCACAGTTCTCACAGAAGTTCTACTATATCCCATAGAAACTGTCATATATCGCCTTCACCTGCAGGGCACACGCACAATGATTGATGACACTGATAATGGTTATGCTGTTGTGTCACTTTGTACTAATTACGAGGGGTTCTTTGATTGTTTTTCATGCATCCATGAAGAGGAGGGTATTACAGGTTTTTATAAGGGATTTGGTGCTCTTATGCTACAATACATTGTACAATTACTTGTTTTGCGCTTTACAAGAAAAGTGTACAAAACAATATCTCAGGACTTTGGGGATGTTCAATGATGTCATGATAGCCTCTAACGAGGTTAGAGTATTTATGTTATATATATTGAAATGTAATAAAATATGCTCACCTTCAACTAGAAGTGTCATATATATAGTTAGATGTATGATCCAAAACCACTTTCGACTCAAAACATCTGCAAGTGGATAAACCTTTAACATGTGATTGACCATTGAAATCAATGAAATTATATGCCAATGTAAAGATGGATGCATCATTTGATTGTAACATGTATTTGTTGAAATTGAAGGATGCTTCAATCAATCATAACATATATTTGTTGAACTACATGAATATGATTTTCATTTCATAAAGATAATAGGTACAGTTCAATATGTATTTCTACATATATATGCCAGCATCTGCAAAGTACATTTTTTGTTAGCAAATAGGAAAATCGAATGACACAATCATTGAAATTCAAATAAATAAGTCTACAAAATGTAAATGATTCAATAGGACAGTTGCTCTAAATATATCTTTAAATTTACAAACGAGCAATTGCAAAAGTGTATATATGTAGGTAGTGCATAGTTCAGACATGTTGATGAATCACAGTCTTTTTTGCATAAATTATGAAATACACTGCCTGATTGCAATCACAAATCATCATTATTGATATTGGACACATCATCCAGCTTAACTTTGGGAGTCTTTCGAACTTTTGCTGTTCTTTTACTTGGTCTGTCTGCAGTTTCTTTTCTTGACTCTTCAGGTGGACTCTTCATTAAATGAAAAATTCCAGCAGGTCATAAGGGGTAATGATTTTGGATACTCAGTACAAAACCCACCTAGCTTTAAGTGATGTTTAAAATTCTAGCATAATTTGAAGTAATAAACTTGTACTTAAAAATGTTTTCAATTACCCATCATTTAAGGTAAAGGAGAAATTAGAAATATGACAATCATCACTCTAAGCTCACTTTACATGTACTACTTACGTCTACAGACTCTTTAGTTGATGGAAATGTTTCAGTGTTGTCTGTATGATCATTTGCTATGCTCGAAGGCTCCAACTAATGCAAAACAGAATATAATCAGATAAAAATCGACTGAACTCCATTTGCTGAACAAATACCTCTTTATTCCATTTGCGTTCTTCCAATACCCGTTTTGCGCATTCATGCATGTATTTGAACTAAAAAAAGACATTTGTCAGCCTTCTCATTTAAATATCTTCCCCATAATACTTAATAAGACTTTGAGGTATACCTACTGCTAGAGAGACAAGAACAAATTTCACCAATTATTATGGAAAAGTTCCGCAGGTGACAAAATAAGTAAAAATTCTATTCCAAATCAAATAAGTTGCTTAAATACGTAAGAGATGCTTCATACTTACATATGGTGAATAAATTCGAACAACTCTTGGTTTTTTGTTGGGCCGCGAATACTCAAAATAAAATGCCCTTCCTTCTTCATCCTTGCCCCAACTTAAGAAATCCTCGTAAGCAAAGGTATGTGTAAGATCCTGCAAAGATTGAGAGTTCTTTTCAGATAAAAACTTCTCAACATATGACCATTGACCAGGAAGCAATAGTAATAAGGTCTATATGTATAAAACCGTAATCAATCACAACAATGCAAACGCTTTTGTCAAAATCTCTTTTCCTGTGACTTTAATTTATTTGTGATTATAGGTTCGGTTCATTTTCTAGTTATCTTGGTACTGCTTGCATTATGTTTTAATATGCATAATGCCAATTAAGGGTGGAATTGCTAAGGCTGTTAACTTTTGTCTTTATTGTAGGAAGTATATAAAAGTGATAACACCAAACTTGTAACTCAAAAAACAAAACCTAACAAATTCCACTCTCAACCGGAAATCCAAACATATCCACGACATTTTCAAAAGTACATATAAATTCGATTCATAAAATTGAACGAAGCATACGTACCTCTATTTCGCCATCCACCGAACAGGCTTGTAAGAAGACATTCTCAATGTCAAAGGACACAATAACATGGCCGTTCTTACGAGCATCGCATTCACAATGCGGGAAACGTACACTGCAGTAATCTTTTAATGACCGTGCCAGTTTGAGATACTGCAAGAAAAGGTACAAAGTTCTTTTTCAAGAGGTCTTATACATATTGTTTTTGGTAAGTCATATGTATGCTGGGCATTCGTTTTGCAATCTAAGTTCGACTAATGGTTGGAGTTCAATATCTGGCATGGATCCCTCACCCTAGAAACGTGTCACTGTCGTCTCCTAGACTTGTACTTATCAAAGCCACAAACCTTAGATTGTTGACCGGAGCGCCTGTATTCTTCAAGTTCTTCTCGCTTAGAATCTGGAATGAGTTTCAATGTTCGTACATCTTCCACAGCTTGGTTGTACAAAAGATTGAACGCAACTTTATCGTTGTCCATTTCAATTTCCTACAATGAGAAAATCACATTCAACCATACGCCAGTCGACAAATATTTCATATTAAGGAGTTAACCTACCCTGCGCAGGGAAAATACCCATTTACGAAGAGCCAAACAGCTTGGCAGCTTACTCGAATAGTTCTTGATGTAGAGAGCATGTGGAAACTCGTTTTTTTTCAGTTTTCGTTCTAGAAAAGGGCAAGTTAGATTTACAATTAAATGAATGCAATAGTATCCTCTGTCAACTTGAGATCTGACGAAAACTAACCAAACTTTTGTCCAACAACTTCAAATAGTGCAAAGTACTTAAAGTGAGTCTTTTCCAAACCAATCTTCTGTAAAAACGCCTAGAAAACAAGCAAAGTAAATAGGAGAAAAATACGAAACAGCTATCAGTTTTTAGTTATATCAACGAACCCTGCAAACTTCTGGCGTTTTGAGGCTTTTCTCCACTTTCACACGTCTTTCAGTTTGATCAGGAAGAAGAATCTTAAGTTCTATCTCCGTGTTGTTTGATATTACTTCCTACACAATGAAATGACAATAACATCATGTCCAACATGAAAGTCACAAATAAAATCACATTCAAGCAATGCATGTACCTGAGACGATTTCAAAAACTCCACCATAGGTTCAAAATCATGTATAATCCTTACAGATGCAACTTTAGGAAACAAAATGTCAAAGTCAAACTTAAATGCTCATCAATATACAATCTATGAGATCATTTACCTTGCTCTAAATACAATTCCAAGGTTTTTCTTCGATTTTCAAGTTGCTGTTCTGATAGTTGAAAAGGCCATTTTCCGGGAAATTTGGGAAATTCATAGTCTTGAAATTGTTTCTTTAACTAATACAAAGATATATTATTGTTGATGATAAAAAAAATTTGCAACCCTGATTGCGTCTGTTGGTATTTCATAACTATGTATTCAATGTTAACATTTAAATAAACATTTTGATCACAGACTCAAAGATGCATGTTGCTAACTTTCAAGTTATCTGATTGACTTACCTCATTGTGTAAATTGGCAAATTCTTTGTAACGCCTTGAGCAAATGTGTCTGTCATTAGCATAGATATTGTACACCTGGTGATAAAAATACACCATTAGAAGAAAAATTTTTCAAAATGTCATGGCAAAACACAGATAGCAATCAAATTAAACACACAAACAAGTGATCAAGCTTACTACATATTTCTCATGTCCAGATTCAATCTGCCGTATTTCAGGTATAGTGATATAAATTTGTTTCTTATCAGAATAATCATGGTACTCCGGTGCCACAATGTCCTCTGAAGGATCTAACTTTCTCACTTCACTGGGGGGTAAAGATAGAACAACCAGTGAAAGGTTGGTTCCTCCTGATTTGATCAGTTCCACAACATGCTTGTGAGTGGCTCCCTCAACATTTTCATCATTGCTTGAAAAAAAGAAATTAATGTTTGACACAATGTTACTAGGGTCAGAAATTTGAATTTTTTATCAAGTATCCACATGGATAGCAGGGTTTTAGAATTTGGCATCCCTCTAGAAAATATAGCATCTCAAATATGGATGCACAACTAGTTGGCTTTTCTTATCCCTGGATCAAGTACAACATAACCTGTAGCTTACTCTCATCAGTTTATAATTAATGTAGAAGTTCTTTTCAGAATTTTACAAGGAATTTCTACTCTGCAATTTATTGCCAACTCTGTAATTTAGTGAAGTGTTGGATATCTATATATCACACTCCACAAATGTCAAAACCCTAATGCTACATATTTAGGCATGTTAAATATCATAGAATCATGCGTTCTAAATATTGTAATGACATTGACACAATGCTAGTTGAGGAGAGAAAATGCAATTATTTCATTTTGACACAACAGTAACTTTCATGATGCTATTTTCACACCAATTGGCAAGCAACAAGTCGAAAAGTACGTAGCTTCAACTTGAAAGTTCGTAAGCAATGGGAAAGAAAGTAACTACGAGTTTGTAAAATCAAAATGATATAAGACAAATCGAAAAATATATTCACAATAATTGCAACTATTTTTTTCTAAATTCCACGGTTTCCTATTAAAGTCCTATGATCACTTACACTTGTAAAATACGATCGCCGATGATTAATCCGCCCACATCGGCCGGTCCATCAGGTAAAACTGCACTTATATGTTGTAAGGGAGCATAAAGCTCACCATTGATGGGCCGTAGCTGTCCTCCCTCAGAAACCTGACCACGTACATTAAAACCAAAGCCACGTTCACTTTTCCGCAAATGTACCAAACGTGGCTTATAGTATTCTGGCTGTTCTTGCTTGCCATTTGCCTTACTTTCAACATCCGCATCATCCGCCATTGCAATCGAATCAAAATTACGATCAAAATTTGTACAAATTACGAAGCTCCTCCTTCGCAACCAATTTTCACGTTTCTCTTGTACCATTTTGCTCCTAAGTGTACTCGTACGTGTACCTTTCACCAACTAGGACGTTTAATGTACTTACACATCCCTTGTATTCACATTGCTGAGTTGTCCTTTGTCTAGAGTATAAACATGGGTGAGTAAAGTTTTATTATTTTGAAAATATGTGTGTGAACAGATTTTCCGGAATAGATACGGTACCAAATAAGCTATGTTTCATAGTCATTTATCTACTTATACATTGTGACAAAATGCAATAGGTTCAATTCCAATATACGTATCTGTCCGTTTTAATACAGTTGGTGAATAGTGAAATTAAATATGATATGAAAAATTATCAAGGTGAAGTCTGTTTGTGAAAATAATAAATGATTGTAAAAATTATTTTATCCTGACCTGCAAAATAATATGCACCTCTACATCAGTTCAACATGATACGTCAAGATTGATTGAGCACCACATTTATTGTGTCATGGCTGCTTGACTTGACATATGCTTGTCTTCAAAATCCGCTGATCATTTTCCATTTTGCTATTTTTCATCAGCTCTGCCAACATCAACATCGTGTGTATTCTCTGCAACATTAGCTACTCTAACTTTTGCTGCAATGATGGCCTTCAAAACACAGCTTGCCTCAAAAGAATGGATGACCATTCTTGGTGGTTTTCTGGGGTCACAATTCTTTATATTTCTTTTGACAGTATCCTTTTAAATCTTTTTTCATCCCAAGGTCATTTTGTATTATTGTTGTAAATAGTTGTAGAACAATGTTTAGCTATGAGCTGCATTTCCTAGTTTTAGCATTTTTCAACTTATAACTTAACTAAATCACAAGACTGTTGGGAATTTTGAACACATGACATTTGGAAAGAACTTCCAGACTAAATTGGTGCCTGAAAGTGAGTATCATTATTTCGAAAATTGGTGTTTTATCAACTTTCATCTGAGCATACTCTTCTTCTACATTTCTAGTTGCGTTTTGTTTGATGGCATCAGTAATGGTATCTGGTTTAGTGCACAGAGTGTGTGTGACAACATGGTTAGTCATATTCACAACACTTTGATCCTATTTTCTGGATTTATGTTTGAATTTCATTTTTTTTTCTTCCCTAGCTTTATTTTCTCAAGTATTGCTTTGTATTACATGTCAAGACTTTCAAATGTGAAATATGGTCCAGACATAAAGCCTATTCAAACACCTGCAAAAGGAAAAAGCGTCAGTAACTTATTGTCGTTAAAATAAACAATGAAACTTTGTGGTTTTTATAAACATGCAGCAGGAATTAAAGTTCTCTCTTTAACTTGATGAGAAAACAATGTTTTTGAATTATAAATGGAGATATTAAATAAAACTGACACCCATCGAGCAAGGATGATATTAAGCTTTGTGTAGTAATTTTTCTTGCTTAGCATCTTCATGTATGACGTTTTCAGTGTCTTGTAGTTTTAATAACGCATCGACTACATGGTGTGGAAAAGTGCACCAACGATTAATTACGATATAGTGTAACACTAACGAATACCAATTTTTTTCAACTTATACCTAACAATTTGTTCAACTGTTTTCTTTCCACAAGATTCTCCTGAAGTTGCTCCATCACTTGAAAATACCTAAAAATACGAGAAGATGTTTTGTTTTTATTGTTTTAAAAACTGTTCAAGATGTTTTTTAGCATGCCTACTTGAATAATACGTTCCTAGGCCACATCGTTTCCACTGGATATTTTTGAAAGTTGTGCAAGTTAGCCTCAACGATCTTTTGCCAATCTGAAATCGGGCAAATCCGTCAATTGGAGTCATTTGCTAAAATCTTGATCTTTATAAATCCAACGTTATGGGCAATCAGTGACGCTGAATTTGCTATAATTTACTTTATTAAATGATTTATTAAGTGACTGCACCTGAAAAGTCTGCTTCGGCATCGTTTGCTTTTTCATGGTCTGATTCCATTCTTTTCACCTCTTTAGGTTCATTCAATTTGTTTTTGGTGTCTTTTTGTGGTATGCTATCAGCTATCGTATCCATATTCTCCTCTCCTTCGTAGCTCTTAAATATCTCTGGTACATTCATTTCGACCTGAGACTTCCACTCGGGGGCATTCTTGTCTGAAGTAGACTCCAAATCCTGACTTGTGTCTTCTCTGTCTCGAGCAAAATAAGCGTGAAAAGAAGAAGAGCATTTGGCTGTTCCCGGTTGATTTCGTTCTTTTGACCTAAACGTAACATAAAAACAATTAAAACTCCTTGGAAAAAATAGATAATGAAGTTAAATCAAACTACGTAGATAAATGTAAAATTTAAAATCAAAGAAGATTTTCACAGTATAGTTTGATACTCTAAAGATGTTAGTCGACTAAGGTACCACGTTTCATCAATTATCTTGTCCAATCGACATGGTGCACTTATTTTTTGAGTGAAATGCTTTTACTCCTTTCGATATTGAGTCGTACATAGCATTTGTGTGATTCCCATATTCAGCTAGACAGTATTTAGCACCTTAATTTGGCTATTTTTGCTTGCAATTGTGTGGCAAACTTAGGCTGTAAGTGCTTCGGTTCCTCCTCTTTCCTTTGGGGTTCTTCTTTCAGTGGTTTCAGGGGGGCGCCGTTTGTCTTCTTGCGAAAAAACTTGTTCATTACAGAGCCGGAGCGGTTTTCTTTGCTGTCCATCATCTGCTGTGTTTCTGCAACTGATTCGCTTACACGTCTGGAGCAAAGTGAACAAGAAATGATTTAAGTAAACCGGGCTTTACACGCCAAGCAATGAATACTCAATTACACACTACGACCTTAATGTGATTTCCCAAAAAGTTCTTCCTACCAACCTGCTATGTTTATGTCTCTTGTCAAGTTTATCGAGTTCTTCTGCCAAATTATTCCTATATTCGGTACGTTCTCTCTCAGCCATTTGCTCCATTATTTGTTGATTGAACTCATTGCGGATGTTTTGAAAGTTGTTAACTGAGCAGAGATCATTGAACATGTTAAAAATACTTTAATTTGCCTATAGTTGAGTTTATTGGAGCTTTGAAACAAACCAATTGCCTACCCATAATGCCTGCAAAGATATTTCGAAACACGAAAGCCCCCACACAAATCCACAGCAAGACGTAGATCTTTGCGACATTTGGATTAACCGCCTTCACCATGTCATTTAAGATCTCATACCAATGATCCAATGTGAATAATTGAAATAAAGTAATGAACGCGTCCTTTAAAGTGCTAAAAGTGAAAGAAATGTTGATTAACTTCTTGTTACTTTTGTCATCCAAGCATTACCTTTTTCTCTTTATTATGACATTTCCTTTTTAACGACATACTTGTCTTTTTTAAAGCACGAAAACGTTTTTTTTTTCTTTTAGGAGATTCTTGCCAAAAAAATTATCATCTTACTTCACAACTGACCTTTTTCCATGTCCAACTTTCATACAGACTTCACACATAACAATATGCTCCGTTATCATTTTACGAACCATCGTTTTCTTATGCCCGTTCTTTTGAAACGGTTTCTACCTTACCTGAAGCTTGTCCTATATTTGAGATCGTTTCGCGAGGATTTCGCATAGGAATCAAAGAGAATTGTTCCGGCCACAGCAAAGACATACATGAAAAGCAAGAGCAAGATCAGAATAAAGGCCATTGACTGGAAAGGAAATGAACATTTTAAAGCCTTAGATGGAGAGCATGATCTCATTGGTTGATTGAAATTTTCATTGAAATATTCGAGTTCATGAGGAATTTGACAAAAACTTAGTTGCTGTTGCAAAACTTTTATATGTTCAGTGAAAACATTATGTACTACCTTAAATGCCTTGAAGATGGTTAGTACGATAATGCGCAGTTGAGCAAATCTAGAAACCTGTCAGAGAGATCTTTTATAGAAACTTTTCGTAACAATATTTTTATGACAGATAATTTTGTCATTTGTGTGTAATTAAACATGAAGCAACAGATGCACAACAGAACACACTTGCCATTTTCAATGATCTCAAAATCCTAAAAACGCGCATATTATCACCAATAACTGAGATCGAAGACGACGAATTTCCGCCCACTACCAAACTGATAACTTCGGGAACAACAGCCTATGTAAGGTTCGCAAACAAAGGTCCTTATTCATCTCATTCATTCATAATATGAAGTGCAGAATATATCCATGTATTAGTTACCATGGCAGTCACGAAGAAGTCAAAAACGTTCCAACCATTTTTCCAAAAGATAAAAAAGCCATCTAGCCATTTCACCAAGATTTCCATGACAAATACAACAAGTGTGATATAGTCAAAAATTTCGAGCAGAACCTTTATCCAATTGATTACAGAACCCGTCATGTCAGAAATTTCTACAGCAGAAATGATAAGTTTATCTCATTGGCAAGCAAACATTTTACCCTGCGCTCCATAATCATGTGAGCTGAAATGCATGATTCTTATTAAGTATACCTGCTTGTATTCCCAAAGCTAGACTGTTTGTTATGATTAAGAACATGATAAAGTTCTGTACTCCGGCACCTATCAACAACCAAAACAAATAGTTTTTATAAAAAAAACTAAGTATAACATTAAGGTGAAACCTATGCCTTACTATTGCAGGTATATTTGCAGCAATAGCACTATAACCTTTATGCATGTACTAACCATATATGATATGAAAACAGTTATGTTTATTGGATATTAAATGTTTATATAATCGTAAAATTTCTGTATTAAAAGCCGGTGAAGTTCATACTTTCCGTAACCGTTCGAGCCCAAGGACCAAAAGGAATTTTATTTTTGTTTCTCACGCGATTCAAACGTCGATCATTAAACTTCAAATCATTTCTTTTTGAATAGACTTGAAACTTTACCAGACTGAATGGAGATTCCTTTAATAATTTATCCATAATATCTGGATCTACATCACACAAAATTTGCAGATGTTTTTGTTCAAATTCACAAAACCAAACATGGTACATGGAGAAAATACTTTTCTAGTAAGACTTGGAATTTCACTTGAAGTAATGATTTATTTGCTATTAAAACAAAACCCATAAAAAACCTTGTATTTCATTCGAGTAAAATCGCGGTGTTTCAATGCTTCCCTTTGATGTCAACGTGTCCAAAAGTTGAAAGCCCTCGATCAATTTTGAGCGAAATATTTCACCCCTTTTCGATAATTCTTCTGTTTTAGTTCTTTCCATGTCTTTGTTTACTTTCCTCACAGAAAAATGCTTTTTTTGCATTTACTGTGTTCTCAAAAGAATAATTTTTTGTGTAAACCACTGAAGTAGCTAGTGTAAACCATTGGTGTAAACCAACGTTTGCTATATGACGCTCACCGGGGTTTTTTCGGAATGGTCCGTGAGCAATCGTGAACATGTATAATTCAACTTATTCAAGAAGTATATTGCTGTAAATTTATTTATGTACAGTGATTTTTAAGCGATTTATTTGAGCTAAAGGTATTTTACAAATTTAATTCTTACAATTTTTCAATGCTTTCTTTAACTAATCGTTGATAAGTTTAAAATAAATGTCCATAAGTTATACGCATTATTCTAAATATAGTTTTACATCGAGTGAATTTTATTTTTTCCCTTTACGTTTGGTGCTTTTACTGGCATGATTTTTTGTATTTCTTGCTTTTGAGGAACGATCTACCACATTATTATTTTTTGGGATAGGTTTGGCTTTTGCTTTCGTTGTTCTTCTTTCTTCCGCTTCTTTTGTCCTTACGTTTTCGTTCTTTTTCGATGTGTTTCTGCTGATTTTGCTTTACCTTTCATTTTTGTTTTTCCTTTTATTGTTCCGCTATCTTCTTTGGCTTTTGTGTTTTCTTTTGCTTGCGTATCTTGTACCACTTTTTTTATTCGTATTGCTGCTGCTTTTACTTTTCTCGTTTTCCTTATTATCATCATTAGATGATTTCTCTTCATTCTTGCTAACTTTTCATTCTTCTTTTCTTCGTTGCCATTCGCAACACTCTTAGCATTTTTTGTAACTTTAAAAGATGAGAAATGAAAAAGTCAAACATGACTAGAAACTATATATGTACAGTATTTACATGTTTGTAAATGTAGATCGTCCAGGTTGGTATAGTCCTGAGAAGGACTGTTTTTGTTATTGTTGACTGACGTTTCGACAACCTTAGCGGTAGTCATCTTCAGAGTCAAAAGTACAGTATTGTACAGTATTGTTATTATTTTCTTATCCAAAATATGCATAACGACAATCAAAATAGCTTTATGTAATGCTAAAGGCTATACATAATGCTAAAGGTATAATTTACACAATGCAAATTGTTTCCCATACCTTTAACATTGGTCTTAACCCTTGTTTTGGCGGTCTTTTCGTCTATCTTGGCAGAAACTTTTGGTTTAGTTTTCTTTTGCTTGGACGCTGTTTTTTGACCTTTGCGCATAGCTTCACGGACGTGCTTCGACAAAGTAAATCTGCCTGTAGCTCCTACACCGGTTTTACGTTCTATTCGATTGTGTTCCACGAGTTTGACTAGAGCTTGACGGATATATCGTTCCGGATTGTTGCCGACGTTATGATTAGATAGTATGTACTTGACTATAGCCTGTCTCGAAGAGCCAGATCGCACTTCATTTAACTGAAACAAGGCAATCTCGATCAACTCGCTGTATTGCTTTCGAGTCTTTGTAAATTTTTCCAATGAGGTTCTTCGCTTAGGAAAAAGGACTTTCTTTTGCTCGTCCACGAGTTTTTGCACATCAAATACTGGCAAGTCACTTTCAGATTCATGGTCTGATGTTGAATTGTTTTCCGAATGATCGGGTGAGAATGCCATGGTTAATGAAAATAGAATGAAAGTAGCGATTATACAATACGTCTACTATGGCTGTAGTTGGGGAAGAGAGTGTGAGTCTTTCTTTTATAAAGCTCCTCAACAAGTTATTTGAACGAATTTATGCAAATGCAACAAAAATTAATTGCTTTCAAATAAAATAAGTGCTTTTGTCGTTCCGAAACCCAGAGTGCCCATAGGGACTTTGAGTCATTGAGGTGCACTCCAGACTAGTGGTGCCAGTGGTCCAGACTTAATTTCTTGACCACAACGGTATTGTCTATTGTACTTTATGAAGGGGAAGTACGCATGCGCAAAAACACTCAACAGGAAGAAGAATAAAGATAGGGTTTTTGTTATTACTCGAATTGAATTCAACTCGTTATTGGTAAAGCGGCATAAATGGCCTTAGCGTGTTTCAAACCTTTTAGGCTAACAAGATCTCTTGTTGCTTTAAACAGTTTTAGGAGGGTATTTAGTTTTTTATTGTTTTACCTTTGTAAAGTACTTATTGATGTTTTTAAATTGATCATTTGATGACTTAGGACTTGAACACATGGAAATTGGGAAAATTAAATCATGTAGCAATTGCTGTAAACAACTTAGGTAAATGAATTTGGAAAATTTTCCATTGAGAGAGTTGACTTTTTGTCTCATTTGAATCTTAGAGAATGCCATCAAGTTATATAGAGATGTACTTGGAGCAGAAGTTAGTGACAAGCAGGTACTAATTATCTTGTGTGAAAATGTAACTCTGAATTCAGCCAAAAATATTTTTTTGTTTCTCTTATAGTCATTGCCAGAGCATGGGGTTCAAGTCATTTTTATAAATCTGGGAAACACGAAAATCGAAGTAAGCTGTTATTTAGTCTAAATAAGCCGCAGGCTTATTATCGCTATTACCAGCATGATGTATCAACTTGTGTCTTTTCCTAAATTACAGCTCCTACATCCTCTTGGAGATCACAGCCCCATAGCAGGATTTCTTGAAAACAAGCCTGATGGAGGAATTCATCATATTTGTATAGAGGTAAAATATTGCCTACATGACCCGAAACTTGTTGCTATACAATTACAAGTTTAACTTTCTTTTTGTGTAGGTTGATGATATTGAGAAATCTATAGCTGATTTGAAGTCCAAGAATATTCGATTGCTTAGCTCAGAGCCAAAGGTTCCTGGCAGATTTGTTAAGAAAATATATATTTATTCACTGCTGTCAGCCTTAATTATTCTTAGCTTAATTAGTCTATTTTTCTAGATAGGAGCTCATGGAAAACCAGTGATGTTTTTGCATCCTAAAGATTGTGGTGGAGTTTTGGTTGAGTTGGAGCAAGTCAAATGATGGATATTTTACCTTTCAATAGATTTACTTGGAGAACTTATAAACAAACTCTCTTTTGCTTGGAAGAATATTTTAATTGCCACATGATTAGATAGATGTGAATTGCTAGCAAGCAAATTCTTGCTTTAATCATATCAAAAATGCAATTGTTTAGCGTTTTCTTCTGTGACGTCACGTAACGACCTAACAAAAGTTGCAAAATGTTCTTACTTTAATTAGTGAATGACGTAATGAATTAAAACTGCAATGCGATTTGTTCGTTTTCTATTTACTGGCAACTTTGATTGTGATGAAGTGCTTCATTGGATAGTTCATAATCATTGTCCAATAAGATCACGTAGAAGAAGATGGAGTTTATCATCCCGCGCAAGATGTTTGAGATTAGGTATACAACAGTTACATTTCTTGAATTTTTTATGTCAAAAAATCATTGAGCATTTTAGGAGCTGAACACCTCTTAAAGGTTTTTTAAGACTCAATTTTTTTCACAAAAACATGCAACTCGTTTAAATTCTTTGAGCGGATATTTGAGCCCGCCTCGCCCACAAGGATGTCCGTGTGGTGATCAATTTAAAATATGATTGGTCTATACATATTATGAATGGCAAATAGACATAACTAGTTATCAACTCCGCTCTCGTACCGCGCTGTTAAACATTTTGATGTTAGGCAGAAGGTTTGACGAAAATCGACATCTTGTTTGTATTTAGTACTATTATTGTAAATCTTAGCAATGGAGAGCGAACAGCATCATGCTACTCCGGCGAATAGAAACCACCGAAAAACGCAAATTTTAAATCACCAGCGAAGATATCAAGGATGCAAGAACGCGACGAACTCGGCCATTTGAACAACCGGTTATCGGTCTATATAGAGCGAGTTAAAAATCTCGAGGCAGAAAATGCAAGTTTGTCGGCTGAGATCGAAACGACCAGAGTTCGCAACGAGAATGAAGTCAGCAACATGAAAAATATGTTTGAAAATGAGCTAAACGACGCTCGCAAAATGCTTGATGAAACGTCTATGGAGAAGGCACGTATACAGCTTGAAAGCGGGCGAAACGCAAGTATTGTTGCCGAATATAAGATAAAGTAAGTTAGCACGAATTGAGTGTTTTTTTCTTAACATATGACTTATTTAGACACGATCTTCCAAGTATTTCTTTTCTGTTTTAAAACACGTGCACATTCTAGCATGTTCGAGATGAGCACTTTTAATTTAGTTGTGGCAATTTCTGCATTAATTTTGTTGTATAATGAACTGAATTCCGCATGTGGTTGTAAAACCTCCATCTTTTTATCTGAAACACTTGAAAGTATCGTGAACTCTTGTTTTCAATGTTTGTATTACGTATATCATTATGTTCTATTATTAGCTGTTACTGGCCACGGTTACGAATGTTCAGCAGGGTATTGAATAACATGAACGCATGAATTAGCAACTTCCAGAACTTTCATGTAATAAAGGAAGTATGGTAATTATATGTACTTCGTCAATTATCTTTAATTTTTGACCAATAGGTATGAAAATTCATCCAAAAAGCTAAACAATTGTGAGGAAAACCTTCAACTTGTGGAGATGAAACTCAGTCAAAATGAGAAAGCTTTGGAAAAGACACTTCGAGACAAGAGAAGGATGGAAGGAGACATTCAAGTGTTACAAGATGAAAACCAACAGCTCAAGGAGGCTGTGGAAACATCAAAATGCAGTCTTGAGGAGGAAATTATGTTGCGAGTTGATGTAGAACATCAGTTGCAGTCAACAAAAGAGGAAATGAATTTCAAACAGCAAATGTTTAACAAGGTTGAGTTTTATCATATGATCCAGAAGATTTTCATTATCTAAAATTTTTCATTGCATTATAATGTAGTTGTTATTTGCTTTCATAGGAGTTACAGGAGATGAGAAATCAAGTTCAACATATGGAAAAGCAGAAAGTAAAAATTGAGAGCGACTACAAATGTAAATATGAAGGCATAATGACAGAGAAATTACAAGAGTTGCGTGATATCTATGAAGAAGAAAATGAAAAACTAACCAATGATGTTCAAAATCTATATCTTGCCAAGGTAGTATTACATATTTAAGTGTTTTCTTCATTTTGTATTTGTTTTGAATTTTTGTTGGTTGGAGTGCTAACAGGACTAATGGTTTGTTTTTAGTATGAAGACATGAAGGAACAAGCAAGGGATGATCAAATTAAATTGGCTGAAGAAAGAGATAAAACTAGAGATCTTACAAACAAGGTGGAAGATTTACGAGCTGAATATACAGTTGCTCAAGCAAAGGTGTGTTCCTGTAAATAGTAATTTAAAAATTAGGGAGCTAATTGTATTTACCATTTAGAGTATTTGAAATTTACCAACTAACACAGATATCATGCTATTCAAGAAAATTTCAAGGTTTAAATATTTATTTCAAAAGGTTGATTCATTGCAAAAGCGCCTTAAAGAGCTTGAAGATTTGTTGGATGATCAACAGATGCGTGCCAATAATACTATCAATGCACGTGATAAAGAGATTCAGGATCTAAGAGAAAACATGGCAGAATCATTAGCCCAGTATGAAGATCTTATGGGAATTAAAGTTGCTCTTGATATGGAGCTTGCCGCTTATAGAAAACTTTTAGAAGGAGAAGAAGTTCGGTGGGTGTTAGGATAGGTTTTAAGGTCACTTCTGGTTTTAGTTGTCACGTATCATGTTTATTGCATTTGACTTTGGTAATTTTTTGCAGACTCAACATCACTCCTCCTCCATCGCCTGTCTTTGGTGAAAAGTACAACAAGAAAAGGCCAAACAAGCGACCTAGAAAAGAAGACATGGAAGCAAAAACTACAAGTACTACCACAGCTGCCACTGGAAATATTCAGATAATTGAAGCAGATAGTAATGGAAACTTTATTAGACTGTTTAACAGTGGAACTCAGGTACAATTTTTTTTGTATTAATTAAGGATCAATAGTCAAGGTTAAATAACGAAGAATTTCTTTATTATAGGAAGAAACAATGGGTGGTTGGATTATATCAAGATTTATTGATGCCAAAGACCCAATAATATATAAATTCACACCAAAATTTGTCTTGAAAGGAGGACAGTCTGTTACGGTATTGTTTATGTAAAGAATTGTTTGTAGAATTTGGTTAGTTGCTAATTTTAATTTTTCCCAATTAGATTTGGGCCAGTTATGGTGGAGGTCAACACAGGCCACCCACGGACCTAGTTTTTAGACAGCAATTGTCTTGGGGAACTGGAGATCGTATTAAAACAACTGTTACAGACAACTTAGGAAAGGTTTGTAATGCCCTTATTTGCTAATTACTAGTAATTAGTACAAAGTGTTGTGTCACATCAAAATGATTTTGCTTTCCAAAATTATTTGTTGAACGAGACTAAGAAAAAAATTTCGAATGAAATATAATAGCAGTAGTTACTTGTGATAGTGCTGTTAACTTTTTAAAATGCTTATTGGAAACAGCCAACTTAACTCCACTTCAGGTAACCCATTCACATATGAAGAAAAATGTTTGCTCTTACTAATTTCTTAACATTAATTTAGGAGGTAGCCAGTTTATTGGAAGAAGCTGTTGTTACAACATTTGATTGTCCAGATTCCGGTGCCAACAATCCTGTCATTACAGGAAGACGAGCCAAATTGGTAAGATAGTTTTGGTAATTTTGTTTGGAGAATTACATAATATAATTTGTCTGAATTGGATTTCCCTTCTGATTTTTATCAATAAATGAGTCAAAATGGGCTTAGATTACTCTTTAAACTAATTTAAGGTTGATAGTCAACTTCTATATAAGAAAACTGATTTTTTCATAAACATGTAACATTTACAATGGAAATTCCATCAGTTTACATGGAAATTAATTTTCATTACAAAAAAAGAATGCATTTGAATGTGCAATAATCTCAAGTAATGATTTTATAATTATTTTAGATGCGCTCTGGTGGAGCAAATGATGAAAGATGTATTATTTCTTAGGCCAGGGATACAATGAGCATAAATTTAAACAAGAAGACTAAGGTTACTTTGTGCCTATCAGCCTCAAGCAGTTCTGTTTGTCACATTCGTTTGTACTAAACATTTGTAAATATGAAACATGTATTCAAATTTTATTTACCTGCTCAATAAACTAAAACTTGCCATTTTTGTTACTTCCCATCCCATGTAACATCATTTTGGCTTAAAATGAGATACTGTCCTTCCATCTTTATGAATTTTGAAGACCTAAAATAACTTGTGAGTGGTTTGAGAGTTCTGCAAATGTTGTGTAAAGATGCACAAAAACGGATCACCATATGCCATGAAAAAGATTTGTGGTAAAATGCTGAAACATTGATCACCTTTGCAATGTTTGGACCATGTAGCAAGGTGAGGGATAACTCTTCGAAATTATGTCACAGTTGTTTCCCAAGTATATTTGATCTAAAACGATGCTTCCTTTGGTTGAGTGAGAGGTATCTTGAGTCAAATCTTCAATTGTATCATATTGTTGTGCGAGAAGGCATGTGAAACGTCAGAAGCGTGTACCACTCGTGTAGCTCAAATGACATTGAGAATGAGCTAAAATGGCGACTGATAAGGGACACTGCAAGGAAGTGCAAATAAAGGGAGAAAGAACCGTTTTTATTTGGAGTCCGAAAAATCGCTCTTTCCTGATCCTTCAATTCTTTGTCGTTCTCTTTATTTTGTGTGCTATTATCTTCACGTGGCTCGCTGCTGAAGTTTCAAACAATTGCGTTGGTGTTATAAGTTACAACAAGGGGAAATGTACGCTTGATTTGACCAAAACTCATGATGATGAGGAACACATTATCGCAGAGATTGGCCACGGGATTGGCAATGTAAGGTATAAACATTTTTCAATTGAAAATGGCCATAAATATGTATTTTATAATGGCCTTAGACTGACTGTACGTGACTTAGAAAACCATACAAATTGCACTCAAGTGCACTGGTCTAAAATGACGAATGACATGGCGTACCCAACGGATTGTTTTCCATTGGAAGCATTGGTATGGAGGAGGAGAGGCGTATAAACAAGTATGGCCATTTGAAAAAACAGTGATGGAACTGGCAGCATACTACCCTCAAGATATAATAGCTGCCCATTATTATAATACACCATCATTTGGACCCGTTTTAGGGCGATATTGGGTCAATTCTCAAGGCATTGCTATAATTGTCAATCAGGCTTCCCCTTTGGTTGTAAGTATCAACTCCAAAGCCCAACCAGGAAAACTTTGTTTCAGCATAAATCCTGCAATGTATCCTGATAGTCAAGAGCCTGTTGAATTGAAGTATGCAATTTGTTCGGCAGACAATGTCAAGGCTATTCAACAAGCAATGGCTCTAAAATACTTTAGGCCCATCACCAAAGCTCCTGATGCAAAAATGATGCGGTATCCAATATGGTCAACTTGGGTTAAATTTGGTAAAGGTGTAAATCAAGCAGATGTAGAGGAATTGCTTCAGAAAATTGTCTCAAATAAATTTCCTTGCAGTCAAATTGAAATTGATGACAAATATTCCACCACTTATGGAGATTACAACTTTGATCCTGTCAAGTTCCCTGATCCTACATCAATGATAGCAAAAATACACAACACCAGTTGTCGTGTTACAACTTGGGTTCATCCATTTGCTGATATCGTATCAGAAGCATTTAAAGTTGGAAATGATTTACATTATTTTGTTGTTGGTGGTGATGGGAAAACTACTGGACTCTTGAAATGGTGGAATGGTTGGGCTGCAACAATAGATTTCACCAAACCTGAAGCATATAAGTGGTTTCAAGATAGATTAAAGGCATTTCAAAAGAAATATAGCATAGACTCGTTTAAATTTGATGCAGGATCCATGTCTTATTTGCCCTTCCAATATACTTTAAATGGTAGTAACATTCCATCTCAGTACTCTGTAGCTTATGTTAAATTGGCATCTGAAATCAATGACATTGTTGAAGTGCGTGTTGGTGACCATAGTCAAGATTTGACAGCTTTTTTGAGGATTTTAGACCGAACTGCTGATTGGGACTCACCCATGGGCATTCAATCTGTTATTCCAACTGTGCTAACAATTGGAATCTTGGGCTATCCATTCATACTACCTGATATGATTGGAGGCAATGGGGCTCCTGATAAAGAGCTTTTTATTCGTTGGATGCAATTAAACACATTTCTTCCAGTAATGCAGTTCTCTCGTGTACCTTGGGATTTTGACAACCAGACCCTTGAAATTGCCAAGAAGATGATGGACATTCGCGTATCATGCCAGCATTGCTTGAGGGTGCTAACAATAGCATTGGTACTGGTGACCCAATTATTCGTCCTTTGTGGTGGGTTGCACCTGATGATGAAGTAGCTCTTACCATTGATCAACAGTTCATGGTATCTGACTTATACTTGGTGGCACCTGTTGTCAAACAAGGTGCATTCAATATCACTATCTACCTTCCAAAAGGAGTTTGGATGGAGCAGTTTGGAAAGAAGATGCAACATATGATAACTAAAGGCAGATCTATCACGTATAAAGTAACTATTGAAGATGTCTTTTATTTCAAGAACATTAAATCATTACAAACTTAAACTTGTTATTTTCATTAATTATGCATTCAACTGAATATGATTTTTCTTATTAAATTGAAGATTGTGTATTGGAGTATCAATTAAACATTCACATTTCCTGTATAATCTTAGAAATAAAGCACATATGAGATGATAAATATTTAGGCCATCGATTGAAATTATTTGAAAATGTCACTGATTACATGCATATGATTGTAATTGTGTTAATGGCCGGAAGAAATATCATCAGCTGAAAACAGGAATTGGTTGGGATTGGAAGGAGATCAGTGGCTGCAGAGTAGTGGTATGTATGTAAGAGTGTTCTCAAGAAAACATCCTGCATGCTGATGTGCAACAAGAGAATGCAAAAGGGAACTTCTTTGAAATACCATTAACTGGAGCAGATGTTTGCTTTGATGACTCCATGAGGAGAGAATCAGCATGAGATTCACAATTTTTAGTGCTTATGAGAAATTAACAACAATGAACTTCAACAATGTTTTGTACCTGTTTGCCATGTAATGTTCAATTTGAAAAATTTATAGGAACAAGAAAAATTGTCACGCTTGTTACTTAGTTTTTGTTCGGCCCAATCTCCACACGACCAAAATTGATGATATGTAAGTGTTTCGATGTTTACCATATATAATATTCGTTGTTATTGTATTATTATAATGCCGATATTGCGTCGCGAAGTTCTTGAAACAATGTCTTCGATTTCATGTAAAAGTGTGTGAAATTTGTTTATCGAGTGATGCGGTCATTTTTTTACTTGAGAAATAAATCCACGACATGGTTTGTGATTATTATCATCTCTTTACTCCTTTTTTTAACGATGTTACGTCGAAAGCGAATAAATATTGGCAAGAAACCATGGCGAAAGGAGGATAGAGGTCTATTTAGATTTGATCCACATACAAGAAAGCTTGAAGTGCGCAATTTAAAAGGTGAAATTATATTGGATGGGAAAATGGGAGTTCATATAGCATCGAGCTATTCAAATCCTGAAGAATCCACTCTAGATGGTTTACATTACACTTGGGGTGGTCACATCTTTCAAAGCATGATAAAGGGAGATAAGAACTGCATCACCGTGGACTGGGATAGTATTTCTGACGAAACGTTTACTCCAATGGATTGCTTTAACTTGGGAAAACATTCATGGTATGGTGGTGGTCAATTGAACATGCCAAATTGGCCAGTCAATAAGGCGAGCATACCAATGTTACCTTTTTATGCCAAAGTTTATAATAACACACATCAACATTTCACCTCTGTGCTTGAACCTTATTGGTTAAGTTCCAGTGGTGTTGCAATTTATGTGGATGAAATTGTTCCATTGCATGTTAGCATCAATGAAAAGAGCAATGGTATGCTTTGTTTGAAAGCCAGTGCTGAGGGTTATCCAAATTATCCTCACCCAATTCACTTAAAGTACAGAATGTGTTTTGGGAACAACATGGAACTAACTCATAAATTTATGACATCACGATACTTTGACAAGCCATCACAACCCTTCAGTAGCTCATTAACAAGGTACCCATTTTGTGCCATGACATCGCCAAGTCAAGCAAAGCTGACAAGGTTTTACAAGTCTATTCTTATACGTCAATTTGCCTGTGGTCACATAGACCTTGGCTTTCAAGAAGGTTTAGAATTCAACAAAAAAGATTTTCCCAATCCGATAAGCTTGATAAAGGATATTCACTCAAGAAATTTAAAAGTTAGTGTAACTGTAGATTCAGTTTTAGGTAGAATAGAAGCTGTTCCAAAGAATTTCATATTGCTCAGCAAAAGGAAAAAGTATTCTTTAAATCTTTCCAATCATACTGCAAGAAATTGGCTCATTGACAAAATATCAAACTTTAAAACTGAGTTTGAAATTGACACTATGAGATTTTGTTGTGGGCAACTAGATTATCCCATTATAGAATACAAACTTGGAGGTCGAAATCCAGGCATTATTATTCAAAATTATGCAAACGCTTTGTCTAGCATAAGTAAGAGCACTGAAATTCTAGTTGGCTACAAGACACAATCATTGCCCTTGATCATAAGGATTGCTGACCGCAAACCTGAATGGGGTAAAGAGAATGGCCTGAGATCCATTATACCAATGGTCTTAAGCATTGGGGTTATTGGGTATCCCTTTGTAACTATAGGACCCATAGGTGGTAAACTGGACAAAGATCCTGAAAAGGCAATGGTTGAAAAAGAGTTGTTCATAAGATGGATGCAATTAAGTGTATTTTTTCCTGTGATTGATTTTCAAACGTATCCTTGGGAATATGATGATAATGATGTCATTCAAGCTTCTGCTGATATACTTGACTTAAGATATAGTCTATGGGATAACATTCTTGTTATTGCAAAGGATGGTGTGAGTGCAGGATTACCAATTGTTCGCCCAATGTGGTGGCTTGTTCCTGAAGATCGTATGACGTACGATTTAAGTGCTCAGTTTATGCTAGGCAACATATACTTGGTTGCCCCAGTGCTTTGGCCTGGTGCCAAAGTACATGAAGTCTATCTTCCTAAAGGGGTGTGGAGGGAGATGTTTGGAAAAGGTCTGAAGCATGAAATTGAGGTTGGACAGTGGATCACATTTGATGTGGATTTAAAGACTATTGTGTACTTTGAATGTCTTATTTGCAAAACCTAACTATGTTTGAATTTCTACTGTCTACTGCATCCATTATGAGAATTAAGATGTAACTGTTGCAATGTTTTTTGTCTGGTAATGTAAATAAATAAATTTTTGTGAATAGTTATTAAAGTTTGGAGTGAAGTTGTCAAGCAATACGATTTCTTGACATTTGATGTTCATTTTTGTTTTAAGTGGAACAGGAAACCAGTACAAAGTGAGCTAGTGAATGTGGACTACTCTTTGTCAAAGATATTGTTCAATTAAATGGCGGTCGTATTCACTCGTAATGATCAACAAGATACAGCAGAGGCGACATTGTTTTACGACAATGAAAGGGACACGGACACGCTCACCATTAAAGAAGATGGAGTAAGATCAATAGATCAGCCAAGAGCTTTATTCCCTTGGGAAACTCGCTCACTTCGAAGAAGACGAATTTTGCAAGTCATAATTGGTGTTCTTGGTGTTGCGATCATTGTGTCCATTATATTGGCATTTAAACTTATTAACACTGAAAGTAAGTATTTTACTTAGGAACTGCCAGATTTAAGCCAAAAGAATGGACAATCGACTTTAAAAATGCTGCCAATGAGTTCGTTCTTACTGCCCATATTGGTATGAACCTTCGCAATACAGCTCTTCAGGAACGACATACAAAGACTAAATCGAAAGTCAAATATGTCAACAGTAATGGTATAATTTTGACCTTAACACAAGAAACGAAGAACATTTTTTCAGTAAATTGGACCACTATTTCAAAACATCCCATCAAGTTTATTGATTGCTTTGAGCTATCAAATGCACATTGGTATGGTGGAGGTGAATTATCAAATCAACCATGGCCCTTAGAAAATGTTGAAGTACATATGGCACCATACATACCATCAAGTATGACAACCAGTCATAGTCTTGGCACAAGCATGCAAAGTTTTGGAAATTTGTTGGAAAGGTATTGGTTGTGTTCTAAAGGTGTAGCAATTTTTGTGGATAGCTCAGTGCCACTTCATGTCAGTTTGAATGAGACAGGAAACGGAAAGCTGTGTATTAAATCTGATAAGAAAGACTACCCTCCCAAAGCAGTTTCCTATCTTGGCTACAGAGTTTTATCAGGCCATGACGCAAGAGAACTACAATACATGGCTGTTAAAGAATTTTTAGGAAAGGCACATACTTTTCCAAATAAAGACCTTATCACAAAAGCATCATGGATTATCAAGCATAATGTTTCAGACAGGAAAATTAAAGAAATACGTGAAAACATGTTGCAATTTAAATACAATTGTTCATATGTTCTCATCAAAAGACAGAAACACAATGCACTTCCTTTACCATATAGCTCTATACACAAGGATGAATTTATTAATTTAAAAAGAATAGGATGCAAAATTGGAGCAGATGTTCACCCATACATTAAAGTAAGTACAACAGAATTCTTAGAGTTGGCTAACAAGGATTACTTCATAAAGGACTGCAAAAGAAAGGTTCCTGGCCTCATTATGTGGAAAAATTCATTAGCAGCCGTCCTTGACTTAACTCATGTGTCTGGCAAAAATTGGCTGAAAAACAAATTGGCAAACCTGGGATATGATTTATTTCAATTTCATGGTGTTGATGCCCTAAATCTCCCATTATGTTGCCAGTTTATGAATGGAAGCATCAATCCTGGTAATTTCTTAAATGAATATGCCAAATTTGCAGCTAATATGAATGGCTCAATTGTTAGTGTTGGATATAGAAGTCAAGCTTTGCCAATTTTTATACAAATAAATCGGAAAGAGAACACTTGGGATGGATTGAGGTCATTGATTCCAACTATTTTAACCTATGGCATTATGGGTTATCCATACATCATGCCACCACCTGTTGGAGGTAACCATGGCAACACTGACGAAGAACTTTATGTACGATGGATGCAGTTGAATGTGTTTCTTCCAGCAATGCAATTTCGTGCAGAAATGGCACCATGGACATTTGAATTGAAAGAAATCTTTGCACATTTGTTCAAGCTTAGAAATCACTTAATTCCTGTTTTATTAGAGGCATTTTCAAATGTCACCAGATCAGGTGCACCAATTATTCGTCCATTATGGTGGGTTGCACCCAAAGATCCCAGAGCACTAGAGCACTCATCTCAGTTTATGTTAGGAGATACCTACTTAGTTGCACCAGTGCTTGTGCATGGAGCTACAAAGAAAATGGTTTATTTACCAGTTGGCCATTGGAAGGAAGAATTTGATGAAAGGAATGTGATTGATGTTAAAAATACTGGACTATGGAAAGAGTATCCTGTGAGTTTGAAAACTGTTCTTTACTTTAAGTGTCTTGCCTTATACAGCTAAGTGAAGTGCATATCAGATATAGTTTGAGTAGTAGTGCCAGCAAACAGTGTGCTAGGAGTATATGAATGACCTTAAAGTGTTACCTGGCTAAGTAGAATTGCTGTCTTTTTAGACATCAAAGAATTGTAACACAATGTTGTATTGAGTTAATTTGTCATTCTTGTTGTGCATATTCAGATCCGTCTCTTCCATTGTAAGTAATGTTTTGGTACCACCAGACTTGTGATCAAACTCATATTACATGTGACATGTTTTCATGGTAAATTAGTAATTAGAATTGCAATTCCAAATATGATGAGTATTGAACTTATTTTCTGCATACTTTTGAACTTATCAATTGGAAGATTTCACTTATATAAATAGTCGTAACTGTTTCACATTACACTATATTGATAAGGTACACCAGTTTTCAGTCGTACTAAATAATGCTCCGAAAGATTTGTTAAATGCATGTGAATGTCCAGTTGTTGAGAAAGAATGCTTTGCTGGTAATAAAGAATGCCTGTGTTGAGAGCATACCAAGATTTAAATCATTTTAGTAATAGGTGGAGATGTCGGTATCACTTGTAATAACATAAACTTTGCAAGTTTATATAATAATGACTACGCAACCTCAAACTACTCTTGTCTCTTCAAGTGGGTCGGCCCAGAATCTAACCCAATACTCATTCAATCCCTGCTGCAGGTCCCAGACGAGGCCACTCTTTTTTGTTACTCTTTAGAGCGATTCTCTAAAGATGAGGTAAAACGGCGTATCGCCGGTGGAAAACTTCAGAGATCAACAAGCTACAAAAGCCAGTCGGTGGATGCACATTACTTGGGATCACCTTAGTCCTTATCTATTTTTACAAGTTATCTTTACAAAAAAGGATGTTTACATTTTGTAAGGCCTTAATTATGATTACAAAATTTATTAGACTGCCTTTATCTTTACAAAGTTGACTTAGGGAGATGACTTAGGCAATATGCATCCTTTTAAAAAAACCGCAACCTCCGCAGACGTTATTTTTAGACCGTTTTGACTTAATTAAACACCTACCTACGAACTATGCTGCACAAAAGTGATTAAAACAAACCTTTCAACAAAGAGACACCTGCAAAGCAACGTTAGCACCGAAGCCGCAATAGACTTAATGGATAGAGAACCGCCTCTTTGAATCCCCATACATTACCCAACGGCTTGCCAACCAATTATTCTTGTGCCCAACTCACGATCACCTAGGTACCGTCGATGGCACTGTTTAAAATTATTGCTACACGGAACTAAATGTATGAAATTAGTTCGTCTCTCAATCATCTTCCATACGTAAAATAGATCTTCGACTTGAATTTGAGACGAGCAAATCCATTACATCATGAATAATTAAACTATCTTCCTGCTCTGACTTATTTTTCTTCAAGTTTAATAACAGCAAGTTATTTAACTTGACAAGCCACTGTCATAAGACTGATTTTGACAGCTATTTAGCAAAAGCAATGCCGGGTTTCATGCACATATTCTGTTTCGCTGTTTCAATGAGACAGTTTTTAATGCATATTCCTCTTGATGATGCAAATCACTTCTGAATTTTTTCAAAAAATATTTTTAAGCATGCTAGTTGCTTTTTTCATTTCCATGTGTTTGATGAACATTTCAAATTTTGCATGGTTCAAAATAAAAACAATTGGAACAAAAATGTGAAATCTGTTGATGAAGCATCATCAAGGTAGAATATTTCAGGCGTTTCTAATTTTAAATAAATTTAATCTGCGCTATGCAGCTTTAATGATAACATACTGAATTGCGCCTTGTCTCGGACCGTAAATTTCTTGCTTTTTCAATGAGCATTCTGTCGATAGCTCAAATATTTCGCCATATTTTCGTATTCTTGTTAATTTTAGCATGCTATTTGTAGTTTAGTTGCAAACATCGCGCTTTGATTCATGGCTTTTGATTTTTAATATTTAGTGATGGAATTATTTGAATATCTATAATTAAATATACATATTGTGAAGAACTAATACACACGACCCAAACTCAAAGAAACCCATGCCTTTTTTCTTTGAACTTAGGATCGTGTATCCTGGTGATCAAAGATTGAAAAATTTATGAAAACCGTCCATCACACTTTGCGATATCAGACATGTATATACCGTTTTGGTTGTTTTTAGGGCATTGCACAATGATAATAGTAAATTGCTTGACAGATATAAAAGCTTTTAGGAATATAAGATGTATCATAATTTTCAGGCAAATGTCAGTTTGACCGCAAAATGCACTGGGCCATGCTCAAAACTAAAAAAACCAACACTAACAGTAATCAAAAGAACGCTGACTAACTTTGCAGTATAACTGATGAAGCCACTGTTCAATGCATCTTCCTGTTAGCGCTGATCACCAGGAATTTAACTAAAAGTCTAAAAAACACTATAAACCTGACCTGAAACGTCGTATTTGGTCTCCGTTCCTAGATTGACGTATCCCCAAATGATAAATCCCCAAGATTAGTTCCGTAAAATCCACGACAACTATGATATAAATCCACGACGATCATCATGTAATACACCACAGCCGTAATTTAATCTCCGATGACTAGCATTGCGATGAACGACGACTGACTGTAAGCAACGACAACTTTGATTTCACCGATGACAAAAATATGGTGTAGCTTACGAATATAATGCGCCACCTTGGTATTCTTTCTTCAGTCTTCACTACATAAAAACGAAAACTTCAACATAACACAAAATTCTTTGAAATTTTTGAAAAGTACCTTTATTGAAAAATAAAACGTGACACCAAAATCGTTATTAATGATGGACCGAGTCCTTATAATCAAACTCCAAAAATATTATAATTTTTTGTCGGAAAACTTATAAATTCTGTTCAATTTCATCCCATTCAATCTAAAGAAGTTCTTGCAAGACAAAACGTCACCATGAAATAACATTACATCTTGGTAAATGTGGTCATGTAGATCGTCCATATGTGTATGTAGTCATGAGAAGGACGGTTGCTGATATTGACTGACGTTTCGACAACCTTAGCGACAGTCATCTTTAGAGTCAAGTGAGAAGTAGACTTTTAGAAGACCTGACACATCAACGCATTCATGACACTCAAAAAAAGAGAAAACGTTTCACTTGAGAAAGTCTCTGAAGAACTCAAACAACGGAAATATCCGACCTCTCAACAATCAGTCAGCAGCGGAGCACTGCACTTGCAAGAACGAAGAATCGATGAAGTACGTAAAAAAAGAAAACGCTTCACTTGCAAGATTTTGTGAAGTACCTCATTAATGAAAGACGCGCTGCACTTGCAAGAGTGGATGAAGCATCTCAACATTGAAAGACGTGCTGCACCTGCAAGAATCGGCGAAGTATCTCAAAAAGGGAAGTTGCGCTGCACCTGCAAGAATCCGTGAAGTACCTCAAAAAGGGAAGTTGCGCTGCACATGCAAGAATCTGTGAAGTACCTCTATACATGCATTTATAAATTTGTTTCATGAGTAAGTTTCTTCCAATGAATGTTTCTTTTGATTTTTATAGATTTCAAAAGAAGGAAGTCTTATATAGACGTCTTGATATATGATAAAAGTTAATTTCAGACAGATTGTTCCCATCTCAAAGTTATTGACTTACATCTTTAATGAAGATACTAGGCAAATGAAAACTTCGAGCAGCATTTATATGGCCATACAAGTGCAATACGTATTAAACATGCATTTACTTTTGTTTTACGATTAGATTTCTTCCAGTAAATGATATTTTTGATATCTTGTACATTTAAAAAAAAGGAAGACTTATGAGACTATTTTGTATGCAATTGAATGTCGATTTCAGATAGATCGATCACAATTTTTCTCATTTACTTGTACATGTTTAGTAAAATATAATAAACAAATGGAAACTTCAAGCTGCCAGTATGTAAACTGGTGCATGTACAACACGATCACATGAACACAACATTTCTTTTTGTTTTTAGTAGATTTTCAGTTCCAACAAATGTGTTTTTCAAGATATTATTGATTTTAAAAGAAGGAAGTCTTATAGACTTCTTTATGTGCCACAGAACTAACGATGGATCGTGACTTACTGTCCAATCACTCGTAACATAAACTTATAAAGCTGCCTTTTGTCCAATCACACTTAACATAAACTTATAAAGCTGCCTTTTGTTTTAAAATCGCACTCGTTTACTTGAAGAAAGACAACAATTTTATAATAAAAATGATAAGATGACAAATTTGTTCATGCAAAGTATTGAGAGAAGTGTGCACAAGTAAATCCCTAAAATACTCTCAGTCTGATTGTATGTTTATTTCATTTGAGTATCCTGTCAATTTAAATTAAACGTAATGAGTTTCTGTGTTTTCTTTTCACCCATTTAAAGTTGCACTACATATTATAATAAAAATTTTCAAAAGCATTTTCATTAAGTATTAGGCCCCGTCCACACGTGTACGGATATTTTTGTATCCGCAACAAAAAAGTTGCGGATACGCCTTTCGTTTACACTCATCCGAATATTTGATCGGGTTATCCGGAAACTTTTGAATCCGCTCTATAAGTGAAAATTTTCGTATCCGCAAACAATTTGGATGCGTGTGGACGGTAAATTCGGATATTTTCGACCAAGATTGCCTAGCAACTATTATAGCGCGTTTAAAATGTCGTCGAATTTGCTTCAGATCCATTCCAATCGACTTTCTACATAGCATTGGATCTTTTGAATTATAGTGTGACTTTCAGTAAGAGTTCAACCTCATCATCAGTCCAAATGAAGAAGTCCGTCTTGCTCTTCTAAATTTTTTTCGATTTCTGTCCCAATTATGACATATATATTCAAACAAAACCGAACAACGTTTGCGCACACCGACCGAATTCAAAATTGTTAACCACTTTACCGCCAATTTGCAACAATTTCAAAATATGCGAGGGAAACGGACAGCGTGAAGTCCTGGGAACTATAATAAATCCGGATAATATCGAGCTACGTGTGGACGCAAAAACATTTTTATACGCAACCTGATCGGCAACAAAAAAGTTGCGGATACGAAAATATCCGTACACGTGTGGACGGGGCCTTAGAGCAAAAAATAAACGGCTCTGAAACAAATTAGGCAAATAACGAAAGTATTAACGATATTTCAAATGCTAATTGTCAAATTTCAGAGAATATCTAGCTTCGTTTTCAATAGAATAACTACGTTCATTGGCAAAATCTTCAAAAATAGTCAATAAATAATGCACTCAAGTATGCAACTTAATTATTTGCCTGAAGAGCCGATAGCTGTCAACACTCTTACTTTCTCATTTGAATCTATTTATTTCCATGTCAAGGTGAAAGTTCTTGCGTTCTCCCCACTCCATCCAAGTATTTTTTAGGTATTTTGGTACAAAATTGTTTCTTTATAGACGGTTAGTTTTCCTTAATTTGTACCCAGTGTTTTTCATTTTCACGCGGAACAAAAAAGGCGCCATTTTAATTGAAAGTCCAACGTTAAATGCACGTCCAACAAGAACCAACATTTTCATATTCATTTAAATGTCTTCAAAAATCAACCCAAGGAATTAAAAATACCCTGGCTATCTCCAGTTTGCCATACTGTAACGTATTACCTAGAATTTGTTTATATTTTTGCGTTGAAACAAGAAAGATGTCGGTGGCGCAAGTTTATCGCTTTCTAAGTATATCGATTCGCAATTTCACAAATACATGCTGAAAGTAAAAATATTCAACAAAGTTCACCTCGAAACATTCCAAATACTAGTAAAGGCGACATACTTGTATAATTGTAAGAAAGTATAATTGAAAGAAAGACATTGTAACGTACAAACTTGTCGTTTTTATACTGACAAGTAGGTTCTCTTGCGAACCTAAGCACACTTGTCATCATCATCATATCTTTTCGTGCCAGGGCGATCCAAACTCGGGCTGGAAGTTTGGAAGTGTTGCGCGTGTTGTAGCAATCAGTCGAAATCAGGGACGGCACGTGAAGCCTTGCTACTTGTCCCCAGCACACTGGTGAAAACACGTAGTTAAACGCCAAACTGCACACAAATGTAGACAAAGTATTTTCAAGTAAAACAATATGAAACTCGGGGTTAGCTAAGTGTACATCAATTAAGACTTCTTCATCGAATTTATTGACATTCGAAGTACCTTTTTAAATAAATGATAAAAATTACGAAAACCTACCTTTCTCCTTCGAGTCCTGAGGCATGTAGCTGTGTGAATTGTGATTGATGAGCTTCTGGCATTGTTATTGGTTACATTCTTTACATTGGTTATATTCTCAGCTCTGATTGGCTAAAATATGAAATAGGTTATCCAAGCCGATCGAGTGAGATATTTTTACAAGCTTTTTTTCACATCTTTCATCTTAAGCAAATAAACCAGTTGCAAACTAAACATGGAAAATGTTTTTATTGAGCTTATAAGAATTTCATTGCTTGCCATTTGCTTTGAAAATGATTAATGATGAATTAGTATAGCTTCATATACAAGTGATGCAAGTTGATTTATATAATAACCAGAAGGATTTGAGCAATTTCATTGGTCGAGAGCTATGATCTATAAAGGACATAGGCACGGAATGACGTCACAGAAAATTTCATGTTTATAAATAGTGAACTATAATATGCTTGTTTATTTGTTCAGCCAATCACATTATATCACGTGATTAAGCTGCCAATAGCATGTCTTCAATCTTTTCTCTGCAAAATCGAGACTTTTCAATGTTCCAAGTGTTGGGAGATAAAGAAAACAAACTGTTTGATGGTTTAATTTGGAATTTTTTGATTTTATTATATAAAACAAATAGATAACATTGAACCGTTGTCTATACAGTTATAGATACACGTGTATGACATCAATTGTGATAAAAACGCAAAAAGTGGCCACGAGCCTCCTGGACGAGTTAAATATCACACAGGAATGTATAGTCTGATAATAACCAATTGTGTAGTATCCTACCATCTTATTTTAAGGTATTCAGATTGAAAAAGTATAGATTTCTAAATAAACATGTATCGAAACAACTAACAGAATAGAAATATATCACGTTTGAATTGATTTTGCTTGTTGAAATTAAGGTCCAAATTCGAAACAAAACAATTAAAATTTCCTTCATCCTTACCCCTCATTAAGGCAAAACTGAGCTCATTAATTCATCAGGATTGTTTGAAAAAAGGCGCCAAAGTGTGTTAAGAAGTCTAATTTTGTATTTCTGCTGGTTTTTTCAAAGTGAATATAATGATTAAACGACCGATACAGTGTTTGGATTGAAAACGCATTTCAATGTAATGAATGAATGGACGAGAAATCCCACCTTTCCCATAACTAGCGATTTTCTGAAGGTACGCAGGTGATGACGTCGGCCTTTTTCTTCTTGACGAACAGCGACAGCTTCTTCTTGTTTCTATAGAAAGCACAGATTTTAGTTGGTAGCATATTCCCATAACTTGAATTAATCATAATCTCATCTCTGCTGCTGACAGCTGACTTTAAACCGGCTAGTATCTCGAAGAATCTGTCGAGGTCGTTGTCATCCTTGTTTTCAAAGAAAACTAGGTTGTTCTTACCTGTAACACAGAATATCAAGAAACAATCACACAAACCTTCGTTGAGAAACACTTTTTAGAGAAACACTGAAGGTTTCTCGCATTTTTCATTAAACACGCGAATGTAATCTTCCCCGCTCAAGTTAATTCGACGAACTGAGCTCTGAATATTATTTGGATTCCAAAAATCCAAAAGTTTCGAATGAGCCTGACAATTTTCTCTGTTGTGATTGGCTACATTCGTGACAAAGTTTTCTTGATTTAGTTTTTTATTGGCTGTTTTATCAGGCAATCCTCGGCGTATACCGTGGAATGGCGTAAGTCATTTGGAAGAAACACTTGCTGAAGTTGTTTGTGCAAAAAGACTTTACATTCTGACGCCACTAATTCCTTAGGGACCCAGCCCAAGGGAATATATGTATTTTTGCCTTTTTAGGCAATATAAAGTTTTGCTTCATTTTTGGCGTCATAAGAGGCAAGATGAAAGAAAGAAGAAACTTTTGTGAGCTGATTTGAAATACTTCATTTTTTATTCTATTCTTTTGTGATTAGTAACAAGGAAACATTCATAGAACCACTGCATTGGACACTCATCTAGAAAGACAATCATATTACATGAAGTAAGAAAAATACTGACAGCCAACAAACAAATATGGCGGCTGATTTTCAATTACCAACATCGCCACGTCATTCGAGGAGTTTGTCCACAAATGGTGAGTATTTTGGCTTAGGATGGATCCAAAAGCTTGAATGAAGAATTCAATTGTTTTCTTCCGATGTTAGATTTGTGGGATGCGGAAGAAAACACGCAAAATCTTTTCCAGAAACACTCGGTCGTAGAGATCGTTGAAGTGGAAAAGCAAACCAGGTTTTAAATTTGATTCATTCATAACGTTTTAGGTGTGTTTATATTTGTAGAATGCAGTTGTATTTTTGAATTTTAGAGGGGATATCGAAAGAAAAAAGGAAGATCTGCGTCTCATGGTTGGGTAGGTGCCTGTGGCCTGTGCCATAATTGTTCAATGTAACTAATATCTTATTACCACACTTCCCCACTGGCACTGGAGTGCTTGCATTGTACACTTGAGATCTCAGGCACATTATAGGGAACCAATAATAAGGCGACTCTTTTTAAATTTTTAGTGTCTCACATATTCAAATTATTACGCATGTAATAACCATTATGGTAGCCACTCAATTGTATTTTCTGACCAATAGGAAAGCTGAGATGGCTAACGGCATCCAACAATGCAATTTAAGATACAATATCAAGTTTCATATTAAACTAGACCTGCTGTTTAGACCTTATACTGTGTCTCAGGAATAAATCAAGTGCTTGCCCTTCAGCAAGAATTTCTTAGAATTCAGTAGAAAATTTCATGAGAAAGATCCTTTCTAAGTTTTGTCCTAAATCAGCAAAAGAAAAAGTCAGAGATGCTATTTTTTCATAAAATTTTGATCTTGTGCGTGCAGTTTGTTAACATTTCAATGGCAAATGGGGCATTTATTTTGAAAATTGATTTGCATCCAAATCATTTTTGCTTGAACATGAATTATTTGGTCTTTTATGCTTGTAGCGAGCGGTATCGTGACCTGATTGACGCAGCTGACACCATTGGAGAAATGAAACAATGTTCAGGAAATGTGAACAGTTCCATAAAGAATATACAAGAAAACTGTAAGGAGTTGTACCATACTCATCAGTCCCGTGGCATTTCAGGCTATGTTGCTACATCAATGTGAGTGAAGTCATCACATTTGGTTGCCATTAGCTTTAAACAGCAGCATCATTGAAAGAATTCTCCTTTGAGAATTACATCAAGAGTACGAGAAATATAAATTCTCAATTTTAAGATTTTTAGATTTTGTTCAAAACTTAATGAATTTTTCACCGGCAAGGGTATCATTGAGAAATATGTTTTTCATTTTTATTTATATCAAGAGCCATTTCGCTTGAAAACGACAAATAATGATAGCATGCAATATGCACTTGCAAAATTTATTTTCACTTCGACTTTATGAAAATCTCCTTGTGAGTCAAGTATGAATAATGAAAATATACCCAAAAAAGCAGGCCTACAAGTCTGACGTTCACATACATATTGTTAGTTAGGTTGCAAAAAAATCTTTTCCCATTTTATGAGCATCATGTTCATTATGTTTTTAAATAGAGACAAATCAAAAGCAACATTTTATTCTGTTGCCTCACAGATGAAACTACTTGTGGATATTCCGGAAAAGGTTTGTTTCAAATATTTTGTTTTGCACCTTCACCCCCTCCCCAAGTGCTGAATGAAGCAAAACCTTGCACTGAAATTTTTCAGTTTGTTTACGATATTCCAGAAAAAGTTTGTTTCAAATATGTTGTTTTGCACCCTCACCCCCTCCCCAAGTGCTGAATGAAGCAAAACCTTGCACTGAAATTATTTCAGTTTGTTTATGATATTCCAGAAAGGTTTGTTTCAAATATTTTGTTTTGCACCTTCACCCTCCCCAAGTGATGAATGAAGCAAAACCTTGCACTGAAATTATTTCAGTTTGTTTGATATTCCAGAAAAGGTTTGTTTCAAATATTTTGTTTTGCACCTTCACCCCTCCCCAAGTGATGAATGAAGCAAAACCTTGCACTGAAATTATTTCAGTTTGTTTATGATATTCCAGAAAAGGTTTGTTTCAAATATTTTGTTTTGCACCTTCAAGTGATGAATGAAGCAAACCTTGCACTGAAATTATTTCAGTTTGTTTACAATATTCCAGAAAAGGTTTGTTTCAAATATTTTGTTTTGCACCTTCACCCCCTCCCCAAGTGATGAATGAAGCAAAGCCTTACACTGAAATTATATCAGTTTGTTTACGATATTCCGGAAAAGGTTTGTTTCAAATATTTTGTTTTGCACACTCACCCCCTCCCCAAGTGCTGAATGAAGCAAAACCTTGCAATGAAATTACTTCAGTTTGTTTACGGGTATTTTTGTCAAGAAATACTGCAAAACATTACGTGCAGGGACCTTTTACGTACGTGGCTCTACATGGATCTTTTTTATTTTGAATGAAACGAGTCTTGAAATTTGAGTGAGAGCACACTTGCTAACATGTTTTTCACTAAACAAATTTTAGATTTGGAACTCATTAGAACATCACGAGTATTTGAAGGCAGCGCAACTTTACCTTCTCGCTCAAAACATCGTAAGCAGTTTGCACATCGAAACAGGTGGTGGCACAACTTCGAAACTTTTGGTAATCACTTATTACATAGCTACTCCCTTGCAGTTGGTCGTTTTAACCGGATGTATTACGTCACTACTTAATGACGTGTCTTGTTTACTTTATAGACGTCGTTTCCAATCCTCCCGCAGCAATGGTCGTCAATCAGTCATTTTAAAGACTCCATTCTTCAGGTCTGATGGTTCATCTGAGCAACGCTAATCATCTATATTTCTATTGTTATAAATGTTTTGCAGAACTCAGTTCTACGCTTATTAAGAATAAGATCCTGAGTTTATGATATTTTTAATGAGATTACAATGTGTTCCTTCCTTTGAAAAATTAACCTGCTTTTGAAGATTTTTACCATCCATTTTGTTCCTCGTGCTTAGGGTAGCAGAGAATTGCTCCGTGACTATACTCAGTCTGAGCAGGTAAAACATTTATAAATGCTCCATTTGGTTATATTCTGCTTTGATTACAACATTATTTCGCCTCACCAACATTAAGAAATATTTTCTAAATGATCGGTGGAAATTTTCCCTGTCGTAAACTGTCGGTTTGGAATCTGAAGGAAGCTTCAAGTCCAAGTTGCTTGCGGGCTCAACAGTGGCTTGGTCACTGATTCCTTCTCAGAAGGCAACAACGAAGCTAAATATTTGTTCGTCGATCTTCGTTGTCTCACTTCTTTTTTGTGTCGTAGACTGTGTCAAATTGTCTTTGTGCAATCATGTTCTTGGAAGATAGCACACCTCGCCAAGTCTTCAACGAATTTCTCGTTGCACGGCAAGTATGTCGTTTCGCTTCTTTCTTTTTTCGGTTATTGTCGAAAAGAAATGTTTCGGCTGACCTCTATTCACTTTTAGGGATCTTTGCAAGAACTGTTTGATCCCAGACATCAAGGTTAGTTGAACACAGCTAAATGTGTGTCTAATAGCCTTGCGAGAGAGGGACAGCTCAAAAGTGAAAAATTTGAGAAGATTTTCAGCGTGAATTTCGAAGACGATACGTGAGATAATGTAAAGTCTAATTTTTCTCAATATTTTTTTCAGCCAATGGCATCAAGACTCAGCTGTGCGAGGTCGTGCGTCTGATCATGTCAAGCCTCTATCAGGTCTTCGTTTTGTTTTGCTCCGACGAAAATGAAGTGGCTGCTAAAGATGATTCAGGTGCAAAATTCTGGATACAACTTGCAATAAAGTAAATGTTTTGAAACATGTTACAACTTGCAATAATGAAAACAAACGACTGATTTCAATTGTGCTCACGTGATCCGAATGGCAACGAGATGTTTTTTCGCTTTTGTCTGGAATTGTTTAGAATATACGGCTTAGACAAGCTAATTTTTCTCCTATTTAATCCCTTCAAAAATTGTTTTGTTTTCACGTGCGTTTTTGAATACCTTCCCCGAAAAAAAACCTAACTACTCTTTCTTAGACTCAATATTCAGCTGTTTTATCGGTGATTGTAGAAATTCCTTATTTTTCGTAGGAGATGATTCTCTCCTATTTGTGACCATGGATAAGATTACGTCACAAAGCCAAAACTCCGCCACCGAGGGCGACCGTGAGTTCCACGAGTTCAATCGAATGCATGCGTTTGTTCGTTTCAAATCAGCAAATTTGGCATCTTGTTTTTAGGGCTGAGAAATTTATTTGGTCAAGAATTCGACTTGACTTTGTTGAGGCATTTACCTGCTTCTGTTATAAGTAAGTTTTCGTTACTTTGTTATCATACGAGAGATAATTATAAAAAACCGTTCGCTGTGGATAAATAGGTCGATGAAGATAAGAACAGTAATATATATGACACCAGCCGGCACCAGTCTCTATATAAACTAAGATAACATGTGTCAGTGTAGGTAGTGATGAATGAACAACAGAGAACAAGAACTGTCTTTACACTACCTTAAATATAAACTAAGATAACGTGTGTCAGTGTAGATAGTGATGAATGAACAACAGAGAACAAGAACTGTCTTTACACTACCTTAAATATAAACTAAGATAACGTGTGTCGGTGTAGGTAGTGATGAATGAACAACAGAGAACAAGAACTGTCTTTACACTACCTTAAATATAAACTAAGATAACGTGTGTCCGTGTAGGTAGTGATGAATGAACAACAGAGAACAAGAACAGTCTTTACACTATCTAAAATATAAACTAAGATAACGTGTGTCAGTGTAGGTAGTTATGAATAAACAACAGAGAACAAGAACAGTCTTTACACTACCTTAAATATAAACTAAGATAACGTGTGTCAGTGTAGGTAGTGATGAATGAACAACAGAGAACAAGAGCAGTCTTTACACTACCTTGAATATAAACTAAGATAATGTGTGTCAGTGTAGTTAGTGATGAATGATCAACAGAGAACAAGTGCAGTCTTTACACTCTTAAAAAATATAAACTAAGATAGTGCATGTAGAAAACGGCAACACTCCGCATCATCCTAACTAAAGTACACATTTCAGAGTTTCGACCTCGCCTAAGAAGTGCCTCTAATTTTATTTCCATGGAATACATCCAAAGCAACTGCAAAACCTGGTTAGAGAAGTGAGTATTTATATTTGGAATGATACAGCTTTCATTTTTGTTGCTATTCACGATTTGTCCTCAAGTGAACCGTACGTTTTGTGTTCGACCACAATCACTTTTTAGATGTATGAACGATGTAAGAAAAAACGTCAATGTATTTCTTCAGTACATTGGAACGTTAAAAGCTCTTGCTTCAATACGTGATTCTATCTGGGAGCTGCTCAATCCGGTAACGTTGTTGTTGTTTACACTACCGTAACACTAGAGCGTTTGCATGTTGTCTTCTCCATAATACTTAAAACAACTGCTTCGGACAAAATACTCCTGTCTTTAAATTGGTGATTAGTTTGTGCTCGCTTAATCGAGACATTTAGTGGAGTTTTTTTTTTAGACGATCAAGTCAAATTCATTTCATAACGTCGTTTTGACGAATTGGAGCGCGGCGACTGGGAAATGTCTTGGTAACGTGTTTTCCTTGTGGGAGAGACTTTTCAAGGATGAATTTGTGGAACGGTCTAAGGTGAACATCTTTAACACCACTTTTGGTCCGTTTTTATTTTCACAAATCATTACTAAAGCCGATTGTGTTTGCATAGCTATGCACATTTCAACCCATAGTCGCACGGGAATTATAATTTCTTTGGGGGGGGGAGTAAATATTTTCTCCAACTCGCAAATGATGTTCCCCCGTATTTTCGCCCGACTAAGGTTAAAACTTTTCCAAACTTTTCAATCTTTAAACTTTCTTGGGGGGAGGGGGCACGTACGCCTATGTTTGAACCTCTTTATCAATACTTAATATATCGCTACTATAAGCCGAGTCTATTCAAGGCACACGATTTATTGTTGATTTCATGGTTAATTTCTTAATCACCCAGTGTTTTACCTCATTGTACTATGTGTACTTTTAAATGCTAGATCTCATCATTTTAAAAAATTTTTTGTACTCTTTTACGAAGGCGATCTTAAATGGACAGCTCGAAGCGTTAATGGGATCGTGCAAGTCAGCGACCAAAAAAGCGTTGGACGATCTTCATGTAAATCAAAAGTCGCAATCCGATCGCAGTGTGTTATGGGAACGGGATGTATCGTTGTACGTTTGGCATGAAAACTCGAGTGATTTGTCTTCGAAGAATGTGAAGCAGTTAGATAACGAGGCTTCAACTTTCAATGAAAGTGGATTGACTTTTAAGACCAAAGCGTGCACTCCCGTAATTCAAGGGTAAGTAGTTTGTTTACAAAAACTCAGTATGTACTCTTCTTGTTCATTGGTTGTGTTGTTTGTGTACGTAGACTCAGTATGTACTCTTGATGTTCTAGAGTCATTTTTTGTGTACATAGACTCAGTGATGAGCGAACAAATGATAACGAGAACAGTTTTTGCATCATCTCAAATATAAGCTAAAATAATATTAGTCTGTTTAGATAGCGATAGTCTTGACACTAATCTCTAGTCAATAGAAATGAGCGTAAAATTTTGCTATAAATATAAATGAAGATTTGATATTATGTTTTAGATTGTGCAGAACTTTTAATGACCGTCTATCTTACATGCTCGACGATGCTAGCTGTTTTATAAAAATCTCCAAAGAAAATATCGATTCAAGCACTTCCGCTTTTCGGACTGGTCATAAGAACGTAAGCGATGGGAATTCAGATTTCTCAACTTTGCATGTAATGAATGTAAGTTCACTTCTTGTGTCCCAGAACTCGCCCGTTCAGTCCGTTGACGATGATGGTCCTTTTGATCGATACGGTGACTCAGAGCTTTTACAGAATTTCCTTCGGAGTAAGTGCGCAGAAGTCATCAAAGAGCTACTAGGCTATTTCGACTCTCTTCTGAGAGTCTATGACGCCGAGTTGAAGTCGCATACATGGGAAGATTTAAAGATTGGCATGGAAACACCGAAATTGATCCTTGCCATTGACAGGTAATTGTCGTCAGATAGCGCACGTGACTGCATGAGAGTATCATTAAGCGTTTTTGATGAAACAGTTGTGAATAGATAACTTTAACTGTGGTGCTCAAAAGGCCCGTATCGTTGATTTTCGTTCTGTTGAAAGTGAAAACTCTTAAGGAACTGCTGCAATTCGTGTGAATTTAAGGATTTTTTCACGGGAATTTCTTTTATTCATACGTACATTCCATTTGTATTAATAGTCTATTGGGTATGTAGTTGGATTTCATATGAAATAAAAACAACTAGAATTTATAGTGCTTGAAAGTTTGTATGATAAACTGCAAACGAGACGATTGAATGCTTGTCACATTAATCTGGAAAATCTCGATCTTTGAAGTGAAGGAAAGTGCCTGAAAAAGATAGGTTGAATTTAGCTTTAGTAAGTAACAGGTTGAAATGAACGATGGTTTACTTAAATACTATCACTCAATCTTCAAAGCATCAAGACTTTCTGTGGAATATCTCCATAATCCCATTTTCCCTTTCTACCTAAAAAAACATGACGAATGTGGTATATGATTTACAGTAGCATTAATTCGCTGTGTTTTATCTTTTCTTCTACAGCGCACTTTTTCTTGCGAGGTTAACTCGAAGTTTTATCGATTATTGTCCGAATCTTGCCGAGCTAATGGGCGAAAAGAAAGATCAGAAGACACGAAAGGCACGGTGAGTGAGCACAGCGTTCTTTATGTTTTCGACATTCGTGAATTCTCTTCGTCATTAAACATCACTTTTTATCGCCACAGCTACAACAGAACACCACTTCGTAAGAAGGTACCTTAACATGTTGTAGTGATCATGAACAGATCTTGTTATTAAAATTTCGTCAAATATTTTACAAAGGTCAGCGAGCTATCAAACACCAAATTTGATGAGGTGAAAGAGCATTTCAGAAACACTCATAGGACTGGATTCGGGTGAGAAATTAATTTTTAAATACCCCGTGTGTTGGTTGTTTGAGAGGGGCAGGGGGGAGAGGTCGACCAACCGTTTATCGTTACCAAATTATCGTCAAGTCTTCACGAGATGTCATATTACTGAAAAAGAGAAGGTTCTTATAAAATCTTGGAGAGATTAATATGTCTGTTCATGACAAGTATCATTTCAAGTCTTCATCCATGAGATGTAAAATGTCTATAAACAACGAGAGCCTTACATCACCTCTACTTTTTTTAAGTATTTGGTGTCGCTGGGTTTCTTCTATGTTTCGTGCCTCTTTCGATGTTTATCTTCAACAGGCCAAAGGTCCTAACACAATGTTGACAACGGCAGTAAGTGCGTTACATCGAGTCTGGCGTAAAACCTGATATACGTCATGTAGTGTAAATAAAGATATTATGTCAACATTTTTCTGTTTGCTATCGGTTCTTTAATACCGTCAATGAGATATCTCGTGTTATTTTTTAAGAACTGGGCAGAAATAGTTATCAATGAGGAAACAGAATCTGGAGAACAAGTTCATTCCTCTATTCACGTTCCATCACAGGTATCTTCTTCATGTTATCCATATGTATCCCTACTAATCATGTATCGTTTTCCCTAGTTCGGTTAATGTCAATGTACTTTGTGTATCCCAATTTGAATTCTCGGTTTGGGTACGAGTTTGTGAATTTAGGCAGTTATTTTGCTTTGAGTTACACCAAGTATCTCTTATATTATGGATTTGTACGGATATTACTTTGAACGTAAACAGTGGAATTGTTTTCTGTGCTTCAGGTTTCTTCCTACGTCACAGTTTTATTGTTTAGTGTTTGTGAGGAGATCAACCGAGTTGGGGGACACGCGATGGATAGGTTGGTTTTGTTAGGGATTTAAATATCCATAAAAATGCTCATCGTTTCTTCATTGCATAGTTACCATAATTTCTAATTAGCAGCAGGTTTGCAGGAACATTTAAGAAAAAAAATGCCATCTTCAGTGCAGAATGATTAGCTTTATCTTATTACTTAACACTAATCATTCTGCACTGAAGATGGCATTTTGATAATGTCGAAACATGTTTGCTTTTAAAGAAAATCGTCATTGTATACACATAAGGTGATAGAAAATGAATATATATGTTATTTACCGGCTGGCAAGTCTGAATTGAAAAATAATTTCCGAGCTCTCAAAAAAGAGCCCGAGGCCAAACGGCGAGGGACGTTTTTGAGACCGAGGGCAAATATTTTTCCATCCGGACCGACATAAACGGTAAATAGCATATTTATTTTTTTTTTTGGCGAAAGGAAACAGTCTTAGATTGTAAAGCTAGATTTAACAAAGGCGGCCAAGTAATTCATCAAAATATTTGCTGTTTTTAAAACGAAGTATTAAAACGAAGCAAAACAAATAAAGCAACTCTTTTCTTACGCATTTAGCTATAAGATTCCGGACCGCGGTCAGATATTGTGAAATTCCGCCAGCGGCTACAGCCAATCAAATTGCAGGAAAAACTAGGACTCCGCTCGCTGCTTGATTTTAAAAAATTAATTACTACATTACACGATATTTTATAGATCTGTCCTTCGTGATTTGGTACGTGTTTTGGGTGAAGATCTCTTGCTGTCTTACGAAACACTTCTCGATTGCTACAGGGAGAATAAAGAAATCATTGATCAAAATCGAGCTCTGCAATGCATTTTTGATTTCAAATTTACATCATCAATCCTTGGCGATCGTTCCAAAACTGAGGTAAAAAATTATGGCAAAAGTTTATTCACACCCTCTTTTTCTCCGGGGGTGGGGTGGGGGAGGGAGGTACCTAGGAAAGCATCCACAATAACAATGAGCCATGTACGAGTCTTTTTAAAGAATGATGTCCTTGTAATATTGGATGCTTTTTTCAAGATACCGCTGTATAGCATCTTTGCACTGTTGTTATGTGCAAAGCATGGTAAACTTGTGTGTATTTTCGTTATACATGATGCAAGAAACAGCAACTGAGAGAGTTCAAAAGTAATCAAAACCAATCAAAAATGTTTAAAACCGGTTGACTTAAATTATAAGTGAAAAAGGCAGAAAATGTTTGAAACATTGCCGTATCTATGAATCCCTATTTGTCGTTTACCATTCGCAATTTTGTAGAAAAACTTTGGAATAAATGATTGCCCGCATTCTAAAAGCTCACTCACACTCACATTCATTGAAGTCGACTTTAAATCACACTCAATTTAATCACTGGCGAAGTCATTTCTACATCTCTGGCAAGATTTTCTTCTAGATATTTCAAATCAAGCAATCTGTTGAGTGAAATTGCGGTCTTCAAATAATTATGCTTGTAGAATTCGGGCGTGTGTTCTGTATGTATAACAAAATCGTTATCATGAATAGCGTCAAACTCGCATCGCAAGTTTCTGTTTATTTATGCAATTTGAATGCTCTATTCACTTCGGTTTCTTACTTAGAATGACGGCTCGTATAAGGCAAGATTTGAAAAGATTATCGAACAACTGGAGGATATCGTGGATCCATTTGACTTAAACGTTTTTAGTCCGTACCTGAACAGCAATCTCAACAAACATTTACAACGATGTGGAGTAAGTGTATTTAGATGGTATATCTAGCTATTCCATGGTTGGCAAAATGCTAGGATTGCGAACTTTATTGTATTGAATTGACGACGTTGAGTTGATTGGTTGGTTTATATAGCTACAATGATCATTGGAGCATGATCGATATAAATTAATCATTGGAGCTTGATTAATATAAATTAATCAGTGAAGCTTGATCAATATACTATAATCCGTGGAGCTTGATCAATATATTATAATCAGTATGGCTTTATTAAAATACAATAATCAGTAGAGTTTGATTATTATGCCATCACCTTGATGAATTATCAGTCACGAGGAAGGCTTTTTCAATTTGCGTCTTGCAGCAAATAAAATAAATAATCATGGTTACAGTTTTGCTAATTATGATTACACATTCATAAGTTTTCTGTATTATGTATGCCACGGGCTCACTGTATTTATTCACCATTTGCTGTCTTCACTTTATCTCACTGTCGTCACCATAGTCCACTATTTTCGCCATCTCACCTATTCGAAAAAATGCGTAATCACACTGTAGTCACCATAGTTCATTGTCTTCACCATATCACAATGTAGTCACCATAGTTCATTGTCTTCACTTTATCACACTGTAGTCACTAAAGTTCATTGTCTTCACCATATCTCACTAAGTTCACCATTGTTAATTGTGTTCATCACGTCTCATCATCTTTACCAAAATCTCGCTTTCTTCACCCTATGCTCATTGTCTGCACTGTCTCATTATGAAATAATTGTCTCCAACATAGACTCACCATCTCCACCATAAGCTTTACCATATTCCTTACCACAGTATCTACCTTATATTTACATACCGTATTCTCCAAAAATTTACCGTTTCATCAAAAGTCTCACTTTCTGCTCGCCCTCTTCAATTATCTAGGTGCTGTTTGGCGTCCTCGTAAATGTCGACAGACATTCTCATTTCTACGGTATGCCTCAGAAGCCAGCCCAAACGTCTCAGGATCAGCACAATGTCATGCCTGTTGCCAATAGTTCAGTACGGTTCTCCTTACTTCCCCTCAGTTCTCATCATGCTGACAGAAATGAATCAAGAAATGTTAAGGTAAGGATGTTGTTTACTTTCATTTTTCGTTTTTGTTTGATCGTGATTCCATCTTAGCGGGAAAACTTTTCACTCAATTTTTTTCGGGCTTTTTTTCAACCGTAAACATTTTCAATGATGAGATTAGGTGATCGACATTTTAAGAAGGGGTGGGGTGGGGATAAAGAGGACGTCGAAGTTCAAGTGGTAGTAAATTAGGCGTTTACCAAAAATCACAGTTTTCTTTTTGTACTCTTCCTGTGATTCTCGTTTGAAAACTCTTTGGTTGCATTACATTTTTATAACGCCATTACTAAACACAAGGCATTGAAGAAATGTCAATCAAAACTTTTTCATATGTGGCATGCAAACTAGCAATAAGAATTTATCAAAGTTGTCGAATAGCAATTTTTGCATTCGCTTCTCGAGGAAGGAGTGTGCTGCGACGAAAGACTGCTTCCAATAACTGTGATTGTTGCAACATATTTAGCAGTTACTTCTGTAGTGACGCTGAAGTTTGTGGCTTGCTTAAGTTCCGTGATGTTAAAGAACACGTAGAAGTTACCTAAGTTTGTAATAAAGCATAATGACGTTGTAAAAAACGAAATATTATAAAAAGGAAGTTTAGATATTGACTTCCACGGCCACTAGGTTACGTGTGGGCGTCTGGGTGTTTTTTTTTTTGAGAAGTTCAAAATATTTAATCTCTTATTAACAGCCACCATGTCTTCGTCCCGTTTCATTCGGAATCAACTTGAATGTAAACATTTTTCTTAAAATGATGGTGGTATTTTTTCTGTAGGCGACGGAGTCTGAGGACGTGTCTGACGACTACAACTTTCTCGATACCAGTCCCTTTTACAAACATCAGAACTTTCTTATGAGTGAAATGTTGATGCCGAGCTCTACAACACTTAAATGCTGAGTGAAGACGGCCTCACGGTACTTTTTTATCGTTTTCATTATTACGAACGAACTGTCGCTCAGTGGCAAAGTCCGCCCATTTTTTACTTCTATAATTAGCTACAATGCAAATTTTTGAGTGTTCATTCACTTGAGAAACAAGGAATTGATTTCCTAAAAAAATGAACAATAATTTCGTCGAAAAATTTGTATCGTATGAGTAAAAGTTCGTGCTGGTTTTGCCACTGCTGTTCGTCTCCGTTCAACATTCTACTTGCTTGCGCCAAAGTCACTGGCACTGGTAACATTGATGACCAGTGCCAGTCTTTTCACGCCCAACAGAAACAAAGGTTTTAGTCGGAAAATTCTAGTGAGTTGAGAGAGCAAGGTCAAGCCACAAGCTGTGCTACTGCTCTTGTTTGACTCACAATTATCTTAGCGCAAAAAAAAGCTACACAAACAAGCAACTCTTTTTCATCAAATGAAAATGATTGGCAGCAAAATTTTGAACATAAAATGCTTCTCAATTCCCAGCACACTTTCGGCTTCGACCGTTACAGACATTTTCATGCGTCGCTATTTAAATAGACATTTTCTTTATTACACATTTAATGGAGAAAAAAGGCAAGTAATTGCTTCTGATTGCTTGCTCGTAATTTATGCTTTGTTATGTCTTGTTTACTACGGCAGAAGAATTCTAGAATAATAATACAATCTTACAAAGCCGTTTTACAATTTATATAGTTTACATTATACCAATTGCATTGCGGTAAATTTCTGAATTCGTGGCGCTGGTTGGCTGTAGGGCTGTATAGCGGGTTGCGCGTTAGAACAAAATAGCAGCTGTGACGTTATTTGAATGACTTGTGTTTTCCAAGTGCGATGCTTTCGGCAATTTAACATACACCCCCTTGCGCTATTTTTAGTTGTAGATGCCGCTTTATAAACAAGTACTTAACTGCGAACAAATAATATATATTGGTTGATACCAGCGACTTGACAATCATATATCATATTGTAAGAACTTTTTTTTGTGTTGCCGAGCAACGTCGACGTATATCTGCCTGTCTTGTTGTCATATTGTTCATTGAGATTGACTACCGCTTCATATGAAAATGATCGAACAATAATCTTTGTTTGGCAGCAAATTAAAGACTTTTCTACTATTCTGTATGCTATGTGTAGATACCAAAAACCCTGATGACATACGTGGGTAGTATAGCTTAAGCGTAGAAGTTTTTTTTGTTTTTTGTGGCAGTTTAATTGTTCTCGTGTGATATTCGCTCCGCTCTTTCTTTCCGTCACGTAATCCAGTTAGACTGAACCAGCGGACTGAACTCTTTGCAGACGATTGAGATGAGCCGTGAGAGACGAGTGAAAGGACTCGGCCCGATATTTATGTGAGAAGTATTCTTTTGGTCCTTATGATATCAATCTCCAAGTTGTTCCGACGTGCTTGACATCGATTCTTTTACTATCTTGACTTTCAGTATCTTAAGAACACTTTTTTCAAGATTCTAAAGATACTGAAATCCCATTTTCACTTTGCCATTTTTCTGTCTTTTGGCACAAAAATGCTGCCATTGTTTTCTTTTTTTTCCGTAACGACCAGAATCATCGTTCAAAATGAACAAGGAATTATAATGTAGTGTATATTTGAAATTGAAATAAGGTGATTTTATGATTTTGTTTTTTTCCAGCGGTGACGGAATTGTGACGTGGCAATTGCATGGTCTGCGATGTATTTATTTCTTTATTTTTTCGCGACGTTCACGTAATTTAAAGTCATGGAATGAAATTATTTAATGAAGTAATTTTAAAAGTAAGTCTAATGCTTTGCTGTTTTAAGATATTCTAGTCGAGTTGAACACTATCTTTCATTTGACTGAAAAAAAATGAAATGCTGTATAGAAAATGTTTTGTGTTCGTTTCATTCAAGCCGCTTCAACTTTTACATTTTCTTGGAAGATTAACTTTCACTTTAAAATGTATTTTGTTCGCAGCAGAAGTACATTAACGAGTGTCTTTAAACAGCATGACAATTTAAAGAGAAAAAACGCTGTAGTTCCATGCAGGGCGAATAATTCTATGTTGCAATTTTAAACGTAAACCAATACTATACGTTAGGAGAATGAACGAGTTTAATTAAATTCCGTGACGTGTCGGTTCAAGTTAAGGTGACGAGGAAACAAATTTTAAACAAAAGTATTTTACTTATTCTGTCTTATGAGTTGAGCACACATAAAATCACTTTATAAGCCCATTTATGAAATCGGTCGATAAACACATTACTCGTGTATAATGAAGATGTTTCTGTTCGTGTTCCGGCAATTGTTCTTTTAATTTTTATCATGAGTAAATTGTTGATTTAAGCTCTTCTTTGTAATGACAACCTAAAACTCCGTGAGCTAATATCATATGTTTTTTTGCCATCTGATTCGCATCTCAATTCTGACATTATCAATGTATAAAATATGCAACCGAATTGACGTATTCCAACTATGAAATAGATGTACTATATTTGGCAAATCCTCCGTTAAATCCTCTTATACGGCGTGAAGAAAAATATTTTACCATTTCAAATGATAAACGATTCTCAATGCACGCCTTAAGCTCAAGCCATGTAAATCATCAATCTTACGAATCACGCCATCTTCGTGTAGGTAGGGAAATGAATGGTACAGCCGGGTCACAGTGGACGATGTGTAGGCAGTGCATTCAAGGGAAGAATTTAAATCGCCATGTAATATTCTTTATTTCGAAACCTGAACAAGCTCATTATGCTTTGAAGGAAATGAACATTTTCATTTGTGGTGGGATCCGTAGCACCAATGCTTTAAAATGAAGCGGACTATGGGAAACATTGCTCCTATTATGTAACTCACAAAATCCCACATCGAATGCGTTGCAGTCTAAGTATTATAAGGTTTAATGACTGACGCAGATCATGGTATCTTTGTCATGCACAAGTTACTTTGCCAACTATTGCCTTGCTGGTCACGAAACTTAAGGTACAAAACGCACTCATTTACATTGCATGGTTTGAGTGCGTCGTTTTATTCAAGCAAGGTCACAAAAATCCCACAAGGTCTAAAGTATCACATGCAGAGACTTATGTAATTGTTCTTGAAACATGTATTTCCCAATGCCGTTATAATTCCACGCTTAATTTTGGGAAGAATTTGAATGTATGAGAGCTAGGGAACACTCTTTCTTTCTTGGAAAGTACAAACGATATCTGCTTTATCCATTTGTTCATACTGTAGGAACAGGTCTCGGCTGTAACTCTGACGTTAGGATGTACAAAACATACAATGCTCTGTCAACATCTTTTTTATGATACTCCAGGAACTTTGCATTTATTTCAGGAGGTTCTATTAGTCGTCAATTTTTATGAACTACCTTATATATACGTGTACATAAAAATATACGTGCGTGGGAACGACCTTTGTCAAAAACACCTTTTATGGTAAGAATATGAACGATAATCGGGCATGTATAAGCAACGACTAAATCAAAACAAAGTTAACAAGGAGCAACGAAAAGTGACTTCATGCTCTTAAACGGGAACTTCTTCATCAATTGAAGTTGCTACGTGGAAATTGTTTATCCTGGCATTGTGTTGGCAAAAATAGAAATTGCTTTGAAGTAATTACATAAAGCAACGAAGTGGACGTCTATTAAGGTATTTACATAAGAATGTGCTCGTCTTGCAACTGCTTCATAATTGCCCCCTCCAACGAGTTAGAATCGCTCAACCGTTTTCTCGTCCCGTCGCGTCACTTATTGTGCGTTGGAAAGCATCGAAACTCCCAACCGCGCCATCGAATCTCTTATGGAAACCGCGCCTTTCTAAGTGTGAAATTATCGCGTCTCCATCGAGAGAACGCTCGAGGAACGTTTTGTGCCATGCAATCATCGACGAACACATGTGATGAAGTACTGATGACAATAAATACCGAATTTGCATAACGTTTGCTCGCTGATGGTGACGTTGCAAGTTCATTGCGCAGCATGATGTGAGCACATTGTGCTTATTTTTCGTGCTTATTTTCGCAATCTTTTTTTGATACGAAACGGTCAGTTGATTGAAAAATGTCCTTTGCGCTGCAAGCAATCGTTGCGTATGATTTCATTGATGTTAACTCGGCTTTGAGCCCTCCCTCCCACACGTCCAGGAATTTTTCGAAGTAAATTTTGCATGAAATGATTAGAAAAATAATGCATATATGCAAAAAGGGTTTTGTAATTTGTTTATCTATGCTAACTACATGAAATTACGGCGAACACTTGTGGAGAGAGTTTGCGTCTTGAAAATTGTTTAAGATACAATCCGTAGATTTCGGATTGTATCGTGGTTATTTTTCTGAGGATTCCATCGTGAAAGGGTACAATACGTTATTACCAATATTATATTTTTAGTGCGAGACAAGGACAATGGCGATGGCTAGGAGAATTTTCTATTTAATCTCTGCCACGACTTTGAATCCATAGAGAATTACATAGAGGAACTCACTCAGATCATTTTTCGTTTGTTTTCTGCTATAATATAATTTCACTACAGACCGGTGTTATTTTATAACACCTGCGTTTTATGGCTTTTAACAATAAAATGTGTTGATTGGATGTAAACTCTCCTTAAGATCACTTTGTTTGCCATTTGGCAAATTGTGAAGCGAGAATCGCCTTGCTGCCGTTTGCTGAATCCAATCAACCAATCGCAACACGATTAGGATGTCACGCGCCGCAGCTGGCGTTCATATCGCTATGAATTGTGGGCATTTTTTAAGTCCAAAAACATGAGCTCTGAATGTGTCGCGATATATTATGACATATCTAGGGCGACGTGGTTGTCAGCCTTCTTATCTTCTTACATAAGGTGACTAAACACCACGTCCATTCAACTAAATGCCTATACCGACAACGGCCAGCTACCTTATGGACGGTACAGAAGCGCTAGTCAACTCAAATAGCCAACTTGAGGCGGACCAGAGGGCCTTACAACTCGCTCTGGAGTATTCAATGCTAGGGCTTACGAACGATGATGATATAAATGGATTCGACGAATTTCGATTTAAGAAGAGCGTGAACATGACCGAATGTGTGGCTGTACCAAGCTCGGAGCATGTTGCCGAAATAGTTGGCAGACAAGGTACGGCCAAGCCATTCTTTATTTACATCGTCTTCCTCGTGTTTTTGACATGAAGAAAATCATTCTCACTCACATCAAACAACTGAGTTTGAGTTGATTCTGAGAAGACGTGTGTGTGCGAGGTGGACTTGTCCGAAGGGACACCCATTACCGGGCGATGTAGAGATTTTCTCTTCTTTGCAAAGCGAAAGCGCTGTCGCCCGCAGAATATATTACAGAACAACATTTCATGAATTTTCAAATATTCAAAAGTCTACAAGTTTATGCATATGAGCGCATGTGAATAGACAAATAAGTCGGAGTTCATATTCAGTGTATCAAAGTTAATCGTGTAAATGTTTTTTCTATTTTTCTTCGATACAGGTTGTAAAATCAAAGCGCTGAGAGCGAAGACAAATACGTACATCAAGACGCCGGTTCGTGGAGAAGAACCTGTATTTGTCATCACCGGGAGAAAGGAAGATGTTACGATTGCCAAGCAAGAGATTCTATCCGCTGCAAACCATTTCTCGCAGATACGTGCCCAAAGAAAGAGCTCCACGCTCAGTTCGGGAGCGTCCTCTCCAACGGGAGGACCTGGTCAGACTACGATACAAGTTCGAGTTCCCTATCGTGTGGTCGGCCTCGTCGTCGGTCCTAAAGGGGCAACTATCAAGCGCATACAGCAAGCAACGAACACGTACATTGTGACACCTTCTCGAGACAAGGAACCCATCTTTGAGGTGACGGGCAGTTTGGAGAACGTCGAGTCTGCCAAGAAAGAAATCGAAACTCATATAGTTTTGAGAACCGGCGGTTTGCTCGACGATGATGTTTTCAAAAGTAATAGCGATTCTCTCAATGCGTTCAATGGCTTTCAGTCAAGCTATGGGTCAAGTACTCGAAGTGGTCGGGACTTGCAGCGTGCTCTGTCGACGGATTCATTCTACCTCAACTCGTCTAAATTAAACGACTATAATCCGCTCACTAGTCCATTTTCCACGTCCAGTAATGGAACAAGCAACGGATACTTCAGTTTCAATCATGATCTTATACCTTCGCCCACCGAAGATTTGATCATCTCAAGTGGTAGTAGCGGTTTTAACTCTAGCCCCACTCCTCCATCACCATCTATTTGGAGTACTGATACGAAAATCGAAAGCTTCTCTACGAATGGAACATTGAATGGGATCGGGTCTATTGGCAGTGGACGGCCTATCTCGTCTCACACGACCGCAAGACGATTGTCAAGCGAACCGTTGCTGCCTTCTCTACCTAGTACAAGCAATGGTTTGGGTGCATTTTCTAGATTTTCCTCTGCAACAACGACGTCCATAGGTGTTTTGAGTAATTCTAATAGTGCCGCGAATGCAAGTTCAACGATAAACGGTGAATTACCGAAAGCAAATGGCGTTATCGGATCTCGTTCTCCTAACAACAACGTCGACACAACAAACAACAATATTGCCAATTCATCATCCGTCACCAAGAAAAAACAGTGTGTGATTTGCTGCTCTGCCCAAGTTGAAGCTGCGCTTGTTCCCTGCGGTCATAATTTGTTCTGCATGGAATGCGCTCTTAACTTGAAAAGCAAGGACTCCCCTTGCCCCGTTTGCCAAGAGAAGGTCACACAAGTTCTGAAGATAATTTCGTGAGATGTGAGTGTCTAGTTCGTAAGTGTTATAACGCTAGGCCCTCGTTCACTGAAGTACTATTGTTAACTTAAACGATGGTATGTCAAGTATGGCAAGTTCGTGCAAAATTTTATGTGAAAAGGAGAATTATGCTCGTACTTGCACCCAACATGATTGACAATTTACAAAATCAATTCAAAATATGAAAAAATATGGGGCCTAGCGTAGCACAATATTAATTAATGGATGCGTCACGACAATGCATCGCAATCTTCACAGATTTGTAATCATCGTTAGGGATTTTATTATCTGAGAGGGAATTTTGTATATTAAGTTTATCGCACACATACACACATGCACATCACTGCTTCATTAGTTCACAAACCCGTCCATTACTCGAAATACCAAGAAATTGTGTACATTGTCAACAATTGGAAATATTTGTCTTCGGTGTGAGTTACGAATTCATGTCTTTGTGACGTGCCAAAGCAAGTAAAGGGCTATGATTTGTAGGCTCAAATCGAAGACATGTAAATTGTGATATGTGTTCCCCGAAGAGTATTTTAGATTGCTTATTTTACTATACCAGCGAGTGTGTTATATAATGACTGAGAGTAGATCGTATTTATCAATCGAGTATTTTACGTCGTATTATTGAGATTTGAAAAGGTCTTTTCATATAAATATATATATTATAAGCCCGTTTATATATGCATCACAATAATGAGAACTTGTAATATTTGTATCATTTAGAGCATACTAATTCCATAGGATAGATTCGACACCTATTCACACAAAGCTCGTATTAATATTTGTCATTTTATATAATATTATATATTTAGCGCAATTCACTTCACATCATTATTGTAGAACTTTGATATAGGATAAAACACACGAATTAGAGTAAGATTATTAATGTATAAATACATTCATGAAGGAAAAGAATTATTTTTTATTTTATGCCCGAAATACAACTGTGGCAATGCAGAGAATATAATAAGAATAGAATATTGCAAAAATTGTATAGCTTTATTTTTCTTCATTCAAATATATACACTATAAAAGACACCTGTGTTTCTTCTGTTGTCTATCGATGATTTTTGTTCATGTAGCGTATGTATAACAAAGTTGCAAATTGCTGTGGGATAGTGAAATGTAGATTTTTGTTGCCCATTCTTTTGGGATTTTTAAGGGAAAGAGTGTTTCCGCGGAGTGATTAAGTTTTCTTTGATAAAAATGTCTTGTTTAAGCATTCAAAATCACAATTACGGAAATGAATTTACTTTCAGCGTATACGCATGCAACGTCACAAAGCATTCAGTCAATTTCAATCTTTCAAAATTAAACACCAGCAAAATCAACTGTCTGGCACATCAACTACTTTTGTTCATTGACTGCTGGATAGTAGCGGCTCGTCTTTGGTTTATAAGAACTTTGCCTACCGTCGACTATAATGAACGTATTTAAAAAGAAATTTCATTTCTGCTTACTAAATTTTATCATATTCACTTGGCATTCAACTGGCTTCGTGGGCGTTCATCGATTTTTCAGTCTCCAAGTTCTCACTGATGAAACGCCATTTTCCTTATGTGACAGTATGGGAAAGCGCGGCGCTGTTTTAAGTAGTTATTATTCAAATTCTAACCGTCGAATCGCTAGTAGGGAACTCGTAAGAGACGCTAAACAATTAAAATTACTAATTTGGAATAATCACTTTGAGCAAGGTCTTATATGAACAAGATATATGTGTTAACCTCTGCTGGAACTTTCTTGTGATTTTTCGTTTAGTTATTTGTTTTTTCACAATTTGCATTTACTTGCTGCTATAATTATGTAGCCATTTCCGATACCCCATTGTGAACTTCAAAAACTCTTTTTTACATTTCGCAGGTTTCGTGGCACGCCTTCACTCAAACACCATTTCATTTAAAAGAGTCTTTGCTTGTTGTCAGGGGCGCGGAACGGCTTTTCGCGATTGCTTAGCAATTCTCTTCGATACTTCGTTTGAAGAGGAAATTTCATTAAATTTGCCCATATTATCAAACACAAACATGCTTGCTCGTGATAATTTTTGGGTATCTTTTTCCAAACAATCCGACATGCCAATGCATAATTTATATGCATAAAAAATTGCTAACCTGTTATGCTTATGAAATGCGGAGGGCTCTCATGCTAGCTTTGAACCGCTTACGTTTAACTTGAGCACTTAACGAGCACTAAGTTAATCCTGAAGTTCACTTTTATGACTAATTACTCGCTTTAAGTAGCAATTGAAAGCTGTTCAACTGGTGATAACATTTTATTTATCAAATTGACTGGTCTTTCAAGCTGCCGTGTTTTTGAAGTATTATGTACTTTTTTATTAACAGGAACTTTTGCCAATCATGCTATTTTTGAAAAATCGTTGAAGCAATGCCTTTGTTTATATCCTGTCCTTATCTTATTTACGACCATCTGCTACACAAGCTTTCGTGATATTTTCATTAACTTCTTAAAAAACCATTGTTTAGTCGCTGACGAGCAAAAAGTATTCGCTTAGTAGAAGTAAGAAAATAAACTGCCTATGCCTCCGTTTAATTGGTTTTTATTTTCCACAGCCAAAGAAAATTTATTATTCAAAACCATCATCACTTTTTGCAAACGTTCAAACATAAGACAGCTCTACAGTCGTTGTCGTGTCTAGTTTAAGATACGTAGTTGTAGATACGTCTTTGCTCTAAATAGTCGATTAGAAACGGTTGATAACTGTTCAAAGATATAAAATTTCCATGACTGTTTGCACAGCAACAATTTATTTGTCACTAAAGAATAGTGTGCTACCTCGTAGTGCCTCGACAATAATGCAAGCATGTCTGTACATGGCTGGATTTTGTTTTAGTTTTGATTAGGGAAAAAAACGACTGATACATTGACTTATCGTGTGCCGCAAGGACCATCGTGACATCGTCACTATGACATAAGAATAAAGAGATCAAGTACATAGATTTCTTTTGTACCATCCTTACTATGACATAAGAACCAGGAGATCAAGTTCATTGATTGCACTTAGTTGAAGGACTGGTTTCTAAGACTAGTCGAACCTTGACATCACTAGTAATCGATTGACAACTGATATTCCTGGAAACCTTTTTTTGATTTCCGTGAGAAATATTGAAATTTTATTCAGATGGCACCCACAATTATGCTTATTTAAACATTTCTTTGTCCATTAGTGGAAATATTGCATTCCTCTCAGTAAAAATAGCATTGACAAAAGTTGCTACAAGTGATATTGTTGCAACCTTAATCGTGACAATAATAGTAATATGACATTTAAAAATTTTCTCATTGGGCTATGAGTGTGATGTAAAAAAACTATTTAGCAATGGTAAAAACCAAGATGAAAATTTTGGATAAAAGCAGTTGGCACATTGCGTAAGTGATGTGGGTTTAATAACTGCTGAAAAGAAGCATCAAAAAAAGACTTGTTCACATTCAGTTTAATAGTTCATATTCTGTCAGGGCTTTGGCTAATTCTCGTCTCGCTCTGATAACCTGTTTTTCCTGCTTCCGAATGTCTGCCTTGGTAATTTTTATAGTTTTTATGTTGGAGTTTACATGAATGCCATCAACTTTAGGAGAGCTGTTTTCCATGTAACCTCTTGACATTTTTAGTGTCTTTACTATTGAAAGTAATAAGCTATGAAATTCACTACCATTGACAGCAATTGCATCAAAATCCATGAGCTCATTTCTACTGCTCAAGATGTGCAATTGTTTTTCCCAATACAGTTGCCTTGGTGACACAAGTCCAACCATAGTTGTGTTGGTAAATGAATTGAGATCTGATTCGTTGGCATGGCAACTGTTACAGTTACTTTTCACTAAACCATTGGCAGTTGACTCATCATTTTCTGCACCCGTACCGCATTCCAATATTTCATTTTCAAATGTTGGCTTCTTGCGTTTCCTTGTTGTGATTTTCTCAACAAACGTCCCGTGTCGATAATCAAACTTGCTCAAGTCTTTTATCTCACCATAGGACTGCAAAAGGAGCTTTTCAATCTCTGGCTTTGAGCGTACTTTCTTTCCAGTGGGGCTATAATACGCAAAACAAGTCAGCACTATCAAAACATGAATCCACCAACCAAAAGTCTCTAAAACAATGACTCGGGCGTGCTGACATTCAACATGCTAGACAACTTAATTGTTTTCATTCAAATATGAGATCATATTCCGATCATAAACATGGTTTTGTAAGTACTCTGTTATCTTCACTAGTTTGTGTCTTGCTAAGTGTATTCAACGAAGAGTGATAAGTCATAATTCATAAGTCATTTCACAGCATTACTGTTTACTGACGTCTGACGATACCTGAAGTAATACACGTCATTTTTCCCCGCCGAGGTGCCCGTTTTTCGTGTTACTATGACTCTTGTCCAGCCTGGCAAAGCTTCGCAAGGTATTTTCACTTTTTCTTCTTCCGAACACTTTTTTTCAATTGAAATTTCGCCATCTTTTTCAACATCTTCCGACTTTTCTATTTTAGTTTCGGCTTCCATGTTGATGTGCAAGAGAAGGAAGTCTGGGACCGAATATTGAATAATGACGTCCCTTTGTGTAGAAATAACTTATTTATAATTCACCTCATATAATAATGTTTATTTATGTTCTTATCTTTCAACTAGGCATTAGGAAATACAACTAAAATGTCACCAATGTCGTACATATGCCGTTTACTTTTCATACTGTGTCACAACAATACATTGGTTTATTAAGAGGAATGAATTAGTCAATAGTCACAAAGTAAATTTTGAAATTATAAAGTAAAACTTCTAAGGTCAAGCAATATCACTATCAATTTCCATTGTCAATGCCTAATGCCTTTAGTTTAAGGTATTCATATTCCTCAATTGCATCTGCTAATCTTTTTCGAATGTACTGCACACGCTCTTCTTGGCGACGAATGTCTGATTCACAAACCTTGAAAGGAGCACAAAGTGGCTGAGACACATTCAACCAAACACAAGGGTTCTTTTCAAATGCCTTCAGTGACATATTTTGTCCAGAAATATTTTTCTTATTTGCATACAGGTCGGTAGCTAATGTACCCACCAGTGAGTTCCATTCCTGTTTGGGTCCCACTGGTCGAAACAAGTTAGGCAGTTCATAATCATCAAGCCTGTTGTCATTTTCATCCACAACATGTACATCTTGTAAACGTTTCTCCCAGAATAGCGACCGTGGTTGCTGATCATTGTGTTTTGTGTCAAATTTCTTATCAACACCGGAAACATAAATGGGCGAATTGTTCACCACACTCACTGGTTGCCGGGTGAATTTAATGGCTGTTTGACGCAGTGGGACTTTAGTCAGAGCCACACCAACACCAACAAAATCCCTAGTAAACACATCTGTCTTTCTCTTTCGAGTGCTGTTCCTTGAAATTCCGCTCGACATGGTTCCAGTTCGAAAGTCAAAGTTTCTTAAATCGCATTTGCCTTTCAGAAAATCTTGAATCTGAGGCTTTGAACGGAATTTCTTTCCACATGGACTGAAAAAAAAACAAGAAAGGTGAATACTCTGCCTACAACTGCAGTGCGGATTGTGTCATTTTACTCATTTATAAGAAAGCCGTTTAGGAACAAAGCAGTATATTGTATTTATGCCCATTTTCAACTGGTTTAAACCCAAATTAACCTTCCTATAAATGATTCATCTAACCAAAGTAAAATGCGTGTATCATACCTATAATAGTATATATCAACTCGGCCTGCCGAATCACCCGTTTTTCTTATTACCACCTCTCTGCTCCAGCCGTGTGGAAGACCTTCACATTCAGTACGATAGCGCTCCTTACCATCTCCTTTTCTATCGCGATGCTCCCGCTCCATTGTTTCGAGGTCTTTTGGTCGAAGTGATCATTCAAAAATAGTGAATACAGTAATTACAAATCACATACGCAACCATGGTGTTGTAATCATTGAGTTCTATAAGACCTGGAGGGGAAACGTAAACAAAATTACTATAAATTATCAGCGCGCGGCCGCGTGGTCAAAAACATGGCGGATTTTGGTTGTCAAAGTCAGCGAAAGCGGGCTCATAAAATGAAATTTTTCGCCCACCCGGATTTGACAACCACAATAGCGATTATATAAAATATCAATGCCAAACACAAAACTTAGAAATTTTATCTTTAAACCTTGTTGCAAACTTGCTTGGTAGACGGATGCTGAAGTAATGCCAGAAAAGGAAACATTTCATGATACCGGTAAGCAACGTAAGATTGTTTACCATTTAAAGTGTTCAGTGTTTTGTTTTAAGTCAATACTTGAAGTGTGATTGTATATATTTTGTGAATGTTTTTACTCCTAAGTTATAATTTAAGTTATGTTTATCCATTGTTATTTGTTCTTTACTTAATCGCTTGCTAGACGAGGCAAAGCAACCAGTTCTTATCGAGATATGCATATCTTAAAACTCCTTGTTTCAACTGAGTTGAAATGGAGGATTTTTCATGATATTTTTCTGAAAATATGAAGCAAATATTAAGGACAGAGCTGTATTGAAATCAAATGCAGTGCAAGATTAATTAATGAGCTCTTTGGTACATGTCGTACAATAAAAATACCTGTATTAAACAGCTAGCCTGGACAATTTGACAGATTATGGACAATCATGATGATGGTGTGTAATGGTTTGCTTTATGCTAAAAGTTTTATGAATGCCATCTGGTGTTTCTGTAAATGAATTGTTTGTTACACAGTGTAGTAAACAGGTTAGTACATCAAAATCAAGATAAAACTACTTTGTTCAATAATGTGCCAAATTTTGCTCCTACCTTGAAATATTTGCTCAAGCAAAGCTTATCATGACATGCATGAAACATTAAATACAGTACTGCATCATCTGACAAAGTCCATATGTTTTCAATTCCAGGTGATTAAAATTCACATAAGATGCATTGGTTGCAATGAAGTTGAATGTGGAAGAAGCAAAATTGATGGCAAAGAACTTTTATGTCTTTTGAAGAATTACGATATCATTTAAAAGAATAAGAGTAGCAATCTAGTAAAAGAAGCCACATCTGTCTTCAACATGAGACTTTTCCAATTATGTATAGTTACTTTGTACAAAATACTATTTTAGATAAACTTGATTTTTAAGTCATTCACTGATATTTTACCAAAAGACAAAAGAAATTCAAAGGCATAATGTAAAATTCAAAATTTGTCAAGTTGTTTGAACCTAGAAAAAATTAGTATAGGTAACTGTAATTTGTAAGGACACAAGAGAAAAGTAGTGCAAGAAGGTTAGCATTTTGAGAATTAATAAGTTCTTGACATACATTACACAAGGCCATAATATTATAAATAATGTCTGTATAATAACAATTATACAACATGCTAAATATCTTCACCTACATTATAATTATTTAAACAGGTTTGCCTTCATGCAGCAATAAGAAAAGTGTTATGTCAGAGAAACCAATGCACTTTAATTTAAAAATTATTTTCAATGGGAAATTAATGTAGTTCTGTTCAATAGTAGATCCATGGTTGTCAATGACAATCCAGTTTCTAATATCTTGGCTCAAAACAGAACCAGCAACATGATTATAGAATTTCTGAATTTCGTTCTTTTGCTCCTAGTTCGAGATATTTTCTTCATAAGTTCTCAGTAGATTTATCAGAATATCATAATACCTTATAAGACACCCAGAATCAATCCTACCAAAAAAAACTCAAAAAAAATACATACCTACTTATAATATATTTCCAGTCGACTTAAGTCGTAGGGGTAAGCTAACTTTTTCTAACTCCTTTTTGGACATTTTAACTAATATTTACCCATCTATTCAAGAAAGACAGTTGCACGAAGCTGTAAAAAATAGTCAAAAACACAAGTATTGCGCATGGGATTATGCATTAAAGCTTAACGACACATTGACAGTGTAAAGAATGCCGTTTGATATTTATTTCTAACATAGCTAAAGCATTATTTGACAACATATACGTTATTTTACAGTAGATTTACCTCATTTAAATGTGTGTGTCTATTTCACAAAAACCTGAAGCATTATTTTCAATATTTTATGCTTACGGTATCGTGGTTGTTTTCGCTGGTTGTCATTGATATAAGCAGTAATGGAGTTCCGGATTCGGGAGGGAGCGAATGTTAAAAATTTTTCTCAAAGTGGAAGTTTTGACAACCAAAATCCGCCATTACCGCCATGTTTTTGACCACGGGGTCCAGGCCCCTTTGCCCCTCCAGGTCTTATAGAGCTCAATGGTTGTAATCAATGGATCGACTGCGCGTTTCTCTGTGGCCTGGGTCTAGCTTTTTTATTTTGTTTTATGCTTATTTTAGGCCACAACATGATTAATTTTGAAATAAATCGTTCATACAATTTCATTATAAGATAAAAGATTAAACTAGTTGTTCATTCTCCGTTATTCTCTTTACGTGTCTATAAAATACTACCCCCAGTGCCCTGTCATTTACGTATGTTAATTAATGACAATCGTCTACTTCATGTAAACCATATTTTGTTGAGCGCAAAAATATCTCAAACATGGCTACAATAAATGTTTCGCATTTTTTCAATTTTTATTTCTTCACGAAGACTTTAGGAGATATACTCATTAGCTGTGTTATGTGAATTTCATGTATTAAAGAAAATGGCTGCGTTATTGTCCAACCGGAAAACTGTGTGGTTTTCATCCAGTGTACCTCGGGCTAAAGTCAATGAATGGGGTATGGCATGGACTTTGGACTTGTCATAGTATGGATATATGAAGACAAAGTTACTTAATTTTATTAATTTTTATGCATCAATGCCAGTGAATGCATTTTATGTCAGTTATTATAACTTATTGTAGCGTGTTGTTTTTCAACTTAAATGTAGATGGTGATGTTGTTGACAATCCATTTGAGGCCCAGTATTTATTTGCAGATAATGAGGATGCTTCTGATGTTGAAAAGTATGAAAAAAACTTTTGCATGCCTCCACTTGATGTTTTATTGCATATCCTGTGACATGCTTCCATTTACACCATAACAGGATCTTCACATCCAAAGAATTCCTCACTGGAAAATTGACCATATTTCACTGGAGTTTACTCGATCATTTTGGTTCACCCAAACACTTTTCTTGCAAAGACTTGAAAAATCTTGTGATTTTTCCCTGGAAAGAACTAGAAGGTATGAAAAAAGGAGGAAAATTATTATGTTATTGACATCTACAGCAGATATTCAACTGGAAACTTTGCATGTGTGATGTTAGTACCTGTACAGCTGCTTGGTACCTACTCACTACCATTGCAGTTTTTTTGTGAAACAGTTATTTGGATCCAAAGACCATTTTAAATCAGACTAGTATTGCATTTGGAAAGAGAATAATTTCATTAATATGAAAATTGTTGTGTTTGGACAAATCAACCAATGTAGTATCTGGTATTTTTTGTGCTAAACTTGCCAAATAGTTCAAAAATGTACAAATACAAAATTCTGAGCATGACAAGGCTTGACCTCAAGTGTCCTTTGTACAACAAGAAAAAAATTGTTTGCTATTTTGCGAACAAACTTTGCAATTTCATTTTCCTGATTTCCTATCTGTTCCAATTTTGACAGATTAAGTTTTCTCAACCAAAACCAGTGCTGATTGGCCTTTACATTCTTGATTTATCTCAATTATTGTAGATCTTGGCATGGCAGCGAACCAGCCTGAACAAACAAATGAGTTCTCTGATTGCGATATGGATGATGGTGATTTTTCAGAAGCGAATGAAAACCAACAGAAAGAACATGGAAAAGATGTGGAAGTTCTTGTAAAAAATGACTGCGTGTCAAGTGAACGCCATGTTAAAAGAGTAGATGGTTCGTGTGCTTGGAAAAGGCTCGACGATGGATTAAGAAAGCTTGAACATGATCGGCATACTGGTTACGAGAGAAAATCGAAGAAATCGTGCAAAGGGAAGAACGATGGTGATGGTGTTGGTGTTGCCAATGGCAACGATAAGAGATTTAATGAGGAAAGCCATGCTTTGATTGGAGAATCAGGGAAGTGCAAAGAAAAGAACAATGGGGACAGTGTTGACGACAAAAACCAGAATGAAAAGTGTTCTGATGAGGAAAGCCATGCTTTGATTGGAGAATCAGGAAAGTGCAAAGAAAAGAACAACGGGGACAGTGTTGACCACACAAACAAGAACGAAAAATGTTCTGATGAGGAAAGCCATGCTTTGATTGGAGAATCAGGAAAGTGCGAAGAAAAGAACAATGGGGACAGTGTTGACCACAAAAACAAGAACGAAAAATGTTCTGATGAGGAAAGCCATGCTTTGATTGGACAATCAGGAAAGTGCAAAGAAAAGAACAAAGTGGACACTTTTGAAGACACGAACGACAGCAAAAAGAGTTCTGATGAAAGCACGGATGCAAACTCAGTGCAGAAGAAAAAGCACGGATCAAATCAAGAATTGAGGAGATACGAGCTGCATCGTCACAGGAAACGTAAGAGCTTACAATTTAAAGTGCTGCGAAGACGGGATTGTGCCATTTCAAGCTCCGAAGAGGATAAAGAACCACGAAAAGAGAGAAAGAGTAAAGCAAAGAAAAAACAACCTCTATTGCAAAGCAATCATCGTAATGGGTGTCATAATTCAACAGACGTTTACCCATCGACAACTGACGTCACCTCTCCAAACCAAAGTTCTCCGACGAAGGGGAAGAAAAACAACAATCGTACCTGTAATATATTCTGCAACAGCTTAAATTTCGGTAGGTGTCTCTTAAATAATCGAGTCTTTCAGAATATCATTTAATACACTATATGTTCGTCTATTGAACAGATATAACCCATCTGGATGACGTCATTGTACCACGTGTTGAGTTGGTAGATTTCATACCGTGTATGGATGGTTGTTATGTAACCAAGAAGCCGCTAAAACGTCAATAAAGATAAGTTGCACGATGTGGCTGTATTCAGAGTTGTTATACGCTCTGTAGTTTCTGTGAAGTTATGTTTTATACATGGATATTGGTTCTTTATGCTTAATGCATCAGTTGTAGGAAAAGACCGAACGGTTCTGGAGCCGGTTGCACGAAACCCTGATTGCGTTATCCATTGGATGATAAATTTTCAAACTTGTGAAAAAGATGGTTGTATTTTCTTTACGATAATGAAACCTCTAGAACTAATGTTGTTATTCATTCTTTGTCCAGTTCAAATCGTAGATTTTTCTCTTTTAAGCGATTTTTGAAGCATTTAAAATATTGCTATCTAGTGGATAGCGCTATTCGGCTTTTGTGCAACCCGCCCCCTGTTGTTTAATATTCTCAATCAAATTAAATCTCATCGTTTGTATTATATTCGGTTTGTAAAAAAGCGACATTACGTGTTCCCCTATAGAACTTGAAGAATAAGACTTCGTTCCCACCCAAGGTTGCTTCCTTTTTTCATGATAATATAAGTAGCTAGCTTTTGGGAGTAGATATCATTTACAACTTATGTTGTGTGAAAAACAGCTCAATACTCTCATGCTATCATCAAGAAGAAAGGCTTTTCATCTTCTTAAAATCATGCCCTAACTAGCTCCCTCCTTTCATATATACTGTCTACCCCCCCTCCAAACATTCCGTTTGGAGGTTTGAAATATGGATGAGCGTCGTCCATGACGCTGGCAAATTCTTACAGCAGTATTTCATACACAGTCTGAATTACTTAAAACAAAATTTTTACACGCAGGTGCACAGTTTTCGTGACCATTTTCCCGAAAATATGGGAATTAATTATTTGATGTGTTTTTTTAACGTTATCAGCCTGATAAGTGATAACTCACTCATCAATAGACAATTTATTTTTGATGACAGTTGTTGTTCGTGCGCGTTTGCATTGCAAGTAGTTGGTTTTGAAAGTTGTCAAAAAAGTAGAATAGCAAGGCAACGGAACGTAATCTCATACAACGAATTGAGTCCATTCTTAGAATTCTCCATGTTGAGTTGCCGGAATCAGTTAGGAAAAGCATTCTTGTGTTATTCATTTGAAAAATACTAAGATAAGTTGCCCCTTAACAATAGCTGCACGGCATTGCAAGATTTAAAAATTACTTCCGATGATCACGCGTAGTACTTGTCGAAACGTTTAGAACAAATTACGTTTACTTTTTACGGAGTGTCAATTGTTTTGTGTTTTACTAAAGTTACACGATTTCACCACAAAAATGTGCGTTGAGTTTTGTTCTAGGAAGAAACCCTTGCTGTTGATGGGTAAGGTGGAATCAATTGACATAAAGAAACTTTGCATTATTTAAGTCCTTACAAAATTCAATCCATTCTGCACCACTTCTGCACCCATGGCACCCATTGAGTTCTTTTATAACTCAATGTGAGACCTTACCACCCTCACCCATTGCCCTCACCTCAATACCTGACGTCATAATGTAATGGGAACTACCGCTGAATGAGCCTGCAAGACAAAACATGGTGGATGAAAATGAAAAAAAAGATAAGGTTAGTGTGATGCATTGAGTTCCTAAACGAAGGTGTATCGTCTCTGTTCTCTCGGTATTTAATATTGATTAATATCTATCTCTATGCAGTCCCAGGAAAATGCGCTAAAGTCGCAGAAACAAGTACTAATCCTTTTTTATTTTCATGTTGTTAAAGTAAAGTTACAAAGTATTATCTCGTTGGAAAAAACGGCTGTTATTTTTTAGATTGAAACAGCGGTCAAATTTTTGAACAACCCGCGAGTGAGGGAGACACCACTAAGCCAACGAAAGGCATTTCTTGTCAAAAAAGGTACGTTAATCAACAGTTTATAAGAACATGTGAACATGAACGTTTTATGAATTTTTTTATCTTCTTTCTTCTGTGACGTGATTTTCCAGGCTTAACTGATGATGAAATCCAAAAAGCCATTGAAATTTCAGGAAAAGAAGAGATAGCTATTCCTCAAAAGTGCGGGTGATTTTTAATTTCATTTTGAGTGTAATTTGTTGCTTATCCTGTTTTTTCTTGTTATTTATATGACTTGTTCTTGATTTTCTCGGAAGTGCTGCTCAAGTGTATGCTCACTATCCAGGTAATTAGATAGTGGTGAAAAAATTTTCTTTTTCTTTCAATCATGGAAAATATCAATCCAAAGGTGCAAATGGACACAAATGCCCGAAATATGTTACGTTTTTTGTTTTTTGCTTAACAACTTTGTTGAAACTTGCAACTTGACAAGTCTTGGGGGTGTAATTTCTCTTCTTTGCTGTCTGGTGTGCTAAAATATGATTGTCTTCATCTAACCTGTTTATGCAAGCTCAAAAATTCATTGTCTTGGTCAAGACATTGCATTTAAGATCAATTCTGTCTGGGCATATTTGGTTGACTTATTTATGGTTTATCAAGTCATGTTTCTTCCAAAAATACAACCTCGGTTTTGTAACATAACAATATTGGATTTAATGAGTGGATGGATGGTCTGTGCCTTGTGTTAATTACTTCATTTCGACCTTTAGTTCAACCTCCACCCAATTCATTGAGATTGCGTGATTTTTTCTGGGTTGCTCTTCTTGGCGGAGGTGTGGGTTATCTTCTTGCTCATTTGGTCAAGGTATTTTCAAATCATACTTTCCATTCATTACCAAGCATTGGGATATGGTTAGCATACAATCCAAATTTATGTTTCATGGAAATCACTAGCTAAGTAATTAATGTGATAAAATTAGTTTATATCAGAATATATGTTCTAACGAACACAAATATAGACAACTTGCCTTATTTACATTTTGCTGGCAGGCAGATTTGGTCAAGTAGTTTAGAACAACACAGCAACAACAGTCAACCTCTCTTGGGATTAATCTTCCCGCCAGCAAAACGTAAACAGGGCAAGTCATCTATATAGACATATTTTCAACAATAGTTGAAATTTTCAACTCAAGATTTGAGATTAACAGACACTGTGCAAGTATCATTTTGGACTTCATACAAACTCATCGGAAATAGGTCTATTTTTCAAAGTATGTTTTCTACTTTATTTGTCCATTTTGTTGATTATTCAAGATATTTTTTTATTTTGCAGAAGTATCTTCTCCCATTCATTATAAGTGAAACTAATGAGAGTGACGAGAAAATTGATCTACTACAGACCTCAGTGCATGAACTCAAAGAAAACCTAAGCCAAACAGGTGATAAGCAACTCTTATTTTTGCCTATTTAAAGGCTTACTATTTTCTAACATGATGTAACCAGTGATATGAAGGCGATGGGTATAACGAGAGATATGGCGAGAGATAGAGACGTTTGGCATAGAAAAATTCATGGACCGGTCAACCCCCCTGGCGGGGATTAATACTGGCCGGTATACAAATGTTGTTTGTTTGTTTGTTTCTTTGTAATCAGCCAGGTGCCACAAGTGCAAGGACTAGTGCCTACTCCTACCATGCATGGCCACTTTAACCATACATGCTCACTTTAACCATACATGGTTACTTTGACTCTTCATGGTCACTTTAACCATACATGCTCACTTTAACCATACATCGTCACCTTAACCATACATGGTCACTTTAACCATACATGATCACTTTAACCATACATGATCACTTTAACCATACATGATCACTTTAACCATACATGGTCACTTTGACTCTTCATGGTCACTTTAACCATACATGCTCACTTTAACCATACATCGTCACCTTAACCATACATGGTCACTTTAACCATACATGATCACTTTAACCATACATGATCACTTTAACCATACATGATCACTTTAACCATACATGCTCACTTTAACCATACATGCTCACTTTAACCATACATGGTCACTTTAACCATACATGATCACTTTAACCATACATGATCACTTTAATCATACATGGTCACTTTAACCATACATGATCACTTTAACCATACATGGTCACTTTAACCATACATGGTCTTTTTCACCATTCATGGTCTCTAGACATACATGGTCACTGTAACAGTACACAGTCACTACCATGCATCAAATTCTAAGTTATCTAAGTCTCTGAATATTACTGTAGAAAGAAACGATAGTTGGACCGGTAATCTTAGCAAGATATTAAATGCATATTAAAATAAGTTTTAGTTCGAAGTTCGCACTGTGGTAACGAAGTTTTTAAAAGCGATTTTAGATTGCGGGTGATGTGTTTTAGCTCTTGGTATCATAAACGGACCCCAGGACGCAGAGTAGGTACTTACTTCTCAGTGTGTTTGATCTATTGCAGTCAACAGTATACAAGGGACTTTGGAAACGGTTCAGAAAATGCTTCAAGAGCAGCAACAGAAAGTGCAATCACTGTCTCTTAATTTTTCTACTTCACAAGTGCGTATTTCAATGATCGAAAATCGATTCAATTGACGTTTCTGTTATGCATGCATTTTACTTATTTCAACTTGCTAGGCTTGTCTGTCTCAAAGTATGACAGAAAGTTACTCGTTGACCGAGATCAAATCTGAGCTGTCCTCATTGAAAGGCCTTCTGTTGAACAGGTTGAAGATTAAATTATTGAAGATCTTGACCTCTTTCACATTGACTCTCGGCAAATGAATCTTAAAATATTCATTTGAATAATCTATCATGTTCCAACACGTTTTTCGCAGACGTCAATTTCCATCGCCTGTTGTGCAGTCATCGCCGTTTCCCAGTATCCCGGCTTGGCAGAGAAACGATCCTCAAGTCTCTAGCGAGTCTGGCTCTGGTAGTATACTAATGTTATTTGCTAAACTAAAAAGATCCAATACGTGCTATGATTGGTCAAAACCCGTGCTTGGACAGAACATGAAATTGTCCAATGCAAATTTATTTCGTCTGCAGTACTAAAGTATTGACATTATTTCCAATCGTTTTCTCACTTTATTTTTGATTTATTGTAACTTTACTTTAAGACGCAATTACGCGAGGGAAAGAGCAAAACTCAGGTATATTGGAAATACCTAGTGCCCAGTCTTTTAGTGCAAACTCGATTGGTGGCAGTTGCGAGAAGACGGAGGATGAACTGCCTGATAAAAGCATCTCGACGATGTCATCCGAAATCGGATCCTCGGAAATCACCGATGCGAGTGATGTAAAGGAAAGGCTCTCTGATTCATATATTAAAATACAAACATAAATATAGTTCTATCTTGAGTAATTTATTAAGGTGCAAATACATAAATTCAACATCATTGTTAACTTGCAACTGGGGGATGATGAAAAAGATACGGGATTTAAACGATTTTTTCAAAAGGGCAATGAAATTGGAGAGTTGGGAAATTCAATATTGTTCTAAGTACTCTTATGTACTCTGCGAAAGTTTGATAATTAAATCTTTTGATTGGTCGGTTTGAATGAGAAGAGTCGACTGATTTCCACTGAAAATGTGTTCGATTTGTGGGGGGTCGGTGACTATTTTCATTTCTTACCATATTTATCCATAATTCAATGGTATTCATCCGACTTCGCTGATCGTCGTGGACCTTCCATGAGGTAGGTCCATGGTTCAACCTTCTCGAGAAGATTGGACTTTGATCCCTGACCCTGAAAACTTTTTGTATTGCGTAATAATTCGACAATGCGATTTGTCACAATGCGCATGCTCAACAATCATAAACAAGTCTGTTTTATTCTTTGTTGTACATCATTGTACAGATTACAGAATCCTTTTCCAGGAATTAAAGCACAACTTTGAGTTTCTATCGTCTGTTTTTTATGATAAATGTAAAGACTTACAGTGTTTCTCTATCCATCTGAAGTAAAAAGGTATGATATGGCCTATAAATTTCCTTTAAAATTGTCGTTTCTTTCACGTTAAAATGGTGCTCTTATGTCGGTGTTTGCGAATTAACGAATTGTTAGTAAACAAACTGAAAAGTTTATTCGTTTCCGGTCACCGAAGTTCTCGTTTTTAGTGGATTTTCAAATTTCAAGTATTAATACCGGGTTCAAAAGCAAACAAAATCCCGATCAGAAAGTTCTCAGTTAGGTCTGTAGATAGTTACATAATGCATGCGTTGACGCCAGTTAGTAAATTTCAGACTTAATTTAATTACTTTTAGTTTTCCTGCCGCTAAACTCACGATTTAAGAAGTCAGGAAAAGACTACTGTAAATTGTGCACTGCATGGTGAAGGGATAACACGATCGAAGGTGAGTTTTTCCTTTCAAATTGGCGTCAGACAATTTACCCCGGGGTCATAAGCCAGGACTTCCAGTGAGAGGACAAATATATTTGTCCTCCAGTTTAAACCGTCTTAATACGTTTTTCAATTTACTATTGGCGTATCTCTAGTAGACTGTTCACATAGAATGCACATTTGATAAGAATGTTTCTTTTAGTGACTTGACATTTTTCGGTGCTATGAACAAGGTCAACTTGTATCGTCACTTTCTACTTTCAAGTGTCAAGGAAAATGTTTTCAGATGCGAAGGTTAGTAAGTGTGTAGGCCATTAACATTATTAAAGTTATGAATATATTCTGTATCAAATGTTGACATGTCATGCTTGGATTGTGGGAAATCACATAATTGTAGTTTGCCTTTGAAAATGAAATAGCTCATTCTCATTTTTAACAACTGTTTCCTTCAAGAAACAGGAAAATTTTACAGCTGAACTTTGACAATATGTCTTGTTGATGTTTCATAGTGTTTGCCTTGTGTGTACACCTTAAATAGGAGCAATAAAATGTTTCTTGTAAGGTTTTTGTCTTTCCAATCCGTTGCTCTCAAGATCATTGAAGAAAACACAAATAAATGCATTGAATTTAAAATGTAATCTTCATGCAAGTAATGTTTACCTTGATGAGAAGAACAACACCCCTGATAAGGATGGCCCTACGGAAGGCAAGGAAAGCAAGGCTGGTCCTGCAGAAGGCAAAGAAAGCCAGGGTGAAGACAAATCACTTGATAAAGGTGGCAGGAAAGGAGGAAATGGAGGAAGTTATCTTCGATGCCCGAAGTGTGGTAGTCCTTGTACACATGTGGAGACATTTGTGTGTAAGTGATATGTTTCTTTTTTTGACATCAGCCAAAAAAATTAATTCTCACATATATTTGAGAGTTGCTGTAGCCAATCCGTCTCATTTATTACTCATCTACACAACCAATACAGCTACCATTGAATGGAGTACCTAGAGTAGCCTAAAGTAAATAGTCTTGAATACTAAATTATGTATGTAGTATCTATCCAGTAGGGTGGGAAGAACTCAAGCTGAGCTTATGTAACAACAAAATGTGCTTTTCAGGCTCTTACAACTGTGTGAGAAAATTTTTTTTGCCTTTTTTTGTTCCTTAGTCTGTTGAAAATACTTATTTTGTTATGCAACACTGAGGTGAAATTTGTTTTCTTTCAGCATCAACACGGTTTGTCAAGTGTGATAAATGTCATCATTTTTTTGTTGTGTTGTCCGAGCTTGACACAAGAAAGTCATTTAAATCCAACACGAAAAATCAGACAGACAATGCTGAACAGGCCATTGAAGTACCTAACAAGAAATTACCTCCACCCAGAAAGGTTTGTTTCATGTCAACATGTTGGTGTTGTAGAAGTGTTATAGCAACATGTTGGTGTTGTGGAAGTGTTATGGCAACATGTTGGTGTTATAGCAACATGTTGATGTTATGTCAACATGTTGATGTTATGTCAACATGTTGATGTTATGTCAACATGTTTATGTCATGTCAACATGTTGATGTTATGGCAACATGTTTATGTTATGTCAACATGTTTATGTTATGTCAACATGTTTATGTTATGTCAACATGTTTATGTTATGTCAACATGTTTATGTTATGTCAACATGTTTATGTTATGTCAACATGTTTATGTTATGTCAACATGTTTATGTCATGTCAACATGTTGATGTTATGGCAACATGTTTATGTTATGTCAACATGTTTATGTTATGTCAACATGTTTATGTCATGTCAACATGTTGATGTTATGGCAACATGTTTATGTTATGTCAACATGTTTATGTCATGTCAACATGTTTATGTTATGGCAACATGTTTATGTTATGGCAACATGTTTATGTTATGTCAACATGTTTATGTTATGTCAACATGTTTATGTTATGGCAACATGTTTATGTTATGTCAACATGTTTATGTCATGTCAACATGTTGATGTTATGGCATGTTTATGTTATGTCAACATGTTTATGTTATGTCAACATGTTTATGTCATGTCAACATGTTGATGTTATGGCAACATGTTTATGTTATGTCAACATGTTTATGTCATGTCAACATGTTTATGTTATGGCAACATGTTTATGTTATGGCAACATGTTTATGTTATGTCAACATGTTTATGTTATGTCAACATGTTTATGTTATGTCAACATGTTTATGTTATGGCAACATGTTTATGTTATGTCAACATGTTTATGTTATGTCAACATGTTTATGTTATGTCAACATGTTGGTGTTGTGGAAGTGTTATGGCAACATGTTGATGTTATGTCAATATGTTGGTGTTGTGGCAACATGTTGTCGTTAAGATTTGTGTGTTTTATATTTTCAATCATAAGTCAGAGGTTTTCATTGCATTTTATTTTTAGATCTTTGATTTTCTCAACAATTACGTAATTGGTCAAGAACAGGCCAAGAAAGTTCTTTCAGTTGCTGTCTACAACCATTACAAGAGACTTAAAGTCAATATCCCCGAAGAAACTTCAACACAGACTTCTCAGAACCCGTCACAAAGACCTTCAGTCATAGCACCTCCTCCTATTTCAGCAAACCCTCCCAGAGGTTCGTGTTGTATTTTTAAATCTTTCTTACTTTTGTTATCAAGTGGACGTCTTTCTTTAAGTTTTCATTGACTTATGTTGGGTTTGATACAATGTTGCTCAATGATAATTTTTACGAAGTACGCAGCTTGTTTGCGCGAATGCGTAATCAAACTCGTTACCTTAATGACCCGTTACCCTCGTACCTGGGACAGGTTGCACGAAGCAAGGATAGCGTTATCCATTGTATAGCAATTTTTTCAAACGCTTAAAAAACTTCATAAAAAGGAAAAGTATAAGGTTTGAACTGAACAATCACCGAGATGAAATATTTCTTCTAAAGATTACAAAGTTTCTTTGTCGTAACGAAAATATAAACACCTTTTAAAAAATTTACCATCTAATTGATAACGCTATCCAAGCTTCGTGCAACCGACCCTGTTGTGTATTTACAATATGTAAGTAAAAGCAAAGTACCCAATACACTATCACTAACCCTAATCCTAATCCTAACCCTAACCTTAATCCTAACCCTAACCCAATACACTATCATAGGTACGTATTACACCGTACACATAAATAAAATCGCTCCAATGTAAACGGTGGAAAACAAGACAAGAAGTGGTTATTTAGACTATACCTTGACATAGGTTCTATTAAAAATATTTTCATTTGCTATGAGAATCCATGAATGTTCACCGCATGAAACACGAATCAAAATTAAGTGTTAGTTAATGGAGAAATGAAATAAACATCTGAAGCATTCGTCGTTGATTCAAATTACGATTCAAAAGACAGCGGGGTTTTTGGAAACCTTTCACTATCCTTGGATCTCTAGTTTAGCTTTTCTGGTGTGGTCTTGATAGAGCTTTCTCGCCGAGAGAAGTTTCCTGATGAAATATTTGAGACTAACGTTGCTGGTCTTGATAGAGCTTTCTCGCCAGCCACGAGAGGAAGTTTCCCGATGAAATATTCGAAACTAACTCTTCTAGCCACGAGAGGAAGTTTCCTGATGAAATATTTGAAACTAACGTTGCTGGTCTTGATAGAGCTTTGATATGAAATATTCGAAACTAACGTTTCACCAGTATTTTTTCAATCACATTTTTGATCGCAGAGTTTATGAACTTGAAGTATTATTTTCCGTCGACTGAGGAACGAAAAAGATGTAAAATGTTTTCTCGCACACCCTTGGGAGTCCGATTGTGAATCCGTGTGACGGGTGGTGTAGGTTATATTTAGCACATTTTGTTGTTGCATCCGCACAACTTGACTAGAGTAGGATGGAACACTATAGAGATATGTATATGATTAGTAACTAAGACTGTTGAGTTTATGCTGCTACTGTTAGGGGCAGGGCTGCCCAGCAAATGTAATGGTAGCTATATTAACTGTTTTTATGAATGTAATAAATGTCAAGCTGGTGGCGGATTGACTGCAGCAGCTCCCAGTTGTGTGAGAATATTATTTTTTAATGCTACGGTATAGATCTTCCTGCCAATGTCACACGGGATCTTTCACAAGAAATGAAAATCGAAGCATTGTGCATCAAAATTGTCCCAGGGATTGAAAATCGTGTATCGAAATTATCCCGGGGAATTTCCTCCGTGTAATTCTTCAAATGTTTGCAATATTGAATTTCTTGAAATAAACTCTGTTTATCTACGCTAAGAAGGTATTAGTACCTTTACGCTGTTTGATCTTCCCTTTTAGAACTTTTACAAATGGCCATCAATTTGCATCACAACTCACCGTTGGGTGCAAACAAAGTAGAGTCCACTCAAAAGACAGCGACGTCGGATTCGTTTGTACATGGCAGTGAAGCACTGGATAGCAAGAGCGATAAAGTAAAACTAGACAAGAGCAACATTCTCATGCTCGGACCAACCGGTTCAGGTAAAGTGATTCCTTTTTGATTTGTCTTTTTATATGCTTGTATTTGTACATAAAGACGCCCTTAGTGGAAATCAACTTCGGTTGACGAGGCCAGCGTCTTAAAATAAAGATATTCCATTCGTTCGTTCGTTCGTTCGTTCGTTCGTTCATTCGTTCATTCGTTCGTTCATTCCTTCATTCATTCGTTCATTCGTTCGTTCATTCTTTCATTCTTTCATTCATTCATTCATCATCTTGGACCAATCTGTTTTATGTGTTTATTTTGCTCAAGTTAACTGTCACTCTTGGATTTATTTAGGCAAAACCTTGCTAGCTCAGACCATTGCAAGATGTCTAGATGTGCCTTTTGCTATCTGTGACTGCACAACTCTAACACAGGCTGGATATGTTGGTGAAGACATCGAATCTGTTATCGCCAAACTTCTCCAGGAAGCTAATTATAACGTTGATAAAGCTCAACAAGGTGATTATCGAATTAACTTTTCATGATGATGGCCCTGGGTCTATTGAAAAGACGAAGTTGCTTCTTTCGATTATGTCTTATTGAGTCATGCACTTAGCGAGGACGAAACATAAGAAATCATTGTACTTGATCTCTTTATTCTTATGTCATAGTGACGATGGTACATAAGAAATCATTGTATTTGATCTCTTTATTCTTATGTCATAGTGACGATGGTGCATAAGAAATCGTTGTACTTGATCTCTTTATTCTCATGTCATAGTGACGATGGTACATAAGAAGTATACCACTTCATAATTGTCTCTATTTTTGACAGGTATCGTATTTTTGGATGAAGTGGACAAGATAAGCTCTGTTCCAGGATTTCATCAGCTTCGCGATGTTGGTGGAGAAGGCGTACAACAGGTTTTTAAAAACGGAATAGTGATATTGAATGATATTGTGGAACGACGATACGAAGCAATATATACCTAAAACGATCATTAAATTTTACGTACAGGGCCTGTTGAAGATCCTCGAAGGCACCACAGTGAACGTTCCCGAAAAAAACTCCCGCAAAATGCGCGGTGAGACTATAGCTGTCGATACGACGAACATCTTATTTATCGCTTCAGGAGCTTTTAATGGCCTCGATAAGATCGTGAGCAGAAGAAAACAAGATAAGGTGACACGATTATGAACAGACTTCTAAGTATTTCAAATATGTTTTTCAACGGCCGTCCTTGAATGCAAGATGATATATTTTTTAAGGGAATTCTTTTCTCGTAAAACAGAGACTTTGTCGTTGTGACAAATTTAAAAATTGTCTTAAACAGAGTAAATACCATGATGAATGGTCGAATACTAACGTAGTAGTTCTTAAAAGAACTGTTTAAGTCAGAAAATTAAACCAACATTTCTAAAAGAACTGTTTTTTAAGTAGTACTACTATGAGTAGTCTGCCGAAATGCATAATGTCTTTTTAGCTTAAAAACATTTATTTTAGAACTGTTGGTTTAGTGTTCTGGCTTAAGCAGTTCTTTTAGAATTGTTGGTTTAGTGTTCTGGCTTAAACAGTTCTTTTAAGAACTATTACGTTAGTATTTGACCATTCACCATGGTATTTACTCTGTTTAAGGCAATTTTTGAATTTTTTTTTTAAGTGCATATTTCTTGATACATTGTTTCTCGGTTGAAAAAGGCAACTGAAAATAAACCCTAAATTCTAACAAATTAAAAGACGAAACGATTTCTCTTTATTTTAGGTGATGGGATTTCAAATGCGGCCGGTGAATGATAAACATAAAAATGGTAGTAATACAGTTGATATTTTCAACTATAAGATCAGTACCGAAAGTGAAAGCGCCGAAAAAGACTCCCTGCTCAAAGATGTCGAAGCGGGTGATTTGATAAAGTTTGGCATGATTCCGGAATTCGTTGGACGCATGCCGATTACTGTTAGTCTCCAGTCTCTCACACAAGACATGCTTGTGAGGATACTACAAGAGCCAAGGAACGCTTTGGTTCCACAATTTCGCACGCTCTTCGATATGGACAAGGTCAGGTGTTTGCCTACAGGCTTCGGTTGCCTGCAAAAAAATAAGTGGTTATCAATTTGCATCTTCTCTTTGATTAGGTTGAGTTGGAGTTCACTCCGGATGCACTTGGACTGCTCGTCAAGCCTTGGAGAGAAACACCGGGGCCCGTGGTCTCAGATCTATTTTGGTAAAGTTGACATTGATTACGATACTTCAATATGTGTTTGCATCATACCGATCCACCTTTTGTGTCGCGTTGTCAATGATGCTTTAAAAAAATTGATTTATTGTTAACAGTTTTCAAAATGAACGTTGTAAGAAACTGCAACAACGAGAAACGTTTTAGTTCATATCTTATTCGACAGCTTGATGACATGTGTAGGGAATAAGCACGTTCTTAAAATGTCGAGTACATTGACAGGATTTGTCTTTAAAGCGACAATATACAGGGTGTATGGAAAAAGAAAACCTTTAGACATTGTTATAGTTTTGATGTCTATCTTAATTGTACAATATCGTCAGCTACGTGCATATATTACATATCTTTGTTTCGAGCACCAAATGTTTCTGCTCTTAGAAATTTGACATATATAACTGCAAAAATGTATAATAATGCACCAGTGAGATTCGCATATTAATCTGGGGCCAGTTGCACGAAGCTTGGATAGAGTTATCCATTGGATTGTAAAATTTTCAAACTTGTGTTTATATTTTCGTTACGACAAAGAAGTCTTGTAATCTTAGAAGCAATATTTTATTTCAGTTATTGCACAGCTCAAAAATTATATTTTTCCTTTTTAAGAAGTTTTTCAACCGTTCAAAAAAATTTGCTATACAGTTTTTTAGCGCTATCCAGGCTTCGTGCAACCGGCCCCAGTAATTGAAATTTTCAAAACAGATTGATTTGTATGGTCTACTTTTTTCGATAGTCCATGTAGAATACTTAAGGTATGGCCGTTAAAAGGTCTATAACTAGGGGGTGTATGCATGCATTCAATCCATAGAAAATAATGGATTTCAAAGAACTCATTAGGCATTCATGCATGTATGAATATGAGCCATCTACCCAATTATGAATCTCCTTGATTTAAACTATCGTTTGAATGATTCCTTCAGGAAAAGTTGTTGCTCGAGCCGATGTTTGACGTTCCAGAGTCTGAGATCAATCACGTTTGCATAAATGATGAAGTCGTAAAGGGAGAAAGAACCGCCATCTACAGGACATTGGAAAAAAATATCGAAGACGATAACGTAGCTGCTGTTGAGGACGACGCGGACTCGTACAAGAAAGATGCAACGTCTAGCGCTTGAATCTTTGGTTTATCTTTTTGGAATATGGTGTCCTACTTTGTGTCTGGGTCTTGTTGGGTTGCATTGCAATGAATGATAGGTTTTAAGTGAAAGTTTTTTTTAATTGCAAATTTTTATCCTACTCGTGTGTCGTTTTTTACCTCTCACAAATCACCAATGTTAAATTCGAACTATTAATTAAATGAATGAAAGTATTGAAGATATAATTTTCCGTATGTTTTGATGCTGTGCTGCATTTATTCTAATAAACGTCCTCCACCCGATGAATGCCATATTCCTACAAATCCCCCTACCCAATGCCCTGAGATTTTTTTGATTAGTTCCTCTCCAATAAACGCCTCTTTCTTATAAAAACCTCTCTTTTGTGATATACTTCCCGCGCTACATTGAAAATAAAACGTCAATGTAAACACTTTTCGACTCGCTTTGGAATTTTTTACTTTTTGTTTCAAATTTATATCGAACATTCTTTCCCCCTTTCAAACCGAATTTTTATATTAATGCCAGGGTGTTTGTTAGAGTAAATGCTGTATATAACATCGTACGAAAATTTGTACGCTGTGCGTACACAAGGGTAGCGTATATATCATTTTAAAACATAGGAACGTATGTAACCATGTCTAGCTAAAAATTGTTTCATCTTGTAAAAATATGAGTTGGTCATTAATTCATTTCTCCCGACTAAATGTCAAACTTTCGACTCATTTTTTTACGAACGAAGAATGCATGGGAAATCTTATCACGAAAAACGACTTGAATAACCGTGCTGGCTTCTTCCATGCCTGACATTTTGTCCTACTCTACCTGTAATCTATATACTATGTAAATTTGAATCGATTATGGGCGTGGAGATTGACGTTTTATGTTAAGTTTGGTAAAATTAAAAATGTTGTATTTAATGGTGTACACTTTTCGTTTCATCTGAAAGTTTGCTGTTGAAAAGAGCTTTGTACATGAAACCAAAGATTTTTGGTAAGACCACTGTTGCCCGACTGGTCTTCATCATTTTAACCATCTCGTGGAAAACAAGCTTGATAAAGTAGGTGAGAGGGGGATCATGCTGGGATCTTGGTGATATAAATTTTAAATAACAAAGCACAAAATGGCGCTCAACTATCCATGACGGGAATGCCATAACACAGAGCGACGTGGAACGAGAGGCTTTGCTATGAGAATGGATTGTATTTTCATTTTAACATGATTTCAAATCTGTTTAACTCCCATCCATGAACCTTAGCTAGAAGGACAGGTCTCAGTATGTCGAAATTCGTGCCGATAAACGAGAATGATTTCAGTTTGTTCGGGGCCGAACTTTCCGGCCACGAGTTTGAGTATTTTTGTAAGCATATGGGTGCTTTTAGACGTATGTTCGAAGAGGAGGTACGACTTATCTGTTGTTTCTTTGTATTGCCGCTTATTTCATACGGAAACAGTGTTTAAATGATTTAAATCTAGTGTTGTCAATGTTCGTCGGATCATGTGATTCGGTTTTTCCCCTTTTTCAAACTGAAACCAAAATAATAAAACTACTTCTTGCTTCCAGAATACGTCGTTGTTATTACTGATAACGTTGTGACACAATGCTTTATTCATACATTTCAGTCAAAACAACGAAGAAAGGGATTTGTGGCTGCATTCAGTGCACATTCCTATCAACACCTCGACATCAAAGCGGTTGTGTCCATGGTAAAATGCTCTTCATCAAATTAGTGAATTAATATGTGCTGCTTTCTCCCATCATCATTTTCTCTTCTTCCAGAGCGATCCAAAGAGAAAGTTCATTGAGCAATTTTGCAACCATGTGAATGATGCTTACATTAATGGTATGTGCTTCTTATAAAAATTTGTCGGCCATGAAAGACGACTGTTAAGCTATCACTAATATTTAAATGATCCAAATTCCCCTCTCATGGTTGAAGATCATCTCATTTGAGGTCATCTTTGTTGAGTTTTGTGTAAGAAACAGAAGCAAATGCTCCCCCCCTGGGTACTTTCCACCTTTTTGCATCCATCCCTTAAATCCATCCCTCTGACATCATCTCTTAAGGACTATGCCAATTTTGATGCATTTTTTTTTGCATCAGCGAAATTCAACACAGCCAAACAATTCATGCATGATGCCTACAATGTGGCAAGGAACAGACATATGATTCAATTTATGGACTCGCGTTCTTATGGTAATTGAGGTTTAATTTATCATTCATACTACTTGTCAAGGAAGTCTGATGCAGACATCATCCTTATCACAGGAAGTTGCTTGTGTTATCGCACAGGAAGTTGCTTGTGTTATTGCACAGGAAGTTGCTTGTGTTATCGCACAGGAAGTTGCTTGTGTTATCATACAGGAAGTTGCTTGTGTTATCGCACAGGAAGTTGCTTGTGTTATTGCACAGGAAGTTGCTTGTGTTATCGCACAGGAAGTTGCTTGTGTTATTGCACAGAAAGTTGCTTGTGTTATTGCACAGGAAGTTGCTTGTGTTATCGCACAGGAAGTTGTTTGTGTTATCACACAGGAAGTTGCTTGTGTTATCGCACAGGAAGTTGTTTGTGTTATCGCACAGGAAGTTGTTTGTGTTATCGCATAGCAATAAATCATACAAATCAATATTTTAATGGAATTAAAATAAAATTATAATAGAGAATTGTGATGTTTGCATTGATCATCTGTTAAGCCAGTATAAGCAAATTCATGCATTTACTTAAGCCCAGACAGACAACATTAAATTATTACTGTTTTTATATTCTAGCCAAAGATCCTTTTTTTCGCAAGGACACCAGGTATTGTGAAATTACTTTGTATTGTAGAGTTATTCTGTGAAACCCTACTACTGATATGATGCTGGGTTATTTGTCAGTATTATAGAGATGGTTATAAAGAATATGAATAAATCGTATGAATTTGCTGCCATTGTCTGTTGGGCAGGGTCTTGGCTCAACTCTAACTTTGGTCAATTTGAAGAATCTAGTTTAATCAATTTATATGTTTGTCTCTAAGGGATTCTTTCAGACGACTTTTTGGTGAACCTAACGAAGCAGGAACTTGTGTGAAGGTAGAAAAACAACATGTCTAAATGTTCATTGTGCATATCTAAATGAGAAAAAAAAAATTTTATGTCTATGAATATCTTTTGAACAGACGTTTTGCAACCGAGTCTTTTGTCTTCATTAAGTGTGATGTGAAATTGAAATTGGACTCTTTAACTCCACTTTTCATCATTCATGACTTGTTTTTCAACAATGATCCTTTATGTTTGTAAATTGACATCAGTAGAAATCTGATGTCAAAACTCAAGTCCTTGTGTAGTCCAGTCTAGTTTCTTGACCAGAAGAGGTGTTAAAACAACATCTTTGTCCAGTGGCTGCATCGTTTTTAAAATTGAGCGCATTCAAATTTTGTGGGGTGTGGGGGGTGGATTGTTGTGGGGATTGGGTGGAGCATTGTTGTGTGGGGTGGGGCATTGTCAATAATTGTATCGGGGGGGAGGCATTGGGAATATTACATTTCAAAACAAAGTAATCAGGCTAAACACGCATATATGAATATGTCCCTTCTCAATCATGCACGTTCTGACGTTCCTGCCAAATCTGGTTGTGAAAATGTATTCAAACTTGCTTTACATCACTAGGTTGTCTGTATTTTGCCGCTCTTTGTAAGGTTTGCCGGCTCAGTATGTCGTTATCTCAAGAGATGGCTGGATGTGGAGAAGACTTTGACGTCAGTGGCAACCGTGAGCGACACGAAAAGCAAAGCTGAAAAGAAGGCCATGAAAAGTAAATTGCGAAAGGGAAAAGCGCAGAGGGAACCATCGATAAGATCGCCTGCGGAAACAGAAATAAGAACCGAGAAAAAGAAGTCAGAAGAGCACTCTTCTTCTCGAAGTGAATCCACTTGCAACACAAAGGCGAATGGTCCAGATGGTGACTCTAAGGCAAACATCGACGCCACAATCGATGCTTTTAATCGTTTTGCCGACTTTTATTGCTATATGAAGAAACACGACCCGAAACGTCTCGAACCCCGTGATTGTAAACCCAATTGTCCTGGACAATATTGTGAAAAACATCATTGTCTCTTGTCTATTACCGACGATCTCCATGACAACCATTATATCGACCACGTTGACTTTGAGGAGTGTCAATTTCCGACTCTGGAGGATGGAAACGACTGTCTGTACGATGAACACAAAGCAATGGTTCAAGAAGAAAGGATATTGGAGGAAGACATGGACAAGTTAACAATGAAGTGCGATAGCATGAACTTGAAGTCTGCCCGCAACGAACTTGACGCGATAAACGTAATTCGCGTAAATAATACTGACAAAGAGAATGACGAAGGCCATAACTCTGACGATAAGATGCTCAATGGTCAAAATTTCATAGTCAAAACTGCAGAAGAAAATGCTTGCGATTGGGAAGATTCGGGAGTTGGACATGTCGTGAAAGACGATGGTAATGATTTCGAGTTTTGTTCGGACGTCATGTTAGAGGATCCGAATGTCCAGCAAGGTGCTGATGAATTACCTGATGGTGACATTTCTCGTCCAGAGTGTAATGAAGATGTTGATGATGACAAGGCAGATGTTCTTTCAGGTAGTGTGTCGTCTGGTGGATTTGATAATCTTGAGGATTATGAAATCCGAGGTGAAACCCCTGTGGTTGCAGTTAGTGGGGAGGAAAATTTTGAGGATTTTAAATTCGGTAACAAGCCCCTCTTGATTAAAGCTAGCGAAGAAGAAAATGGCGACGATTTCGACTTTGAGAGCAAAACCGCCGTTATTGTCGGTGATGTGGGAGAAAATTTCGAGAATTTTGAATTCAGTCAACAACACAGCGAGATTGTGGGTAGTGAATGTGAAAATCTCGAGAATTTTGATTTCGGAAGAAAAACTCCTAGTGAAGGAGAAATTCCCCAGGATTCTCAATTTCACGATGCGCCTCCCCGAGTGGAAAGCCTCAAAATGGAAACATACGAGGATTCTGTGATTAATGATAATAAATCTCAAATTGAGAAGGAAAGTATGGAAGGAGAATATCACCTTAGTAACGAATCGGGAAATGAACCCGTGGAGGTTGAATACATCATGGATAGAAAGGATCATATGAGAGCGCGACATGGATACGGCATGAAGGACAAGTACATCGAAAATGAATTGTTCACCAGTGATGACTCTGATGATGTCGATCACGTTGACGATGAACGGTTCTTGAGAGAAAGTTTACCCGAAATGCATCTGTGCGAACCGCATCCGAACGAGCAGTATGAACGGTTGACGACAACATCGAGGGTGATTAGAAAAAAGAGGAATGGGGACAAGATTCGCAAGTGTTCATTTTGCAGGAGACCGGAGAACGAAGGCGAAAAATTCAAGAAATGTCAAAAGTAAGATGACGAATTTCGATTATTTTCTGTGTGTTCATTTACAAGAAGAAGCATTTGTATTCATAAACAAAAAAATAGAGATTTTTTCATTTCACTTTGTTAGTGATTCGAAGTTTGAACTGCTTGATAGTTGAAACATCATTTCGTTGAATTACACTCAACCTAACTGCCTCAAAATGTTTATTTATGCATAAATTTCATCCAATGTTCATTGGAGTTGGTATTTTAGCTAAGGTGAAAAAAACTGTATCCTATTTTTGTTAAGATGCAAAGGAAAAGGCACCAAATTTTACTGCAGTCGAGAATGCCAAAGTAAGTATAAACATTACATGTTTGTAAATTTAGATCGCCCTCCTGAGATGGCGTGTTGCTGTTGATAGATGTTTTAACAACATTAGTAGCAATTGTGTTCAGTGTCACGACTACCCCTAAGGATGTTGCAACGTCCATCAACATAAACCACAACAGTTCTCGGGATTCCAAGCTAACCGAGACGAACTACATCCATAAATATTTGTCGATACTCCTGGGTTTGACCATTCCCTTTAAGTAAACATGTTGAACGATGAAATGGCGAGCAACGATGACCAAGGAACACTGTTTCATTTTTGAAAGTGTAAAGATTGCTGGGATTCGTTTTTGATTTTACTTTCCCCTGTTGTTCGCCTTCATATTCTATATGTTTTTGGGTGTTACAAAGTTTTTGCATATTGCAATCGTGTCATTTACAGAAACTGAGCATTTGATCGTGAAATGTTTCTTAAACATTTTGTAAACAGTAAATGGGCCGTTTTGATACTCCATCGTTTTTTAGTGAAGAACTAAACTTAGAAAACCAGCGCTTGCTTATTCTCTTTGAGTTCGACAACGACGTTGATAAATGTTCATTTGGTAATCTATCATTGTCTTCGATATGATTTTTTCTTCTAGAGAAAGATTGGCGAGTACATCGTGTGAAGCACGCAATAACATAGTCCTTGATATAACGACAAGCTGTGTTTTTATTCTCAATATTTATTAAAATGTACATATTGAAGGTATTTATGTAAACTTTGGCATCACCTCCACACGTATGTACGTACACAGGCTATCAAAAAAATCCTATTCGGTTTTTATATGGTCGTATCGGATTAGATAGTGATGATGATCATATAATCCTAAGCTTGATTAATCTAATAGGTGGATTGCATGTTACGTCATGGCCGCCATGTTGGCGGTCAAATACAAAAGAATATTTTATTAATGCTATTGTCGGCTCCAGCAGTCGTGGGCGAGCTACGTTGTTCGATAATTCCCTGGAGTTTGGCTGAAATCCAAGATTAGACATCACGTCCAACCGATGCAAAGCTATGACTGAAGCAAGAGGAGTTATTGAATGTAATGTTATTTTTTTGTCGTGTGACTTTCGTCGAATGTTTTGGTACTTTGTTCCAATGCTGCTCCAGGTGTGAAAGCATTTTTGCTGGAGAGCAGTTCTTTTTTGACTGCCTGTATACGAACGCTAAAAAAGCTGTGCATGTGTCCGTACCTGGAAAATAAGCTGTATTTAGCATTGAATTATCTATAAATATTCTGTAAGTAGTAATAACGTGTTTCATTAGCTTTCAAAATGTTAGCCAACTCTACTAATTAGTTCAATTAGGTCAATTGTTGTAAAATGAAATTTTTACGTACGCGACTTTAATCCTCTTCTTTTCATGGATCGCCGTGCGTCACTAGTGGTTTTTGTAAAGGGTCGTTATACAGGGCAGGTCAAAGAATGTAACTTTTATTACTCATTTTCAAATTTCAATACCTATATGATCACAATGCTAATCTCACAAGAGCATTACTTAGCATGTTTTGCTGCTAGAAGATATGCTCTCGGCAGCAGAAAAGAACATATGCTCTCGGTAACAGAAAAGAAGATATGCTCTCGGCAGCAGAAAAGAAGATATGCTCTCGGCAGCAGAAAAGCTTTTGTTCTCGAAACAAAGACATGCACGTAGCTGACAATACTTTATTCACCCGCGGCTTAGCGTAGTGACAGGCGTTGAAATCAAAACAATCCGTCAGTTTCTCAAGTTCTCAAACATTACTATAAAACAATCATGTGGAACAAAATGCGGTTAATAAGATCTGTGGGTAAAGATAAAATTAACTTTAACTTTTTTTCGACTTATCAACTACGAGGTGTCATGTTAAAAAGTTGTCTTGTATTTACCAGATGAAGATCACGGAGAGGCGACAAATATACGAAGTATTCGAAAGTTTTGTGGTTGTGTAAAGCAATGTAAATTTGCTGCTTTAAATGGAATGGACGATGATTGAAGCTAATTTTCTGCTCGTTGCCGAAATGCGTGTCATTTGATTGCAGATCTAATAAATCGTGTTGATGAACAGTCAAGAACGTCAACATCTGTGAATGTAACTGAACAAGAAATGGAATCTATGACCTTGAAAAACTTGTTGAAAAATGTGCTCACTAAGAGCAGCTAAAGTCAATGGTTATTTTGATGGTTCCAGATGACAACAAATCATCGAAGTATATTCCTGCCAAGTGTAAACAGCAATTTCTAACTGAGCAAGAGAGAAATTTGAGAAAGCAAAGATGAAGAAAGATCTTGTATTTTGCCAACTTCTCGGTGATGGAAGATAATCTGGACATAAACTGACCAACAGCCAGACGAAAAATTTACGATATATTTGTTAAAAATTAAGGTCGATGACAGACCACGCAATAAGTAATGTTTGAAAGCTATTTCCAACGAAAACTGCACCCTATAATTGAAAGTTCTTTTGAATTTATCACGTCGAGTGCCGGGGTTATGTTTATACACAGTGCCATCTTATAACAACCAATTTTTTCCACAGAGTATTTAAAAAAAGAATATTGGTGTAACAAAATAAACAGCAATGGAAAAACCAAGTCATTTAGTCATATACTGGTATACTTGAGCACTTCTCCAGTTTTAATTTGATCATGACTTTAATCACCTCATAGGAAAGAAACCGACCAAACTGATGACATCCACAAAATATGCTCCTTCTATTCAGCTCGCTCATCAAAATCGTTCGAGTAACCGAGGTGAACAAGAAAATACCAGTGCTATTTGGAAAAGACCGAACTGTTGACATCCTTTGAAGATGCTTCGCCCACTCAGTCCTTTCGAAAAAAGCTATCAGCCTTAACCACACCAATCATTAAATGTACACAGTCTTTATATTCAACATTAGAAATCGTTCAAACAACTATTGATGGCAACTGCTGAAAGAAATCTGAGCAGGACTGAAACCGTTTTAAGATATGTCATATGGACGTACTTTTTTCGATATCATGAGCGAAAATAGATACCGTGGCTACAAATTATATTAATGTATTGCTGTTGTGTAACAAAACTGACGACAAACGATTCTCTCTGGCAAATAAATGCGTTTTGATGTATCTCTAATGTTCTTCTAAAAATGTCAATAGTTTAAAAGTTGATGATAGGAATTAAATATTTTTTTAGTACTTTAATTAATACACTATAGTAAAAAGACTAAACTTACCACCTTTCTCCAACTCACTCACTGGTAGAGTGGGTATGTGGAGGTTTCTCAGGTTGTGGTGTGAGGTTCGAATCTATCGAGGGTCAGTCAGTTGTTGTTGGGCTTGGTGTGTTGAGTATAAGACTTGCAATGAATGAGAACCTAGAATGTCAAGAGCACAGTAAGGGAAGATGATAGTGTACACGAGGTGTACAAATAGCAATTCTATTGTTGATTTTTCGAAAATGGAATGCGACACTTAGTATATTTTCAGAGAAAAAAAAAAGAAAAGGGGATCTGTTGCAAAAATTTTGCCCTAAAAAAACTAAGTCTTTTGATCAAATTTTTCTATGACTTCCCGAAGGAAGTCATTTTTTAATAGTCAGGAAACAGAGGGCAAACCGAACGCCCTTTCACATCCCCTCCTAACCTCAACCTTGCACACAATCCTCAATCTACAACCCGAACTGACGACGACACCGGGACGAACCAAGGACCTCGTGCATTGGAGGTCAGACAGAGCCTGTCAAGCCAGAAGCTCAACAACGAATACTAACAGTTTCTTGGCATATTTGCCCATTTTTTAAACTTTGAAGTAGAAATATACAATATACAAGGTGGTCTTGAACCTTAGAAGGTGCAACTACATTAGCCATGACTTTACCCTTAGTTATTTACGTATGATTGAACTTTAAAAAGCTAAAGAGAACGAAGTGGTCTTGAACACGAGGAGTGATCACCAAATCGTCATCTGTACCACACAGCCAAGCGAGCGAGATGGAATGCCAACGAAAACATTTCAAGTGTTTCGATAGAATAGCGTTTATTGCCTTTCATTACAGAAGGCTTTAGTTTATAAGGTGTTCAGAAAATGCCTTCGACGGCATCATAGTAATATTAGAACTTTAATGACAAGGGCTTGCTAATTGCACTCTAAGCAATAAATGTTTTTTTACCAAGAAGAAAGAAGAAGAATAAAGTATGACTAATGTCATCCATTGACATGTGGTGAATTGGCGTCATGACGCGCATGTCCTTAATCAAATTCGTTCATTTAAAAATGTTGTGAAAAAGCCATTTTCATCGTTATTTTTCCTCACCTTTCCCGTCGTCAATTTTAATGATCGCCATTTCAAACCTCTATCTTTCTATCTGCCTTCATTTCATTGTGTTGCCTTGTGTTGACATTCTTGTCTACTTTTATGTCTACCTTTATGTCTGCATTTATGTCGACCTTCTTGTCTACCATTGCTCGACTTTCTTAATTGTCTACTTTAGTGTGTTTAACCTTTCGTAGGACAAAGTCCTCATTTTGTTGAACACGACAATTGAAAAATTAGTGATTTCATGGACGAAAGTAGTCAATGTAATCGAAGTAATTTAATGAAGTCAATGTCGTGCATTGTTGTATGGTGGTGAATCAGGCAATGATCTTGTATGTGTGTCTTGTTGGTAACTTTTTTCACTGTTAGTAGTCGTTTTAAAAAGTCGTCATTTCCTAGGAGTTGTCTTTTCAATATTTGTCTCGATCTTTCCGTCTAAATATTAGTGATTTCATAGTCAAATGTAGTCGATGTAATCGAATGTAGTAGTCGTCTTTTCAACATTTGTGTCAACTTTCTTGTCTTACATTTTCATAGGAGACGACAAGTCTTCATTTTATACGGGAGAACATATGAAAAAGTTGTCGTTGCATAGAAGACGATATCATCAAAAGACATCATTTCATAAGTCTACATGTCCTTGTTTGGAATTATTAAACATGTCGGCGCACCAACACCAACGGTCAAAAAGATATGATGCATTGACTACTTTCGACCACGAAGTCGCTAATTTTTTAAATGCTGTGTTTGAAAAAATGAGGAGTTTGTCCTATGAAAAGGTAAACATAACGGTGGCCAAGAAAGTAGACACAAAGGTAGACAGGAAGGCAGACACAAAGGTAGACATAATGGTAAACATAACGGTAGACAGGAAGGTCGACACAAAGGTAGACAAGGAAATAAAGGTAGATAAAAGGATAGAGGTTTAAAATGGCGATTATTAATAATGACGACGGAAAAAGTGAGGAAAAATAACGATGAAAATGGCTTTTTCACAACATTTTTAAATGAACGAATTTGATTAAGGACATGCGCGTCATGACGCCAATTCACCACATGTCAATGGATGACATTAGTCATACTTTATTCTTCTTCTTTCTTCTTGTTAAAAAACATTTATTGCTTCGAGTTTAATTAGCAAGCCCTTGTCTTTAAAGTTCTAATATCGCTATGATGCCGTCGAAGGCATTTTCTAAACACCTTATAAACTAAAGCCTTATGTAATGAAAGGCAATAAATGTTATTCTATCGAAACACTTGAAATGTTTTCGTTGGCATTCCGTCTCGCTCGCTTGGCTGTGTGGTACAAATGAAGGTTTGGTGATCACTGCTCGTGTTCAAAACCACCTCGTTCTCTTTAGCTTTTTAAAGTTCAATCATACGTAAATAACTAAGGTAAAGTCATGGCTAATGTAGTTGCACTATCTAAGGTTCAAGACCACCTTGTGTATTATGTATTTCTACTTTAAAGTTAAAAAAATGGGCAAATATGCCAAGAAACTGTTAGTATTCGTTGTTGAGCTTCTGGCTTGACAGGCTCTGTCTGACCTCCAATGCACGAGGTCCTTGGTTCGTCCCGGTGTCGTCGTCAGTTCGGGTTGAAGATTGAGGATTGAGTGCAAGGTTGAGGTTAGGAGGGGATGTGAAAGGGCGTTCGGTTTGCCCTCTGTTTCCTGACTATTAAAAAATGACTTCCTTCGGGAAGTCATAGAAAAATTTGATCAAAAGACTTAGTTTTTTTAGGGCAAAATTTTTGCAACAGATCCCCTTTTCTTTTTTTTTTCTCTGAAAATATACTAAGTGTCGCATTCCATTCTCGAAAAATCAACAATAGAATTGCTATTTGTACACCTCGTGTACACTATCATCTGCCCTTGCTGTGCTCTTGACATTCTAGGTTCTCGTTCATTGCAAGTCTTATACTCAACACACCAAGCCCAACAACAACTGACTGACCCTCGATAGATTCGAACCTCACACCACAACCTGAGAAACCTCCACATACCCACTCGACCAGTGAGTGAGATGGAGAAGGGTGGTAAGTTTAGTCTTTTTACTATAGTGTATTAATTAAAGTAATAAAAAAACATAATTCCTAACATCAACTTTTAAAACATTGACATTTTTAGAAGAACATTAGAGATACATCAAAACGCATTTATTTGCCAGAGAGATTCATTTGTCGTCAGTTTTGTTACACAACAGCAATGCATTAATATAATTTATAGCCAAGGTATCTATTTTCGCTCATGATATCGAAAAAAGTAAGTCCACATAACATATTTTAAAACCGTTTCAGTCCTGTTCAGATTTCCTTTAGCAGTTGCCATCAAATTTCTTGTTGCCTTTTGGACATTTCAAAGATGTTGAATATAAACACTGGGTACATTTCATGATTGGTGTGATTAAGGCTGATAGCTTTTTTCGAAAGGACTGAGTGGGCGAAGAATCTTCACACGGATGTCAACAGTTTGGTCGCTGCTTCTATATGAGCTGATGCACCATAGCATTATTAGGTGTTGGCTTCATCGTTTGGATTGTAAGCTGTATTATTTCGGAATGCTGTAAATATTTCACGAGTCATGCCAAACTATAACCAAAGACTACATTTTTTCCTATTCTACATAGCGAATGTCACGGTAGCTTTTATCCTCTCTTTTTGTCCATAACCTGTCGCCGTTATGAATGTGAATAAAACCTTTATGTGAATGTTATGCAATCACTTATCTCTAAATACTGGAAGAAATTAGCTGTTATAGGATGCCATTGTGCCTAATCGCAACAGTATTCTACAATATCTGTTGTGTTCCACTTGCATACGATAAGGTAGTTTGATTACCGTCTTTCAAATCCTTAGACATGGTGCAGTATATCCACAGAAAAATAGCCTTTGCTGATCAACGTTGTTGTAAATATCCATTGGTTGCTTTGGACGTTAACGTTCAGTTTACATCAAGAATTGCTTCTAGAAATGACTTGGTCTTTCCTCTCCACGTGGTCTCTCAACAACTGTGTAATTTCTCACAAATTTCGATGAATTATCTGTCTTGCTACTCCAAGGTTCATGCCCAAATTATCTGCTATTACCGAGTAGTCTTCGAAACACTATTAACCAATCTTTTCCTTTCTTCTTGTGTTATTCGATTTCTCACTTGCATTTATGCATATCGTTCTTTTCATTCACATATGTACTGTATGTTGACTGGGTTTATATGTTCTGTACTTTTATGTAACTATGACCGTGCACAGATAATCCTATATGGGGCATTTTCTGCCCCATATGGGATTATGATAATTTCTTTATGATTATGATAAGTGTTTATGATAATTTCTTGCAGTGATGTTTAAATGATTTTTCACTTAGCGCCGTGGTGAAAAATTGAATGGTTGATATAAGTTGATGTATTGCCCATTGTTTTTCTCTTATCAAAGTAAATGATAAGGTGTTCTTTTTAAAATCTCTTAGACAATCACCATTGATCAGCGCTTTTGTTCTTCATTGAATGATATTGACGTATGTAACAATGCGTCTGTAATTTGAATTACGTGAAAAAATGATTGACTTTGATGTTTGAAAATGCAAATACGAGACAGGAAAAGACAAGAATGATAATACAAACAATTGTATCATCATTCTTGTCTCTTTTCACTTGTCCCAAATCCCACTCGACGAATGCTTGAATTTGCATAAAAACTAGTCCATAGAGTAAATTTATCGACATTTGATCATAAATTTCTGTGTTAAACAAAGTAAAAGTGAAAGCTCATGCACAACAAGTCGTTGGAATAAATGACTCTGCATTATAAAATCACTCAAAAGTTGAACTATTTTTAGAATTATTCAAGGACAATCATCCTGTTATATTTACGTTTGTAAAATAATTGATTTCCTATGAGAAAATTATGAAAATTCAGATTCTTTAGACTGCTGAAAACGGATATTTTCAAATTAGTTATCCTTATCGTCATTTCAATGGAGTCGTCTTTTCAAAGCTCTTTTCAACTATTTTTGTCTACCTGAGTGTCTACCTTTATGTCTACATTTATGTCTACCGTTGTGTCTACCTTTATGTTTAACTTTTTGTCCGTCTTTGTGTCTTTTTTTTGTCCAAATTTGTGTCTGCGTTTTTGTCCAACGTTTTGTCCAACTTTGGTCTACCTTTGTGTCTTCCTTTATGTCTATCTTTATGTCTATCTTTTTGTCTACCTTTATTCTACGTTACTCTCAACCTTTTTGTATACAACTAAAGTTTACTTTTGTGTGTCTACCTTTATGTCTACCTTGTAGTTTATATTTCTTATAGAAAAAGATAGACAGTAATAAAATACAAAAAATGTTGTATTAAAAAATATTTTTATGTACGTCTGCTGGTAGTCCACTTCATTTTTTTAAACTGCTTTTCTTACCAATGATGAAACACTATCTAACAGTTGACACTCAAGTACAGGCACTTAGATACGGCCGTGAAACACACACGAGGAATAAAACTTCTATGAACTCTCGAAAGTGCTTTTTTTGCTCCCATAAACACACTCTGATCATGTTAAATAAAGCACTTCTTGATGAAACGAGCGTAACTCCGACGTAGAAAACGCATTTTGTATATCACAGATGTTGAAGTTTCTCTCAAGTTTTCATCTAAAGTTCCGTGGACTTCATTCCAAGAAAATGATCGTTCGAACGACGATTTTTATAGCGTGAGCTCTGTTCATCCATGTCGTTGCTTTTTCTCGCGTGCTGTAAGAAAATATTGAAATAGCTCAACACCGACAGTTTATAAAATAGTTTTAACATTTATATAGCGATGAAATTATGAATTCAGAAAGCACAAAATCCTGTGCTGTGTCTTTCCGCAGCATGCTGTGTAAATTTCGAGATGTTAAGCACAACCGAAGGGCGGAGACAAGCTTCGTTATAACTAATACATCCAATTTAGAAAAAGAACCAAGGATAATAGCAGTAATTTAACACAGCGCGATTTTCCTAACCTCATAATCGTCTAGCCTGCTCTTGTATCCACCTCTACTTCGATGATTGATGTAATGAGACTCGTCACGAGTCCCTCCCCGTTGGTTCGAGTAACGATGCGTAGCCTGGACATCAGTTGGCATGCCCGTTTCAGGTCCTAACTCCAACAACACCTTAAAGTTGAGTTTATTATTCGCAGACTCCGATCTAACTTTGTACAAGGAATCGTGTGGCAAATGCGATCCCGAATAACGATGCGTGTGCGCATGATCCTCACGAACACGCGCGACTGACACGGAGGATTTCTGAACAGGAACGAGAGCTGGACTGAGAAGGCTATAAAAATTGAGAATTTCTTCAGTAAACTGTAGGGCAAGGAAATTGCTTCGTTTGATTGTTGGTTATAAGTCATGTGTGTTTTTACTACAATGTAAAGTAATATAAATTGTAACAGCATTTCATCATGGCATGACCTTATTTCGGACGACTAGCTATTAGAACATGCTACATACTTTTGCTTGAAATTAACAGAGAGCAGAAAACTTTCAAATTCAACTATGTACACGACATTGATTAATATGCCCAATTGAAGCGACTAAGAGATGGTCAGTGATGGCATAATTCTTAGTGAAACAAAACTTACATATCTGGCTCGGATTTATAAATATTTTGCGTCCTCTGTCGTGTCCTGACGTCTTCGTAAGATCTTCCTTGCCTAAACGACAAAAAAATACAGATAAAAACGACAGTGAATGGTTGCTTTCTCAACTTTATAAAAAATAAACTTCAATCGACGAAGAACAACAACGAACCTCTCTCTTGTCGCGCCAGGAATATTCTGAGTACTATCCACCCATTGTGCGGTGGGATCGTAGGGAACTTCAGGGTTCACAGGGTGATAACCTCGAATTCTTGTTCTTGGATTCTCTACGTTACTTACTCCCTCGGTTTCAGTCCCACTCGCATCGCCAGCTGAGGCATATCCTCGATTGTGACGACGACGTCGATGCCTTAAATGATACAAAGTAGAAACCATGTTACACACGGTCAAAACCATGTTACACACGGTCAAAACCACGTTACACACGGTCAAAACCACGTTACACACGGTCAAAACCACGTTACACGGTCAAAACCATGTTACACACGGTCAAAACCACGTTACACACGGTCAAAACCATGTTACACACGGTCAAAACCACGTTACACACGGTCAAAACCATGTTACACACGGTCAAAACCATGTTACACACGGTCAAAACCATGTTACACACGGTCAAAACCACGTCGAAATCCCATTCAAATAAGTTAATTAATGTAGCGCATTGACTTGTGAGATAAGATTGCGTTTTTATTTGCGATGCGCAGTGATTGTCTTTGGGACGAATGATGAAAAGGGAAATTAGCTTCGAAGAAGTATCAAAAAGTTCACGATGTACTTAGTTCTTGTACATCTGACATTTTCATTGTACAGGATAAAGTTAATTGTCAATATTTTAAAATGGATTCGAACCTCCTCCTCCGAACATCAGCCTCGTCATCTGACACATAGTTTCGTCCACCCCTTCTAAAAAAGAAAATGTTTAGAAAAAAAAGGAACGCGTTTATTAAGAAATAAGAGATGTTTACTCTGTTTACACAGGCCTATACAAACCGAGGAGCCCTTTGAGAGAACTCTAGAGCAAATCATTGCAATCAGGCTGCACCTGCTCGAGAGTTCTCCCAAAGGTCTCCTCGGTTTGCATAAGCCAGTGCAAACACGAAAAACATTTTTTATTTCTTAAATAAAACGTATTTCCTCCAAAACGTATTCATGATCGATTTGCAAATTCTATTTGACTGATTGATTATTTTGATTGACTTGATTGGTTGAGCTCAGATGTATTTTGCACAGGCTAATGCAAACACAGCTCTAGACCAATCACCGCACTTGTTTTATTGCTTTTATTTTATAATTCATAATGATCCATGGAACCTTCGACGGCCACTTTCAGTATCGCTTCCACTTAGATAACCAGGACGTCTGCCAGGTCTACAGTAAAAGAAGCACTATGAGATGATCTACATACATATATCTTTACAGTGGGATATTAAATGGATACATGTGGGATGTGTTGGAGCCATGTTGAATGTGGAGGGCATTTTAGATAGATGTACAATATGGTGGATAAGTATGCACATGAGAAATATGGTATCACTAAATCAGTTCCCAATCCAAGATAGGTCAAAATGAATTTGATGTTTATGAATTAAACACTACCATGTACTACAAAATAACAACAACTTACTTTGGAAATTTTGCCAATTGATTTCTGCCATTCTGAGTTCGATCGCCATTCGTGTAGAGTCCACTAGAGAATTTAAGTAAAATCATCATCAAACAGACATTAAATGTGTGATGAAAACAAATAATCAAAACTAAAAACAGTCTAGCGTTTCTCATCAAATAATAACCCAAACACTTCGAAGGAGTTAAACAAGTCCCGAACTCTCGAGGCTATGAACAATATGGAGCTAAAATCACCTTGATCTGGCTGTTCCGTTCATCTTTCCTTCACCACTGGACTGAGACCTTAGAAAAAACGCAAATCATCATCAGAAGTCTGGAAACGAATTTTAAAAGAGCTCAACTTAACGCGGGTACACAAATAAATTATGTGGACGTCAGCCATTCGCTACTTTCTTCTGCGCATGTCAAGCTAGCAAGAGCAAATCAGTAAACACTGAACTACTACTAACCATCTAATATTTCCGTTCGCAGCGTGCACAGGAGCGGACACGTTTGTTCCCGATGGAGATTTTCGTCCTAAGATGCTTGGTGTTGCTTGAAAAAAAATTAAACAACGACAGAGGTATAAGATTGTGGTATTCGACAAAATCAGGACAGCAGTCAGCGGTCATCCTAAGAAAAACTTAAACTGGCCTGGCTCTGAATCCAACATCATCCGTTAAGGGGGGATCCGGGGAATGATGGCTCGGAAGATTTATGGAATTCAGGTCCATGAAATTATTTCTCAACACTTCCCGCATTATGAGGACACAATGTGTGAAAGAAAGTTTGCAAAAAAAATCAACAAAGAAGACAAAACAAAACTCGAAATTCGTGGATTTCATATTTTGTGTGAAAGACTAAACAATGGAAAGTCCTAATTGCTATCGTTATATTTAAACATCGAGGCTTTAAATTTACCGTGTTCTTTACTACACACGTTACATATGCAACACGATAAATATTTAAAGTTTCAACAGTTTCACATTAGGGTAGGGTAGTACAAAAACATATTTTCTCAAAAACCTAACTTTCAAAACTCCCTAATTTTAGAAAATGAGAGATCTTAGGATTACCCCCCCCCTCTCTCAGGGTCAGCGGTTATAGTATGGCAGAAATCCCAGAGATATTTTGTCACCTTTTCGTTTTTCTTGAAAGCTGCGTCTTGGATACTTCTTACTGGCCATCCTAGGGAAAATTATGACAAACGTCATCCAACGCTTCCATTGTGCTCAGGAATGCATATAAAACAATACAACAGCCAGCTAAATATACAAAATATACCTAATTACTTCCGGTTGAAGACGTTTTCTTCCGAAACCCTCTCTGAGAGCCTCGTTCTGAGTTCGACCACTGTAGCGATGCTTCGATCCGGGACGTAAGAAGTTTTGAGGCGTTCGGCAGCCGCTCGAGCTCTTCTCTAACCTGGACAATCATTGAAGATTTTGTAGGGACTGCACGTAATCGACTTGAAATTTTTTTATAATGTACAATAGATCAATGGTGATAGTAATGCCGAGGTAGGCTGACTCTTCCAGTTTTGTTATACGGTCTGTGATAAACTCGTGAATAGCTATAGCAGTTTATTATATTTCGATTGTATTAATTAAGCTGAAGCATTATATGTCAAAGATCGCAATAAGAAACTGGATGTATTGAACTACAAAGAGACTTCTTAGGTACAGGTAATGTGAATGACCTACCTAAAGAATGCATGATGTTCAATGCAATTTATCCACAAGTGTTTGCAGGAAGATTTTCTCGGGAGTACAAACGTATAGCTGTCCTTTTTCTACTCGAAATAATAACAATTCATGCTCAGATAACACGACACAAGTAAGAGATGATGTTGAGCAGTTGAAGTGACAACGATAGTAATATTTCTACAAACTGCTTTCGTTTATTCTAACTAAATCATGAACGGAAAAATCACAATCTCACTCACGTTTTCCCCAAACAGCAAGATAGAATTTCTTTCCTTTAAAATACAATCTCGATATGGTTGACCTTAAAGAAAATTACACATCCTCTTTCATCAACGATTTGTTTTCAAGAAAAGTTATCACAAAATATAACACTTTTAAACGAGCAAACCCACCAAGGATAGTTTCCAATGATATTCCCTCGCTTCTTTACTAAAAGTCCAGAAGGTTTGATGCCAAACTCGTAGTCAACACCATCCTCTCCCTAAAAACCATCGTTCACATAGCCATGCAAATGCTTCATTCACAAAGTGCAACTCAGTGTCCAAATGCTTCAACAGCTTCATCTTTCGCTTGCCATTCTTACCTTAACGTGATGCATATCGGCACCATATAAATCTAACCATTTGGCTTTGTCTAAAAACTCCATCTCGCAGTCTGCTGGCACCATGTTCCTAATAGTTACAAAAAGACTATGTGTATCTTATGTACCTCAATGCACTCAATGTACCTTGGCGTCTTAAAAAGTACATAAAAAAATTCAGAGGAAGGATAAAATCGTGAACTATTTCATTTCTTGGCCTCAAGAGTATAGTTGGGTTGAATTTTACACCACGGTCGCCATATTGGTTGAATTTAAGAAGGGATTTTTTCGTTTATTATCAAAACTTCAAACAACATGGCGAAAATCTCTTTGACTTTGACTCTTTGGGAAATGGTTGCAAGTCACGAATAACTTATAGCTTATTTTACCAATGCATTGCATGAACAAATCTTTTATTTTTTTTTATGGCAAGATTAAATTCTTAGTTGAGTTAACAGAGCTTCAAACAGTAGAGATCATTGTATTTACCTTAAAGTCTCGTGGATTTTCTCAGCCTGTTCCTCCATTTCTCCGACTAATTTGAAACAAAAAGAATAAACATCCTTCGTTCACGCGATGAAAATTATACCAAAGTTGAGGAGGATGTATGAAATAACTTGTAACAACATGCAATAACCACTAAATTGCGGTAGAAACAACTGCAACAACTTGCAAAAAAACAATAAGCTGAAACAACTTCCATCAACTTGCGATGGAAATGAGAAAACAGCAGGTACTATTGGTTTCATCAATTTCTAATTCACGCTTTTTATAAAATTTCCACACGAGCAAATACTTTTAACGCAAACTTCAATTGAAGATAGCCCATACCTGATTTGGTAAAAACCGAAATTCCGAAGCATAACCTAAAGTATGACGTTTTGGGTCAAAATCACCAAGTTCGGCTGCAACAGAAAAAACCCAGTTGAGTCATCTATGAACGATAACTTTATATAAAACCAAAAGCAAACCTTGGAGAATGTAAGAGAACAATCTCGTGGCGACTGTAAACGAACAATGAAGTCTGAAAATACACGAAGAACGGCAAGCAATTAAGTCTGAAAAAAGAACAATTATGTCTGAAAAGACGAGCAATGCAGTCTGGAAAACGAACAGAGAACTAGACATATTGAATGGAGAAGGTAAAACGCGCGAATAACACATGAATAACACGTGAATTTTTCGCCCTGCATAAACCTCTCGTGTAATTTTTGGAATAAAAACCTTGCTACAAACCTTGACTGTAAAATATCTCGTTTCAATTGTTGGAAGAACAAGTATCTATTGTCGAAGAAAATAATTTTAGTTTTGTGGAACTATTTGCCAGACAAGGCATTACGGGTTGTGAATGGAATGCATTCAAAAACATCCACGAATATTCTTTGATCCATTCAAGATACATCATTATACCTCGTTATCTCTTCTTGTAACTTGCAAGGATCCGAAGAATAGAACCTCACGCTCAGGTAAAATACTGAAACGTCTGGAAAAAAGCGAATGGTTTATGTTAACAAGAAACTGTCAGTCAAGTGACTCAACATAGAGATTGAATAAAAAAGACGAAATATTAATCTTGCTATTTATACAAAACCCAACTTCAAAAAAACGATGTTCATTTCTGAAAATAAGTATAACCAACAAACGTTATAAATGGCAACGAAAGCAACTTGAACTAACTTCGATTTTGCTTTATTATCGATTTCTCCGGATCCAACCATCGCTGTGAAATAAACGAGTCGAATCAGTCAAATGAATCAATTAAATGAATCAGTGGTTTGGCTAAATGGAGCTGGGGAGAGGGGTGCAATAGTAGTTTGTTTAACAAAGACACGTTACCCCCACCCCACCCCCCGACCTTCAAATACTTACAGCCTCTTCGCAATGATCCATGAAGCGAAGTCCAAAGTAATCTCGTTCATACAGGTTTATCCGGTTAAAAATCTGATCTAGCAGTTCCCGACCCTTGGTGTGAGCCTGATTTAATGATAAATTGAAAAAACATGTTTCAAAACCAACATCGACCGAGCGCGAGTAAACTTTAAAGAAAAACAGTTGACTGCGATTGTTCTCGCAAAAAAAATATTGAAATGGAGTATTTGAAACCTAGGTAAACCGCTTTCAAGCATTTACCTCAAAGCAGTCGAAATTAAATAATTGAATTGGTCCGTACAGGCAATGTTGAAAGATGTCCATATGGATGTACTTGAAGAAATGGCAAATTACGTGAGGTCTGAGTCTATAGGCATTTTCACACGACAAGTTCAGCCAAGGAGCGAAATAACAAAAGTAAACAAATTAAGGCTATAAAGCATAGAGCTCTGTTCGAAAAAAAATTTCTGTCGTTCTGACAAAATGAAATGGCTGGTGATTGCCCCACCAAGGCATCTCATTGGATGGATAAATGAAGTTTCTTATTGTGGTTTTATACTTCTATAATTTTTTCTATAAAGACGAATGTGAAATTCAAAGAAATTCTCAGGCGAGTTTAAATCAAAGAACAATGGATCAAGTCTAATCCCACTTTTCACAAAATAACTAATGAACTTTAATTTGGACTGTCAAACGAAACTATAATCAGTGAGAACTTTTGGAACAAAGCAAAGTGGGAAGCAATTATACAAATAAGAAAATTCTGCATAGGTAATTAGCAACAATTATTCACAAATTTTTAAATCAGAATTCATGAAAGATGCATTCAATAGCTGTGGTGTGTTGCTAGGATCAAATATCCGAGAGCTAGAATACACCGACTGACCAATATCACAGATTTTTGACGTAGAGACGAACTTTATATTTTTGGAAACTCCAGTTAGTGAAAGAACGCACAACAAATTTACTTTCAATTAAACAATGCGTACAAAGCTAGTACAAAATGGAAAGTTAGTATTTCGTATGTACCTCTTATATTTAAGCAAATAGCACTAAAGTGAAGGGTCTTTATGCGTCTAAATAGCCACTATATTGCTGTGATGTTTGCTTAACAACGCACTTAATATCGTGCGGAGATGAATGAGAAACGAAACGCCTAGATGTATTGTTTAGAAAAACAATCGACCTTCACGTACTTGTTATAAACATACTACCGTTCAAATAAACCAAGGGTTCTTTCATTAACTCAAAGACGATCTTAATGAGAACAATCTTGTCTTCACTATTGAACTCGAATCGCATTTGAAAACTACGACCAATAAAATATCACAAAGATTTACACTTCAATTTTGCACAAGAAAAACAAATGCTAGCCAAGTCATTGGTTAAAAACTGTGAGCCCTGGGATGAATACACTTTGATCTATGTAAAAAAGCTCCCCAGGATGGCTAAAAGTAACTGCAATCTGAAGATTCTACGCCGTATTTTGAGCAATTTCTGCTATGATAACCACAATTATTTTGCTGCAAAAGATCTCGCTGTGTTATAGAATACGACCACGATCAAAGATCTAATTTGAATACCTTTATTTCGACAGCAATTTCGGTCTCGTCCAGCAGCACGACATGACAAATAATCACTTTATTATCTCCGCCGAAACATGACATTTTCAAGAGAATGGGGTCAAACAAATAAAATCTTTATTTTCCTATCGAAGCCTCTTCCCTCGACTTCTTCACTCGTGAAAAGGTTCGTGTACGACGTCAACTTAAGATTAACATTTGTTTACCTCCTCAAATAAAGTAGAAATTAACAACACATGCCTTACGACATGTGTAGTAAATGTACACTATGATAATCTCCGACATCCCATACATGGGCATTTAATTGTTTTCATTTGCCTTATTGGGAAAAGACCGGAAGTAAAAAGTGACGTTCGAAACGTTCGCAAAAGTATTCAGAACTGTTAATTGTTACTTTTAATATTGCTCAGGTATGCATAATATATTAAATACGTCAACTAGCCAAGCAGAGACAACCATATGGAGACCAACAGTAAGAAAGGACAATCTATGATAGGTATATATAAGATACATAATTGTGTTTGCGGTGTAGTATACAGCGCAATCTTTGACCACTAAATTATTATTGTGACACACAACTTCCGTCAATTAAAAGTCCCTATATACATTTATATAAATAAATAGAACCACCAAATAAATACACCGTTCTTTGTACACATGCGATCTCTTTTGCAGAGGGAACGGAAACCTCCTAGTTTAAGCTTTTTCTTCGCAAGAAATTGAATTGATCCGATAGGCATTGAAGACACCATCAAATATGCCATTCAAAATGAGGACACAACAACAAATTTACAAGGGATCTCTCAAGGGCTCAATAGGGTTGCACACAAACGGACTTTCAGCTTTCTTTACCAGAAGAAAAACATTGACATGGATGTCAAGCAGAGGCGAACGGTCCAACCAGAACTTCACTAAACTGACAAGCTCAGCAACACATGGCGACTGCATGCTATCTTCTGTTGGATGCAGCTCAGCATAGCAAGTGTACAAAGCATAATACATTGTTTCCCGACATGATTTGTACTCTTCATAAATTCCATCTGGGAAGACAAGATTTTCTATGAATCTTGTAACACTGTGATGGGCATTGTCGACAAATAGAAAGATTGACCCAACTGGGGTAAGCCTCAATAGTTCTCGAAAACGAGATGTGGACTTCTTCAGGAAGTGAATAGCTGACACAAATTTGACAAATGCATAGAAAGTGGCCTAAAATCAAAAGAGGATAAATGTCAAGATACTTTTGACAATGACACATGCTGGAGTTAAACCACTTCTCAAAAAGAGCAAAGCAATGTACTTATAGTTACTTTGGCACAAGTAAACAAGGAAATCTTCTCATTCTCTTCAACTAATACCTTTTTAAAAACATCAGAGTGATGAAGTTTTGACGTTATGTCGAAAGTTCCATAATTGAACTTGATGCCAGGAACATGTCGAAGCAAAAGTTTTGCGGACCTACACCAACTGTCACAGTTGTCCATGAGATACCACTCGGTGTTTGCAGGCAATAATTTATGTAAACCAAGGACCTCGCTGCCAGGTCCTGCTCCGATACAACAAACATGAAGAGGTCTAGATAAACATATAAATAGAGAGTAAGAACATGAGATTGCATGTCATTGTGAAATAAAAATTTCTCGATATGCATACATGGTGATCAAAACAATGAGAAAGCTTTTCATACAGTATGGTAAATGTTAACATTATAAGTGCAACTAAGCTTAATGCAGTGTTAATATACATATTGTCAATACAGTTATGTATACAACAGGGTAAATGTACATATAGTTATGATTACTTAAGTAATAATGTATGCATACACAGCTATGCACAATTACATTATCTTTTCCCTTTGCTGGATGTATCAAAGCAAGTTGACAGCAAGTGTACTTCTACTACTAAATATTTACCAATGTTTGATTCATTACAAAATCCACATAACTATTTTTAAGATCGCTTCACTTACTTCCCTGAATCTTTGCAATTCTGTATGAATTCGAGTAAAGGAGGAAAACAGCCCGAGTTGAAGGCTGCATGGACTAGACTGGCATGGGAACAACAGTACGTTCCAATGTATGCTGCCCGAATCTCGGCATCATGGAATGATGTACGATTTGTGGCTTGAGTTGAGAACTTCGTTGTCACTTGCATAAGCTTGTTGCGTAGTACCACCTGCCAAAAGCTTGGGTCTTGTTGAAGGATTTTCAATTCAACTTTTGTCTTTTCTTCAAGCTCATGTAGAGATTCCCTGAATGCATCCAACACCATCCAACATATATCCACTAAAAAATTTAAAATAAAATAATAAATCTGCCACATGCTCAGAAGCTACAAGAAAAATGTATAGGCCATGTTAGGCATCTTGTTTGTTTCTTATGGAGAGGTTAAGATATTCATCTTCTGTACCATGAAAATGACAGGATGGTTTGTTGTATAAATAAAACCTCAATAACTCTTAATATTCAACCATTCGCAGATTATAATATCAAACTACATTGCGGCAACAAAGAGACAGCTCAAGTTCATTGGTGTTTTAAACTCTTACCATTCATGGTGGTTTGAAAGAATGACCTGACTGCCTGAGGATAACTGGGCTGCGACACATCTGGTGTTCTCTTCTCTCCTACTTCATCTTCAATGGACTTTGAACCATTCATCAAAACTCTAGCATAACTAAGCATCTGTTTATCGATGACATTGACATCTGTTTCAACATGAGTCAAAGATGGTGAAAGACTCAGACTTTCGGCATATCTTGCTTTCAATTCCATATGGTATTGCTGAATGTCTTGGTGAATGACACATTCACGACACACTACATCAAATTCCTTGAAATTGAATATGGACAGAAAGGAGTATATGCACTTGAACATAGAACATTTCAAACATTGCTTCAATGCATCTTTTAACATGAGGCCGTTTCGAAAAGCAACTTGGGTGGCCTGAATAGCATTGCAATCTTGACAAACGCGTTCGCTTGACGATTTGAACCATTCCTCAATGTCGTAAAAACAAAGAGGGATCTTTCGTGTACATTTCTGGCAAGTCTGCAGCCTGTCGTAAACACAGTCAGCACAGATGCTTGGTCGTTGGCCTCCAAACAATGCTTTTAATCCGTTGTATGATATATACCTCTCCAATGGCTGTCTTTGATTCGGATGAAGAGAAAATATCTCTGACATACATCCGACACGACGACAGTTGAAGCAACTTTTCGCTTCCATATCCGTTGAGAAATTGTCATTGATGACATTTACAGTAAAAGGCAAGTGTACCCATGTGACACGCTATGCTTAAAACAATACATTGTCTCTTTGCTCTTAAGTATTTGTTGTGAATAACTTGAATTTTCCAAAAAATTTTAAACAGCTACGCTGGCAGTACAATAATACAATATTCGAATGACGACATAAAACAATATTGTATCGACGTCACTTTCGCGCATTTTAGGCCCCCGGAGTTTTGGTGAGAACTATTTTTCGACTCCAAGAAAATTATAATGAAATTTCACGAATTCAAATCGATTTTCGCGAAATTAACAAATCGAAAAATTCATCATGCGATGTTCGTTTTACAATCACGTTATCTGAAAATGGACACGCAAGCCTTAATAAAAATCAATAGATAAAAATAATCGCACAATTTTAAAGTTAATTTAGGGAATTTCAAGGCAAAAGCACGGTAACAATTTCATAACCTAAGTATCAAATTCCACCAAACTGATCGAAGATCTCCTTTCCGGAAGAAAACCTCAAGTCATTCTGATGAAAGTAGCCATCAACGGCCACAAGTAATGCAACCGAGATTAATAATTAATCGCAAAATGTATTGGGCAATATTAATGAATTTTTTCTAAACCAGTAATCCCCCGTTGTCACATCGATAATCCCAATGTAACTGAATGCACAGAATTTTAGAAGGAAATGAAATATCCATGCAGGTGGCAATCATTGCAAATTGCTCTGTGGCTTATCTTATAAAAGTTCGCCATCAGATTGGACGAAATCGTGGGGTTGTGCAGGTTGCTAATAATCGGAAAGTTTCAAATAACAAGGTCGCTCATAGCAACATATTAAACACATGATATTGGTTGTTCAGTGAGTTCGAGTTTGATGGCTGACGCAATCGAGGATTCAAACGCGAGCAGATAATACGTGAAATCGTGCAGTAGGGAAGCTAGTTGATTTGTAAACACCAAAGTAAGCGAATATTCACAAATTTCTATTTTATCTTCGTGTGTTGTGCGTCGACTTTATTGACCATTGCTAATGTGCTATCACTAGTCACTACATTCTCACGAAATACACAATAAATAATATATTCAACTCATACAATCGTAGTTCAAATTTTAACTTTTCAGTTCAATAATTGCGTACAGTCGCTTCCCGACAGCATCCTAAAGATCCCTCGGATGCCTTCAATACACTTTCGTAACCCCAACTGTCAAAAAGTTACTACTGAATCGTTATCAGACGGAGTATTTGAATAAGTTTTGTAATGACTCCGAGGCAGTACTCTACGGGCATCGACAGTTTCCAGAACATGTTTGGCTACAGCAAAGACCCGTCGGTTCATCTTCTTTTCGCGTAGATGAAGTACCCCGAGGGACATACCTCAGACCACCATACGCTTCGCGATTAACGTATTATGATGAAATGAACGACAGAAAAATTACCAGGGCACCAAGATGTCACACAACGCAACCCAAAAAACCGGACAAGTGCACACAATTAAGTCGGCCAAAAAGCGAAGAAGGTCGGACTATAGAAGATAGCCACCAAAGAAGGAAACAAGACATCGACAAAATGACTTTGCAAAAATATCGTGAAACAAGCCACGAGAACATGATTGGTCCACGCGTCTTCTTCCATCCAACAATTCCTCCACCCCGTCGCGATTACGTTATTCATCCCGCGTTTCATTCCGAAGCAAAAAAACGCCCGCGCAATGTACCGGTCAGGAAACATCCAGTCAGCGGGAAAGAAAAAGATCGCAAGTTTGATATCAGGAAAAACAGAATACTACCAATTGAAAAATAGACTGGAATACAGATTTGACTAAATGAGTACGAGGTGCAATCATCACAAAAACTATACTCCACTGAATGCTAAGTTCTTTGTTTCAAAAAGTTCTTCCTGGAAAGGAAAAAAGCTACAATTTAATGTTTAAATTTAAAACTGACATAAAACTGATTCAAAGAGAACGAAGTTTGATTAATTATGAAGACCTTACCTGTCACTACCATTCCTTCTTCTATGTCTCGGTTTCTTTGAAGAAATTTCAATAAAACTTTTCTATCCAATCTTCATGTAACATATTTTCATATTCCTGTCAGGTTGTTTGTACAATCGCACATTTTCTTTCCTGTTTGGTTCGTGACGATACACTCCGCTTGCGCTGATGCAAAACATTTCGCATTCATTTCCAAAAACGAAATACTTTATTATCGGTTCGCTGCTCTCGAGTTCTCCCCAAGATCTCCTCAGTTTGCACAAGTCTGTGCATACACACGAAACATCCTTTATTTCTTAAGCAATAATTAGCAAAACCATGAACGAACTCAAACTCACTAAACAACATTGTTGAGTGAAACAAAGCATTACCCGAAATCAAACTGTAAAAAATTGATCAAACTGATCGGCAAAAATCACGGAAGCATTTTGCAGTTTTAGTAGCCTTATTGTAGTTCAAAGCTCGCAATCGGAACTTCACATTTCGTTAACTTAAAGCGTTTACGATACGAAATTTCTCATCATCGTAAACGAAGCATCTCTTAAAATTTTCAACAACGCTTTCTTTTTGAACAATTTGTGATGTGTAAATTTTCATTCCTCTCAATAAGACAATAAAAATTCATGCAGCCCGTATCAAAAATCTTCTTTAATTTATATATCATGTAAGATAAAGATGAATTCAGTTTTCAAGTTAATTGAGGCTTATGAAGCCACTTATCTGAGCGAACCTCTCAAGCGGACTTGCTCTTTAAGGTGCCGGACGGTTTCGGCAACATGTCCACCAAAAGTGAAAATTTCTGCAAATGAAAACAAAGAAGCTGAAAAGAATTTTTAGCGAATTCTACAAGCCATATTAAAATGACCGATATGAACTTTTCGAACCTTCCAAATTTCCCACAAGAAAAACGAAAAATCGTTAAATATCTAATCGTGGTGATATCTAATCGAAAGATGTACGGAGTGTTTATCAACCAGTTCCATGATTTGCACATGGATGTACGATTAAAAAATGAAATATTTATTGAAAAAAATAATCACATAGAAGATTGGGATCTCTAAGAAGGAAACGTGCAGAAAAGGAAAACTACTAAGTAAACCCCCAAACCATGAACTTTCAGGCTAGTTCACGCGATCCAAAAGATCTGCTTGAAACGGCCCGGACAACACTGGCCCGTAAAGATCAAAAAAGTCTTCTACATTTAAAATGTCTTCCAAGTCTCTTTCACTACAAGTCTAGGTTAACAATAAGCAGTGACTTTATCTTGGAAACTCAATCTCCGTTCTCTTCTCGGCTCATGTAGGGTACGGTCAAACCCTAATGAGAGCGATTCATAGAAAAGTGGGAGGGACGGGAAGTGGATCGATACCATGAAATTTGGAAAGAGCATCGAGTATAATATTAGACAATGTATATCAGTAAATACATAACAGCACTACATAAAGTAAATTCTGCACAAAAGATTTACGAACTGTTTGTCAATGAATTCCGTGTTTTGCACATAAATGTACGATTAAAAAAGGAATACTTTAGCAAACGACTGCAAAAACGGACAGTTACTAGAGAAACGACTTTCGTACGATACTCACAATCACTTAAAACTTACAGCGATGCTATGCTTACCGTAATTGCTAAGTAAAACAGACCAATGTAACAGGTTATACCAGCAGCAAGAAACAAATCAAAAACAGCCGGTTTCACCCTAAAAAACAAAGAGCGCGATTATTAGCGAAGATTAAATCGATTGATGGTGAAAAATAATAGATGTCTCAAACAAAAAGGTCAGTTAAGATTCATCACAACAAATCAAAACTCCGACGACAGTATGAACTAGAACATTATTAATCTCTACCTGTAGGCAAACATGGTCGCCTCCAAAGCATCGTAGAATACAAAATCAGGATCTCTATACGAAAGAAACGGGAGGGTAGATAAACACTACTAGGATGATGGATCATCAGATGATGGAACAGACGTTTAGGTCTGTTCACACGATCCAAAAGATGACGAGCAAACAAATGTCTTCCGAGTCTCTTTCACTGCAAGTCTGGGTTAACATTAAGCAGTGACTTTGTCTTGGAAGTTTAATCTCCTTTCTCTTCTCGGCTCAAGGAAGGGTATGGTCGAACCCTTATGAGAGCGATTCATAGAAAAGGGGAGAGAGAAGAGGGGAGGTTAGAGGGGAAGATGAGGGAAGAGGAGAGGGATGAAAGAGGGAGAGGAAGGGAAGAGAGAAGTGGAATCATTAAATTTGGAAAGAGCATCGAGAGTACTATGTTATCAATTACGTAACACTACCAAAAGCAACTTCCCTTAACTCGTGTATGCACTTGAAGAAGTTCATACCTTTTATCAGCTTTAATGTTAATCCTCTTCACTTCTTTTATGTATTTCGATAAATGCTAAGAAAATGAAGTATTTGAACAAATGCTAAGAGATGACGTATTTAGTCAAAATACGAAGAGACGACTTATTTCTAACTAGGGATCGAAGGATAGTGCGAAGTTTCTTTCAGAGATTAAAAACACAAACGCTTAAAGAACAACGACAAAACAACAAGTTGAATAGTTTTATTTCGTATTGAATACATCAGTAATACGGCTTCACTCTACAGATATAGAGTAAAATGCTAGTTTTCTGTTGTCACAATACAGCAAAACTAAAAATGCTACCTGCAACTGCCTTAACATTAGATGACGTTGCAATAACAATCCGACACGACAGAAAAACACCATAGACAGGTAGCTACGCATTTACACAATACACATAATGAAGCTGACCTGTTCGAAAGCTTTCAGCAACGGATGATTCTTCGTTATAAATTGAACAGCTCGAGGATGGCTAGTCAAATAATAGTGCCATGTCTCCACGAAGTCCATATTGAGGTCCTAAATCGAGTCAAAAAGTTCCATCAACTTTTACAACGGTTATGCGTGGATTTCAGGTTTCCGACATCAAATTTACAAAGTATGCGGATGTCTACAAGCTCAGATTTAGAGCACACACCTACTTACTACGTGACGACGAGAAGACTAAAACTGTCGATTAGCTGCGTAATTTTTTCAAAAGGTATTCTTAGAAGATACATACGTGTTTTGGCAATACAAGAGAAACATTAGAAATATTTATATGAGGTGACATACCATGGCGCCGTTAAAGATCTCCACGTGACCACGGAATATCTAAAGTAAAATATAAAAGAAAATGAAGGTTGTGACGTAATACCAATGAAAATAATGGGATTACTATAGCGAGCATCCCTTATCAATGTTCGTATCTTCCAGTCGCGGAGAGGGTAAAATCGCGAGAGAAGATATCGATGGATGTTCTAGGGCTTGTTGACTCTCATTGTATGCAATATTCAGAACGTGTAGAAGATCGAAGGTGAAACTTCATGTAAATCTACTTCAATCGGCAGCGAAATGAATGAATCATAAATACCATAATAGTGCTCAAGACGGCAACTCGTTATTATTTACATTGTAATTAAAATCTACGTAATGACTGTGAGTGTCAACACATGAGTCCGTGTTACACATATATAAAATGTCGTCCAAGTCTCTTTCACTGCAAATCAGTACGACAATAAGCAGTGACTTTGTCAAGGACATTTCATCTCCTTTCCCTTCCCAACTCAAGTAGGATATGGTCACACCCTAATGAGAGCGATTCACAGAGAAAGGAAATGCATTGACAATGGCGGACGCTTAATGAAATATTGGGAAGGACGGGGGGTCGTCCTCAAGGCAAGAAATTTCTAGGGAAGGACGGGGGGTCGTCCTCAAGGCAAGAAATTTCTAGGGAAGGACGGGGGGTCGTCCTCAAGGCAAGAAATTTCTAGGGAAGGACGGGGGGTCGTCCTCAAGGCATAAGATTTCTAGGGAAGATTCCGGGGCATGCCTATTGGTATACTTTCAAAATTTGATCTCCATAAAATCAATTTAAGCATTCCCATGTATACACATAATCCTACACACACAAGGTCTGCTGGTACGTGTACAGTGCAGACGTCTATAAAATAGTTATTACTTTAACATCACAGTGTCCGCCACTGTGCATTGATTGAAACATTTAGCATGAAGGTAATTGCACGCTGTATTGACTAAGTTTATAGCACCTTCGATGAAGTGTTGTAGACGTGTCTTGCGATTGCCTCCGCGATGAAACGTATATGCTGTTCCAAAATATTGATGTTGACGGGTCTATAAAACAGGAATACGTGTTAATTGAAGGAAATGAGCTCAACAAGATAACACATTGAAGATTGCGTCACTCCAAATGAACGGGTCTATAAAACAGGAATACGTGTTAATTGAAGGAAATGAGCTCAAGAAGATAACACATTGAAGAGTGCTTCACTCCAAATGAAACCACCTCAAACGAACAACATCAGATGACTTGTATAAACAATAGACAAGAGTATATGAGACATCAGGTTTCAACATCAGAGCACTATTAAAAACACTAGACCAAACTATAGAAAGCTTCAGGCTTCGAAAACAGATCACTACCAATGAAGTCATTAGACGGGAATATAGAAGACCTCAAGTTCCTACATCAGATCACTACCGATGAAGACATTGGACGGGAGAATGTAATGCCTCAAGTTCCAGCATTTCACCGTTCCCGATAAAAACACCCGACTGAACTATATAAGTCCTCAAGTTTCAAGACAAGATCTAGAACTGCAACCAACTGCTGTATGTAGATAAACTAAAGATTTTACACTAGACCCTAACCTGATTAATAAAACGACGTGAAGTACTGTACATAAGAATCTCCTACTGTACATAAAAATACTGTACATAAAAATCTCCTACTGTACATAAGAATCTCCTATGTACATAAGAATCTCTAATGTATATAAGAATCTCCTAAGTTTCAAAATATGTCAACATCAATGCTAAATATCACTTACTCCTTTTGAATGATCGACCTTCGCCCTAATTCTTTGGGTTTACTAAAATGCGATAAGGTACCAGCAGGAAGACGACGTAATGAGAACCGTTCGTGTTCCCAGGCGACCAGCTCCTCCGCTAAATTTACCTTTTTGTGAACAAGCGTGAAATTAACGCCGCTATAAAGTTCGGCAACCTCCCGAAATGCTTCGACAAGTCGATGTCCGGGCGTATTTTCTTTTGGCGGTTTGGATACATGCATGAAAATTTGGTTTGAGATGCCGATACTGTCAAGACACAACACGTATTCCACTTCGTTCAGAATGCTGTTTTCCGAGTTTTCAATTTGATCCTCGAGCCATTTTCTTGTACCTAGATAGTTGAAGTTCCCACCACCGGAGAGGAGAAACACAATGTTGTATCTGAGATCTCACGTCAGGGAAATTTATTCAAATGTTTCTATCGAAGTTCGGGGATAATCCGGGATGAAAGAGAGAGCAGTTTCGGGATAACCCGGGGTAACACGGAGTAGTTCAGGAATAACCCAAGATAACAGAGCATTCCGCAGAAAGCCCGGAATAACAGAGAGCAGTTATTAAGGCGATAAACCAAAACAGATAGCAGTTCAGGGATAAACCATGATAACACATAAAAGTTCAGGGATGAACCATGATAACAGATAAAAGTTCAGGGATAAACCATGATAACACATAAAAGTTCAGGGATGAACCATGATAACTCATAAAAGTTCAGGGATAAACAATGATAACACATAAAAGTTCAGGGATAAACCATGATAACACATAAAAGTTCAGGGATAAACAATGATAACACATAAAAGTTCAGGGATAAACAATGATAACAGATAGCAGTACAGGGATAAACCATGATAACAGATAGGAGTTCAGGGATAAACCATGATAACAGATAGGAGTTCAGGGATAAACCATGATAACAGATAGGAGCTTAGGGATAAACTATGATAACAGATAGCAGTTCAGGGATAAACTATGATAACAGATAGCAGTTCAGGGATAAACCATGATAACAGATAGGAGCTTAGGGATAAACAATGATAACAGATAGGAGCTCATGGATAAACAATGATAACAGATAGGAATTCAGGGATGAATCAGTTTAAAGAGAGCACATTCTTTCGTTTACAATACTGCAATGTCCATGTGCACAGAGTTGAAGCTTTTCATTTGCACACGCCATGGAACGAGGCCTTCACAAAAAATTCACGAGTCATTTGCTTTAAGTCACACAATATCGTTCGCTGTACAATCAAAAGGATACTTTGCCTTCATCGTTTCATCGTCATAAAGTTGCGCGAAAATTCGAGCGATTTCAAGAAGAGCAACGATTCCGTTCGCGTTGGAGTCAGCACCAGTCGCAAGACCCTAAAAAAGGAACCAGTATTTCATAACAGACATCCAACTCTTATTGCCACTATAATTGAGCATAGTACAACAATATAGCTGCTATTTAAAGGAACAATGGAACGGACCGGTGTCAACTGAGAGGACACAGGTCCTTCTGTCGAGAATTTCTAAATTCTGCAGTAAAATGCCGCAACTCAACGAGGAAACTAACAAATAAGGAAATTCTATACGACAAAAATTAAGTAGACGAGATATTGACGAGAGTACGACAGCATAACTGACCCTCCTGAAATTTAACATCTACGTATGCATGGATTAACGAGAGCACGACAGCATAACTGACCCTCCTGAAATTTAACATCTACGTATGCATGGATTGAAGAGAGCGCGACAGCATAACAGACCCTCCTGAAATTTAACATCTACGTATGCATGGATTGACGAGAGCGCGACAGCATAACTGACCCTCCTGAAATTTAACATCTACGTATGCATGGATTGAAGAGAGCGCGACAGCATAACTGACCCTCCTGAAATTTAACATCTACGTATGCATGGATTGACGAGAGCGCGACAGCATAACTGACCCTCCTGAAATTTAACATCTACGTATGCATGGATTGAAGAGAGCGCGACAGCATAACTGACCCTCCTGCAATTTAACATCTACGTATGCATGGATTGAAGAGAGCGCGACAGCATAACTGACCCTCCTGAAATTTAACATCTACGTATGCATGGATTGACGAGAGCGCGACAGCATAACTGACCCTCCTGAAATTTAACATCTACGTATGCATGGATTGACGAGAGCGCGACAGCATAACTGACCCTCCTGCAATTTAACATCTACGTATGCATGGATTGAAGAGAGCGCGACAGCATAACTGACCCTCCTGAAATTTAACATCTACGTATGCATGGATGAATTCTCGAGAATAAAACACAATTCTGGAACAGAAACTAGTGAAAGCACTCCTTGTTTTACTTTCATCTCACCCCTTCCCTCATTAATTTCAAAGATTTACTCATAACAGATTGACCCCTTATAGCGTTTAGCGTAGGTTCATCCGTTAATTCTTATATGAGCTGATGAATATCATTGAATAAACTTACAGGGGCAATACCAAATGAATCATAATGAACAACAATGGCTAATGTTGGTGATTGTGAACACTAACAGAGGCAATACCAAATGAATCATAACGAGTAGCGATGGCTAAAGTAGGTAATTGTGTACACTTACAGGTGCAATACCAAATGAATCATAATGAGTAGCGAAGGCTAAAGTAGGTAATTGTGTACACTTACAGGGCAATACCAAATGAATCATAATGAACAACAATGGCTAATGTTGGTGATTGTGAACACTAACAGGGCAATACCAAATGAATCATAACGAGTAGCGATGGCTAAAGTAGGTAATTGTGTACACTTACAGGTGCAATACCAAATGAATCATAATGAGTAACGATGGCTAAAGTAGGTAATTGTTCATCAATCCCATCTCCAACCAGACGACCCTGTATGTTGGTTAGAACAAAATCTTTCATTTGCTTCGCCTCACTAGTACTTGCAACCATTTGATAACCGCTCGTTGAAGCAACATCAAATAATGCTGAAAATACAATCATTCCGAAATTGACGGATGAATTCAATGCGACACAGAGACTGGGATAATAATTGCAAACTTTTCCCCCATTAAGACATCGAGGGAAAATACAGTTGAATGAATTTCAACCATCTGAATTATAAATAATACAGATGACGTTGTATTCGACAATAAACGACGCTCGTTTTTACTATACAACAATATCATCAGAAATTTATGGAAAAATCACACGCGAATTTTGTCACATTAACATGGGTCTTTTGACAAAATCTCCAATCATTTCATCGACTGATCTGAATAGCACAAGTTTGCTCACAAAATTGCCGACAACAAGCCATAATTTAGGCTCAGGAAAGCACCACTCACAGATTGACCAACAATGAAGGCATGGCATTGGAAAATGCCAGAACCCCCCCCCCACACAAGCGTAGACCCAGTAATGTGTCCCCCCCCAACAAATCTATAGCACGAAAAAACAAAGAAAAACCTTTTGCTGATTGAAATACCTTCAAAGCTGTGCCAGCCTGATCACTTGTTGTAGCTTTGCTTATCTGACCATGTATCTGAAACAACTCCTCATCTTCTCGAGTGAAATACGGCAGGCTGAAATTCCTCGAGTAACATCTGTTCTTCGAGCTCCTGCAAATGCTATTGCGAACAAGTTGAAATTAGTTCTCACACACAAAGAAGCGGAGGTTACAGACACAACTAGAGGTTGAAAATTGTTGATTTTCTCCATCAACGACAGTCAGTAAACTGTCAAGTTCGGGAACAAACCCCCCCTTCTGAATTTTTTTCTTGGATGCATACCAATGAGAAGTGGAATCTAGTGTATCAAATGAGAAAACAAACCACGAAATATAAACAGTATCATTTTTCAATACTAATAACATATAACTGATGAATTGGATCACCAATTATCCTGGCAAGAGCCACAGGACTGTGGGGGATTTCCCCCAAATTCAAATACACTACATATAAGTGACTTTTCATCATTTGGACCTGAGTTATTTAAAGAATTAATCCATCTAGTCCATCCATTAAAAATTTCAAATTATTAGTCGACTCATTTCGTTGCTCTCTTCAATTCAAAATATTTCATTATGCGTTAATCATTGCATTTAAATATTGCTATTCTGTCCAATTTTCTAACCCGAAAGTACAATAGCAGAATACATAAGGGAACAACTTGCATAAATAGGAATAGTTATCCATTCCGGTAAATTATGGAGAAATATCAATCACGTTATTAATCAATCTACATAAACTTGTAATTTTCACAAATCAAGGAGCAGTGCAGTTGCAATATCCAAGTTCATCAAAGTTGTTTGAACATGGAGGTTGAGTACATTAGATACACACACATATATGTAATAATAAAAATAACTACCTCAATTCCAAATATGTATAGCAATACAATATTCCATAGTAATGCTTTTAAATTATCTTCACAAAAACATCTACGAATTGTCACAATCATTTTAATACCTCTATTTCTTCAGGAGAGTAAGATGATATATTTGTAGGCAAAAGGACAAGGACAGCCCCTACTCCTTGTCCAACCATCGCTTTAAAGTGGTCATAAGCCAAATCTCTCATTCTTACTACAATGCATCTTCTAGAGACGGTTCGTGCCGTAACCGGACGAGCTTCCATGTTGACCAAAGCACTTCTTGAACCTGAATTGTTATCAATATAGGGCATGTCACAAAATGAAGAACATCTTCTATTACATAATTTACATTTTAAGTGGTCAAAGACTGTTGTTTTTCACTTTGGGTAGCTCATATAGCAGACATGTCACATATGTTACATTGGTTCTCATTCTCTGCTGTTCATTCATCACTACCTACACTGACACATGTTATCTCAGTTTATATTTTAGGTAGTGTAAAGACTGTTCTTGTTCTCTGTTGCTCATTCATCACTACCTACACTGACACATGTTATCTTAGTTTATATTTTAGGTAGTGTAAAGACTGTCCTTGTTTTCTGTTGTTCATTCATCATTACCCACACTGACACACGTTATCTTAGTTTATATTTTAGGTAGTGTAAAGACTGTTCTTGTTCTCTGTTGTTCATTCATCACTACCTACACTGACACATGTTATCTTAGTTTATATTTTAGGTAGTGTAAAGACTGTTCTTGTTCTCTGTTGCTCATTCATCATTACCCACACTGACACACGTTATCTTAGTTTATATTTTAGGTAGTGTAAAGACTGTTCTTGTTCTCTGTTGTTCATTCATCACTACCTACACTGACACATGTTATCTTAGTTTATATTTTAGGCAGTGTAAAGACTGTCCTTGTTTTCTGTTGTTCATTCATCATTACCCACACTGACACACGTTATCTTAGTTTCTATTTTAGGTAGTGTAAAGACTGTTCTTGTTCTCTGTTGTTTATTCATTACTATCTACACTGACACACGTTATCTTAGTTTATATCTTAGGTAGTGTAAAGACTGTTCTCGTTCTCTGTTGTTCATTCATCACTACCTACACTGACACATGTTATCTTAGTTTATATTTTAGGTAGTGCAAAGACTGTTCTCTTTCTCTGTTGTTCATTCATCACTACCTACACTGACACATGTTATCTTAGTTTATATTTTAGGTAGTGTAAAGACTGTTCTCTTTCTCTGTTGTTCATTCATCATTACCTACACAGACACATGTTATCTCAGTTTATATTTTAGGTAGTGTAAAGACAGTTCTTGTTCTCTGTTGTTCATTCATCACTACCTACACTGACACATAAAGTGTCACATCAAGTGTCAGTGTCAGTGTTATATTTTAGATAGTGTAAAGACTGTTCTTGTTCATTTATCATAACAAACACATACACCAAAGGTATACATTTTGTGAAATTCTGCCAATAAGCACCGTTCTAACAAAAACTATACATGCATTTGACCATTGCGAGCTCAAATAAAATAATTCGCGTTTTTAAACTCAAATTAATTTACTGCTCATGGTTTCCAATACGATAACTATTAATTGTATCTATACTTCGCTCTCAACTATCCAAATACGATGCACACAACAACAAATTATTAGAAAAACATGTCTTCCACTCACCATATGGCACGCCATGTAGGTCATAATGCTGCATGCGAAAGGCTCTAAATTCGTGTGCTGCATTGACTGGAGCCGTAAGAAAACGACTGGTATCACAATAAGTACACTGGCGCATACTGGGAAGGTTTTAAAAACTCCAACAAATCAATTTCCATCATTTTAAGAGAATTTTACAGTGAATGCTGTTGCAATTTTGAACCATTGAACGAAAAATGAAAATGGTGAATATATGAGCCCGTGGCAGTTGTAAAAATACAGCGGTTGTCTGGAAAGAGGAGACGAATAGGTACGCTAGACGTACGCAAGGCAAATCATGCTGAGGCAAGTTGAAAATACCATTGGATCATTAGTTCAAATTACATGCTCACAAACATTTTAATTAAAACAAATCAAGGTCAAGAGATTCCGGCTTTGACTGACAGAAGACAGACAAGCAAGTCAATTTGACAACATAATAGAGTGCAGTTGTGAGATTGGCATACTGGTCGCGTTGCTCAAAGCATTCTGACCGTATTCACTTACGCTCCGTTTTTGATGCATCAGAGATTTCGAGCGCATGTCAACTCAACTCATGCGTCCACAACTTCCATTCCGGAGAAAATATTTCACGAACAAAAGTGATGTTTCCAATTGTCATTATCGTAAAGTTATGTAAACAAATTAACATCTTCGATTTTGTTTACTTATTGTTTTATAATGACGAATTTACGACAACTAATTTGAGATTTGCACAATTTTTGAGCCAGCAAAGCACGAAAATAGCGTGAAGACGAAGAATATTACTCCTGAAGTCTACTTAAAAATAGCTAAAAATTCCTACAGGTTATAATGGCTCAAGTTTATCAGGCACTGTTGCCTCATTATTTACTCAATAATGCACGTGAGTTCCTCGAAATAAACAAGCGCAAAGCATTAAAATACTAATAAAACGGAGTTGTAAGGCCAAAATGTCACAAATTCCGAAGACACTCAACAAACAAAAAGAGAAAACTACACGATTTTTGCTGATAGCAGAATAAACTATGCAACGCTTTGAATAAGGAAGAACACCCGATTCTAAAGTAGAATACGACATCGCGAGACTCTGTTTTGGTCATCGCGAGCACGCTCGGGTAAATTCTTCTCGCTTTTCTCGGCACGAGGACAAAGAATTTTTTTTAATAAAAAAGGGCAAATTGTGGTAATAAAGCTTGAATGACATTTTCCCCACCTATAATTATCAATGTTTTTCATTCGTATCGAGGACAGCATGGCGTCCAATTATAACCCCGCTAGCCTCAAAACAAAAAAAATCAACCATCGACAGTACCAAGTCGCATGGCAAAAATTGACAGCGGAAATCGATTTCCCGATTCTCCGACACAAAAGACGTCAGCATACAATAGAGATCGCCAAAACCATCAGTGTTTACGCAAAAACAGAGACGCAAACAGCTCCATCTTCGTGATGATAGCATTTGCATGAAATTACCCAACAGCAAATATTACAAATGTCCATATTTCCATTTAATTGCTCTGATCAACAACAAAATTATCATTCATCATTTGCAAAGAAGATCGGAAGAGACGTTCATTATGTTCAACAATTATCGCGATTTGAAATGGTCACAAAGGAGAGCTTTGGAGAAAAGCGAATATGAAGACAAATAAGACCAAAAATGAGACTTATTCACAAAAGTACGGGTGGTTGCTTATAATTTTTACACGAAATCTAACTATATACAAATCTTTATAAATAAAATTACCTAATTGAACGACAACTGACACATTTCAATTGCTCGAGTAAACCTAAACGATCGAGTCGCAACAAGGAGACGTTATTCAAATTATACATGTAGAAGGAAGCAATAAGCACGAATCCTTGCTTTCAATCATGCACCAAGTAAACTTTAAGAATAATGGGCTCGGCACCGTCGGTTTAAATAAGAAAATACACTAATAACAAATCAGTTCAACACGAACAGCGAAATTGTACAAACGAAAAGCAGTGACCATGAAAGGCAAGGAAGAAAGAAGGCAGAGTTGCCAAGTGTGGTCAGTCTATCTTCTCCGTGTATTTTCGTTAAGTCTGTGTCGTTATAGTAAATAAAGTAGGGCTTCCCGGATCCATCTAAGCCCGGACGACATTTCAGTTGTTGAGCATGAGCTTTGATCGCATGGCAGTATGCTTCGTACGTGCCGTCGCACTCACAATCCATCAATGGCTTGCCGTGTTCCGACTCGTACAATCGTTCCTGCGCCGCCAAACATTCTTTATCGCATCGCAAACCGTTGATCAAATTTGTACAATCTTGAAGGAAGGTCCTCTTCAACGTCGAGCATTTCGTGTCCGCCATACAACTCGCCAACGCCAGCGTACAACTCTGCTTCGGTTTCATCGCTTTCGCATGTAGACATCTTGAAATACGAGACTTGGACATCAGGCAGTGACCATCCTGTTCACAATCGCAACGGTGCAGCTCGCTGCCGAGTTTTGTACCTTTCAGTTTGTGTATCGCACGAAAGCAATCCTCGGAACAGGGCTTCGCCGTGGCAAAAACGTGAGATGTCGCGTTCATAGTTCTTCTAGCTAAAGGCCTCATCTTCAATTCGCATAGAGAGGATACATTATACAACGCAATTGCGCACATAAACACATCCTGGTGGCATTTCTTTCTGGCTACCGTACACACAACTCTCTCGGATGCGCTCAATTTCAGCACTTGAAGTAGACCAAGGATGAAAGAGGCCGTGACTCGATACATAATAGCAAAAGCCGTTCACCTAACTGAATGCGATACACCTGAATACTGGTGTTTGCAAATGCGCCGTCAACGTTGTTAAACGACACTCAGATGCGAAACAGTGAAATACGAGATGACTTTACACCGCTCACGTTTCGCGTTATATATGGTTAAAGGGCGGAAACACTTAAGTTTTAATAAGTTAAACATATTGCATATTCTTCTGTTCTTCGACAACACAATATCTGAGTTTTTGTGCCAAAAAAAAACCTCGAAGGAAATGATTTGTAGTACGGCAAGTCCTACAGTGCGATAGCATGATAATATCGCTACTGTCATAACATTAAACCATGTATATTTATACATGTTCCGAGCATGGCAGGCCTGAAAGCGACAAATGGAGAATAACTGGGTATTCCCGCTGCGACTACACGGCCGCCAATTCGACAAACTAAAATCAGTAGGCAAACTTATTGGTTATTTACACGATGGTGGGAATTGTAAACACGAGTTTATGATTTTCAACCGCGAAAGCATGCTTCGACCAAGAGCCTCTGAGCTTAACGCAAGCAACGCGAAGGGTAGTCACATCGATAATTCAGCCCTTACAATAAGTCCGATGTTGGCCAATCCAGAACTAAAACAGCGACAGCAAGCTATAACATTGATATTTCGCGTGCATCGCGGTCTCAAAATAACTGGCCACGGTATTCTCTCGTCTTCCGTGTGGTAAAGTATTTTTGGTAAACAGCAATATGTAAAAAAAAGGGCTTTGTGTCTAAATCCAGCCGTGTGTAGTAACAAGACAATTGCCGTCCCTTCAAAGTGTCGACCAGTCGACTAAAAGAGTTGTGGCACATGGCAACAACGTTGCAACATAAACACACATATCGACACACAGGATCGATACACGAGCCCCGAGGTTTAGTAGATTCGTAAGACTGCGGTTTTAATCCAATGGCATTATCTCTTAAAACAGCTAAAAACGCCGAGAATTAAATAGCTTACAAAAGAAACACAAAGTATTTTCGAGCTAAATCATGCAAAACACATAAGGATTACTTGAACACGAAAGGAAGAATGTTGGAGACTTTGAGCATGCTTACGCTAATAGCAGTTGCAGGCACTGGTCCAGAATGGCAGCCAGAAACACCCCAATCCAAATCCTTCATATTTTTCAAAGAAACCTCTTACGAACTTTTAACAAAAACGGACAAACACACGTGCATTGATCCAAATCATTTGACTCATTACCCTCCCCCCAAAAAAATATCATCAAGATTCTGCCATTTATTGATGGTAGTGTCATGATGTTGCAATTTTTCTTTCCATCATGATATGGAATATATGTTCAAAAGCAGCGCCCTAAGCAGATTGGGTTCGAAACAAAATTATCTACCTTTAGGCCTCTTGGTATATAATCTCTTTAATTTTAGGCTCTCGTTCAGCTGGGCCCCCAAATTGCTCCTTTATAGCTCCCTTTCTAAGAGGCCCAGCTTTTACCCCCTTTCAGAAAGACCTCAATGCAATCATTATGCCTCTCCAGTTGTGAGGTGAAAGTTCACACAGGATGCGAGCTTAATAGCTTAACAAACAGGAAATAGATGCTAGTATCTTCGAAGCAATTTAGTGCTGGAAAAATAAAAACTTTAAGAGCCTCTCATCGGTAAAAGTTACCAACTGGATACGTGCAACAGTATTGTTGAATAACTACAGATGATGGCCGTAAAACTATCAATTGACTGCACATTGAAGAATGAACTCATTAGTAATTACATAATACATGTGAATGTGCACATACTAAACATACTTTAAAATGCGAATAGTCCACAATTACTCCACGAAAATCAACTTTTCCCTAAATATTTGCTAATTAATCGCTAATTTATGTCGCTGCACATGAGTGCATTTCTCGCAATTAAATATTTAATATTCTGCTCAAAATATTTTAATTTTCGGTTTAAAAATCTCGAAGCTTCACAGAATGCTGACTGTTACGTCTCGAATTTACACGTAACATCACGTCAGACGGCAAGATTTGTGTTCGTTGTTTAAAAAAAAGCGTTCACTTGTTGACCAAAACAGGGTACTCATAGCAAGCGTTGTATTCTGTTTCAAACATTCCTATATTAGCAATGTCGTTAATTGTAACTAAGAATGAACAACAGTGAGATATAATATCGTTTCATCGCATACACGTGCCTACTTTGAGGTCAAAACCACAATTCCGTGGGCACTAATATCAACTATATTTATAAAAATAAATTTTGTGTTCGCTCGCGCTGTTTCGACAGTCACGCTATTTCGCTTAAGACCCATTTACTTTAGTCAAGATTGAGGAAAAATTAAGGAGCAATGGACTCTCATAATGAAACTCGAATGCAGATAATTATCTTTTAATGGATTGTCCATACGGCAGGCAAATGGATGAGAGAGATTTTTGTTCAACTTCTTTATGCATGGGTATTTATAGAAACATATCCTGTACATGATTGTTACGCCTCCATCCCATTTGAAAAAAAATATTTCCCCTTCTTAACTAATATCAAGGAGCCGAAGCGTTGCAGTTTTCAAAGCGATAAGATAAGTTTGACACGAAACTCGAGCACAACAAATTAGAAATTAATAAGAATTGAAATGGTTCCACGAGGAAGGACTCCGGGTTGGACACGATAAAAGAAGCACTTATAGAAGTTAGAGGGAAAAGCTTTTCTTTCTTGTCAGATTCATAATTTACAAAGCAGAAGTTAACGGTTGTGGGGAGGAGTCAACATTTGCACTCCTCCTCACAGAACTAAATTGAAACACGAGAACGCTAAATTGCACAATATATTAACGAAACCGCAACAGCAATATTCCTGATGATCAGTGAAAAAAAAATGCTCTTCCCAATTTTACCTTCGAACGAGCATAAAACAAAAATAATATACAGCTAGTATTCTTGCATCAAAAATAATTCCTAAATTCAGGCAGATGGTAGGCGGAGCCCGTACGCATTAATCTAACAAAATATTTCCATTGCAAGACTTTCGTGACACGAAACTGAACAGTTGGCCGTTCTTTGAGGCAATATCATTGAAAACATCCGTTATCACAAGAGCTAAATATGCTGTGATGAAAACTCAATAGAAAATTATAAATACATTCATAGCTATTTATGGTCAAACCTTGAAAGAATCTTATCGAATTGAAGAGGCAAGCAATGTCGTAGAGTTTAAAATATCTTTTATAAATATAAATTGATTTCGTATGCACAGAGTCCATGAATAAGTGCGTAAGACGTCACGGATGAGACTGCCTTTGCAAAAAAACGACGAGAAATTGTTGACGCACTTTAAGTTGTATACCTCGATGATTCAACATCTGGAAACGGACTTAATGAGCAAAAAAATTTTATCACACATCGAAGATAGACCAAATTTTACTTAATTTACAAGACTTTTGTTCAATAGAATATCACACGCCACAGAGCAAAATCTACTTAATACAGAAGACATTTGTTTAAAAGAGTATCGTGCAAAAACCAAAGATACAGCAATCTCTACTTCATACAGAAGACATGCACTAGTTTGATAAAGTATCACACACCAAAGATACAGCAAACTCTACTTCATACAGAAGTCATGCACTTGTTTGATAAAGTATCACACACGAAAGATACAGCAAACTCTACTTCATACAGAAGACATGCACTTGTTTGATAAAGTATCACACACCAAAGATAGAGCAAACTCTACTTCATACACAAAACATGCACTTGTTTGATAAAATATCACACACCAAAGATAGAGCAAACTCTACTTCATACACAAAACATGCACTTGTTTGATAAAATATCACACACCAAAGATAGAGCAAACTCTACTTCATACACAAAACATGCACTTGTTTGATAAAGTATCACACACCAAAGATAGAGCAAACTCTACTTCATACACAAAACATGCACTAGTTTCATAAAATGTCACACACCACAGACACAGTAAACTCTACTTAATATAGAAGACATTTGTTTGACATAGCATAATCACACACCAAAGATAAACCAAAAACACACAAGACATTTCTTAAATGGAGTATTACACAACAAAGTTAGAGAATACTTTACTTTATACACAAGACATTTGTTTAACAAAACAGACACTACTATATGCATGTAATGAGTAAGTCAATCACAGGTAAATATTCAAATTCCTCCTCTGTATTGCACAAGACAGTGTTTGCTTCACCTTATCTCCATATCAATTCATCGTGAAATCTTTACTGTTATGTAAAGCGCGATGCTGTACGTGTTGATTGCGTGACACGTTATGTAACGCCAAACGGATAGTCGCTTTTAAATGATTTCCATGCAATCACAATAATCAGACAGAAAAAATAATTGTTTAGTTAACAAGTTGAAACAATTGTTTAATCAATAGTTATAGTTATCATGCAATCGTAACGATGGCATCTTTTTGAAAAAAAACCATTCCGTGATTTCCATGTATCATATTCTAAAAAACCACATCAGAAAGACGGACGATATATATACTACCTTTATTAAGGTATTCCGGATGCCATTTTTGTAAAAAAAAGTGCTCCAAGCCGTTTGTGAACCTGGAAGCACAATTAAAAAATCGTCAAACGCACAACAGTTTATTGCTAAATAATTTTGAATGACATATTTCCTCGTTTTGATTCATTTAAAACAGTGAGTAGTCGACGTCAAGATTGCCATAACGTCAATTTCACGATGGGAAACACAGCAGTCAATCGACTGTTCGCCAGCAGATAACTACTAAGTGCCTGTTTGGCTCTGTTTTAAATCGTGTCAGGGATTAGCGTCAGCTTGAAGACGCCAGGACGCTCAGACCTCATACAGGCATGATAATTGTTCTTTGTTATCTTCAATAACTCCGGAGTGTTTGAAAAGATGACATTGAATTGCATGGAATTTCGAAGATTTGCATGTCACGAGTGATCGAAAGTATGTACGAAAGCATGTTCAATGCAACGCGTTCACTAGAGAGATCGCGATCATTATTCTTACGTCATAGTTTTGTGAGAATGGTACATAAGAAATCGATGTACTTGATCTTATTATTCTTATGTTATAGTGAGGATGATACATAAGATATCGATGTACTTAATCTCTTTATTCGTATGTCAAAGTGAGGATGGTACATAAGAAACCTATGTACTTGATCTCTTTATACTTATGTCATAGTGAGGATGGTACATAAGAAATCAATGTACTTGATCTCTTTATTCTTATGTCATAGTGAGGATGGAGGAAGAAAACTCGATGTAAAACAGTTATAAGCAAAACCATTCACAGTCAACCCCACACACACTTTTAGCTACATTAACGCTGTCACCCAGTGAAATAACTGCATATCAGCATAGATAGCACGACGATATTTGGCTATAAAAAAGTTTAACATTTATCTTTCAAGAAATTGTACATTACACGATAATATAAACCGTAATAAGTTCTCATTTTTTAAAGGAGCGACGAAACCAACATATGTTTTTGTGATAGGCAAACATTCGCTTCGATACCATCGGATCATTTCCCGGTAGGTACGATAGCATTTGGTACAGTTTAAAAAATCTCAAGACTTAAATATTTAATTTGGTGATCGAGACCAGTCTCTGTGGACGGGTGTTCTAAACATGACATAAGCACGAACACTTTGCATCCAACGATCAGATTTTCGACGCAATATTGTAAAAAACTGAGGTGGAAAATCATTAAAATTAACCCAGGATTCATTTAACGAGATTGCCTGCATGATTTCCTGTCCATAGAGGTAAATGCCTTAAGTCTCCCGGCTACAGTTTAAAGCTAGCATCGCTTTATGCTACCATGAAAGAATAATTTGATCACGGTATAATAACACTGATGACACAGGGTGCGTTTTCGGAAAAAAACAGCGTTGTTCATTGCAATGCTAGCAGATGCACACCATTTATTGAAAACTATTTTATTTAGCAGAAGCAAAAGTACAAGTGAATGTGTCGGCAACCGCTCAAGAGTATGTTGTGACAGATGTTGATGTTGAACATAAAGAAACGACAAATCTCTCGTAATTAACACAAAAACATTCCACGATAAGACATGTCAAGAACGTGTTTTACACATGAGCAAGCTATGTACAAAAAGGTTCCGTTATGTACAAAATGAAGTAAATCAGAGGCGACTGCCGCGCAATCTCCTTTACAAATCAAAGCGAGGATTTAACAACCTCGGGTTGCAAACCAACAAAGTCCGGATTTCGACATCTTTTCTATAAATGTCAGCCATTCCATTCGAAACAAACGTCAAAGCAAATAGCGTAATACAGAAGGTACATCATTCAAAAATAAATAATAAAATGATATAAAAGGAGAAAGCGTCGCTACCAATTTTAACGAATATCGAATGCCAAAGTTCAACTTTGGAGTCTGATTTGACTTCAATGCAGGCATTTTAGGTTTTTCTTCTCCCCTTGCCTCGTCGACCACATTTCATGCCTCTACGCCTATCCCTGCATCGTTTACATCGTTTTTTCTTTAGTTTCCTGCGAGCTCTCCTATGTTCCTTCCAACTGCATTTCATGTAGTCGGCATGCGCTTGCAGGCCAAGGCAGTACATTTCCTCGGAGCCGTCGCATTCGCAGTTGAATAATGGACGACCGTTGGACAAATTAAATAGTCTCTTTTGACTACACAGACATCGGTCGGTACAGTCTTCGAGTGAAAAGCTTCGCGCATTCCTTCAAGAAATCGTTTTGCGCTTCACGGCAACTCGTGTCTCTCATACAATTCGACCTAGCTAACGTACATCCAGTTCTCTTGCGATACGTGCCGTTCGCAATCGATAAACACTTCTCCGTACGCGTTTTCAGCGATATACAACGCCCGTCTAGATAACAATTACATTTCCACAACGCTCTACCCTTGCTCGTCTTCCGTAGGGCCTTGATGGAGCGGACACACAATTGGAACAGGGATTTATTGAGGATATGTTGAGATCCGTGTTGTATGTATTAACAATGCTCGCACATTCGTTGGCGTAGCGAAGCAGCTTGCGAGCGCACTTAGTGTCCAAATGACATTCCGCCAAAGCCTTGTAGCAATTCGCAGCCAGGCATACGGACAAATTCGCGTACACTAAACAAAGTGCGGTGGCGAATTTCACTGACAGCACGGACCACGATGATAAATTACGTTTCAACATATCGCGTTTCGAGGGCGATAGCGCAACGACTTCGTTGGTTAGTGTGATCGAGTCGTTATATTTTCAACGACAACGTCGATTGCATTTGAAACCTAATCCATCAAATTAAGTGGGACAGCAGTTTTTTTGCATACTTCGATGCTATCATTGAAAACAAAACGAAAAATAAACAAAACTTTCGAAGACCACCCGTCGCTTTTTACCGTACAACACTGGACAACTTGCGCGAGTATAGCGATCGCTTTCTTTACAAATGAGAGGCGACTAGAATCACTTTGTGCAATTGTGCGTTACACGCTCGTCGACTCGATTCCCAGCATTCCGACAGAACTTTCGAGAAAGTGGAAAAATAGCAAAGCGTTCACGATTAGATCGTCTGCTTGTAGATGCCATCAATGTCTGACAGGTTTCGCCGAAATCCAGTTAAAAAAAGATTTGAATGGCGTGTCCGTTGTTCGGGCAATTGCCTGTTTTCCGGTGTCTTTGGCGTTATGATTGAGCCGCTTATGTCCACTTAAAGATTTAGACAGCTACGAGGAAACATGGGACTTAATAGTCATTAGGACTCCAGGAGGTATAGCAACATCCGTCGATGAAGTCCCAATCATAATTGCAAACATCAAGTAGTTATAACCCGCGACCTTTCTTTTCAGGATTTTTCTCGTCGGAGGCCGATTCCCTCTTCTCCGCACGAAAATTCGGTTGTTTTGCTCGTACGTGCACACTTCAAAAAACGTTATCAGTGAATCGACGCTTATCTCATCTCTATAGGAAATCATATCCATATAAAGGTCTAATCTTTGTTTATGATATTAAATCTCAACGTACACTCTACAACATCTTCAATTGATCACAGAATCGCGAACTTTCTTCTACTTATAGAATCACGAACTTTCTTTCCGACTCTATTCAATTTTAATGCACAGTCATTTTTGGATTCCTTTTCTCTGCCTTGTTTGATTCGGGTTCTTTGCCCTGTTCAATTTGAATTTGTGGCCTTCGAGCATACACAATGAAGGGACTAGTTGGAACCATAGTTCCGTCATTTTCAATGCTCCGAATGGAGACTACTAGTTAGCAGTTAAAGTTGCAGTAATAAACTGTAACTCGTCACAGTTACAAAGTCAGACAAAAAACATACGTAAGTACTCACAAAGTTCCATTTTGTTTTACTTCGATGCAATTTTGTGTCG